>NC_143405.1:27049068-27674068 GCF_052110815.1 Crocodylus siamensis | reverse complement strand
GATATAGATACATTATACAGTCTAATTTCATAAGTCTGGCATCCTCAGGATCGAGCACCTGCCAGATTTTTTAAACCTGAGCGGCCAGTCATTGGGAGTATGGGGGGGGCATGTGCCCCCAGATTTGTGTGCAGAGCAGAGGCGGGCTGCCTGCTGCAGGCTGGGGCTTTGCCCCTTGCTGCCTTTGCCTCAGGAGCCCTGCGATGCCCTGCCCACCTGGCAATGGGAAGCACATGGCATGGCACAGCCAGCATACAGTTTCTGGGGCAAGGGCAGTAGGGCACACAGCCCCAGTCCACAGTGGGCACCCTGCCTCTGTCCCACACACAAATCCAAGGGGCATATGCCCCCCCCCCATACCTTCCCCAGGAGTGTACATGGTGGCAGGGAGACCCCCTCCCCTCCCACACTCTTGTATGAGTCCCTTGCGGCTCTGTCCCACTCCCTACCCTGGCCCCATGGTCACATTCACCCCAGGCCCTGCCCCTGCCCCACTCCCTCCCTTACCATGGGGGCCTCATTGTGCACCCCAGCCCCTTCCCCTTCACAAACTTACTTGCTGGGCACTGCTCTACATGCTGGCTGGCTGCATTGCTGTAGGGTTATCATATTTCCAGTTTCAGAAAAATGTGGGTGGGGGGCAGTATTATTGGGGGGGGGGCAGCAGTGTTATACCAGTACTCTGTCCCTCACTCCCAAACCACAGCCACCCAGCCCTGCTGCTGCTGCCCCTCACTCCTGACCCAACAGTCCCCCATATTCTGCCAGGGTATGCGGGGGTCCACCCTCTCCAGGCTTTAAACACCCCCACACACACACCCACAGCCCCTGCACACCTTCACAGATTCGCCTCACACATACCCCACACCCACAGGTTGGGAAAACTATACAAAGTACCTGCATAATTTTTGAGTTTTTCTGTGGCTGATTTTGAGGGTTTTGCTGCGCAATTAAAATCGTGATTAATTGCAACTAATCTTTTTAATCGTGTAACTAATTGTGATTAAATTTTTTATTCGTTTGACAGCCCTAGATTAAACGTACTGTTCCTTACTACCTTATCATGATGACAGAATCAGTTCAGTACTTTACTTTCCCTCTACCGAGAGAGAAATCTTTCATTTTTCCACCCTAGTTTTCCTGATCTTGCAGATGGAGGAGGAGGAATGTGATGAGTTTTTTATTTCACGTCTGTCCTGATTTGAGTGAGTTGCTACAAGCCACAAAATATGTTATTACTCTATAAATTAAAACTTCCATTCATGTGATGTCTGTATATTTTTATGATAGATGTTCCTGAGTCAGCCCTTCTCTATTCATTTAGTGTTCAGCATATTGAACACTAAATATACCTACTAGGAACAAGAAAGACTAGAAATCTAATTTCTTTTTTCTCTAATAATGAGTTTGTTTTCCAGCCAAGTTCTGATTAGAAGCAGAGTCCTCAGAGAAAATGGAAAATACATTCCAAAACAGGTTTGTGTCCTTTTGAAACTGAGCATATGAATTACTTTAGCCTTTTTGTAGAAGATATGTAAAGAAACAGCAACGTAAAAGTTTTAAGTACGTCATTGTTAAATTTAAGAAATTAATATTTGGTTGTCAAGCAATTCATCAAGTTATTTTTCATGCAGTTATGTTCATGTGGTAATTTTGCATATCCTGTTTACAAAATGTTAAATCTTTAAGGAGGAAAGCAAGAACTTAAAATGCTGTAGAAAATCATGTAATGTTGGCAGTCTCTGTCCTGATAGGCACCAGAGTCTGGCCGCAGTTAAATCTAAGAGTATAACAAAACTGGCTGGAGGAAAAAAGTGCACAAATGTTTTAAGTTTCCTTGCTGAACTAATGACATCCTTCCATCAAAAAGTAAATGATATAGATATCCCGGAGAGAATTTTAGAAAGAGAATGCCAGATTGGGACATTGATAAAAGAAGCTCAGTCACAATACAGGTTATTTACTAGGATCCAGGGAAACCTGGAAGACAGAGAGAGAGCAGAAAATGATTTTTATGGGTATCTCTGCAGAAGAGATGCTGGAAGAAGGTAGTGGGAAAGAAGAAATGAATGGCTAGTGTGTGCCCTAAGCCCTGGAAAGGGATTCTTCTACTCATGAGTATATACCTGTTTTGGTTCCCCACATCATTACAATTTGCTCTTCATTTTGTTTTCAGTCTTTTCTGACACGGAAATATTTCTTCAATAATCCAGAGGATGGATTTTTTAAAAAAACAAAGAGGAAGGTAGTGCCCCCTTCTCCAATGACAGGTATGTTAAAACATCAGCTGCGTAGGTAGGGAGCTTTCCTGAAAAGCTGTAATTGTCTTAACTCATCCCCTATCCCCCATATAAACACCATTAAAAAATAGTAGTAAAGAGTTTGTTTGCTTGTGAGGCTAATAAGCAAACACACTGGGCCACTGTCAGTATTTTATATTGATTCTCTGCCTGCTGTATCTGAGCCTTTTCAGTGGTAAACTATGTGCATCTCCATCCCCTCACCCCCCCCCCCCCCACACACACACACACACACACACACACACACTTCCTTCCTGGCACACCGTGAAGATTTCAGTGTCATTAGGATGTTGCAGTTCTAAATAAAACTGAAAAAGATTGTGTAAGAAAAAAATGGCCTGATCACTTTTTCCCTGCTTTATAAAGAACACTTTGTATGTATTTTGTTTTTTCCTTCAATTACTTGTTAACATTAGAATTATCGAGAATGTCTAATCTTTTCTGCCCTGGCTGCACCAAAAAACCTGCTGTATGTGTTGAGTAGAATGTTAATTCTAATGCTTTAACTGATACAGAAAAAATTAAATATTTACAGCTAATTAGTCATAGAAGTTATTTTAAAAATGACTAAAGCAAAATAGTTTTTAAGTGTCTGACCAAAAATTTATTTCCTCTCATTTCTTATTTTCTGGACTCTTGTGAGGTTGTCTTACATGGTAATCTTGAATTACTTGTGGGGGAAAACAGCACATAATATGATTAGGGAGGAAGAACCTTTTCTATCAAAAAGAAGCAGAAAGGAACAGACATCAGTATTTTCTTTGAAAGTTTTTTTAAAGTTATTTCTATTTTTAATCTTTTTGCTGCCATTACATTAAGATTGATTTGAGATTGTATGCCTTGCAAGAGAAATTCAATAAGACGCATCTGTTGGTCAGAATAAAAAAAACATATTTATTGATACAAAATAGAAAGGAAAAGGTGAAATACCATCATTTCTCGTATACTACAGGGCCCCAAATAAGACGGCATCTTGTTTTTGGGAGGCAGAATTTGAGGGGTGGAGGGAGATTTTCCAGAGTCATGGCTGAATGCATGTTGCATGTAGCAGGGACACAGTCCACTTCTCAGCATTGCTCACTCTCCAGATTGGCTGTGGCTATGACAAGGTAAAAGCTGAGCTGCAGATTTTGTATGGAGAGAGTAACCTGAGCAACAGACTCCATTCTTTCTCCATGCATCTGAAAGGGAAGGAAAAGGAAGGCATCACAGCCCCCAGCAGCTATTACAGTATGCCAGTGCTCCCATACCAACACAAAATCAGCTTTCTCACTTGAAATATGCACCTCAAGTTTGGATGACTAACTCTTGGAGAAAGGATGTGGTATTTAGAATCTGAAGAAACAGGCAAATCTCTTTCATAGATTTCATAGACATTTGTGCTGGAAGGGACCCCGGAGGATCATCGAGTCCAGACCCCTGCCCCAGGGGCAGGAAGTCAGCAGGGATCATAGGATCCCAGCAAGATAAGCATCCAAATGTGTTTTGAAGGTGTTCAAAGTGGGTGCTTGAACCACCTCGGGTCCCGCCTGAACCGATCACAGTGGAGTTTGTGTCATCCCTTGGGGGGGCTCTGGTGAACAGTAGTTCCCTCAGATCCTGATGAGCACCCCAGTAAACTTATAGGTGGCCATCAGATCACCCCTGAGCCTGCATTTTGCCAGACTGAAGAGCCCCATTGCTCTCAGCCTCTCATCATAAGGTCTGTTTTCCTGACCTCTGATCATGTGTGTGGCTGTCCTCTACACTCTCCTAAGCTTCACTACATCCTTTTTGAATTGCAGAGCCCAAAACTGGGCACAGTACTCCAGCTGCGGCCTCACCAAAGCCGAGTAAAGCGGGAGAATGACACCCCGGGATGTGCTTGAGAAGCATCTATGGATGCAAGCCAGTGTTTTTCTCACTTTACCAGCCGCAGCATCACGCTGAAGGCTCATGTTCATCTTGTGGTCAACCATGACCCCCCAAGTCTCTTTCATCTGTAGTGCTTACCAGTGTAACGCTACCGAGCCTATAAGCATGGTGCAGGTTTTTCTTCCCAAGGTGGAGAACCTTGCATTTTTCGGTGTTGAACACCATCAGGTTCTCGTCTGCCCATTTCACGAGTCTGTCCAGATCTGCCTGGATCACACTCCTGTCCTTAGGTGTGGATGCTTTACCCCAGAGTTTGGTGTCATCAGTGAACTTGGCCAGCCCGCTTCTGACACCAATGTCCACATCATTGATGTAGATGTTAAACAGTATAGGCCCTAGGACAGCCTTGTGGGACCCCTCTGTTCACAGTGCACCAAGATGATTGATTCCCGTCGACCACCACCCTCTGGGTCCTACTGTGGAGCAGTTCCCCAGGCAGTGCATCGTGGTGACGTCAAGGCCGCAGTTGGCCAGTTTAGCCAAGAGGTGATGGTGGGATACCAGATCGAAGGCTTTTTTTTTTTTTTTTAAAGTCGAGGTATATGATGTCGATCTCTTCCCCCTTGTCCAGGTGATAAGTCACCTAGTCATAAAAGAAAATGAGATTGGTCAAGCAAGACCTACCCGCAACAAACCCATGTGGGTATCCCTCAGGATATTGCCTTCAGCTAGTCTGTTAAGAATGGCCTCCTTGATAATCGTTTCCAAGACCTTCCCCAGGGTAGAGATCAGGCTGATGGGTCTGTAGTTTGCCAGATCTACTTTCCTCCCTTTCTTGAAGATAGGCACCACAGTGGCCCTCTTCCAATCATCAGGCACCAAGAACTCTCAAAGATCCGTGCCAGGGGCTGAGCTATGACGCCTGCCATCTCCCTGAGTACCCTTGGGTATAACCCATCAGGGCTGGCTGATTTGAAGGTATCCAGCCTGTCAAGGTGTTCCTTCACGAGGTCAGCTTCAATGGAGGGCAAAGAATCTCCCTTGCCCAGGCCTCCCTGACCCATAGTGGGCAGCGCCATCCTATAGGGCTGATGGAAAAACGGATACAAAGTACCCATTTAGCAAGTTTGCTTTTTCCTGGGTGTCAGTTGTCCCATCTGGTTTAGCAGCGGTTCAGTGTTGCCCTTGCTTTTCCTCTGGCTCCCCACATATCTAAAAAAGGACATTTTATTGTCCTTGATATTTGAGCTAGCTGGAGTTCCATCGCAGCCTTGGCTTTCCTGATTTGTTCTCTGCAAGTCCGGACTAAAGCAGAGTATTCCTCCTTGGTGGCGGTTCCAGTCCTCCATCCTTTTTTAGGTCTTCCTTTTAAGATGTAGGAGGCCCACCAGTTTCCTGGAGAGCCAAGGGGGCTGCTGTGCCCTTTTGCTGCCTTTCCTCTGAGACGGGATAGACTTTGCTTGTGCATCCAGGATTGCTACCTTGAGGAGCAACCGCTCGGATTTGGCTGAGTGCTCCTCCCACAAGATGTCTGAGTAGTTAGTCTCCCATGACAACCATACACCAGGATTGTGCGGCCGCAGCCAATTCCCTGGTGAAATCCTGGTTAAGGTCTTGACTCTGGGTAGGAGGTCTGTAGTAGACCCCCATCATAGTATCCCCTGCGCCGTGTTCCCCACAATTTTAACTTGAGGGTCTCAAGTCGTCCACCGTGGGTGCCAATGTCAGCTTGCAGGGACGCATCGCTTTTCTTGACATAGAGAGCTACACCCCTGCCCCTTTTGTTCACTCAATCCCTCCTGTACAGGGTGTAGCTGTCTATACCCGTGGTCCAGTCATGGGTGGAGTCCCACTAGGTCTCTGTTATCCCAATGACATGGTAGTTATTTGCATTTAGGAGGAAAACAAATTCTTCCTGTTTATTCCCCAGGCTCCTGGTATTTGTGTATAGACATGCAAATGTCCCCTTAGGGGTTCTTGCCTTGCCTATATTTTGTTCCAGGGCTGGGGCTGAGGTGGGATCCCTTATGTGCCTTGGCCTGCTGGCTTTGCAAGGGCCACTCAACAATCTCTTATTTCCTCTGTCTAATTAGAGTCTTTTAGAGGGAAAACCTCTACTTGAGAATCTCTTGGTAGATCAGTAGTGGCCAAATTTTGATAGGCATGTCACAAGTTAAGTCCACTTCTGCCTAAGTGCCATTCATATACCTCTGGGGGATAAGAATCACTGATGGAGTTTGCACCCTGGGGTGCCAGAATGGAGGCAGGGAAGCTTAAATCTCCAAGCAAAGCAGTGACAGGACTCTGCTGAGGTAGGAGGGTTCACTGATAAAGCCAAGTTAACCCTTCCCTGCCCCTGCAACCACTGCGGTTTTATATGATGAGTGAGGATCCAGAGTACTTAATAGGGCAGCAACTGAAGGACCTGTGAAATCTTAACTTGGTTTTTATCAGTGACACTTCCTCTTATATCCTGTCGCCTCTCCGCTCTACACAGTCAGAGGCTTGAACCTCCTTTGCCCCCATTCCAGTCAATGCCTGGGATTTACACTCTACACATAGTAGCTGCCTATGGTGCACATGGTGCGGGTTGGCCTTCTGTTTGATTGCTTTGCATCTCTTCAGCTCAGAATTTAAAAACATAAAAATCAAAGCATTTATTGTAAACATTGTAAAGGGGGTCTGGAAAAACATTTCTGTGCTCTAGTAGTGCACAGGCATCTTTAGCAAAGGGGTCTCAGGGGAGTTCCATGTCTCTTATCAGCAGCAATAGCTTTGTTGTTTTATGGCCACAGCTGCAACTGATGTCTTTACCCTGTGACAGACTCAGTTGTAAGGCTATGTCTGAAGACACCTTCAGTATTGGGTTTGCCATGTACACACTAACACGGGGGAAGGCAATTATTTTGGGTGGAGGGCCACTTACCCAGTTTTGGCAAGCTGTTGAGGGCTGCATGGGTAGCCCTGCCCCTTGATAGGTGCCCCACCCCCGGTCACTATCTTGGGGCCAATGTCCCAGGGCCAGCAGGGCATAGGCTGGCAGGGGTCTGGAGCTGGGCTGGGCTGCACCAGGAGGGTGAGGGGGGAACTGGCCTGGCTCCATAGAGTATCTCTGTATCTCTGCCGCCCTGCTCTGGGCCCCCTGGCACTGGCCCTAAGACACTGGTGTGAGCCCTGTACTCCTGCTGGCTACCTACCCACTCACTCCCAGTGCTCCCCAGCCCTACAGTACAGGCAGGAGGTGGCACACAGCCGACCCCCTGCTTGATGGCAGGGGGGAATCTGGTGCTGAGGGCGGGGAAAAGCAGTCCCTCACCCGCCCCATGGCCAGCGCTCCC
Organism: Crocodylus siamensis; assembly: GCF_052110815.1. Taxonomy (NCBI): domain Eukaryota; kingdom Metazoa; phylum Chordata; order Crocodylia; family Crocodylidae; genus Crocodylus; species Crocodylus siamensis. The sequence goes on along the minus strand of NC_143405.1, from coordinate 27,666,576 downwards.
TGCTGCAGCTGCACGCAGCCTGCGCAGGGCTGTCTGGAGCAGGCACAGGCAGCCCCACACAGGCTGCAAGCAGCTGCAGTGTGGGGCACAGGGCAGGTGAGGGGGCTGCTTTTCACTGCACTCAGCACCAGCTTGTAACCTGGCTCTGCTGCCAGGCTGGGCCCCATGCTGGTTCCAGGCTCGCCTGTCGGAGCTGCACGTGGCGGCAGCAGCTGCAGCCCCTCCCCCCGCTTGCCACACCAGACAGTGTTGGCTGCTGCTGCCGCCCACCTGGAGCTCACTTGTGCCCTGGGCAGCACAGAGGCAGTGGTGGCAAACACTGTCTGGTGCAGCAAGTGGGTGGGCCACAGCTGCTGTTGCCACATGTAGCTCCAACAGGCGAGCCCAGAGCCAGTGCGGGGCCCAGGCTTGCAGCAGGGCTGGGTTACAAGGTGGTACTGAGTGTGGGGGTGGAAAAAGTGGCCCCTCACCCACCTCGTGGCTAGCGTCCCACGCTGCAGCCACTTCCAGCCCGCCTGGGACTGCTTGTGCCTGCTCCAGACAGCCCCGCGCGAGCTGCAAGTAGCTGCAGCAGGGAGCACTGGCCACAGGGCAGGGAAGGGCTGCTTTCCTACACACCAGGAAGGAGCAGGGAAGGAGCCTATGGAAAAGTTCAGCATGGGGGCAGGGGGGAGCGGCCCCTGCCCCACCTCATGGCCAGCGCTCCCTGCAGCTGGGCAGTGTCAAGCTGTTTCTACCCAGTCCCTCCAGCGAGACTGGCTTTTCTGTAAAGCGGATGAGCAGGGTGAAGCGGGCAGGAAGGCCTTCACTGGCCTTCTAGCTGAGGCAGCATAGACCCAGTGATCCACAATGCACCCTTCCAAGCCTGACCCCTTTTCTCCTCCCCCCGTCCTCCCTTCCCCTTTTTTTCTTGCAGCCCTGCATGCAGCCCTTACATGTCACATCTAGTGGCTACACATGCCACTTGTGGCTCACATGCCACAGGTTGGCCACCCCTGACTTGGATGACAACCTATGTGCTGCTTGGGAAGAAGAATCAGTTTTTGACTGAGGTTCTCCAAGTGTCTTGTTTACATGAGATTCTGTTTCTTCTTAAGACAGTACAAAGTTAAATGCCCCAAAATATGGATAAAGAAACTAAAGAAGCAACATTTTCCCTAACGTGTACAGTTCAGTAACCAAATTGTGGTCTGTTTGCAGAACTTAAGAGTCTTTTAATCAAGCTCTGGAATCATTACTACCTTTGTTGAAACAAAGTGTTTCAGGGTTCAATCTGTCTTGGCTGGCTAAGCCTGGTTCCTTTTAGAAAGGGAAAGATAACAAATAAGGTGGGGACAGAAACTGAGATGTGTGGCTGTTAGCAGGATGCATAGGTTCAACTGGTATAGTTGCTTAGGACACAGGTTTGGAAATCATGATGCTGTCTGGTTTACTTTTCTCACCTGGTCCAGTTGGAACTTCTTTCAGAGTTAGGTAAGAGCTCAGGCTTTTGACGAGAAATCTTTGGGCCCAATGTGAGTGGTGATACTTACTGAATGCTTTCTGCTAACCTCCATTTGTCTCAACACACTTAAAAACTTTCCAGAGAAGCAGAGGTTCAAATGGATGGCAGGCTTCTTTGATTAAAAATATATGGGCAAAACAGATTTTCACAGGTTCATGCATAAACACTTCTTGCCATTGTAGAACAGTCCTGGTCTCTTTCTGTAACAACTTTGTAACTTCAACAGAAACCTTGAAAGCCCCCCTTTTTTAAGCTATGTACCAGTGTGCAATTGTTTAAATTCCTTTGGCCACACTTATTTCAGTTAAGGTTGGCTTGTTTTGCTTTAGTTTACAACTGTTCCTAATCATTTTAAGCTCAATGAAATCAGTATGCACATTGTGATTCGCATCAGTGTGCCTAAATCCATTTAAAATGAAGACCTTTAGTTCAAGTGTGGCAATTCCAGGTTTTAGCAAGCTCTTAATTCTAACAAGCCCAATTACCACTATCTTTAACTTTTTTCTGTTTTCTTTCAACAGTAATCTTTTATAGCAGCAGTGTTTAACATCTGCAGCCCCATATGCTGAATAAGTGGTCCAGGGCCAGATCCCGCACATGGGATTGGTCCATAGGCTTGGTCCAGTTTGGGGTCAGTCCATAGGGAACAGTGCCCTTGCCACTATGGTGTATCCATAACTGAGATGTGGTTTGCTGTATGCCTCTGTTTCTGGGCAATCTATATAAGTGGATTACACAGTTGAAAAGATAATGGTTTATTAATGCAGTATGTAGGGCTCATCTTTGTAAAGTGCTTTGAGATTAATTAGCAGAAAGTCCTAAGACCATAGGGGTATTATTAGATGTTCATTTAATTGAAATATTCACTCAATCAGCGAATCTACATGGCCTCTTACTTTGGGTTCCTTTAACTAGATGTGATAAAACATCTGTGAAAATGTTATAGAGTCAGTATTGTTTATCCTGCTGCATTGTTTGATCTTTGCCTTTCAGATCCTACCATACTGACAGATATGATGAAAGGGAATGTAACTAATGTTCTACCCATGATTCTCATTGGTGGTTGGATCAACATGACGTTCTCAGGATTTGTTACAAGTAAGCATCCAAATCATATTTCCTGTCCCCTTTCAGTGACATTCTTCAGGCATTAAACATCAGAGCTTTGCTACGTCTGCTTAAAAGTCGACTAAAATAATGGAATGAGCGTGGCTTGTCTTGATCTTTTGTTTTGTCAAATAGAGAGCAAATTAAGAATCTTGACAGTTGTCACAATAAGTACCACTCTGTCCAACCTGAGAAATCCCTCCAATTTCCCCTTCCCAGGACCAATTGTCCTGTTGCAAAGATTTGGGGGGGGGGGGGGGGGAAGATGAAGAGGACATGGAGTAGGATATTCATCTCAAAGAGCTGGAGACCTGTGTCTTCATTTCAGAGCTGGTGTAAGGTATAAACAAATTTTGAATGATGTGCTGACACAGTTTTGCAGTGTTAGTCCTGTGACATTACATTATTATGTTTCATTGTACAGATGTCACTAGGTTGACATTCCTTTGCACAGCATGAAGTGGTAGGCATATATTGCACAATTGCACTCTGTAGGATTTTCCATACATACAGTTGTTGCCTAAAGTTTTGTTTTAGGTAGTGGGCAAAGGGAGATTCATGATACAGCCACAAACACTTAGTCTGGTCAGGATATTAAATTTATTGCATATGTAAGTAAGCAATACAGTTTAAAATAAACAAAACAAATCACACTTACATAGCCTTGATGTCAGAGCAGTCCGTGAGAGTTGATCAGGCTCCAAGGATGCTCTGGGATTCATGCACACCAAGTTGTCATCTTGGCAGCAGGTCTGGTCGGTGTCTTCATACTTTGTCTTTCCATATATACAGTTCTGTTTTCTGTTCGTGCTTCTGCAGTATTTTTCCACTTTTTTGTTACCCACATTACTTAGGACCTTTCCTCAACTTCATTTTGTCATACTCATGCTCACAACCTGTGATTGGCTTGCGATTGGTCTGCCTACAAATAGCTATAACCATAATATTTTCATACATGCCATTCTATTTTGCTGATATGGCAGTCACCATGACTTGACTCAGGGTCATTGTGTGCCTCATACAGCCATCTGACTGCACAGTGACAGGGAAGAGGGGTGCTTCTAAAATAGCAAATCTGACTGTGACAAAAACTGACATGGTCCCCCAGAACCTGAAGTTCTGGGGGAACTGAACTTAGCACCTGAAGTTTCTTCACAGAAGCATAGAAAATTAGGGTTGGAGGGGACCTTAGGAGGTCATCACATCCAATCCCCTGCTTAAAGCAGGACAGTCCCCAACTAGATCATTCCAGCCAGGGCTCTGTCAAACCAAGCCTTAAAAACCTCAAGGGATGGAGATTCCACCACCTCTCTAGGTAACCTGTCCCAATGCTTCACCCTCCTATTGGGAGAGTTTTTCCTAATAACTAACTTAATATCTTAAGTTTTTCCTAATGTCTAACTCCCTTGCTGCAGCTTGAGACCATTGCTCCTTGTTCTGTCATCTGTCACCACTGACAACAGTCTAGCTTCATCCTCATTGGAGCCACCCATCAGGTAGTTAAAGGCTGCTATCAAATCCCCTCTCAATCTTCTGTTCTGCAGATTAAATAAACCCAGTTCCCTCAGCGCCTTCTCATAAATTATGTGCCCCAGCCCCTCACCATTTTTGTTGCCCTCTGCTGGACTCTCCCCACCTTGTCCACATCCTTTCTATAGTGGGAGACCCAAAAGTTGACACAGTACTCCAGATGTGGCCTCACCGGTGGAGAGTAGAAGAGAATAATTATATCCCTCAGTCTACTGGCAACACTCCTACTAATGCAGCCTAGTATGCTATTAGCCTTCTTAGCAACAAGGGCACATTGCTGACTTGTATCCATATTATTGTCCACTGTAACACCCAGGTCCTTTTCTGCAGAACTGCTGCTTAGCCAGTCAGTCCCCAGGCGGTAGTAGTGTGTGGGATGCCCCCCTCAATTATCAGGCTGTGTCCATCTGTTGGCCTTGTTGGTCTAGACAGCCAGTCTGCTTCCAGAGCTATGAGAAGCTTTGTGTGTTATACCCAAGCATCCTAGAAATCCAATTAACCCCTGCTGCCCATCTTGACCCCTTTTAATGTATGTGTCTATACCTATAAGCCAGTTCCCAAAAAAGACCTTTAAATACTGTTTCAAAGCCAACATATCCCCTCCTTGAAGGCTTGACACCTGCACAACATACTGGAGCTTATTGACATCACCTGGAATGTTCATGACATTTGTGGGGAAGACCTCCACCAGTCATCCCGGGAAAAGTATGACAGCATTTGTGGTCAGGGGCTCCAATGGGCTGAACGCTGTGATGAACCCTTAGCCATTGCTCAAATGTCGCCCATACCCCCTCTAACTTGGTCTCTTGCCTCAACATTCCCTAGCCCAGCAACCAAGTTTTAGCCAATTAGGTTTAAATAAGCCTCCCGTACTGGGACTGGGGAATGTACGGCCTGAAATGCCTACCAAACCTTTTACTCAGCATTTCAGATAGCATGTCGCTCCTCAGTCAGTGTCTTAGCTGATTGTCAAAATGGCTATTCAGATCAGAAAAACATTTCATGGTCAGAACCTCTGGAGATCAGACATGTCCTTGGCAATTTTATCCCTCCTGTACACTGGGCAATGCTTTCTTGTTGTCTTAACTGCATGCTTGTTGTCATTGTAGCACTACCAGTGCCCCTCCATCCTGTAAAAGGCTAGATAAATGCCAAGGGTTAGGGCTTTCCCAATTGGCCATAGAAACCAGGCATGGTGTTTGCATGGGAAGGACCTGTTTTGGTCTTCATCAGGATCCGATCCCATAATTTTACACTGTGTTCCCATGTTACATTACTACTTCTACTATACAAGCTAAAATACATGTCTAGTACAAACAAAACAAAAAAGAGGAAAAGAAAAAAACCCCAAAATTATGACAATAAAACAATCAATCAATCCAGTCTTCTGGATCTTTGGTATGGCTGTGAGGCCTTGGAGGCAGTGCTCTGCATGTTGCACCATTTCTTGTAGCCACTCTGAAGGTATTTTATAGCCTATTAAGAAGCTTTATTTTACATTTTATGGTCTAGCACAGTTGATGTCACAATCACTAATAGCAATAGCATTTTACAAACAACAAAACACAATCACATGACACAGTAAAGTTTGATTCCTCTCTGTACCCAGCAAACTTCATGATGCTTCAGTGGTGGTTCCATCCTTCAAAACACAAAGACAAAAAGGGAAGGGCTCACCTCTCTTGGTTAGTTTACTCTCAGCTGGTACACTATGGCTGGCTTTGCTTGTTTTATAGCCATGCTGGCGCTCATCCAAAAATTTCCCCTCCCTGTACCTTGCAGAGGCTGCTTTTACAGCAGTGCTTTCCTTTCAAAGTGAGCTAGAGTTTTAAGGCACCCAGTACGTACCCCAGCCCTTTCCCCACGGTGGTTAATGTGGCATTTTGCAGAGCCTACCCTGTTATGGGTAGCTCCACCCCAGTAACCACACCCAGGAAGGTGGCAGTTTCAGGTCATACCCAGGACCAAACTCCACTCTCCCACTCTGGTCTTCTTTGCTCTTCGTGGGCACAGTCTCTCGCTTCTGGACTTCCTGGCCCCTCCTTGGGCCAGTTGAGAACACAGGCTTCCGGCTATGGCAGCTTTAACAGTGGTCTTTTCTCTGTGCCCCTTCTCTGGACTGCCAAATCATTTGGTCTTATAGGGCCCTGCAGACCCTTCATCAGATCTTTTTCTCTCTCCCTCCTGGTCCCTCCCTTTACCTCCTTGCTGTCCCTCCTTCTCTTCCTTGAGGGGGGATCCCCATCCCCCAGGAAGGGTCCCCAAGGCCACCATGGACCGAGGGCATACCAGCAGCCCATCTCATGCACCCCACTGGAGGGGGTCTATGGGCCTCAGCATCCCACGTCCAGACTGCTGACACCTAAGAGAGAGAGCCTCAGAATAGAGGCTGTATCCTGACCAGATGTACTTTGATGACAGCTCTAGGATTGGTAGATATAGAATTGCTAGTTTGTTTGTATTGTTGCTCTTCTGCTATCACTGTATCAATAAATTTGCCTGTTATCAAATGGAAAGGTCATGGTTGGTCTGAGGGTTGTGCTCCCCTGGAACAAAGGTATAAGGGCTGGGTCCTAAATCCAGTGCCAACAATGACAACCATGTCCCATGTACGCACAGCCTCTGCCCGTTCTAGAGAACTCCAGATTGAGCTCCTCCCCCATGTTTGGTAGTCTGTAGTATCCTACAATTGGGTCTCTCTCACCACACTGTAGTTTGACCCAGAGGGGTTCAAGCTGCTCTTTGGAGCCAATGTCAGCCTTCAAGAAGGTGTACTACTCCCTCACATAGAGAGCTACACCTCCACCTTTCTTCCCTACTCGGTCCCTTCTGTGCAGGGTGTAGCCCTCTGTGGCTATGTTGCAGGCATGTGTGGTATCCCACCAGGTCTCTGTGATCCCTACTAGATCGTAATGCCCACTGGAGAGTAGGAAGGCTTGCTCTTCCTGTTTGGTCCCCATGCTTCTGGCATCAGTGTACAGACACCTGAGTCCTCCAACTGAGACCCTTGATTTCCTGTCACACTGAGGGAGAACCATTCCCTCAGCACTTGCAAGAGCGGTTATCCTAATGTCCCCAGCATTAGAGCTCTTTTGTGTACCAGTCCCTGGGCATGCTTCAGTCAGGGTTTCCCCATCCCCCAGTGATCTTATGGAGGGTGCAATCCAGCCCATCTTCCAAATCGTTAATGAAGATATTGACCAAAACCAACCAGGATCTACCACCCCTGGGGGCACTCCACTTGATACTGGCTGCCAACTAGACATTAAGCCAGTCATTACTACCAGTTGTGCCCAACAATCCAGCCAGCTTTCTATCCATCTGACCATCTGTTCATCCGACCCAGACTTCCTAAGCTTGCTTGCAAGAATGCTGTGGGAGACGGAATCAGAATCCTTGCTGAAGTCAAGCTACATAACGTCCACTGCTTTCCCCACATCCACAGAGCCAGTTATCTCATCATAGAAGGCAGTCGGGCTGGTCAGGTATGACTTGCCCTTGGTAAATCCATGCTGACTGTTCCTAATCACCTTCTTCTCCTCAAAGTGCTTAGAAATGAATTCCTTGAAGGGTCTGCTCCATGATTTTTCTGGGGTCCAAGGTAAGGCTGACTGGTCTGTAGTTCCCTGGATCCTTCTTCTTTCTTAAAGATGGGCCCTATATTTGCCCTTTTCCAATTATCCAGATCCTCCCCTGATCGCCATGAGTTATGAAAGATAGCAACCAGCAGCTCTACAGTTACATCAGCCAATTCCCTCAGCACCCTCGGTTGCATCCCATTTGACCCCATGGACTTCTTTATGTCCAGCTTTTCTAAATAGTCCTTAATCTGTTCTTTCACCACTTGAGGGCTGCTTACCTTCTCCCCAAACTGTGCTGCCCAGTGCAGTAGTCTGAGAGCTGACTTTGCCTATGAAGACCAAGGTGCAAAAGGCATTGAGTACTTCAGCCTTTTCCTCCTCATCTGTGACTATGTTGCATACCCCATTCAGTAAGGGACACATACTTTCCCTGACCTTCCTCTTGTTGCTATGATACTTATAGAAATGCTTCTTGTTACCCTTCACATTCCTTGCTAGCTGCAACTCTAGTTGAACTTTGGCCTTCCTGATTTCATTTCTTCATGCCAGAATAATAATCTTATACTCCTTCCTATTTATCCAAGATTCCGCTTCTTGGAAGCTTCATTTTTGTGTTTAAGCTCACTGAAGAGTTCTCTGCTAAGCCAAGTTGGTTGCTTGCCACATTTGCCATTCTCCCTGCACATGTGGATGGTTTATTCCTGTGCCCTCAGTAAGGCTTCTTTAAAATAAAACCAACTCTCCTGGACTCCTTTCCTGTTCAGACTGCCCTCCCAGAGACTCCTGCCCATCAGTTCCCTGAAGGAGTCAAAGTCTGCTTTTGCGAAGTCCAGGGTCCATACTCTGCTACTCTCCTTCCTTTCTTTTGTCAGAATCCTGAACTCGATTATTGCATGGTCGCTACTGCCCAACTTGCCACCCACTTTTACATCCCCGACCAATTCTTCTCTGTATGTGAGCAATAGTTCAAGAAGAGCACAGCCTCTATTTGCTTTCTCCAACACTTGCACCAGGCAGTTGTCCCTAGTGCTCTTCAAAAACGTCCTGGATTGCCTGTGCACTGCTGTATTGTCCTCCCAGCAGATGTCAGGGTGATTTGAAGTCCCCTGTGAGAGCCAGAACCTGTGATCTGTAAACTTCCACTAGTTGTCTGAAGAAAGCCTCATCTACCTCATCCTCCTAGTCTGGTGGTCTGTAGCATGCACCCACCATGACATCACCCTTGTTGCTGTCCCCTCTAACCTTAACCCAGAGACTTTCAACAGGCCTCCCTCCAATTTCATACTAGAGCTCTGAGCAGTCATACAGCTCTTTTACATGCAGTGCAACTCCTTCCCTTCTTCTCCCCTGCCTTTCCTTCCTGAACAGTATGTACCTATTCATGACAGTGCTCCCACCATGCAAATTTTCCCACTAAGTCTCAATTGTTTGCATTGTTTTAAAATTATTTTTGCCTTTATTGCAGCAAAAGTCCCATTTCCTCTGACACTGCGCTTTAAACCTATGCTTCAGCAGGGAATTGAGCTGCTCACCCTGGATGCATCCTGGTAAGAGCTTTTTTACAGTGTGGCAAGTGTAAGTGAGGAAATGGAATGTTCTGTTAAAATCTTGTGATGACTTATCGACTCTGGAATTGCCTGTTTTGAGAATTTCAGAATTTAGGTCAGAACATGGGTGTCCTGCATACAGGCACTTGTTAAATTGAAGTCTAAAATGCTTGTTTTATTTTGTCAGGGTAAGTTCTGCTTCCTGGTACTTCCTAAATGTATTTGGACTTCGAAGCATTTACACTCTCATCTTGGGTCAAGACAATGGTAAGTTGCTATTATTTTTATTACATTTATTAGTTTGTGTTGGGAGAATTTCTTAAGTTAACATTAGATTCATGAAAGGGTAAGAAATGACATGACTCCTCCAGTCAAAGCCTTGTATTTTGATAGGATTATTCATAAGTGCACTGTTATTAATCTCTTGTCTACAGGGTTGAAAGCTCTTCTATCAGCATGCAGGTTTCTTCTACTTCCCATTTGCTAGTCACTTGCTGCCCATGTCCTTCCCTGACACTGTTCCTAAAATTATACAATCAATGCTGTTGCACAGCTACAAGGTATATTGCCCAAAAACGAGGGGGGGGAAATAAACGCCATAACCAGCCACAAATTAAGCTAGGGTGTCAGGTATCTCAGTCACTGGCAGACCCGTAGGACACCACCTGCTGATCGACTAGGGTGTTACAATTTCTAATTGGTGATCTACACGCCCATATTTCTGCTGCCATGACTTGATATTAAAGGAGTTGGTTCATTACCTGTGCGTGTAGTCCTATTAGTAGTCTCACTGTCGTCCTGCGAGGTTCCTATGTTCCCGAGGGCTCCGCCACCCCTACACCCTTGCCCGTTCCACCAGGATCTGACCAGCCAGTTGATCTTGCAATGTGACCTTGGTTCCAATAAAAAAACAAAACAACGGAAGACAGGAAAACAAGAAAACAAAGCAGGCACTCCTGGCCTGGGTTATTGTTCTTGCTATTTTTAGCCAAGATCAAAACAAATTGACCTTCGTGCTCCCAGCATCTAAACAAACAGTTCTACGCCCCGCCGGGTCAGTAGTCTTGGCTCTAAGTCCCCTCTGTGGGGCTTAATTCTCTGCAAGAGTCTCCTACCAGCTCTCCACGTCGCCTTCAAAGCTCCATGCAGCATGTGTCGGCGCGCTTCTCCTCCTCCTTCCGGTTCTGCACTCCCCACTCTTTCCTGTCCCAGGCTCTTCTTTATACCGGCATGGGAGTTCTCTGCCCCTCCCCAGCCAAAACACTTGGGTAAGGGAGATCTCTGCAGGGCTCCTTGGGGCTGTGGACCTGGGGTCGCTAAGCCTTTGCTTAGCCCGTGTGCTTTGGAGCACGGTGGCTCTTCTTTTTACGTAGGGGAACAACAACGGTCAGGACATAAGTAAGCCCATTGTGAACCTCTGCTTCATTCATTTGCTGCTAAGAGTGGTCCTATCCAATATCCATCTGCTTTAGATAGCAGAGCTCTTGTTATCTCCCAAAAATCCAGCTGTTGCCCTTTAGAGTACTCTCTTGTAGATCATCCCTGACCAATCAGTGCTTATCCAACCTCTTCTTGAACACCTCCAATGACGGAGATTCCACACTGTTCTAACAATGATGTTTTCCCTGATGTCTGATGTAAACCGACTTCTTTGCAGCTTTAAGCCATCCATTCACATTCTACTCTCTGCGGCAGGAAAGACAAAGCATTTTCCCTCTGTCACAGCCCTTCAGATATTTGAAAACTGCTTTCCAGTCCTACTTTAATCACCTGTTCCATAACCTTTTCTCATAGAACTTATCTTTCAAGCCTTTTACCATTTTTAGTTGCCCACCTCTGGACCCTCTCTAACTTCTCTGCATCCTTTTTAAACTCCCGAGTCCAAAACTGCGCACAGTATTCTAGATGAGGTCTAACCAGTGCCAAGTAGAAAGGCACTATCACCTCCCATGTCTTGCACCTAATGCTCCTATTGATGTATCTCAATACTGCATTGACCTTCTATGCAGTTGCATCACACTACAGATTCATACTGAGTCTGTGATTCACCAAGATGATTAAATACTTATTCATACTGCTGCTATCCAGCCAGCTGTCATTCATTTTGTATTTGTGTTTTTGATTATTTTTCCTGGGGTGTAGCACTTTGCATTTCTCAGGACTGAATTTCACCCAGTTGACCACGGAATGGGCAAGTGGTGCAGCACATAGTCATCTCATCTCAGTGCTCTCATTTATTCAGCCCCTGCAGGGCAAAGATAATGCTTCTTGGAAAAGTCTGATGCTAAAAAGATCTTATTCACAAAACTAGTTTTTTCTCTCTGAAGATCCACTATGAAAACGGGGAAGCAAAACTATTTCTTTTAATAATTCCTTAATCCCTTTCACGACAGTAAAGGCCTCCAAACTTGCATCATCTCCAGAGTACTGTCACAGAAAGTCCTAAAAGTCACCACAGGTTTCTTCCACTTCTAGTACAGATTTCTGCCTGCCCTCATGTTATGTCTTAGCATTTCATTTGTTCAATCCAAATTTTATTTTCCTTCATAGATTGTGGCTGTTAATAATTTCTGTGGAGCGTTATTCATTTTGGGGAATTGCTTAATTGTGTCCTTTAGTAAAATATTCCTTGAGGAAGTTAAATATATTCATCCAGACTGAGGTTTGAGTGACTTCAGCTCCGGAAGTTGTTAGCTGAAGATGGTAGAGCTTGTTAGCTAATGGCCTAGTATTTCTGCTTTTCTGGTTGCCAGTTCTGTCTAATCTGTATGTGGAGAGTACTCTAAAAATTCATAAATCTGTCTTGGTGCCCAGCAGAAAGGAAGAAGTTAACAGGTCAGAACTTATCTTTTTCATTCCATCTCATGAGGATACGTAACTTCAGAAATCATGCTGCAGGGTCAGTATTGATGAGGTCCAGAATTACAATGCTAGTATATTTTCAAGAGCTCTCTGTCTACTTAGAATAAGTAACTGTTGTGTACTCTTGTGTCTCATACAGCTGCAGACCAATCTAGGGTGATGCAGGAACAGATGACAGGGGCAGCAATGGCTATGCCTGCGGACACTAACAAAGCATTTAAGGTACAGTATTTCCTGCATTTTTATCTCTCTTTACAAGATTGTGTACCTCACACAATCCCTTCTGCCTTATTACGGGTCCTCTGCAGAAGTAAAAGGTAAACAGAGGGGCAGACAAGGGTCTCATACCAGTATACCTAAGAACCTCTATTATAGGTAAATAGTGCATTCCCATACAGAATAGTTCTCTTGTTTTTTCACTGGTTTTGGAGATTTAAGTGAGCACAAACATAAAAGATTTATTGATGTAGCATACTGATGTTTTCTAAAATAGAAATCTGACTAATCCTGGCATTCAGAAAGAGTAAGGCTGGATAATGAGCTTTAAGCACCCACTCCAGAAATTCAACGTGGCATATGGCTTCAGGATCTTCGAAAACTCCTGGCGCTCTGGTGTAGTGCCTGAAGACTGGAAGAAGGCCAATGTGGTGCCGATCTTCAAGAAAGGGAGGAGAGTGGATCCGGCTAACTACAGGCCCATTAGCCTGACTTCTGCCCTGGGGAAGATCTTAGAAAAGTTTATTAAGGAGGCCATCCTTGAGGGACTGGCCCAGGCTAACATCCTAAAGGATAGCCAGCACGGATTTGTTGCGGGTAGGTCTTGTTTGACCAATCTCATTTCCTTCTACGACTAGGTGACCTATCACCTGGACGAGGGAGAAGAGATTGATGTCATATATCTTGACTTCAAAAAAGCCTTTGATCTGGTATCCCATGATCACCTCTTGGCCAAACTGGCCAGTTGTGGCCTTGGCTCCACCACTGTCCGCTGGCTGGGAAATTGGCTCTGTGGTCGAACCCAGAGGGTTGTAATTGATGGCAGTCACTCATTGTGGTGCCCTGTGACCAGTGGGGTCCTTCAAGGCTCTGTCCTTGGACCTGTACTGTTCAACATCTTCATTAACGATGTGGACATTGGAGTCAGGAGTGGACTGGCCAAGTTCGCCGATGACACCAAACTTTGGGGCAAAGCATCCACGCCAGAAGATAGGTGGGTGATTCAGGCTGACCTGGACAAGCTCAGCAAATGGGCAGACAAGAACCTGATGGTGTTTAACACCGAAAAATGCAAGGTTCTCCACCTTGAGAGGAAAAACCTGCAGCATCTTTATAGGCTCGGCAGTGCTACGTTGGATAGCACTACAGAAGAAAGAGACTTGGGGGTCATCATTGACCACAAGATGAACATGAGCCTGCAATGTGATGCTTTAGCTAGTAAAGCGACCAAAATGCTGGCGTGCATCCATAGATGCTTCTCGAGCAAATGCCGGGACGTCATTCTCCCCTTGTACTCGGCCTTGGTGAGGCCGCAGCTGGAGTACTGCGTCCAGTTTTGGGCTCCACAATTCAAAAAGGATGTGGAGAAGCTTGAGAGAGTCCAGAGGAGAGCCACGCGCATGATCAGAGGTCAGGAAAACAGATCTTATGATGATAGGCTGAGAGACATGGGACTCTTTAGCCTGGAAAAGCGTAGGCTCAGGGGTGATCTGATGGCCACCTATAAGTTTATCGGGGTGACCACCAGGATCTGGGGGAACGTTTGTTCACCAAAGCGCCCCAAGGGATGACTAGGTCAAATGGTCACAAACTCCTGCAAGACTGTTTCAGGCTGGACATAAGGAAGAATTTCTTTACTGTCCGAGCCCCCAAGGTCTGGAACAGTCTGCCAGCGGAGGTGGTTCAAGCACCTACATTGAACACCTTCAAGAGTAAATTGGATGCTTATCTTGCTGGGATCCTATGACCCCAGCTGACTTCCTGCCCTTTGGGCAGGGGGCTGGACTCGATGATCTCCCAAGGTCCCTTCCAGCCCTGATGTCTATGAAATCTATGAAATGGTCCCAACTACTCAGTTGCCTTGAGTCTACTAGAATGGGCTTAGGATGTTCTGAGGTTAGTGTGGTTATTAATAGACCAATTTGCATACAAAGAATGATTAATTTGGATAAGTTCTACATTGATTTCCTCCACCTTTGGGCTGTCTTCCAAGTTTAACAAATAGGCTGGATGTCTCCCCAGAAGATGTTTGGGTCTAGGTAAAACTGAAACAAGCCGAAGTGTCTGATAGAGCCAAAAATCAGCCCCTTTTCAGTAAGTGCTGAGGCCAAAGCAAAACTTAATCTTTATGAAGAACCACCAAAGTGTGAGGGGAAAATAAGTTACGGAAGCTTAGAGTTTCCTCGTGTGTCTGTCAGAGAATGCACTGCGAAGGCTGCAGTCAAGGACAGATAGCATAAAGTTTAAGTTTAAAGTTTATCAAGGCCTAAATTCAAATCCAGTAAAGTTATTTGAGTCTAGACTAGGACTATCTGGAATTCTAGATGTATCTACTAAGTGTACTCAGCAAATACCTTCCTAGTGAATTAGGATAGGAGAAGTAACAGGGGGTCCTGCCAGAAGTTCATTTCAGTTAAATTGATCTGCTGGAGTGGACATGTGTAACAAGTGGGCAATCTTGGGGCCAGTCTGAACATTGGCCCTCCCACCTGTCTAGGGCAGTCTGCCCACCTGCCTCGTCTGCCACACCTTTGATATAACTTAAGTTGCCAAGGGTGAATACACAGCTCTGAACCTTCCCTTATACTGTGTCCAATGCCTCACAGATGGCCCCAAATCACTGGAGCCTCAACACCCAGCTTCCTCAGTGCGACACACAGCTACCCTACCCTTCACTGGGCTGCTGGGCCTAATGTCTCTTGGGCCACAGGCCCCACTCAGTGGGCTTTGGCCCTGTGCTGTTCTGTCAGGGTGTGCTCCCCTAGCCTTTTCCCTCCACAGGGTCACCTACAACACAGCGGGCACTAAGGTTTTCCAGTGCCCCAACCTGACTTCTCATGGGGGAAGCACAGGTGTGGCATTTCCTGAGGACTGCTCCGCCATGGGCAGCCCCATCACACCATCCTTCCCAGTAGGGTGTAGTTTTAGGTCATGCCCCAGGACCAGGAACCTCCTCTATCCCCACAGTTCCTATCCTCAACCTCCAAGCTGTTCTGGGAGCAGCAGATCTCCAGCTGAATGATGTTGTCCCTTTGCCCACCTGCAGCAACTGCCAGCTCTGCTCTTGGGGCCTAGCCTTATACCTAGGCTCCCAGCCTTTCTGCCAGTCAGGTGGCCACCTGCCTAACATGTGACTGCCTGAGCAGGTCTGCTCCCACCTGCAAGCTGATTACTGCCTTCTCAGGCCCCTTAAAGTGGCAGGCACAACCTGTGCTCTGCCACAACATGTGTATGGAAGTTTGAGTAGAAACTCTGGTAGATACTCTAACTACAGCCTGAGTATTGCTGACCTCAGATGGCATATAGGAGATTCAACCCTGACTCTACAGGCTTAATAAGGTCCATAGCCCAGTGAAAACTTGTAGGTGCCTCATTTCTTGAAGGGGTTATGTATCTTCATCAATTCTGTCAGTATCCCTGTAAAATTCTCAGAGATTCAGCTGTTCTTCTCTACTTAATAGTTGTATCCCAAATTAATTATCCAAGTTATGGAGAGGTGCTAGTTTAGAGGCAGGGAATTATTTTGGGTGGAGGGCTACTTAATGAGTTTTGGTGAGGGGTCAAGGGCCGCATGAGTAGTCCTGCCCCTTGACAGTTGGACCACCCTCTAGTCACCATCCGAGGATGAGACGTCTAACCCCTACCCTTGACCTTTGCTACCCCCTTGCTCCTGGAAAATACTCCTTTTGGGAGCGGGACTGCCATTTTAGAACCAGAAAAAAACCAAATCATACACTAAGAGTCAAACACCTACTATAACACATTTTAATTTTGTTACGAAAAATATTTTTGCCATGATTTATGTTTCTGTATCGTATATAAAGTGACTGCATAATAAATCAAAAAATAATTCATCATCTTGTAGGCAGGTATGTGGGGGGGTATATGGTGGGTATGTGTGTGGGGGGTGGAAGGGGTATATGGTGAGTGTGGAGGGGGGTCTATGGGTGTGAGTGTGTATGATGGAGTGTGGTTGGATGTGGGTGTGTATGGCGGGTGGGAGGGTATAAGTTATGTTGGGTTGTGCTTATGTGGGGGCAGAGTGTGAGGGAAGGTGGGGGGACCCCCCCATGATGCAGCAGCAGGCAGGGCACTCAGGCACCTGGCAAGGTGTGGCTCTGGCCAGCACTGCACATTGCAGTGTGGGGTGCAGCTTCCACCAGCCGTCTGTATCACCAGCATTCCCTACCACTCATGTTCAGTCCCCGCACTCACTGGGCACAGCAGGGAAGCTTTGGGTGCTGTAGCCAGCTGCCTTCCCTGTCAGGACTGCACAGTGCAGGAGGGAAGCCCCAGGCACCTTCCCCTGGTGGGTGGGGAAGGCAACCAGCTCCAGCATGCAGGGCTTGCTTCCTGTGCCCAGCAAGTGCAGAGGCTATACATGCATGGCAGGGAGTGCCGGTGATACAGACAGCCCAGTGGAGGCTATTCCCCTCACTGCGATGTGCAGCACCGGCTGGAGCCGTATCCCACTGGGCACCTGCAAACTGAGTGCCCCACCTGCTACTGCTGAGGCATGGGGGGAGTGTGGAGGGTCCCCTTACCCTTGACCCTCCCTCACCCACATGCTGACTACCCAAGCTGCATGCTGCCACCACCCCCCTGGGAATGGGCTCTGTGCTGCCACCAGCCCCAGCTCCTTGCTCCTGCCCAGCACCAGCTCCACCCCCTGCTGCTTCCCTACCTGCTGCCTATAGCCAGCAGGAGACCAGGGAAGCAGAGCAGGTCTCTGGAGGCTGTAGCAGCCCCACCTGGAAGCTACCTACTGGCTGGGCCTGAGCCTTGCCGCCTACAAGGGTAGGAACAAGCGCAGTAGGGTATGTTTGAGGAGTGTGTGTACAAGTGGGCGCTTACTCCCACCCTCGTAGTTGGAAGGGCTGGGTGGGGTTCAGTTCACTGGTGAGTACCATGGGCCAGATGAGAGTATTTTGCCCATCCCTGCACTAGTTCCACCCCCACAACACACAAACCCAAGCAGTATGGTATTTTAGACATACTTGCATTAGAGTAAGGTTAATATAGAGCTTTATAGACAGAAGAACGAATCATTTTTCAATCCGTAAGATATTTTAATTGGCCAACTATCCGAATAATGTTTATCTCTGGCAGGAGACTTCCTCTCAGTATTTTGAAGAAATATTTGCTCTGTGAAAGACATGCTAGCTAGACTTTAAAACTGTGCACAACCCACAATTCTTCATTTGCTTATATAAAAGTTACATTGTACCACCTTTGCAAAGAATTTACCCAAGAGAAAAATGTTAATACTTGGTCCTGTTTCTCTACTCCTCTCTGCTCTCATTGTAGACAGAGTGGGAAGCTTTAGAATTAACTGATCATCAATGGGCATTAGAGGATATAGAAGAAGAGCTCATGGCGAAAGATCTTCATTTTGAAGGCATGTTTAAGGAAGAGTTGCAGACCTCCATCTTTTGAAAGCTGGATTGAATTTGAGTGTATGCTTGGCATTTTAAAAGAAAACTGTTGTTATAAAAATGTGTGATGTATTTTAGTGATGCTCAGAATAAAAAAGGCCGTGCTCAGAACACCAGTTTTTAAAGAATTATTTATTCATACAGAGCTTGGAAAAGATTATTTTTTCCCACCTGTATTCATGGTATATTTGAGCCAAAGGAAATTAATATAGGCTTTCAGTTATTAAGGAGAGGGTATCATTTAACATTTTAAAAGACATACATGTTTCAGTTTTGATCTTGGTGGGGGGGGGCGACTTATTGGCAAACAGTTTCTACAGCTAGCATAAACAAATAGTTTTGGAGATAAAGACCAACTTACTGGATTTTAGCAAATCAAGTAGTGTATTAGATAATCTATCTTTACCCATTTAAAACATCATCCAGTTGACTTGTATTACTAAACCAACCTTTACAGAATAAAATTAGATCAGAATAACAAAAGTTGGACATTCAAAATTGATGTACCAAAGAATTAGATAAGTCATCTTCAGAATCAGCCTCAGGATTCCATTTCTTGAAGGTTTGACTCTTTTTCCTTTTCCTCTTTTATGTTTATTGTCATTTACTGTTTTAACCATGAGATTATTTTGTCAGAGGAAAGAAAAGTTATATACTTGAAAGAATACTTTTAAAAGAGTAGCAACAGCTGTCAGAATTTTGCTCCTTGTAAGGCAAGAGAAGGAATCCCTGGGGCAGAGAAAAAGAAACCAAGGTTTGAAGCGTGCTTGCCTGCAGTTGACCAATCGCCTAGGATGCATACAGCTACAAAGGAATCTTCCTTTTCCTGGTGCTTCTGGAGGGGAGGGGGAAGGCAGGCAAACTCTCTTACCCATTCACTGGCACCAAAGTGGCTACTTGGTGTCAGCTGATCCTCTAGTTCCACGAGCTGGAACAGGAAGTGTCTGGGTACCAAGGCTTACTCGGATTTGAGAGTGCTTCATTGTTCCCTCCATCTTGCACACTCTGTTTCTGCTCTTTGCTTGATCTCTTAGTTTCCTTTTCCTGACTGTGTTCCTAAAGCCTGCTCTGGACTGATTTCCTAGCTTTCTGACCCAGCATAGCTGAATTCTGCTCACTCCTCCTGACCCTGGCCAGCATCTTGATCCCTGAGAGCCCCAGACCTGGTCACCCGTGACCTGATATGACAGTTTGCCTGCACTACCCATTCAGTGAAGAGGGTCTGGCATGGAACCCCATCCCATGCCAGCGTTAGTGAAGCTGTCTGCCTTGGATGCTACAACCCATGAAGACTTGCAGGTCAGGCAGGACTAGAAGCCCAGGTTGGGAAGAAATATCCACCCCCTAACACCTGGTCAAAGGAAGGGCAAAACCCACCACAGTCCCTACCAGTTTGACTATGGGGTGTAGGAGTCCTTCCTAACTCCAAATGTGGCAAATCAGCCCCTGAGCAGAGGGGCAAGACCCACCAGCTGGGAAGCTCTTTTAGTCTAACAGGAGCATTGGGGGAAAAAAAATCCTTCCAGATTCCATGAGGGAACAAGCAAAGCCCAGAAACAGGAAATACCTCTCTCTCTCTCTCTCCCTCTCTCTATGCAGCAAGAGAAAAAAGGTGTTTTTCTTTCTTCATGGCAACCCTTCAGATATCTGAAGGTTCCGATATGCTGCTTCTTAAATCATCTTTTCAACAAGCTGAATATGGTTAGTCCCTTCCATCTCTCCTTGTGTGGCTTGCCTTCCAAACCCTTTATCATTTTTATTGTCTGCCTTGGAACCCTTTCTAACTTCTCTGTGTCCCTTTTACAGTATGGAGCTCCAAACTTGCATCGAGTGCTTCTATTGATGTATCCCAAATCATATATGCCATTTGTGCAGCTATATCACACTGCAGACTCCTAATGAGTCTATGATCCACCAGTGAGTCTGTGATCTACCTCCTAAATGTCTCTCTGTAGTGCAACCATCCAGACAGATGTCACCTATTTTGGATTTGTGTTTCTGATATTTCTTCCCAAGGTGCAGCATTTTGCATGTGTGAACATTGAACTTTATCTTGTTAGTTGCAGTCCAGCTTTCCAATGTGTCCAGATCCTTCTGAATTGTGCTCCTGTCCTCCAGTGCATTCACAGTCCTTTCTGTTTCATAGACATTAGGGCTGAAAGGGACCTCAGGAGATCAAGTCCAGCTCCCTGCCCAAAGACAGGAAGACAGCTAAGGTCAGAGGATCTTATTCCAGGCCTTGGGGGCTCAGACAGTAAAGAAGCTTTTCCTTATGTCCAGCCTAAAAAGGGCCTTGAAGGAGTTTGTGACTGTTGGACCTTGTCATCCCTTTGGGTGCTCTGGTGAACATATGTTCCCCCAGATCCTGATGCACACCCCGATGTACTTATAAACTGCCTCCAAGTCATCCCTGAGCCTGCGCTTTTCCAGGCTGAGTCCCATGGCTCTCAGCCTCTCTTCATAGGGCCTATTCTCCTGTCCTCTGTTTCACGTTGCCTGTCAGATTTCCTCAAAAGGCTCTCTATTACAGCATCCAAGTAATGTTGAACAGCACACAGTCCAGGACAGAACCCTGTGGGACTCCATTCAAAAGCTTCTGCCATTCTGATATGGCTGTTTTCAATTACCCTTTGCTTCTGGCTTTAGGGACAGTTGCTCATCTTCCATAGAGTAGTTTGTTCTAGCCAACATTCTTCAATTTGTTTATTAGAAGGTGTGATGGGTATCTCACTGGAGCCTTTCTGTTGGTGGCTCCGCCTTCCTATCTTGGGCTAACCGCCTGCTTACTCGCCTGCCATGCCTTGATCTTAATTGATTGAGTGATGTAATTAGTGGGAGGCTGCCCACTTTATATGCCCAGTGTCAGGGGGTGCTATCTGCAGCTTCTTTTCCTCCCCTACACTGCAGCCCAAGCCTCACAGATGGTACTTGACATGGTTTGCCCTATTCCTTGGCCCTCTTCTTTACTTCTGGGGCACCTCACTGCCCCCTCTCAGCTCCGGGACTGGGGTCAAATGCACCTCGAACGCTGTGCCGTCTATGGCACCAGGGTCCCCACGCTACTGTGGAGCTCCTATGAGGCCTCCTCCAACCCCTTATAGCCTCACCTGGTCCTCCGGTCTTATAAAACCACAAACAGAAAGCTCAAGTCCCTGGGCTACAACATAAACTCTAAACCGTCCGGTCAAACCCATGTTCTATCCCTACCAGGAAAATACTCCAACTCTAGCGGCAACAAGGGGATGCTCCTGCAGTCTATCTTCTCCTTTCTCTCTGCACTGACTGAGCTCCCCCCTCCTTGGCTGCCGGAGGGGAACTGCCCACCTGGCCTCATGCTTGGGCTTAAGAAGGGGCCAAGCCCTGCCCCTTCCTGTCAGCTGATTCCCTTGGTTCCCCTAGCAACCAGCACCTGTGCTGCCCTGGTGACTGGCAGTTGAGCCTCCCCCTTCTCACCACTAGGGGTCTCTCCTGAGCCATTTCTACTTTTAGGCGCAGGGCACCCGAGTGCGCCGCGACAGAAAGGCACGTAGGAAATTGTCAAAAAGCCTTTTTGAAGGCCAGATACATTATATCCACTGAATGCCCTTCATCTCAAAATAGTTATTTCAGCCAAATAGTTACCTTGTTGAAAAAGGAGATCAAGTTTGTTATGATTTGTTTATAAGTAATGTCTGTTCTTAATCCAGCCTTTCCTTCTCCAGATGCTTACAAATGGATTTTCTAGTTATAAGTTCCTGTAACTTCCCAAGTATTGAGGTAAAGCTAAGCAATCTATGGTTCTCTGGGTTCTCCTTTTTGCCTTTTTTTTAAGTGGGGTACTACGCTGACCTTTTTCTGATCCTCTGGCATTATTGCCAAGGATTTTGAGAGCTTCTCTGCCAGTTTCCTCAGTATCCTGGGATGAAGTTTATTAGGCCCTGCTGAAATGAATTCCTTCAGACCCAACAAAAACTCTCATTGGATTTTTTTTTCCTGTTACCTACCCGGACATTTCTGTCACACTAGGTCATGGGCTGCCACATCTAGGGCTTCTTGGGAATCAAGGTGCCAACCAGCATCCAGAGGAGTGAACAGAATCCAGGTACAGGCAAGGTCAAGAAGCCACAAGGTCAGGCCAAGAGCCGGGTCTAGGAACAAATCAAGTCAGGAAGCGAGGAGCTCAGGAGAGGGCAGAGGCAGAGAGCACAAGATGGAGGGAACAACAAAGCACTCTGGGATCAGATTAAGCCTGTTACCCATGCACTTACTGTCCCAGGTCAGGAAATGATATGGAGGAACTGGCTTAATCTTATCCTGGCTGGCTACTCTGGTGCCAGTGAGTGGTTGGAGGGTTAAGCCCTGATAGAGACTTCAGGACTGCCTTGAACAGCTTGGATGACCAGCTTTAGCAGGGCTGGGCAAAATATGGCCTGCAGGCCAGATCCAGCTTGCTAACTGATTGGATCCAGCTCACAGATGGGTTTCCACCCATTGCTTATATCTGGACCATGGCTGACCCTGTGGTGCTCTGCACAGAATCAAACTCCACCTGTTCCCACCCAGGGAAGCCTGTGCCATACTCCTGTCTACACCTGCACCTGCCCCTGGCCACCATGCACAGCTTCCCAGCAAGGCTACTCCCAGTGTGGCTGCAGCTGCTAGGGTCCTACACAGCTTCCCCCACCTCCAGCATCTCCTCCTCCTCCTGCTGCACTGCTCCAGGCAGCAGGTAGCACAGGGAAGTAGCGACAACCACCCAGCCAGGCAGTGGGGGGAAGCTCCTCTACCTTCCACCCACTCTGCCCAGCACAATGAGCATCCATCCACCTGTGGGTGGCTCAGTAGGTGGCAGGCAACTGAGAGCTGGAGCCCCATGTGTTGTGGCAGGAGCCGCCTGGCTGCAGTTCCCCTCCTTACCTGCCTCACCTGGCTGGGTATATGGTGCCTAGTGTGCATCCCCACAGCTGCTGTCTCTATGGTGCAGGAGGGGCAGGAAGAGGAGGAGCTGCTGGAGGCAGGGGAAGCCAAGGTATACGTTGGTGACTTCAGCCACACTGAGAGCAGCCCCTCCAGAAAGCTGCACGGATTGACTGGGGCCAGGGCTGGGTGCAGGCCGAAGTGTGGCAAGAGCAGCCCAGGCAGCAGCAGCTGGGGCTCAGCCCCATGCAGAGCGCTGCAGGGGTAGCCATGAGCCAGATGAACAGAGGGTGGACTGCACCTTATTAGTCACACAACTATTCCCACATTTACTATGTTAGCAGCCATGGAAGTGATGAGGATCTTGCTCATTCTATCTGTTACTTGCAAAAGTTATTAATTCCAGAGCCAGAAACAAAATGCCTGCAAAATTAAGTATATACCAATGAAAACTGTCTTGTGTGACATAGATAGCAGCTTAGCACTACCAGCATGGAAAGATTTTAATAAAAGTATAGCTCAATCTATTCTTGAAAATACTCTATACTTCCTATTGCCTGTGGCCCAATATACAGTTAATGTTTTGCAATAGACTTTGCCAGTAACAGTAAGAGGAGAGGCCTATGCAACCTAGCAACTATTGTTTTTCATAGAAGTGTGTTGAAACTTAGTGTGGTAACTGCTGTACATCCTTCAGTTCAAAGTATAACTACTCAAACCTACATGAAAGTAGAACATAGGCTGTAGGATTTGTTGCATGCTTATTAAACAACACAGTTGTGGTCTGACACTTATTCAATATCAACAAACCAGAGGAACCACAGGCTGTGGACCTTGCAGGCTGTTCATCCTGGGCTTCTCCTGCAGCCAGTTCAGGTATCAGATATTGAGAAAACTTGCAATGCCCAACCACCCCCAGCTGACCAGACAGAAAAAGCTTGATGAAAAAGACATTTGTATTTCAAGATCTATATTTATTTCAAGAGCCTACAAGAGACTCACAGAAAGCTACTTAGACTCAGAACTGCGTTTCCTGGTGTAGTCTGCTAAACTTCACATGGAAGTTTTATAGAATACATCAAGTGCTCTTCAGGAGTTTGGAAGAGGCACCATCACAAGTAAAACTTCCAGAGAAAATAGCATCTTACTGCCAGACCAAACTAGCTCACAGAAAGAAAAGGTAGTCCAGAGGGCAAGACCCTGGCAGACTGACAGAACAAGAGGTAAACAGTTAGAAGTAACATGTTAGCAGAAACTGAAATAAGTTTCAGCACGAGTTTGGTTTAGTTGAGAGCATTTGAAGGAATCTGTTGAAGGAGCTTTTCAATATCATCTTGGATCCTGATAGTTTCAAAGCGTCTACTGTAACGCTTGAAAGGTATTCCATCAGGGCCAATAAGGAACTTTTCAAAGTTCCAGGAGATGTCGTTCCTGCAAACTGGAGACCAGATGATGTACTGCGGATTGGTCATCAGTGCCACTGGATCATCATGTGGGAAAGGCAGTGCCTCTTTCAAAAATTTGAAAAGTGGGTGAGCATTTTCTCCATTCACATCACATTTCTCAAACATGGTGAAATTGGGCTCATAACCATTGCCAGGACGAACATACTTTAAGGAAAGCAGAATCTCATCATTGGTGGCATTCTCCTACGAAAAGAAAAAAAGCAGTATGATCCAGCATAAGGATAAACAATGAAAGTATTTCTATTACAAAAATTAAAACAGAAAAATGTTTCTCTCTCTGGACATTCACACCAACTAACAACATTCAGTCTGTCATCAGCTGAATTAGAAGGTACTTATATGAGAATATGTTTTTCAAAAGGGCTTTTAGTAACAGCAGAGGATTTACAGCCCCCTATCATAAACTGATCTTTATACTAGTACAGGGGTCAGCAACCCCCGGCATGCATGCCGAGCATGGCACTCGAGGCTATTTTCCTCAGCATACGTTGGGGCTGGGGCTGAGGAGGCAGCAGCTGTTTGTGGCCTCCTGGTTGCAGCCAGTCCAGGCTGTGGGTAGCTGCTGCCAGCCAGGAGCCCAGGCTGCACCCAGCAGGTGGCTGGGAGGCTGCAAGCCCTGCTGGGAGCAGCCCAGGCACCATGGCTGGCAGCAACTACCCCAGAGCCATTGCCAGCTGCAGCAGAGAGGCAAAAAATAGCTGCTACCTCCCTGCCCCGGCCTCCATCCAGCCCCAACAGGCACAGCGCCAGCACCTGCTGCCTTCCCTGGGCTGGGAGACAGCTGGGGCTGGAGGCAGGGAAGCAGCAGCTGTTTGTAGCATCCTGGCGGCAGCTGGCCCAGGGTCTGGGTAGCTACTGATAGCCACAGAGCCTGGGTTGCTCCCAGCAGGTGGCTGGGATGATGGAAGCCCTGCTGCAAGCAGCCTGGCCTCCATGGCTATCAGCAGCTACCCAGAACCTGAGCCAGCTGCAAATAGCTGCTGCCTTCCAGACCCGGCCTCAGGCTCTGGGGAGCAACAGATACTGGCGATGCTCCACACTACTGCAGAGCAGCGTGTGGAAACCAGTGCGGCAGGGCACAGCAGGGGGCACAGAAAGCTGCCTGCCACTCTGAGCTCCCCGCTGCCCTGGCCACACTTACCCTGCAGGCAGGGGCAGCAGCAAGGGGCACAACCCTGTGTGCTGCCCACGCTGCTCATGTGCACACAGGGGAAGTGTGACCTGGGCAGCGCAGAGCTTGCAGCAGCAGGCAGCTTCCCTGTGAGGCCCCTCTGGGTTGCACAAACTGCTCTCCTGGCACTGCTGTGCTCGCCTGGGCCCTCTGGAGCACAGCATGTGAGCACCCATGACCACCAGTGTACAACTTTCCAGCAGGGCTGTGCCCAGTGCAGTGCTCAGGTGCTGTTCAGCTCCCACCACCTCTAGCAGCTCCTCCTCTTCATGTTGCCCCTGCTGCTCTGGCGGGGAGGAAAGTGGGGGACTGCAGCCAGGTGGTTCCTGCCCAGTGTGAGAGGATCTAGCTCCAGCTCCCAGTTGCCTGCCACCCGCAGGTGGCTGCTTATCACACCAGTGGTGCAGCAGTGGCCAGAGAAGCAGCAGGAGGAACCAAGCAGCATCCAGGCATTGGGAGCAGCCCCACCAGGAAGCTGTGCATACTGGCCAGGACTGGGGCTGGTGGACACAGGCAGGAGCGCAGTGCTGGCTGTCCTGGACACAGCTTGGGCCCATGCAGAGCACTGCAGGGGCAGCCATGGACTGCCCCTGCATTGCTCTGCCGCATGCACCCCCTGCCCCTCACTCCCTCCTCTATCCCCAGGTGGTCCTGGGACCTACCACCCAAGCAGCCTCCCCCTCCCCACGTGCACCTATACTCTGTTTCCTGCTTTCTCTCTGCACTCCCTTCCCTGCCCCAAGTCCCTGGCATGTGGCCAGGTGGGGCAGGAGTTGCACCAAGCTGCACCCACATGGCCCAAACCAGTGTGTGGGAGTGTAGTGTGGCACCTGCCCAGATGGGAACTTGGGGCAGGGGAAGGAGTGCAGGGAGGAGAGGAATAAAAGGTAGGTTTCCCATACCTTTGTTCTCTCTGCCTGGGGGTAGAAATGGTAATTATTTGATCTGGTGGGCCACTGGGAGCGGGGGAGCAGGGCAGAGGGTGCTGACCCAGCCTGTGACAGCTCACTCAAACTCTCTGTGGCCCTCCAGCCCAAATAATTGCCCACCCCTGAACTAAAGAGATATCTGTTCCCACAAGTTCATTTTGTCAAAAGAACTTTCTGCGGAAGTACATTCTTTGATGCCTTGCCTTGTTTGCAATTCACAACATTGCTGTTTCCATGGCTGCTAACTTTGTGTCACTATTTCCTGTAGGCCTTGACCTTAGGCTAACAGAACAGGCAAGGTCGCCCACGCCCTGCTTGTTTTGCTGTACTTAGAAACTCATCCTCCCCCCTCTCTCCACCCAAGCCCCAGCCTTGCTAGGAAGCAGGCAGCTCACTCCCACCCAAGCTGGCATCCTGCCAAGTCTCTGCCCAGCTAGAGAGTGGGCATGTCTCCATGAGGAGAGCCAGAAACAGTGGGAGTTTAAACATCACCCTTGTTGAAAGTTTTAACTAAAAGACCCTGAGCAGGGCCTGGCCTAAGGGCTTCCAGAAATGCCTACCAGCAATACTTCTACAAGGGTTTGTTGATTTACTTTAGAAAAGATTCAGTGTGGGAGCAAGACCAGGGCTGGGAAGCCAGGCTTCAACCTGTCCAGCCGTTTCACGAGCACCTGCCAGAGCTGCAGGCAGTGTCCCTGCTTGGCACACTAGTTATTAACCTGTCACCTCCCCTCCTGCCCGTTACTATTTGTCCCAAGTAATCTGGAACCCGCCATCAGTGGCCCCAGTACTTGGTTGCGGCCTGGGCCCGCCGCGTGCTGTTCCGGACGTGTGGAGGCCTGCCGGGGAGGAGAGGCCTAGGCCAGCAGCGCCTGCGTCCCGCGCGCGGCCGGGCAGCTCGTGCGCTGGCCCGGCGCCCCCCGGTACCTGGTGTCCGAACTGGTTGCAGGGGAAGCCCAAGACGACCAGTCCGCGAGGCCCGTAGCGCTCCTGCAGCTCGTTGAGCTGCACGAAGTCGCGGGCCGTGGTGCCTCAGAGCGAAGCCACGTTGGAGACCAGGAGCACCCGGCCCAGCAGCGAGCCCAGCGCCAGCGGCTCCCCCCCGCCCAGCGGCCGCGCCTGCAGCCCCGCGAGCCCGCGCCCGGCCACCGCCGGGAAAGCGCCAGGAACCGCCATACCGACCGCAGCGAGGCAGCGCTCTGGCAGCCGCTCCCTTCGCCTGGCCCGGCCCCGCGGCTGCCCCGCCCCGGCGCCGGGCGGAGCCGGGCTGGGCTCTCCTTGGCGCTCGGGCCGGGCCCCGGGGGTGCGGGAGGGGAAGAGCCTTCCCTGTGCGACTCCGCGGGCCGCCACCTGCGAGTCCTGCCCTCGCTGCCCGCAGCAGAGCCGGTCCCCGGCCCCCGCGCGTTACAGTGGCGCGGGCAGCTGGAGGCGCCTCGCCCCCTCATCTTCTCTGCACCGGCTCCGGCGAGGGTAGAGCAGACGGGCCGGGCCCTTCTCCCTGCCCTTGTGCGCCGGAAAATACTTTCTTAAATGGGCGGTGGCGCCGGGGCGGGCCAGGCAGGCGATGCTGACCCTCGGGGCTGCGAGCGGGGCCGCTGCCAAACGGCGTCGAGGTTCAGACCGGCCCCCTCCCTTTCACCTCCGTGTGGCCCGCGCATCTCTTCATAACATGCCTCATTTTTTAAACAGCTGTTCCCTCTTATTCCTCTCCTATCTAAACCACACAGCCCCGCTCTCTTCATTTCTCTCTTATCTGGCAACCCTAGTGGCTAGTCCTTTTTAGGTTGTGCTTTTTTGGTGACATAAAGCTTAATCAGTTTTCCAGGGGAGGATGCACTATTGATTTATATATAGTATTTGAAAAGCTTTAGTATTGCTTTCCATCCTATTCCCCTTGCACCCCAACATTTTATTTCCTTCTTGGCCACCACCACTCCTAGATCAGGGATTTTCATTCCTAGCCACACGAAATATAATTCAACATCCTGCTTGGCATCAAACAACTGCAAGGTAAACAGACTGCCCTTTTATCTGATCCTAATTTGCACAAAATGAACTTGTCCAACCAGATCTTACAACACCTTCAGCTCTCCTGTGTGAAATATAAATGTTCATTTCCATCTAAGAGTAATTTTACACTTTGCATTCTCCCATGCCCGAAGAAGGGTGAGCATGCCCCAAAGCTTGCAAATAAATACTTTTTTTTGCAAATATCTAGTTGGTCTAATAAACGATATTGCCTCTACCCAGAGTTCTGATTCCTTTTGCCAGTAGACCATTAGGCCAACAACGTTATCTATCCCTACAACAATGTTAACGAAGAACCCAGCATCATAAATGAGAGCTGAAATTATACTTAGCATTTGTCAACAATATGTTATTTGTCATCATGTTTCATGGTCCCTTGGACATGTTGGGTCTCTCTCGAGTTCCTTGCAGTCTCTGTCAGACTAATCTGAATTAAGTGTGTTCCAGCGTTGCCCACGGTCAGTGAATTTACTGATTGTCATTAACAAAAAATCCGGATAAAATGGTTGTCAGTAAAGTCAGTAAAAAAAAAACTTTAGCCATCAGTAAAAGCACTAAACAGGAATAGCTGGAGTGAAGCTCAGACAGAAAAAGCACAGCAGTGCCACCTGGTATCTGACCAGGAGCACAGCACCTGCAGTTTGTTTCTGCAGCCATGTACTGCTGCCGCTGTGTCCCAGGCTGCCTGTAATACTGTTGGGTCAGGGACAGGTCTCTTCAGAGGGGGGGTCACAGGGATGAAGGGAGAAGAGCCAGTGAAGCTCAGGTTGGGAGGAAAGCTGGGCTGGGCATCAGGGTGCGGGGGTGAGTAAGGAGTCCTTGGGAGGCAATGGAAAACCATAGCTGCAGTCACCCAGGCACAGAGCCAACTTGGCTCCTAGCCACCACACCCCTATTCATCAGCCCTGTCAGGGCAGGTCAGCGCTCAGCAGTGCCCATTACATGGGTATTAACCAGTAATGTGTGACTGTTCATAGTGTGCTGACTAACACCAACTAACATGCCTTAAAATTAGCATGTGCTAACTACACCTTGAGCATGTGGTCTCTTTTGGCCTTGTTGACCAGAGAGGTGTGTCTAAATCAACAGATTAATATTTATCATTTGAGTGAGACCCTTAATCAGCAGCACAACCTCTCCTGTGAAAGGGGTGGCTGAATAGAGTGTATCGTTTCAATACTGTTGGTCCAAGCTGACTTGCTCTGTGCTCCAGGCTCTCCAGGGCAAGCTAGAGGCTTGATTTAGATTTTTTGGTTAAATAATTTACTCACGCAGAAGATTATAAACAAAACTGGTTATTATTAAACATTAACAATTACAACATTGTGTACAGATATTTATAGACAGATGAGGCAAGAAAAGGGAACAAACTGATGAGGGAGGACTATACTTTACCAGAAGTTTTGTCAGAGCACTTAGGACCTCTGGCAGAGTAGTCCCCTCCCCTACCAGCAGTGGCCCTGTTGCCAAGCAACCAAAGTGACAATTCAGGCTCTCCCACTCACACGGGGCTATTAACTCTCTCACATCACAAAATCTAGACAAGACAACCAGCACTGGCAGGACAAAATAAAACACAAATACGAACACCACAGACATCAAAACACCAAGTCTAACTGTTATACACACTTACAAGACCACTCACTCACAAATCCAGAAACAAAAGCTTAGAAGGAAAGACAGCCTCCTTGCAGTGGCTACCATGGGTCTGCGGCGCCTGGGGGCAATGCTTGAAGTTGCGCTCCCTCCCCCCATCCAATCACTGAGCAGAGGAGGGGCAGGGGGAGGTCCCCCTGTGGCCAGTCACGAGCCCAGAAATGCTGATGGCGAAACTGGAAGTGCCACTGGGAAACCAAGTACCCCGGAGGGCCTGGTTGGTGCCTGGGGGCATGAC
The DNA here is from genome assembly GCF_052110815.1 of Crocodylus siamensis. NCBI lineage: Eukaryota > Metazoa > Chordata > Crocodylia > Crocodylidae > Crocodylus > Crocodylus siamensis. The sequence continues at coordinate 27,636,410 of NC_143405.1, read as the reverse complement.
CCCCTCCCCTCACCCCTTCCTGTCAGTATGCCACTGCCTCCTTGCTCACTCTAAAGAGCCACCTCACTTGGTTTAGAGAGCTTCTTTGCTCAGTCTGTCTTCAGTCACACATCAACACAATTCTCATAGAGCCAGCACCACAGCACACAAAACCAAAAAGCCAAAAATCTCTGGCAATTTAGATGTTTTATAGGCCAAGATCACCGCATGTTTAGAACCAACCAATCAAAATCCATGTACTCCTGTCAACAAACTGGCAATCATTCATTTTGAAACATTCTTTTCCTATCAGCTAATCAGCACGCATATTGCCTCACAGGGTGAACAACACTCTTTTTTCTGCCAAACATTCACTCACTTCAGGCATGTTCACTACATTCTTGCTTAAAGGAGCATGTACATAGCTGGGCAGGTTGAAAACTTAAAACTTATTACACCCTAGAACAGGGGTCAGCAACCCCCGGCACGTGTGCCGAGCACAGCACATGAGGCCATTTTGCTCAGCACACTACCACCAGCCTGGGCTCTAGACAGCTGCTGCCAGCCACAAAGCCCAGGCTGCTCCAAGCAGGTGCCTGGGAAGCTGCAAGCCCTGCTGCAAGCAGCTCGCACTCCATGGTTGGCAGCGGCTACACAGAGCCTGGGCCGGTTGCAGCCAGGCGGCTGCAAACATCTGCTCTGGGCTCTGGTATCAGCTCCATACTGGCAGGTGAGCATGCGTTTCGGAGCGGATGGTGTGGGAGGGGCCTGAGGCAGTGCAACCCTGGCCTCTTCCCTGCTGCCGGCACAGAGCTGATGACTGGGCTCTGGAGCCCAGCACAGCTCCTTGTAGCCAGCATGGGCTGTGGGCAGCTGGAGCAGGCAGGCTGCAAACAGCTGCACTGGGCTCCACCTCCACAGCCCTGGCATCAGCTCCATGCTGGCAGCAACCACATGTGCATCTCAGAGCAGACAGCGGGAAGGCTGTGCTGCCTCAGGCCCTATCCCCACCGTCCGCTCTGAGGAGCGAGTGCCGGTATAGAGCTGATGCCAGAGCCTGAAGCAGCTGTTTGCAGCCTCCTGGCTGCAGCTAGCCCAGGGTCTGGTAGCTGCTGCCAACCATGGAGCCCAGGCTGCTTGCATTAGGGCTTGCGGTTGAGCCCACCAGACTCCCACCTGTTCCGAGCCCAGCCCCGACACAGCCCCTCACCAGGATGAGGCTGGTGCTGCACCTTGCCAGGAGTACCGCACCTTTTGCGGGCTTAGCTGTGCAGGGTGGGTAGGTGGCTGGGCTGATGGGCAGGCTCCAGACCAGGGCCTCAGCCAGCTGCACTGAAGTCTGGGGGGCTGGCCCCTCACTGAAGCACAGGGTCTCTGGCGGGACCAGGGCATTTTTGGGTTGGACTTTGTTCAGTGGCCCAGGAGCCCAGCTCCATGCGCCTGCACATGTATTTCTGTCTGTGTGCACACGTCTGGTTCCAGATGTGTGTGTGTATGTGTCTGTTCTGAGTGTGTTCTGGTTCTCTGTGGTTGTGCACATGGTTCTCTGTGTGCATGTGTCTGATTCTCTCTCTCTCTCTCTCTCTCCTTTCTCTTATTTGTCTCTTTTTAATCTCTCTCATTCCAACATGCTCAACAAAAAAGGAATACACAAAAACAAAGGCAATGTTTATGACTATTAAATATACTAATATGCAGTGTGTCCTGCCATGTACCTCTCACCCCAACCTTCATTTGGTTTCTCTGGCATGCCAGCACTCTGGGACCTCCCAAGGTAGACATTGTGGGGTTTTTGGCACTCCGGCCAAAAAACGTTGCCTACCCCTGCCCTAGAAAGTTGAAAAGTTCATCCCTTCTTGAAGATTCTTAAGTTCAAACAACTGCATATGCATCATCCCTCAAACTCAGTTCCATATGTGTAACTGATAATAACAACCCATACTGAAAACCAGGGTCTACAGCCTCACACAGGTGCTGTGTGCCAGACACCGGGATGCCTGGGGCCCAGTCAATGGTCAGGTTATAAGGTTCATAGCTTCAGAGTCAAGGTCACAGAACTGTGGGCCAAAGTCAATGTCAGGGCTGATAACCAGAGTCCAAGAGAAGGCTGGGTCAGGATACAAACAACTTGCAGGCACAGAATCAAAAATCAGAGAACCCTGAACTTACCCAGCCCCTTCCCGTTCTTCTCCCTGCCCTTGCACTGGTCAGATGTTACTGGCCAACCAGCTATTGTGTGGGGAGTAAGTCCTGTCCATATACTGGTAGCTGCAACAGAGGTGTCAGTTGTAGGTTAGTTGCTGCTTCTGATAAAACCAAAGTCCTAAATTCAAGGCTGCAGCCCCAACCCTGGAGAGATTTCTCTTGTTAGGACACTTCTAGCCCTTAGTGCTAGAAAAGGAACTAGTGACATTTCCCCCTACTGAAAGCTCTGTAAAGTTTCAGGCATTCACCTAAGATATGGGAGAGATCAATCAAAGTCCCGGCTGCAATGATTTATGCCAAGTAGTGTGCCCCATGACCTCAGAAAGAGGGACAAAAAACAGAGAGGGGATTTCCTACTGTTACATAGAAAATCAAAGGGGTTAGGGTCACAAGGCAGCAGGCTAAAGGGTAGGAACAGATAAAAGATAAAGAAACATCAATAACCGTGGTAATATACACTCAGTCACTTATTTCTCTCCCCGCTGCCTTTACCTCCACAGGTGTTCCCAAACAAGACTTTAGTTCCAGAGCACTCAAACAGCAGCCTGCAGCTGCCCCCAACAGGCTCCTACATACATGCAGGGAGCAGACTCAATTAATCAAGTCTTCTGGAGCACAGAAATAGATGCACTCCAGCAGCCTCGTGCTTCATGTGTACCATCATCTCTGCACTGACAAAATGGTGGCAGTACGCTTTGAAATAAAACCCATCTGACATGAATGACTTCATGCTTCCCGAGGTTGGAGGGGCACAACGACTGCCCGCAAGCTGCGACGATGGTGGAAGTGGCAGGGGCATGGCGGGCCAAGCAGGGAGCTCCTGCAGGTGGCCTCAGATGCAATTGGCAGTGTCAGCAGCAGGGGAGTGGCGAGCGGCAACTGCCCACAGGCACTGCCAGCAGCATCCAGTCTCACGGGGTGCACCGCGAATCCCAGGAGGTGCACGTGCAACGTGCACCTATGTGCCCCCCCTACCTATAGCCAGTGCCGTCTAATGAGCTTTAGTTCAAAGTACACTGCTGCCATTTTGTTAGCATGGGGACATGCGGCAACACTGATACATGTGACACACAGGAACTTTTACTTAACGTGGCTCGCTAATTAAAGTGCTTGGTGCCACATCCAGAGCATGTGTAAAATGCCCTTGAGTTCAGCTCTTTAACTCTACACAATCTTGGCCGACCGAACCACTAGGATCCCCAGCTCCACTGTGCACTACTGGTCAGTGTAGAGCTGACCAGGTTCCACATGCAGAGCTGCAGAAAAAATTTTCCTTCTTCTCACTCTAGCCACAACTTTCTCTTTTGCTTGCTTCCTCTTCCTTTTTCCCCTGCCCACCTCTTCCCACCTCACTCTTAGGGGTATTTGGGAATTATAATCGAATTAGAAGTCATCACAGCTCTGTAAAAGTTGGCTGATGTGATTGAAAAGCTGCTGGCCATTATCTTTAAAAATCTGTACTAAGCAGGGGAAATCCCAGACAATTGGAAAAGGGCAAATATAGTGCCCATCTTTAAGAAATGGAAGAAGGAGGATGCAGGGAAGTACAGACCAATCAGCCTCACCTCAGGCCCTGGAAAATACATGGATCCAGTCTTCAAGGACTCTATTTTTAAGCACTGGAAGGAGAAGAAAGTCATCAGGAATAGTCCGCATGGATTCGCCAAAGGCAAGTCATGCCTGATCAACCTGACTGCCTTCTGTGTTGAGAAAAATGGCTCGGTGGATGTGGGAAAAGCTGTGGACATGATCTACCTTGACTTTAGCAAGGCTTTTGATACAGTCTCCCATAGCATTCTTGCAAGCAAGCTGAGGAAGTATGAATTGGATGAATGGACTGTAAGTTGTATAGAAAGCTGGCTGGATTGTCAAGCTAAATGGGTTGTGATCAATGTCTTAAGGCCTACTTGGCAGCTGATATCACGTAGAGTACCTCAGGGGTCAATCCTGAGTCCAGTTTTGTTTAGTACCTTCATTAATGACCTGGAAGATGGGATCGATTGCACCCTTAGCAAGTTCATGGATGACACCAAGCTTGGGGGGGGAGGGTGATGGCCAGAATCAGAGGGATTAATAAGCAATAAATATGTGCTTCTTAGAGGCATTTGATTTTTGCCTAAACAGGTAATATTAGTTAATATAAAGCTTGTAAGTTTGTAAACTGCAAATGTAACTTGTCTGTCATAAGTTTAACCAAAATGATAAATTAACTGTTCGTGGAATTGACTGGGACCCATAGGCATAGCTGTAGCTGCGAGATTAGGAGACCTAACGGTTTTTTGTTCAGGGTTCAGCCTTGATGATAAAAACTGGGTCCAACTGCCTGGCACACCCAACACATTCCAGGAAAGCACATCCCAAGAAAGCATATTCAAATGATACCAAAAAGGGGTTGGGGCTTAGGCAGAGCAATGTCAATTTCAAACCTAAAGGTGCTGCATCATAATTTACTTATTGGATAAACCCAAGTCTGGGTAGTAACCTTTTATAATAATTTTAACACCTTTCAATCCCATAGGGTAACAGCTATAGGGTAACATTGTGAGTGACTTTAAAGCCAACATATTAGCATAAAACTAGGTATAAAAAGCACATGCATCAGGCAATCAGCAGGAAGGAGGGAACAGAACGGTCATTTCTGTTCCACACCTGGACTCCCGGTGCGAGTGAGGATCGGATCCTGAACAAGGGACCTTCCCCAGTAATCCCTCTGACAGTGTCGATGGGGGATGCCTGACTTCGCTGGAATCACGTGACACGCACCTTGCATTGAGGGACTATCGATAAGTTGCCAACCCATGTCTGTCTATCTGTTGTTTTGAATAGCCCAGTGGCTAATACCCTCACAGTATCCAGTTGGCCTGCCACAAAATTGATCTATCTATCTGTTGTTATTATCTGTTATTTACTATTAGCTCTTTAATAGTGTATTATCTGCTTATCGCGTTTATCTTTCTGTTAACTGTTGCGTGTGTGTAAGCTATAATACATTTGCCTTTACTTCACTCCCAACTTTGCCTCCTCAATCCGAAACTGAACCTAACAGCCCAGTTGACCTGTGATTAAACTGATATACTCACAGTGGCCAGCTGGCCTGTGACAAAATTGGTGTCACGAACAGGATTGAGGATGGAGAGTTCGGAGGGGAAGAATAGTGCAGAGGGGGCAGAGGGGTAGACCCCACTGATTGCTTTAATAGAAGAGGTTACGGGTACTAAGAGTGGGATAAAGAGAGGTTGAGACCTGCCTAGAGCGATCCCACCACAGTACCCAGTGAGTGGGCTGCGTTCACTGCCGTGCAGAGGGGCAGCCCTAAGAAGGAATGCCCGTCCTGGCTGCTAACAACCTGCCTAAGACTGGGAGCAGAGGAAGGCACTCAGCTCCGTCAAGAGAACCAGTCCTTAAAAGACCAAGTGACCCAGCTTGAGAGGGAATTAAGGGAAGAAAAGGATTCTAGCAGTGTCATGTGCGCGGCTGCCAGTGCAGCTCAAGACCGACTAGAGATACTAAAGCGTCAGGAGGGAAAGATACTAGTCACATGGGCAATCACCTCCCTTGAGCAGAAGGTGTAAGTGGCACGATCAGTTGAACCTTCCTCTGAAAAGGTCCAGCAGTGTCTTTATGGCAGAATTCCAAACTGAGCTGTGGGATGACCCAGAGAGTGGCGATCTGTATGGTGAATTTGCAGTAACTAAGCCAGGAGATGATGAGTATGTGAGGCTTAAAGAAGAAGCCTGCGAGATCCCACTTTCTTATGCCCCACTGGTCCAAGAGAATTTAGGAGGAGAGTTAGCACAAACCTTCCCAGTAGTGGTGACCCGTGCAGGGCCACAAGGGGGCAATCTCCGGACAGAGACACATTCCTTTGCTTGCACAGAAATCCAAGAATTACAAAAACAACATAAGGCCAAACCAGGGGAGCAAATAATAGACTGATTAGTTCGAATGTATGGTGAAGGGGCCTCGGCAGTATCTGTGAGTAGCACCAAGGCAGCACAATTGGTTCTCCGCGCCGAAATCCAGTTGGGTCAGTGGGTTGGGCAGGACCACAACATTACTCCGTTTTCTGCTGCAATACAGGTGGCCGCTGCGGGTTACAGTAACATGGAAGAAGAGCTTAACCGTCCCCCACAGGCATGGGCTAACTTAGAGGAATCTATCCACTGACTGTATCAACTAGCATTAATTGAAATCATTCAAGCAGGGAACTGGAGGCACGCTCTAGATGAAGAACTAGTGACAGAAGCCATGTGGTGGAAGTTCTGCCGGCAAGCACCGACAGTATGCACTTCAGCTCTGCTGGCTTTACAACAAGAGTTAGTAACTCACCCAGTAAGAAATGTGATCTGGTGGTTGGTACAGCTTCTGCCCATCTTGCAGAAGCTGGGGCTTCCCAAACTAATAAAAACTGCCAAGGCCATGGCAGTGGCCCCCAAGAAAGATGACTCGGCAGTGCCCCGCAAGTCCAGGAAAGTGGAGAATGGAAAATCTAAACCCCTGTGGGCACAGATGTGGAGGGAGTTACTGGCAGCAGGGTTCAATAAAGAACAAATTGACGGGCTGCCCACCCCAGTCCTGCAAGGGTTATGGGCCAAACACTGTGAGGACGGGAAAGGGAAGAAGATAAAGCCCTCAGCACCCCCCGACCTCCAGCAGTAGGAGACCTGGCTGACCCAGTCCCCCGAGCAAGGGGCCATTGTGGGGGCAATAGAGGATCAGGGACCAGTGACACAGAATAATATTGGCCCCTTAATTCAAGTACCTATAAAGATTTGTCTAAATGGAAGGAAAAAGTCAATTAATATGCTACTAGACACTGGTACCCAGCTATACGTTTTGGACAGTGCAGAATGGAAAGGGGCACAGGGAACTCCCTACCAGGTAGTAGGAGTTGGAGGTGCCAGATGACCAGAACATTTGGTCCCGCCCACTTTCACCTTGCTTAACAGCTCCATACTAACAGCAGCCACTGTCATGCTCAGGGGAGGGCTGAACCTACTGGGACTAAACATGTTGCAGGGGCAGCGGTTTATCCTTAAGTAGGAAACCTAGCAGTTTGATTGCGCCATGGCCCAGGAGGGCGAGCAAAAGAATGTGATGACAGCAGTAGCCCAATGTTCCATGATCCCACTCTCCCTGCTGGCCACGAAGGGGGTACACTGACCTCAATACCCCCCCCCCCAGGGCAATGCAACCCATTCAAGACATTATCAACCAACAGCTGAATGATGGAGCCATCATTTGAACTCATTCCCCATACAACAACCCAGTGTGGCCAGTACATAAACCAAATGGGGATTGGCGATTAACTGTTGATTTTAGGGCTTTGAATGCCAACACTGACCATCTGACGGCTGCGATCCCGTCTATGCCTGCACTGATGGAAAGCATTAGGTGCTATGGCCACCAGTGGATGGGATCTGTAGACATTCTAAGACATGTTCTTGGCCATCCCCATCCATGAAAAGCACTGGCCTTTGTTTGCCTTCACATGACTGGGACAGCAGTACACCTACACAGTCCTACCCCAGGACTGGGTGCACAGCCCCACCCTGGCCCACGGAGTGCTAGCTGCAGTAGTCCATAAAGTCCAGTTGAGTCATCCAGAGGTACATGTCTGTCAATATGTTGATGATGTCATGGTGGGAGGTCAAGGCTGGGAATTAACCATTTCTGCTTTTGAGTCCCTAAAGGAGAGAGTGCAACCATTTGGGTTCACGCTGTCCAGCAAGAAGATCCAAGAAGTCGGGCCCCAGTGTGAGTTCCTGGGAATCCAATGGCAGCAAGGTGGACCCACCATACTGGCCAAAGAGCTGCAGAGTCTGGTAGATACCCCTGCCCCCAACAATGTAAAAGAGCTGCAAGCCCAGCTGGGTGCGCTTAACTTCTGGTGCCTGCATGTCCCCAAGTTTAGCATGTTGGCCCAGCCTCTGTATAATCTATGCAAGAAAAAAACACAGTGGGAATGGGGCCCCGAGCACCAACATCTTATGCAGGCCCTCAAGGAGGCAGTGATCACCCACGCATTCCTAGGAGCATTGTACCCAGAAGGGGAGCTCTGGCTCCATGTAAACATGTCTGAAGGGGAACCCCATTGGAGCTTGTGGCAAAGGGACACACCTGAGACAGAGGGAAAACCCCTTGGGTTTTGGAGCCAAGGCTGGAAAGGGGCTGAAGCCCGATACACCCTGCTGAAACAAACACTATATGCAGCAGCCACAGCTTTAGCAGCCACAGAGGCCCTGAGAGGGGAGCTTCCCACTGTCATAACCACTCCAGTGCCCATCCTAGGAATGTCATTGTCTGACAGACACATCCCGAGAAACCACAGTGCAAAAATGGGTCTATTATATCTTAAGTCAAACTCAGTGGGTGACCCCAAAGGGACGTCCAGCATTAGTAGAAAAGGTCACAGAGAGCACAATTAACATATAACCAGACACAGTCAGGCTGAACGAGCCATCTCCCATCAAGGAAGCACCGCCCTTTCCACTCGACATGGAAACATCAGAGGACATAGAGGTCTGGTTTACCAATGTCTCAGCCAAAGGTTGAACCTGGAGGGGGACTGCCATACGAATCCAAGATGGTAAGCAACTCACCCTGGGGGGAGATGGTCAAAGTGCACAATATGCTGAGCTAGTCGCTGTAGTCAATGTGGCTGAGTATGAACTGGTAGAGGGATCAGGCCACCCTACAAGGCCCATTTATATTTACTGCGATTCATGGATGGTAGTAGAGGGTTACACCAAGTGGCTACCCCTGTGGAAGAGGGAAAACTTCAAAAGGCGGAGAAAAGTGGAAAGCTTTGTGGGAAATGGCACAGGGAGGCCTTCCCTTTTACATACAGCATGTCAGTGCAGCGCATGGGAGCAGAAAGGCTGAGGGGCCTGAGACAAAGTGGAACAGGCAAGTTGCTGAGCTAGCCAGAGGCAACACAGAAGCCCTTGTTGCTGAAGCTCAGCCACCTCCAGAGAAGGCACTCGGCCCCTCCCTCCAGCAAACCCCTGGAGTGCTAGCCACAGAATGGCTGCATTAGCAGCATGGGCACCCTGGCCATGATGGCACTGCTCACTTAGCAGCCACCTGGCAGGAAGTCAGCTGGGGTCAGATGACCCCAGCAAGGTAAGCATCCTGGCATTTCTTGAACATATCCAAAGTAGGTGCTTGCACCACTCTTGTGGGGAATCTATTCCAGACTCAGAAGACTTGGATAGTAAAGAAGTTTTTCTTTATGTCCAGTCTAAAACGTTTTTTCAGCAGTTTGTGACCGTTAGACCTTGTCTTCTCTAGGGGTGCCGTGGTGAACAGATGTTCTCCCAGTTCTTGATATACACCCCTTATATACATATAGGCTGCCACCAAGCTGCCCCTGAGGCTGTTAACCAATTAACTCAAAATAAAGGGTGAGACCTTTGTAAGAGGCGGCAAGGCAAGGCAAGACACCTCATTTATTGATTAAGCTCTTAGTACACACACACACACACACACACACACATACACACACACCAATTTCTGTTCTGCGCTGGTATACATTACCAATATCATCAGTACTCAAGTCAACTTGGTGGCCAGCTAAATTGATCATGAGTGGGAGCTTCTGTCAGTTCATCTTGTTAAGTGAACTGATGCTCCAGAATGATATGCAGAACAAGACCCAAAATCAATATGTCTCGCCCTATCTTTTGTAGCCTTGTCAATTCATTCAGTTCTCTGGGCTTTTGCTGTGTTATCACTGTGTTCCTCCTTGAAGGTCAACTGATGTTGTTCTCTCACTGTTCTCGGGCGGATTCTTCTTGTTTTAGTTTTTTATCTGTCTGCATTCTTCAGCCAGTCACTGAAGAACAACTGGTGTTTTCCTTTTCCACAACCACACTCACACCCATTTCCTCACACATGCAGCATACAAAGGAATGAAAGGTCGAGCACTTATGTCAAGCTACAGAGCAGTACAAAATGGAGTTTCTTAAGGCAGTGCAAAACTCAAGAAAATACACACACACAAAAATGATAATACACAAGATTTAAGGCAATAGGCAAAAGTCTATCTCCACGTTATTTACCTAACCTAAAACTGGTATTCATTGCATTTGCATAACAAGCCTTCTCTTCTCCAGCCTGAAGAGTAAACAAGGACAAGTGAAAAATTATGCACTTAGGCTGAAAAAATCCCATCCACTGCTACAGGCTTGGGGCCAACTAGCTAAGCTACAGCTCTGCAGAAAAGGACCTGGAGGTTACAGTGGACAGTAAGCTGGATATGAGGCAACATTATGCCCTTGTTGCCAAGAAGGCTGACAGCATACTGGGCTGCATTAGTAGAAGCATTGCTAGTACATCAAGGGAAATAATTATTCCCTTGTATTCTGCAGTGGTGAGGGGCCATCTGGAGTACCATGTTGTTTTGGACCCCACAATACAGGAAGGATGAAGAGAGAGTTGAAGAGTCCAGCAGAAGGCAACAAAAATGGTTAGGGGGCTAGAACACATGATGTATGAGGAGAAGTTGAGGGAACCGGGCTTATTCTGTCTGCAGAAAAGAAGACTGAGTGGGGATTTGATAAGCAGCCTTTACCTCCCACCAGGTAGCTTCAAAAGAGGACAGAGTGGTGATAGATGACAGAACAAGGAGCAGTGGTCTCAAGTTGCAGCAAGGGAGGTATAATTTGGGTATTAGGAAAAACTCTCTCACTAGGATAGTGGTGGAGCACTGGAATGGGTTACCCAGAGAGGTGGTGGAATCCCCATCCTTGCAGGTATTTAAGGCCTGGCTTGACAAAACCTTCCCTGAAATGATCTAGTTGGGGTTGGTCCTGCTATGAGCAGGGGGTTGGACATGATAAGTCCCTGAGGTCCCTTCCAACCCTAATTTTCCATGATTCTGTGACGCAGAAGGTTCCTTGGCTGAAGTCCTGCAAGTAGTGTTGGTTTTGTGGTATTTACCAGTTCCTTTTGAAAAGTGGCAACAAATAAAACCATAGGAATGATTTGAGGGCAAATGAGGCATAGCAAAAATAGATTTAAAATTGTATCATTGTTTCCTTGCAAATGAGCTTACAAATAAGGACAAGACAGAAATCAATCTTTTTTACTGTCTTGTAATAAAACATTTGCTTCCCTTAAGAGGTTCCTACAGCTTCAGAAACTAGAAAGCAAGGGGTTAGTGAACCTGCAAAAAATTTTAACAGAGTACAGCATGCCAAAGCCACACATTTATGTGGAGCATTTCAAATTTTGAAGTTAAGCTAGAGTTCTTTGGTGGTGATGGTAAAAAATACTAATTGAATATTGTTCGCATGAAAAGTCCTGGGGGATGTGCTATGGGACACAATGGCTTGTCTAATTCATCATGAAAGAACTGAAAGGCATTTTATGGCAGAAGGAAGCTTAGCCTAGCCCAAAGCAATAAAATTAGCATCATGAAGGACTTACAGGATTTTGCATTTAGAACCTTGGTATAATCATCTACATCTATGAACCTATGAATCAAAGGGGGCTGGGAAGAATTCAGGCTTCAGAGAGCTCTATCCCCTCTGGTAAGCTGATTTAGTATATTTAAAATAGCCTAATGTCATGACTCATAATGCTCCAAGACTGAACATTTACCCAAAAAAATCTGAGGAAACTTAAACAGCTTCACAAGCCCAGTAGGGCAGACCCCAAAGGAGAAAAAAAAGTGTCCAAAAAGCAGAACTGTGCCTGATAGTGAATGGAGGGGTGACTTCAAGCCTGCACCAGCTGGTGGGTTTTTTCTGCTTGTCCCTGTAAAATCTAACCACTAAAATTAAGATTTGCCAGACCTAGTGATCCAGAAAAAAAGGCAAAATCTGTCAGGCAATGACTGTTTGCCAGACTTAAATCTGAGCTGGAAGGAAATTTCAAATTAGAGACCTGAAAAACACCAGCATGACAGGAAGTTTTCAATGACCACCTTGACATTTAAGGAACTTTGAAGAGGGCAATGGCCAGAATTTCTCTATAGGATGGGGTCAAGCCAAAAAAAGTGATAGTAAAACCAGTTCCTTGTGCCTTCAGAGGAAAGATTGAGACAAAGTTAGATAGTTTAGAAAAAGGAGAGCACCATCTTGTCAGTATAGTTTTGGGGTTTTTTTCAAATTGCCACATCTATCATGCTGTGATTTAAAACCAGACAAAACCATCTGCAATTGCAGGCTTATAAAGTTGCATTACAGCAAGTGTCCAGGTTTAGTAATTTATTCTATTTCAGGAATGGGCAATTCTTTCAGCTGGTGGGCTGCTTAATGAGGTTTGATGAACTTTCAAGGGCCACATGGGTAGCCCCACCCCTTTACAGTTGCCTCACCCCTGTTCACCATCTTGGGACCAGAAATCCCACCCCAACCCCTGACCTTTACTACTGGAATCCCCTTCCTTTGCCCCCTTGGAAATACTCGTTTCGGGAGTGGGGGGGTTGCCATCTTAGAACCAGCAAAAAAACCAGATCATATGGTGAAAGTCAAACACCTACTATAGCAGGGGTGGGCAATTATTTTGGGAGGAGGGCCACTTACTGAGTTTTGGTAAGCCATTGAGAGCCGCATGACAGGCAGCCATGGGCAGATAAGGATTAATTTTCTAAATTTTTTAGGGGCCCCATGGGCTGGATAGAATGGCTTGGTGGCCCAGATCCGGCCCACGGGCCACATTTTGCCCACCCCTGTACTATAGACTATTTTAATTATATTACAAAAATATTTTTGTCATGATTTGTGTTTGTATAGTGTAAGGTAATTAAAGGTGATTGCATAACAACTCAAAAATAAAGTCTTAGTCTTGTATAATGTGTGTGGGGGGGTGTATGATGAACTGTGGGTGTTGTATGGGTATGTGTAAAGGGGGGATTGTGGTGGGGCAATAGGGTATGTTGGGGTATATACGTGGGGAGGTTGTGGGGGCACAATATGGCTGTGTGGCAGCTGTGGGGTGTGAGGGATGGTGTGGAGGGGCAGGAAGACCCTCCCTACACTCCACCCTGTGGCATGCAGCCTTCTCAGGTAGCAGCAACAGCAACAGGTGGGGGCGCTCAGGGTGCTCATGCTTGGTACAGATGCTGCCACTTGGCAGTGCATGGCTCTGGCCATCACTGCGCATTGCAGCAAGGAGCACAGCCCAGCTAGCCTGCCTCTATTGCTCCGGCTCCCCACTGTACATGTGCAGCCCCCACACATGCACCACCAGAGGGAAGCTCCATGCACTGGAACCAACTACCTTCCCCGCTCCTTGCCGCATAGGTCTCAAGACTCCACAGGGAAGCAAAGGCCAGGGCTCCCCTCCACTTCCAGTGGAGTCCTGGGACCTGTGCAGCAGGGAGTGGTGAAAGCAGCCAGCTCCAGCATCTGGAGCTTTCCCTCTGGTGGTGCATGAGTGCAGGAGCCCTGTGTGCACAGCAGGGAGCATTGGAGATAGAAGCAGCCTGGCTGGGCTGCACTCCTCGCCCCCATGTGCACTGCTGGCCAGAGTCATGTGCCTCTAGGCAGCAGCACCTGTGCAGGGCAGAAGTGTCCCAAGCACCCCTGCCCGCTGCTGCTGTTGCCACCTGTGGAAGTGTGCACCATAGGAGGGAGTGGGGGGGTCCCCACACCCCCCATCTTCCCTCAAACCCACACCCTGTCCACCCAAGCTCTGCACTGCCACTGCCCCCCTGGGTGCGGGCTCCACATTGCCACCAGCCCCAGTTCCATGCTCTGTGCTTCTGCTCAGCTGCAGCTCTGTTGTTGCTTTGCTACCTGCTGCTCGGAGCAAGCGGGATGCTGGGGAATCCAAGCAGGTCCTCTGGCATCTGCCACGCTGGCAGCAACAGCCCTGCCCAGAATCTGTGCACTAGCTGGGCTAGGCCCTTCTGTCCATGAGGGTGGTACAATAGGGTATGTTGCCGGGGGGTGGGGTGTATATGTGGGCATCTTGCTCTCACCCTCAAGGGGAAAAGGGCCGGATGGGGTATAATTCACTAGTAGGTGCCACAGGCCAGATGGAAGTGCCTGCTGGGCCAAATTCAGCCTGCAGGCTATATTTTGCTCACCCCTGCTCTATATCATGGGTGGAGGATGTGCTGATAGTGTTATGTAGGAGTAAAAAATTTAGGAAATTAGACATGTGGCAGATGTAACAGCATATGAGACTAGAGGGAGAATGTAAGAAAGTGACCACTACAAATACTTGCAGTATCTTATACCCATACAATAGATTGCCATATAGAATAGCAGTGGCAATGCATAGGGGGTGCGCAGGGATGCAGGACGCATGTGCACCCCCTGACCAGCTATGCTCACCACTTAGGTGATGGGCGGGGGGGCTGGCAGGATCGCTGTTGCCCCACCCCCACAAGTGCCAGCCGATCACTGCGATTGCTGCAGCCACCTCCAGCAGGGGCTGTGTCCACTATCGGGAGCAACTGCCGTGATCAGCCATCACAGGATTACCCAGGGCACCCACCTCCCCCTGGTCCACAGGATTGCCTGCGGGGGACCCCCCCCACCCCGGTCACTGGGATTGGCCGTGGACCCCCCCCCGCCAGTTGGCAGGACTAAGGCAGCACCAATTGCCCATGTAGAATATCATTGATGTATTGCATTCAAAACATTGTCTAAATCTATCTCAACCACGTGTCTGGTCCAATAAAAGATACCATCCACAAAAATCCTTGCTTTTCAGTATTTGGAACTCCCAAAAAGCCTTGAAAAAAATGTTGAAAGGTATCCTACATGTTGTAGTGAGGATTGATGACTCTCATCACAAGCTGAAGGATACTGAACATTTCTCAACAATGGAAAAAGTTGCATTAAAGACTAGGGACCTCACTTAAAACAAAGTAAAGATTTTTTATGAGTAGTATATCTTGATTTCATGATACAGAAGGAGGAGATTCATCCAAGTCTTGACAACTGAACAGGCCCTAGCAACTTGTAATACACCTGTAATATGAGCATTTTCAGGTATATTAAACTATTACCATAGCTTTTTCCCAAAAGTCTCAGCCTTCTTAAACCTCTTGTATCAACTCCTAGGAAGGAGATCCCTTGAAAAAGAGGCAAGACACAGGATTCCAGACACATGAAAAGCTACTCCAAGTCCTTCAAAATATTTGTACATTTTGAACCAAGTGAAGAATTAGTCACATGGAGTGATGCTTCTTCCTTCATGTCCTTCCTCCTATCCAAGTCACTGTTTTCTGATACCTCTCATGAGAGGTGTCAGCAAACAGTGAATTGGATAGATTTCCAAAACAGAATAGGGTTAATTGACAGCCAGACAAAGACGGTCTATTATTTTTGGAACTTCTAGCAGTCCCTGTGTGAGATTTTTTGCCATTATGACAGACCACAAACCAGCTCTTTGTGGGACTCTAAGTGAAATGAAGGTCAACCAAACCATGGCATCTGCGTGGCTACAGTATTATAAATGTTACTGCATATATGAATATAAAACAGTCTATAATCTTAGCCATCATCATGTTAATCCCGGGGCTTGCACTTGTTTGTTAGAACCAAAACAATCAGGTGAAATGAGCTTCTTTAAGAGAACATGCTCCTCGATCAAAAATCAGCTAGAGCATGAGTGCTCAACCTTTGGCTCCCAGAGCCATAACATCTAGCCTGTGGACCTCTGGAAATCAGCTGCAGTCTCAGCCTGGCCATTGCAGGGAAGGGTCAAGTCTCACACCTGCACATCTGAATCAGGGCTGCTCCACCCCATCCACCAAAGCATCCAAACTGAGGCCAGGTTGTTCCCTTCCCCTCATGTTAAAATTAGGGCCACTCCACTCCTACAACAGGTGTCCATATTGGGGCTGGGCTTTTCCTTGCCTTCTTCCCTGTTGGTCCAGATTGGAGCCACTCTGTCCACCCCACCTCCCCACAACCGCATGTCCAGACTGGAGCTTCCCCACTCCACCCTTCCCCACCCCTCCCTGCATGTCCAGACCAGAATTGGGACTGAACTGCTTCCCAACCCTACATATGTCTGGAAGGTGCTGCTCTGCCACATCCCAGGTGGATGAATCAGGGTCAAGACTGCACAATCCCACACAGCTGGATTGGGCCCATTGGCTGGATTGGACCTGTGGAAGGACCTGGCACCACCCATCTGGCCTACACACCCAAAAGGTTGAGCACCACAGAGCTAGGGCCTCCCAGATAAGGAAACAGACCTGTCAGGACCCTCTTTTGTTTGGGCGTAGTACTACACGCTGCAGTGCTGGCCAAAGTACCATAACGGAGGAAAGGACCACTTAGAGCCCTAAGCACGGAATGGAGTATAGAGAGTAGATACACCAATGAGCCATGAGATTTATAATTCTCCCACAAGGATGAGATCAAGTCTTGGCAAAGGTGCAAAGAGCAACTTGCTAT
The DNA here is from genome assembly GCF_052110815.1 of Crocodylus siamensis. Classification (NCBI taxonomy): domain Eukaryota; kingdom Metazoa; phylum Chordata; order Crocodylia; family Crocodylidae; genus Crocodylus; species Crocodylus siamensis. The sequence goes on along the minus strand of NC_143405.1, from coordinate 27,619,857 downwards.
TTCTCACATGAGATCTTTAGTTCATACCCTTGTATGGGGGCAAACATGGATAAAGACCTAAAAAGTAGTTAAGGATCATCAAGTACACTTGCAGACCCCTTTGCTGGTATCCCTTCACACTGGGAGTGTCCAGGCCACGTATGGTTCCGCATGCAGGCAAACGTTAGAGCTTAGTCATTTAAAAAACAAACAAAAAATTTTTAAGCATAGTGGAGGCATATTTGAAATGGCTGCATGTATATGTTTCATAGTTTCATAGCTGGTAGGGTTGGAAGGAACCTAAGCAGATCAACAAGTCTGACCCCCTGCCATGGACAGGAAGGGATGCTGGGGTCAAATGACCCCAGCTAGGTGGCTGTCTAGCCTCTTTTTGAAGACCTCCAGGGTAGGAGTGAGCACCACTTCCCTGGGAAGTTGGTTCCAGATCCTAGCCACCCTGACTCTGAAGTAGTGCCTCCTGATATCTAGCCTGAACCTGCTCAGTCAACTTATAGCCGTTGTTCCTTGTTACCCCCAGTAGTGCTCGGGAGAATAGGGACTCTGCTGCCTGCTGGTCCCCCTTGGCAAGTTTATAGGGGGCCACCAGATCCCCCCTCAGCCTTCTTTTGTGGAAGCTGAACAGGTTCAGGTCCCTGAGCCTCTCCTCATAGGGCCTACCCTGCTGCCCCCTGATCATGCGAGTGGCCCTCCTCTGAACCATCTCGATGCTATTCACATCCCTCCTGAAGTGCAGCGCCCAAAACTGGACTCAGTACTTCAACTGTGGCCTGACCAGTGCCGCATAGAGGGGGAGGATCACCTCCTTGGAACTGCTCATGATGCATCTGTGGATGCATGACAAGGTGCGGTTAGCCTACCTGACTGCATCCCCACATTGGTGGCCCATTTTCATCTTGGAATCAATTGTGACTCCAAGATCCTTTTCTGCCTCTGCACTGACAAGAAGGGAGTTGCCCAACCTGTAGGTATGCTGCTGGTTCTTCCTCCCCAGGTGCAACACCTTGCACTTGTCTGTACTGAAACCTCATCCTGTTCTCATCTGCCCACCCCTGTAACCTGTCTAGATCTAGTTGTAGCCTGTCCCTCTCTTCTAGCATGCTCACTTCTCCCCACATCTTAGTGTCATTTGTGAACTTGAACAAGGTGCTTTTTACCCCCTCGTCCAAATCTCTGATGAAGATATTGAATAGTGCGGGCCCTAGGACCAGACCCTAGGGAACCCCACTGCCCACATCCCTCCAGGTCAAAAATGACCCATCCACCACCACTCTCTGGGTGCGGCCCTCCAGCCAATTTGTGACCCATCTGATTGTGTAGGCATCAACACCACAGTAGCCTAATTTTTTAATGAGGATGGGGTGAAAGACAGTGTGGAAGGCCTTCCTAAAGTCCAAAAAGACTATGTCCACTGCAACACCTGCATCCAAGGCTTTTGTGACCTGGTCATAGAAGGCCACCAGGTTGGTCTGACAGGACCTGCCTCTAATGAACCCATGTTTATTGCCCATAAGCTTAATCTCCCCTGCTGGCCCCTTGCAGATGTGCTCCTGGATAATTTTCTCAAGGAGCTTCCCCAGGACCGAGGTAAGACTAATGGGCCTATAGTTTCCTGGGTCCTCCTTCCTCCCTTTTTTGAAAATGGGGACCACATTGGCCTTTTTCTAGTCCTCTGGCACCTCAGCAGAGTACCACAAGTGCTCATAAAGCTGCGCCAGGGGTCCTGCAATGACCTCTGCCAATTTCCTAACCACTCTGGGGTGGAGGTCGTTAGGACCTGCTGATTTGAACACGTCTAGTCCCTCCAGAAGTTCCCTGACTAGGTCCTCACCTGACCCTAGGCCTGGCAGCACCAGGTCCATCCAGAATCCCAGTGGGGGGGTGTCCCTGTCCCTGCTCAGAAAAATGGAAGCAAAGACTCTGTTAAAGAGATGAGTTTTGTCGTCTGGTGCTACCACCAGATTACCAAGCACGTCTGGCAGAGGCCCCATATTACTTGGCACCTTCTTTTTACGCCCCATGTATTTAAAAAAGGACTTCTTGTTATCTTTGATCTGGGTCTCTAGTCCCAGTTCCATCTCTGCCTTAGCCTTCCTAACAGCTCCCCTACAATCTCGAGCCAAGGGGGTATAATCCTCCTTGGTGATGGCCGCTCCCTTTCATTGGGTGTATGCCTTCTTTTTGGTTTTGAGACATTCATGGATGCTTTTGGTAAGCCATGGGGACTTTTGAGCACTCTTGCCCTCTTTGATCTGTATGGGGATTGTCACTCTTTGGGCCTGGAGGATTGTCTCCTTAAGGAACCACCACTGTTCTTGGACTCCCAACTCCCCTCCCCTTCCCTCCAGGAGCTCAGTGCCTCCCCGACTAGTCTCCTTACCTCATTGAAATATGTGTCTCTGACTTTTGCTGCTAAATCTTTGCCATACTCAGACTCTCAGTAATATTTGCCATGGACAATGTACCAGATTTTATGAACATGGAGGTTAAGAATGAACAAGAATGGGCTTCAACAAAGTTAAACTTTCATCCACCTTCAAAAGGCCTAGCAGAGAGCTGTGAAAAGTTTTCAAGAGGAACTGAAGATGATGACTAATAGGAATGTAATCCTGCTTATGTTCTGCATATTTGGCTATGGTTATGTTCTACCATGGTAACCATGTTTTTTTTTTCTCTGCATACCTTTAATTAATATGCATGATTGGAGGTTTGTGGGCTACTTGCACCTGTTTCTACTGTTCATGGGCCTGGTTTTCAGTGTTTGGGCTTAAAGGATACAGCTGTAAATGGCAGGTATATCTGATTGTGTACAAGGGCCCTCTCTTCCCAAATGGTGACGTTTGTAGGCGTGCAAATGTTGTTAATGGAAAGTTACACACAGGCCACTGAGAGGTCAGCACTTACTGTGAGCTGTGCAGAGATCTGCAGTGGGATGACCCTCAGTTCTAGCACAGAGATTCTTTTGGAGACGACCAGGAGAGACTTTGTATAGCAGTCATTCTTCAGATGGCCTTATGGATCATCAGCTGCTCAAAGGAAAACCTCTGTGAGCACAAGTAGTAGGTTTAGATATAAGGCTGATACTTAGTGTTGGCACTTGATTTAAGACCTTTGTTCTGGGCGGACCCCAAACCCTCAGACTGACTACAACCTTTCCATTTGATAATAGGTGAATTTTACTGCTACGCAATGATAGTAGATAAGAATAATGCAAACAATTCTATACTTACCAGTCCCAGGGCTCACAGGGTCAAGGTATGTCTGGCCAGTATGGAAGCTTCACTCTGAGGTTTTTTCTTGAATGTGAGATGGCAACAGCCTAGAGGTCAGAGGCCAAGGCCCAGCCCCCCTCCCCACCACAGGGGTGGGTGAGATGGGCTGGTAGTGTGCCCTCTGTCCATGGTGGCCTCAGGTTCCTGTCTCGGGGACGCTTTGTTGCTCTGAATCCCTCTTTTGTATTCTTTCTCTCCTTTGATGACTCTTCATCTTCAGGCATCATTGATTAGTCTCTGTGATCATCATATTGTCCATATTCTGTCCTGTCAGCTTATTCCTTTATTTTACGAACCCATCACATGTACACAACTTAATTTGGGCAGTACCAGTGTCTCCTAATTTGGTCCACCTACAAAAGCCAGAAATCTTAAGGGACCTGCAGTTGGACACTGTGACCTAATGCCACCTTATCTCATGTTATGGAACAGTGTGGTACAGGTCTTCAATTTCCCAACTTATGTGTCTGCTTGCTGCTTGCTTGTGTAAGACATAGTGGGCCTTGAAGGCACAAACAGGCTTGTAGACGTCAATTAACCCTTGCCATTGCCCTGGACCACTGTTCTAATACATATCTACTTTACCTACAAGCAAGCTCCCAAAAGCAAACCTCTAAATACCACTTTCTAGCCATCACTTACCACAAGTCAACAAAGTTAAAACCCCTGGGCTTGCTGTTGAGTAGGTCAGGTTCTAATAGAGCTGCAGTTGCACAGGCAACCTGAAGAGCATGGGAGAAGGAGCAATGGTGACACCTGCTGATGACAGTCAGAGCAGTAATCCCCAGCAGCATACTCTAGGCCAGGAGTCAGCAATGTTTCTGGACTGCGTGACAAAAACGCATGCAACCTGGACTTGGAAGATGTTGGCATGCCAGGGGTAGAGGGTGGGGAGGCCACAAGGGGCCCGATTCTTGTTGCAACAGTGCTGCCCTTGGCCCCTTCCCTGCCATGTGCCCTGAGGCATGTGTGCAGCCTCTGCAAGCCACGCAGCCAGGCCAGGGCTCTGGACCCCAGTGCACTGGTTGCAGCCTCTCAGCTGCTTGCCTCATACAGCCTGGCCTCTGGGCAGCCACAGAACCCATGCTGCTTGTAGCAGGGCCCTCAGCCTCCCTGCTGTGCTGCTGCAAGCAGCCCAGGCTCTGTGGCTGGCAGCAGCCTGGGTTGTCTGTGCTGTGCTAAGCAAAATCGCCTCATGTGCCATGGTCTGGCACATGTGCCGAGGGTTGTCAACCCTGCTCTAGCAGCTGTTTCCAGATTCAGCTAATACAGTTAAGTTTTTCTTCAAGGTTGTATGTTTGCTCCCTTTCCCCACTTTAATAAACCACATTTTAGCTTAACATTTGCTTGTGAATGGGGAAGTCCAGCTCCCTCTGGCAGGGGGGCTGGACTTAATGATCTCACAAGGTTCCTTCTAGCGGCCCTAATGGCTATGAAAGCTATGAAGTTTGTTTTTTAAAACACTCAGTTAAAAATGTGTTTTCCCAGGCTTCTGAGTGGGGACTCAAGCCTGAATTTAAAAGTCTGCCATTCAGTGCCTGCCAGAAGAATTACAGAAACATAGTTTGAAAGCTGGATGAATTTCTTTTGAAATACAGAATGATTTTCCAACTATGATAGGTGTGCATCTGGCTTAGCCTTTGATGGAAGAAAGAGATTATACATTTAGGTCTAATTCATCCCAGGATGGGGATTGGGTGGGTAGGGAAGGGACGTAAACCTTTAAAGAAGCAAACTACTACTATCATGGCAAAGGCAGTGAGCTAACACAAAAGATCTAGGGCAGAATTCTATTGCCCTAGAGCTGAGCACAAAGTATAGCTTTCATACGAGTCCCATGTAAACAACTAAACTGTAGGAGCAATTCTGTTATCTCCTGGGGATACATACAGCTTTTGACACTCTCTCCTACAATATGCTCATTAATCAGCTAAGGAAATACAAACTAGATGAGAATACTGTAAGGTGGATACAAAACTGGTTGGATCATTATGCTCAATGAGTAGTTAGCAATGACTCAACATCTAGTTGAGAGAAGGGATCAAATGGGATTTCCAAGGGGTCTGTTCTGGGTCCAGTATTGTTTGATATCTTCATTAAATATTTGGAGCATGCCAGGATTGGGTCCAGAGGGCTGGTGCTGGCCCTCTTGCCCCCCTCATGTCAGGATTGGTCCCATAGAGCTGACACCACCCCTTCTCACCCACTTTGGGCTGGTATGTTCCCGGGAGTCCAGTGCCTCCCCCTCCCAGCTCCTCATACCAAGATGGGGCCTGGGGCCACCCCTGTCCAGCCCTGTGCACTGGACCCAATACACATGGTGGGAGGATTGGAGACCGGGTGGCGCGTCCAGGTGTGTGGGGGGCTCCTACTGCTGCACATGCCCCAGCAGAGGTCTGGGGGACATGTGTCCCCCCAGTCTGTGTGTGTGGTGGAGGCAGCTGCCACTGCATGCTGGGCTTTGTGCCCTGAGCCCAGCATCCTGCTTCCAGGTGGGCAGGTGGAATGGCTTAGCCCAGTGGCGGAACGCACATGGCATCATGCTGCTCCCAGAGCAGCTGCACCTGCGTTTGGGGCACACAGCCCAGCATGCAGCAGCAGTTACCTCCACCCTGCACAGAGACTGGGGGGGCACGTGCTCCTTGGGCCTGCACCGGGGTGCGTGCAGTGGCAGGAGCCCCCTCCATGCCTAGACAAACCACCCAGGCTCTGATGTGCCCACCACCCAGCTCAGCTGGGGTCCCACTCACCCGGCAGCAGGGGGCATGGCAGGGTGCGGAGGGGGATTGTCCCACTCACCTGGCCTGGTCCCAGTGGCAGGGGGCACAGCTCAGCCCAGAGGTGGGATGCAAATGGTGTGGTGTCACTGAGTGTGTGCATGCATGTGCGTGTGCGCTTAGCCCCCCTAGACTGAGATTGACTGTCAGAGGCTCTGCGATTGACCAGTCGATCACGATCAACTGGTTGGTGACTTCTGCTCCAAAGTATCTACTACTTACCCCAGCTTGGTGTTATCTGTAAACTTGCTGAAGGAGACAAGATTCTTTGGGTATGTAGCAGGGCACTAAGGTGCCTGCTACTGAAAAGCAGCAGTATGGGCTCAGGTGCTGGTTGCTAGGGGCAACCAGGAAGCGCTAAAGGCTGGCACCTGGTGTGTCAGCTGACCGGAAGGGGCAGGGCTGACCACCATAAAAACAGACAGGAGGCTTTGGGTGCTCCCCTCTCTCTCCCTGCCTCTCCCAACCGGCAGCTGGACCGAAGGAGCACTGTTAGATCAAGAAAAAGAGCTTGGCTCTGAAAGGGGAAAAGGGAAAGGCCTGGAGGTACAACTCACTAGTTACGGGTGCAACATGGGGCGTGGTTTAGAGAACGTTTAGTTTAGAGAACGCTTTAGCCAGGAGGCTTAGTTTTGAGTTACAGCTGATTGGCTCGTGTTATTATGTTGATTGCTTTTGTAGTTTTATAACACCGGAGGAGCGGGTGAGGCTATAAGGGGTTGGAGGAGGCCTCAGGGGCTCCACGGTAGCATGGAGACCCCAGCACCAGAGAAGGCACAGCGTTTAGGGGTGTATCGACCCTGGCCCCAGAGCGGGCAGGATCGCGAGGCAAGGCCCCAGAGCAGGCAGGATCGCGAGGCAAGGCCCCAGAGTGGGCAGGATTGTGAGGCAAGGCCCCAGAGCGGGCCACAATTGTGAGAGGAGCCCCAGTGCAGGCGCAAGCGCAAGACAAGCCCAGAGAGCACCCGTGAGGGCGTGAGCAATAGCAAGTGGAGCCAGGGAGTGCCCATGAGGGCACAGCAAGGGACTGGTCATACAACATCCGGTACATCTGCGAGGTTTGGGGCATGGTACAGGGGAGGTAGGAGCCACGCGTAGCCCCTAAGGCTTTAGGGCACCGAGTCACCGAAGGCAGGGCACAGACTGGGACAGCTTAGGGCACCATGTCAAAGAAGATAAAAAGGCAGCCTCCCTTAAAATCTAATAACACCAAAGACATGGCGGACGAGATGGTAAGGGTGCATTGACACCAACTTGGCACAGTAGGGGGCGCTAGGGGTGTTCACGGCACCCCTAGGTCCCGCCCTGTTACAGGGTAAATCTGATATCTTTTATTAGCCCATCTAAAATAGTTGAAAAAATTCTTCTTTGTATGCTTTCAGGTACAAACACCCTTCTTCAGGCCCAGGAAGCATCTGCAGTTATTTAATGCTCTTTCTGAATGGAGAGTACAAAACAATAGCACAAAACAACTGCAGATGCATCCTTTGCCCGAAGACAGATATTTGTACCCAAAAATTTGCAAAAAAAGAATTTTTCCAACAATTTTACTTGGTCTAATAAAAGCTATCAGATTTACCTAAAGAATCTGGTCTGCCTATGTCCTTAGACCAACGTGGCTACAACTAATACCCCTGAAACTTATTGAGGGTGCACTCCATCCCATCTTCCAGGTCATTGATGAAAATATTGAACAAAATAGTCAAGTGGGGCACTCCACTTGACACCAGCTGACAACTAGACATCAAGCCATTGACTACTACCCTCTGAGCCCAATGAACCCTCCAGTTTTAGACCATTCATCCAACCCATACTTCCTTAGCTTGCTTGTGAGAATGCTGTGGAAGACCATATCCAATTCTTGCTAAAGTCAAGCTATATCACATCCATTGGTCTCCCTGCATCCACAGGGCCAGTCATCTCATCATAGAAGGCAATTATTGTTCAGGCATGACTTGTTCTTGGTGAATCCATGCTGATTTTCCCAATAATCTTGTTTTCCTCCAAGTACTTAGCAATGTATTCCTTGAGGACCTGCTTCATGATTTTTCCAGGGGCTGCAGTGAGAGGTCTATAGTTCCCTAGATCCTCCTTCTCCCTTTATTAAAGATGGGCACTACATTTGCCCTTTTCCAATTGTCTGGGACCTCTCCCAGTTGGCATGAGTTTTCAAAGACAATGGCCAGTGTTTCTACAATCACATCAGCCAACTCCCTCAACACCCTTGGGTACATCACGTCTGGCCTCATGGACTTGTGCATGCCCAGCTTTTCTAAATAGTCCTTAACATGTTCTTTTGCCACTGTCTGCTGCTCACCTCCTCCCCAAATTGCCATGCCAAGACCAGTAGTCTGGGAGCTGACCTTGCCTGTGAAGACCAGGGTAAAAAAGGCATTGAGTACTTCAGAGTTTTCTGTAACCTCTGGTACTAAGCTGCCTTCCCCATTTAGTAAGGGACCCACATTTTCCTCGATCTTCCTCTTGTTGCTAACATACTTGTAGAAACCCTTCTTTTTACCCTTCATATCTCTTGCTAGATGCAACTCCAATTGTGCTTTGGCCTTCCTGATTTCATCCCTGCATACCTGAACAATATTCCTATACTCCTCCCTAGTTGTTTGCCCAAGTTTCCACTTCTTGTAAGCTTCCTTTTTGTGTTTTAGCTCACTGAAGAGTTCCCTGCAAAGCCAAACTCATCTACCAAGACTCATTTGCTAGTCTTCCTGCACATCAGGATTTCACAGATTTCATAGTGTAACAGTCCCGCTTATCCGACACTTGGATTTTCTTGAGTTCTCAAGTTAGGCCTCCCCTTAACTCTTCTGCCATGACTTTAATGATAACAAAATGAATAGGAGGAGTTCAGTGTTGTTAATACAGAGGTCCCACTTAGGGTATTCACAAATCCAGGAGTGGTTGATGATGGGGCTCCCCCCTCCCCTGCACCTCTAGCCACATGCCAGCTGTCCATGTTGAGACAATGGAATATGATACAGGATTCTGGCCTCATCCTGATTTTGTCTGAGGCAATCCTGACAGTGCTTCCTGGCCTTATCAGGATTGCTAACTTGCCTCTTGCATACGAAGGGTTAACCTTTGAGTCAAGCCCCAGTTAAGGACTCAGGTGTGTCCTGGTCCTATCCATCCTTCCAACAAAAAAAATAAAGAAAAAAACAAAAAAGAAAGAAAGCCTATACCCTGGACGGTTGCCCCTATTATGACTAATGCCCTTGCTGGACTGCAAGCAACCCTCCCAGCTCCCTAAGGATGCTGGATCAGATGATATAGTGAGACTTGGCTCCCTTGCCTTAATTTCACAAAGCCTAGTTAGCTTTGTGCAAATCGATCCCCTGTGGCTCCAACACCTTGCTGCCTAGGTTTCCCAAATCTGTCTCTGCCTTGGCCACAGCTAGCCCGGAGGTAGACTCTCCTTCCCTCTCCCTGGCACTCTGGGTGTCTTTTAAGTTCCCCGTGGTGGCACCGGTGGCTGACATCATCAGCCCGGTGCCGCCCAAACTGATTGACAGATGGCTTTTAAACTGCGGCAGGAGTGCTGTGTGTTGTCATGGCTCTGCCGCTTCCAGCTTAGAAGGTAAGTCTTCTGTTTTGTTGAGAGCTTGCTCAGCCTATACAGGGTTCCTAGCGTTGCTTCTGGGGTCTTTCAGACCCCTTTCATTACACATAGACATTAGGACTGGAAAGGACCTCACAAGATCATCAGGTCCTGCCCCCTGCCCAAGGGGCAGGAAGTCAACTGGGGTCAAATGATCCTAGCAAGATAAGTATTCAAATGTTTCTTGAAAGTGTCCAGAGTAGGTTCTTGCTCTACTTCTGGGGGGAGTCTATTCCCAGCCCTGGGGACTTGGACAGTAAAGAAGTTTTACCTTATATCCAGTCTAAAATGGTCTTCCAGGAGTTTGTGACCATTGGACCTTGTCTTCCCTTGAGGTGTCCTGGTGAACAGACATTCTCTCAGTTCTTGATGCACACCCCTTATGTACTTATAGGCTGCTACTAAGTCACTGCTAAGTCAACGCTTTTTCAGGATGAAGAATCCCATGGCTCTTAGCTTCTCTTCATAAGGGCTGCTCTTTTGTCCTTTAATCATGTGCATGGCTCTCCTCTGAACCCTTTCAAGCTTCTTCACATCCTTTCTGAATTGTGGAGGCCAGAACTGAATTCCACCTGCGGCCTCACCAAGGCCAAGTAAAGTGGGAGGATGACTTCCTGGGTGTTGTTTGAGATGCATCGATAGATGCAAGCCAGAGTTTGCTTTGCTGGCTGCAGCATCACATTGGTGGCTCATGTTTTTCCTGTGGTCAATCATAACACCCAAGTCTCTTTCAATCGTGCTGCTAGCAAGCGTAGCACTGCCAAGCCTATAAGTGTGATGTGGGTTGTTTCGCCCAAGGTGGAGCACCTTGAATTTCTCTGAGCTAAACATCATTAAGTGTTGATCTAACCACCTTGCAAGCCTGTCGAGGTCAACCTGGATCACCAGCCTATCCTCTAGGGTGACCACACTTCCCCATAGTTTGGTGTCATCAGCAAACATAGCCAGTCCACTCCTGACACCAGAGTCTAGATCATTTGTAAATACATTGAAAAGTACAGGTCCGAGAATGGAGTCCTGGGGGACACCACTGGTCACCATGCACCATGTTGATTCAGTTTCATTGACTATCAGTCTCTGCGTCCATCCTCAGAGCCAGTTCCCCAGCCATCAGGCTGTAAGGTTGTTGAGGACACAGTTCCACAGTTTTTCCATGAAGACATCGTGGGACACCAGGTCAAAGGCATTCTTAAAGTCCAAATATATGATATCAACCTCTTCTCCTTTATCCAGGTGACATGTCACCTGGTCACAGAAGGCAATGAGATTGGTCAGGTAAGACCTGCCCACAAGGAAGCCATGTTGGCTATCTCTCAGAGTGTTGGCTTCTGTTAGCCTGTTGTTAATGGTTCCGTTGATGATTTTTTCCAAGATCTTTCCAGGGATTGAGGTCAAACTGATTGGCCTGTAGTTCCTTGGATCTTTCTTTCTCCCTTTCTTGAAGATAGGCATCACATTGGCCCTCTTCCAATCTTCAGGTACTTTGCCTGAGTGCCATGAGTTCTTGAATATCCTCACCATTGGACGCGCTATGATCTCAGACAGTTCCTTTAGCATTCTGGGGTGCATTCCATCTGGGCCAGGTGATTTGTGAATGTCCAGCCTCTCAGGGTGTTCCCTCACAAGATCCACACCAATGATGGGCGTATGTTCACTCTTTTCCTGGTGATCCTGCATCTTGTCAGGCGGGGTGAGCTCCTTGGGCTGGTGGAATACCGATGCAAAGTAATAGTTAAGGAGACTGGCTTTTTGCTGGGTGTCAGTTATCAGTTGCCCCATTTGGTTTAGCAATGGTCCAATGTTGCCCTTGGTTTTTTTTTTTGACTTTCCATGTTTCTGAAGAAGAATTTTTATTGTCCTTGATTCATGTAGCGAGTTTGAGCTCAATTTCAGCTTTGGCTTTCCTAGTTCACTCCCTACAGGTGCAGGCTAATGCAGAATACTCCTCCTTGATGGTGATTCCCATCTTCCATCCTTTATAAGCTTCTCTTTTAAGACACAGGATGTCCATGAGTTCCCTATTGAGCCAAGGGGGCCACCCATCCTTTTTGCTACTTTTTCTACAGGCTGAAATGGACTTCTCTTGCACTTCAAGGATTGCATCTTTGAGGAGCAACCACTCGTTGTGGACTCCTCTCCCTATCAGATTATGGCTTCTCAGGGCCTCAACTACTAGCCTTCTGAGATTGTGAAAGTAGGCTTTCCTAAAGTTGAGGACTTCCACATTGCTGACTGACTTGCCAGCTTTGCGGTGGATAGAGAATATGAACAACTCGTGGTCACTGTCTCCCAGTTTCCCTTTGATTCTCAGGTCACTCACTAGATCATCCCCTTTGGCCATTACCTGGTCCAGAAATGCCCTGGCTTTTGTCAGCCCATAGACTTCTTGAGATAAATAAAGCTCCTCAATGTGTGTGAGAAGCATTGCGACCAATAGGATTTGGCTGAGTGCTCTTCCCATGAGATGTCAGGGTAGTTGAAGTTGCCTATGACAACCATGCACTGAGAGTGTGTAGCCTCAGTCAGTTCCATTGTGAATTCATGGTCAAGTTCTTGCTCCTGATTAGGAGGTTTGTATTAGATTCCTACTGTTATACCCCCTTCACCACGTTCTCTGTGTTCTTACCCACAGGGTCTCAAGTCATCTTCCTTGGTTGCCAATTTCTGCCTGTAGGGAAGTGTACTCCTCCTTCAAATAGAGAGCTACACTCCTGCCCTTTCTTGCAGCATGATCTCTCCTGTACAAGGTATAGCCATCTATACCTATGGTCCAGTCATAGGTGGAGTCCCACCAGGTCTCCATTATCCCTATGAGAGCATAGTCATTTATGTTTAGCAGAAGGGCCAGTTCCTCCTGTTTGTTGCCAAGGCTCCTGGCATTTGTGTATAGACAAGTAAGCCTGCCATCGGAGGCCCTAGCCTTCCCTGCACTACTAGAAGAGACCTTTCCCTGGGCTGGGGTAGGAGTGAGTTCCTTTGTGCAGCCTGACCTGCTGATTTTGTGGCTGATGCTCAGCAGGCTTGCACCAGTGGTTATCTGCCCATCCCCCAGTGAACTTAGTTTAAAGCCTGGTCAAGCAGGTCAGTAGGGGTGGTTCCTTCCTGTCCCCTCAGTAAGGTTTCTTTAAATTACAGACAGCTCTTCAGGACTCCTCTACCCCTCAGACTGGCCTCCCAGGGGATCCTGCCCATCATTTCCCTGAGGGAGTCAGAGTCTGCTTTTCTGAAGTTCATAGTCCTTACTATTCTGCTCTTTCTTTTTTTTCCCTCGGGATCCTGAACAAAATAATCTCGTAGTCAGTGCTACCCAAGGTCAAAAAAAGCATTGGCCTCTCCAGCACTTGCACCAAGAAGGTGTCCCAACACTTTCCAAAAACTTTCTGGATTGCCTGTACACTGCTGTATTGCCCTCCCAGCAGATGTCAGGGTGACTGAAATCCCCCATGAGGAGGCCTGTAATCGGGAAACTTCTGCTAGCTGTCTGAAGAAAGCCTCATCCACCTTATTCTCCTGGTCTGGTGGTCTACAGCTGACACCTACCATGACATCAACCTTGTTGCTCTTTCCTTTGACCCTAACCCAGAGACTTTCAGCAAGCCTATCTCCAGTTTCATACTGGAGCACTGAGCAATCATATAGGTCTTCTATATAAAGCATGACTTATGAGGAACATAAAGCACAAATTATGAGGAACGTCTGAAAGAGCTCGAGTTATTTAGTCTGGAGAAGTCAAGATTAGGGAGATCTGACAGCAATTTTCAAATACTCGAAGGATGATTATAAAGAGCATGGAGATAGCCTGTTCTCTGTGACTATACAGGACAGGACTAGGAACAGTGGCCTCACACTGCAGTAGAGGAAACTTAGGTTAGAGATTAAGAAAAGCTTTCTGACTATGACGGTGGTCCAGCACTGGAACAAGCTACCTAGAGAAGTGGAGTCTCCATCTCTGCTATTAAGGAAGCTCATGGGAGTGGAACGGGAATATCTCCTGTCACAGGAGCAGAGGTAAGGCTGCTCTCTCCCTGTGGCTCATGCAGATCTTCCAAGATCTGCTGCTAGAGCAATTCCTGAGCCTGCCAGAGGACTTCTGTCTACAATCAATCCATCAATTACTATCTGGCCTGAGACACTGGAACCTTGTGTGGGGAACCCCTGCTTCCTCCAATGCATTTCTTCCCATGGCCCTACACTCCCTGTGGCACCCTGCTACCTACCACCCCCCTGGGATTCCCCCTTAGCTCTGAGGGAAGCACACCCAGGGATCCCCACTGTGCTAGCTCTTGGACACATGGAGGTTGGAACAGACAGTGCAAGTGTAGTGGATGTGGCTGCTTCTCAGGTTAGATAAAAATCAATGATTTAAAAAAAATCAGATTTTTTTATTTAATCATATTTTTTATTTTAAGATGCTTTTTTATAAAGTTAGTTTTAATGTAAGATATGTCTAAGTTCAAAGCTATCGTCATGGAATAAGAATTATAACTTCTAATTATATACTATTTGAGACACTATAGTCATGTAAACTTTTTAGAAAAGTTTTCTAAATAGGTCACAACAGGACATGGATTATATTAGGGGCCCAATCTTATAGGGTTCCCAAAGGCTGTTCTATAGATTAGTAAAGATTAAAGAAAACCACTCTACCCAATGGGACTCAGTGCACTCAGTGCTCAGTCTAGAAGATCCCATTAAGCATCTCTGTGATGCTTAGTTTTAGTTCTCAAACTGTGGATTTTTGTCTCTAGAGATAATATCTTTGTTAACAGCAGTATATGGAGATGAGAGATAACAGACCTGATTACCTATCAGCCCTCTTGTCTCTCTGAAAAATTGTGTACGCAGAATCAAGCCCTTACCTCTCAAAGTACAAAGTTTCAAGCAGTTAAATGAATAAAGGATATCAAACAAGAATGCACTTTTATACAAAACAATGATTAAACTGAGGCTTCCTGACCAGTGATTTAAATAGATCTGATTTAAATCAAATCCACCCTGCTCCCTCTACTGGCTGTTAGCACCCACAGCACTGCAGCCCAGTCTCTCCACAAGTATGTCTTAGGAGGAAAGGGAGGCACTGCACCCTAGGGAGACATGGCCAAGGATTCCTGGTTCATCTTCCTTGGCCATGTCTCCCTAGGCAGATGAGGAGGCTAGCCATTGGAGAGAAGAACCAGAGGAAGCAATGCAGTGCTGTCCCCTGCCTCAGTCCCCTTAAGGGTTGCATGCAATAAATGATTTTACAGCCAGCACCATGGGGAGTAATGGAGAAAGGCATGATGCAGACTACCTCTACTGTGCAAGACCTGCCCTTGGGGAGAACTACAGCAGCAGGTCAATGTGGTGGGAGTCCAGAGATGGACCACAGTCTGCCCAGAAAAAACAGAAGGACCTGAGCTGTTGGGCAAAGATGCTCCTCTAGATAGCATGCCAGAAGAGTGGGAACTTTTATCAGGATGCCTTTATCTAGCATCTGCCACCCTAACTACTTCTGGTGGCCACTATGGGCAGTATCTCTGAAGTCAGTGGTGTTTTCAGAATCAACACAGTGCAGTTGCCCCTTAGAAGCGGACTCAGTATATCAGGGGCTTCATGCCTTATTGGGCTGTGTTGGTATGGAGCTTGGAGCTTAGCACATGGGATAGCTGAGGAAATTTTATGAGGCACCTCACCAGGTAAAAAGTCCCCAGGATCACATCCTCTCATAGAGCTGGGCATTGGTAGGACTGTAGAAGGGACTATAACTCCTTCCACCCTGCACTCTTCCCTGGCTCCAAGCCCTCCTACTTCCCTGCTTCCTTTGATACTCAGGACATTGGAAGTGGCATGCATCTCAAAGTCCCAAGAAGGGAAGGCACACATCCAAGTGAGTTGGTGAACTGTGTGCAGTCTATGGGAGGTCCACCTCAGAAACCTGAGGAATAAACAAATATATATGTATGTATATTTACTTCACAGCCACCCACTCCAGCTCAGAGAAACTCAACCCTGAGATCACTGCCTCAGATTCCTGTCAATTCATTGCCCTCTCCACTCCCTCTGTAACAGAGGCAGATGAGGCCTTGGGAATCAGTGCAGCCCAGATCCCCTCACTGGTTAGACAGAGCTGATATTTCTGGGACAGTAGTCCTGCTGCAGCAACCTCAAGTGGAGAGGTCTAGGAAAGGGGTTTTCCTTGACCACATGCCCTTGCAGTCTTGCCCTTCAGTCCATAGCCAAGGCCCTTCAGGGCAGAGTAACCCTTCCCAAGACACTCATGCCTCATCCCTTTCCTTGGGCATGCCAAACAGCAGGTGGTGGTGGGAAGAGGGAGGGCAGCGATTGCTTACCTTGTTGCCCAGAGAAAGGAGACAAGGAAGGAGGTGGCAACCTTACAAAGGGTGGTCGTTTGTATAGGGAGCACACTGGCAGAGATATTTAAAATCTTGCAGGCCAATCTAACCCAATAGCAAACAGCACATGGAGGTAAACACATGGTTCAGAAGTTGGTAGCAAAGGAAAAGCTTTGGGCTCTTTGCTACTAGACTGATGTTCCAAGAAAGGGGCCTAGTCTCCAGAGAAGGGATCCAGCTTCAGGCATTGTCTAACTAGGCAAAAAGAGCTGTAAACTAGGCCCTAAAAAGGACAACAAATAAAATCCACTGGCCACATTGCATTCAATAGTAATGTATTCAATAGCAAGGGATGAAGAAAAGCTAGAGACCTACAATACAGCAACAAACTGATAGGGAAGACTGAAAAGCATTTCTGATGTATGTGTACAAAACCAGATCTAGAAGGAAGAAAGTAACAAATATCAGTGCAACTAGATGAAAGTAAAGAAGGAAATGAACAGTCTGAGCCACTGTCACACTGGGGAGGGAGGAAGGGGGCTGAAGCAGCAGGTCTAGGAAGGTCTGGGGTGCAAAAATGATAGCAGCCTGTAATGAGGCCCCATCCCCTATTACTAGGAGGAGGCCTGGGGTGGGGGCAACCCAGGCATCCTCAGCCCACCTGCTGGGGCTTTCTTGTCCTTTTTACCCCCCTTGCTTCACCCATGGCCTCATAGACGGATTAATGCATGGGCTGGTGGGGCCTGGGCCCAGAGGTCCCTACCAATCAGGGGCCCTGGGGTGCCTGGGTTCCCACGGGAAACAGGAGGTTTTCCCTTGCAGGCAGGCAGCATTCCAGCCTGCAAGAGGTCCTGCTTGGGGCTGACAGGAGCACAACATAGGGGGTGCTGCATCCTTGTGCATCGTTGCATGCATGCACATGGCCCAGAACACAGCTGGGCAGCATGGAGAACAGTTCCCTGAAGGTAAGTGTATTAGGGGAAGGGGTGTGGGGGGACAGCTCCTCTCTGTTTTGCACACCCCCAAGCAGAGGCTTGGGGAGGCATGTCCCCCCCTGCCAATTTGTGTTCAGGGCAGATGTGGGCTGCTTGCTGTGAGCTCAGGGATCTCCACTCTCCTGCTTTTCCCTTGGGAGCTGTGCCCCCTGCCTGCCTGGCATTGGTGGGGGTGACAAGCTGTGCCTCTCACTGCTGGGCAGGCAGAGGATGTGCAGCCAGCCTGGGGCTCTTGGGGCAAAGGAATCAGGACAAAGAGCCCCAAGCCCAAAGTGGGCAGCCCGCATCTGCCTTCACCCGACTCCACTCTGGCCGTGGCAGGGTGGCGTGGGAGGGCAGGCACATGCCACCCCAACCCCAGCCTGGCCAGGTCCACCCAGACTCCCCCATGGGGCATGCTCTAGGCAGCACCAGCACCAGGAGGAGAAGCACCCCCCACCCCAGGAACCTAGGGACCCAATAAATCTTAATCCGTCACTGCATGGCCCCTCTCGGGCAACTATGGTGCCGTCCCCAGCACATCCCTAGCTTATCGCCAGCTTCTGCTGCGCCCCCCTCAACTACACAGTTTACCTGAGGCAGGTGCTGGGTCGCCATGCAACAGCATGTGACTGAATCAAGCGGGGGTCAGGTGACCAGAGATGCTGGAGGGAATAAGAGGGAAGGGGAAAAGAGCAGCAGGGTGGCCAGAGAGCAGAAAGCCAGAGTTGCTGCGGCTGTCCCTAGGAAGGGGGCCTTGCGGTGTCCCCAGGTGAACCCCTGAGGAAGAAGCAGGAACCAGAGGAGCAGCTGCCCCATGATGACTGAGCAAATTATGAGGGGAGTTCTTCTCTTCATGTTCCTTTTGCGCTTTGAACAAGCCCCAGTGCTGCTCGGGCAGGGCTTCTGGCGCCAGCTGGAGATTTAAGTTGTAGCAGAGCTGGGAGCATCTAGGAGCAGGGCACCTGAGGTCTGAGCAGCTTTGCCACTATGCTGCAAGGGCAGGTCAGGTTCCCATACCGTGGACTTGGAGTGGGGCCCAGGGCAGTTAGTGCAAAAGTGGCCAGCAGCAGAGGTGCTTGGCCAGACACACATCCGAGAATATGCCAACCTTCCAGCTCAAGGAGGAAAGGATCGTACACATCCAGTATAGACTTAAGAACAAATTATGCAGACCAAAACTGATCTCCTTCTTTGACAGGGTAATTAGTTCAGTGGATGAAGGAAGTGTGTCGGACATAACGTATGTGGACTTTAGAACGCTTCGTGGAACTTTATCAAAAGTCTCTCATAGTGAATGGGAGAAATGTGGGATGGACTGAATTACAGTTAGGTGAATACACCCCATACACTTGGTTGAGTAATTGCAAGCAGAGAGTAAGTATTAAGTAGATCCATGTCAGAATGGCAGGCAGTCTCAAGAGGGGTTCCATAAGAGACTGTTCTGTGTTTAGTGGTGTTTAGATACAAAAATAATTAATTTACTGATTGAGTCTGTAAATGACTCAAAATTGGGAGGGGTTGCAAACACTTTGCTACCTTTCCTATCCTCCAGCGTTGCTGAGAAGGATCCAGGGGTTTTGGTGGATTACAGATTCAATGCAAGTCAGCAGTGTGATACAGCTCCTAAAAAAAGAAAATGTAAATTTTGACTCCATTAATTGAAGTACTGCATATAAGAAATGAAAACTGATGGATCCATGGATCCATCCCATGAAAACAGAAAGGTACTCAAAGGCACGTAAAGAGCCCTTTGTCTGCCAGATGCCACTGCAACTTTTGTGTAGTTCTCCCCTTTGTCCACCAGATGTTGCTTCAAATTACATATAGGAAGAGATGCCAGCTGTAGGTGTTATAAGGCCTATTATCTCAGCCAAGAGCTCCTTTACCTACAGGTGGTGACAGGATGGACTTTGCTCTAGAATCACCCAGTCTGCCAGGAGGATGATCTTGTTTCTCTCGCCTATCACAACTTGCTGTTATAACTTAGTAGGAGGCAATATCCCTAAGGTGATCTTTCTGGTCCTAATTTCGGTCTTCTTTGTGGTACTCCAAACCTCCCCTTTACCCCATCCTAGCCACTCCAGTTCCTGATGGAATAAAAGTTTAGCTGTGGCCTGATACTATAATGCCCAGTGATTCAAATACAGTGTCCTCAGCAGCCTGCAATCTGGCTGACTGTAGTCTTAGTCTAAATCATGCCTATAGCAGGCAACAGAGGGTATGATCCTACACTAAACTCAAAATACCCAGGAATATGGTTGCTTTAGCCCCTTCTTCTGAGGCCAGGCTATACAGCCAGGGAGGCTCAGACTGTCCCGACCCCTTACTTGAGGGCAGTCTCTAGTCCTCCAATAAATTACTACGTTGTTGCTCCCTCTGGAACTGTACATGTCCCAGAGGTGAGTGAACAAAGTTCATCACTGGAGTCCCTCTTCTGATCAACCTCCACCCAAGGTTTCTCTGACCTTTGAGGATGATCTCCCTTGCTTTTCACGCCGTGATCCTTGCAGCCGATCTATCATCTAGTGTCCAAATCCTCGTGCAGGCATGCCTCCGAGTGCCCCTTT
This sequence comes from Crocodylus siamensis, assembly GCF_052110815.1. Taxonomy (NCBI): domain Eukaryota; kingdom Metazoa; phylum Chordata; order Crocodylia; family Crocodylidae; genus Crocodylus; species Crocodylus siamensis. Next base: position 27,600,322 of record NC_143405.1, on the reverse strand, counting down.
GCTCAGGTCACTTCCACAGTGTTCCTAGCAGGGCAGTGGCACCTACTTCAAGGACCACTCTGCTGCGGCTTGCAGGGAATCAACTCCTTCTGGCCCTTTCTGGGGCCGGAAATACCTTCCAGCAGCCTTCCACCTCCAATCTGGAGTGAGAGGCTGCTCCAGAAGTGTTGCTGCAACTTTTGCTGTACTCTCTCTCCTGGCTCTGATTGGCTGATCTTGCTGCGAACTCTGTTTACTTTAGTTTTCCCTCTCTCTCACCTGTTTGTTGCTCCCCCTCGCCTGGCTTCAGCTGCAACCCAGTGAGTTGAGCATGCTGCGGGCTCCATTTACTTTCTTCTAGCCTTTCACGGAAGGGAAGAGGATACCTGCACTTTTTAGGTAATTGGGTGTAATGTGTTTGTTCAGATGCCAGGTGTTGCATGCCAGACGGTGTGGTCTGCCCAGCCCGACATGAATCAATCTTTGTTCTCCTGTACAAACACCTTCCCCCCAGTCCTCTGGCCATGCCCTGGCCAGGGTGACAATGGCACCGTCACCCCATAATATGCCCCTGGTTTCATCCAGGAGTGCAGAATTGCTTGGCCGCCTAAAGGGACGAGGGATACAGGTTGATACCCATATTGGTCTATAGGCAAAAGGAATCAGAACTCATGGTGCAGGTGGTGTCTTTTATTAGACCAATTGGATATTAGCAAAATAATGTCTTTATCTGCAAGCTTTTGAGCACACTCATCCTCACTTTTACTTGTGTTCAGAGCAAATGGCTCCCTCCTGATCATGGGAGTGTAGCCTGCAGCCTCCATGCACAAGCTCACCCCAGAGGCAGCCCCCTGGCAGCAGGCAGCCTTAATGAGAACGGCACCATCACCACCTAATCTGCCACACCCTGGACTGCTTTCCCATGCCCTTAGAGCAACTGGCGCCCTCTCATAGCGCTAATGTTGCTGGTGATTTGGCAGTGATGACAACAAAGGTGGGAACAAAGCCTGGGACCTGGGCTGATGATCTCTTACTGGCCACCCACACTGAAAGAAAAGAAGATTGAAAAGTTTTTTTTACATAATTAACCGGAAGTTGCATTACAAGAACTTTTTTATCAGCAAGCAATAACCATAGGCATTGTATATGCTTAAATCAACAAATGAGCAATAATCTGTAATCAGCAACTATCACTGCACATAAGCAACACTGGCTTTCTACCTTTCCGAGCTGGACTGCCCTTCTCTCTCCCTTTCTCATGAATGCCTCCTGCCACGTTGCCCGACTGACGCTTGGCCACAGACACTATGTGTCTGTCTTGCTATCTCCCGCAACCACACCATGCAGGTGCTGATGGCAGTGACGATCCTATCTGTCCAGGGATTGTTATCAGGCTTCCTACATGGCCTATGTTTTTTTAGCAGTGGTGGCGGCAGTGGCGGTGTAACAAGTGGAGCTGAAAATCAAGGAATGCAGGCAATTATTCTGTGCTCTGTGAATTAGATGTGTGGATAAGAAGCATTCTGGAAAAACCATCGAGAAGGGCTTGCCTGCCTGTCCAAGTTGTTGGACTGCAGGCCCTGAATAGCTGTAAACAATTCACCGTCAGACCCTACCTGCTTTGCATTGCCCTTCACCTTCCTGCACAATCCAGTCCCCGCCATCTGTCATTTTAGTTGTCAGTTGAATTAACCCCTTCTCAACACGTCATATCCCAGCCTAATCTCAGGTGTCAGTTCAGATGTCAGTTGACTTAAAGGTTCCCCATGATTTAACATACTGGTTGTGGAGGACAATATCCCCAGTCTCTCCTCTTCAGCAGATTCATCAAGGGCCAGTACTAGTGAACTGCCACTGTCTGCCTTGCTTGAGGAAGCAGTCAGACCCACATTCGGTGAGGTCTCAGGAGTTGAGGATGGTCTGGATACCTCTAGTTGTCTCACTGCTTGGTGTTTAACGCTTGGAGGTACCAATAATGGAGCACGTTACACACGGGGGGGCTGTTCCAATGAGCTCTTGCTACTTCACATTGGAAAGCAGTTCTCATATTCCTGGATTTTACCCTGCACTGGAACCAGTCTTCTTGTGCCCCTGCTTGGCAAGTCTCCTGGACACATCCAGGTAGTTGTGCAAGTTTGCACTCGGGCTGTTGCTGATGCCAACTGGCTTAACACCTCAGGGTCTCCTAGCACCTACACCAGGCTCTTAGTTTCTGCCTAGGACCAAACTGTCCTGGTCTTACGCACTCTGGTCTGCTCTCCTCTCTCCTCAGCATCAAACACCTTGGATCAATAAGGGGTACCTGTACCCAGGCCCCTGTACCTGGGTAGGGCTCTTGTTCAGTGGGTCAGGAAAAGTTCACTCCCCCCTTCGCCCCCCCCATTTCAAACCCTCGTTTTCGTGCAAAAGGTTTGTACAACAGACATGGCACCATCCTGGTAACTTTGTTTCTTTTGGGCATACCTCCTCTGGATGGTTTGTTGCAAAAAGGCACCTAAAATCTGTGGACAGTGTCAGTAAACAATGAGTCATGTACTGATGGGTATGCCAAGGAGGGTCACCCACAGACTCCCTTTTGGGCTATAACGTAACAGAGGGCTAGCCACAAGTCACCCATGTGTCAAGGTACTGGTCCCTGCTCAAAGTCTGCATACCTGGTGAGGCTGAGTCAAGATACGAATGAATGAATGCTGATAAAACTTGAGAAAAGATTAAAGGTATCAGAGACTGTTCTGCCTCAAGAAGATGGGGGTGGTGGAGAGTTGGTGGCCATGTATAGGTATGTAAGGAGTGAATACCTGTAACTGGAAGAAAAAATATGAACTATGTGGCATATCCACCCAGGTGAAGATGAGGAATGCCCATAAATGGTTAGAGGACAGTTTCAGGTTGGATGTAAGGAAGAACTTATGGTAAGGGTGACCAGAATTTGGAATAGTCTTTCCAAGGTGATTGTGCAGTCCCTGACCTTGGAAGTCTTCAATAGGAGAGTGGACAGACACCTTGCTGGTATCATTCGATCTCAGCAGTGTTCCTGGCCTGAGTAGGTCTTTCCAGGTCCCTTCCAGCCCTTACTTCCTATGAATCAAGATTCCATGATTCTTAACCTGCTATTCATGAAGCATGTCAGCTGATCACTGAAGCGGGCTCGTTCATACGTGGGACCACCATGGACAACAGCAGCCAGCATGCATGCCGGGTTTGTGCTGCCTCTATCAAGCCCAGTTGATTAAGAACCATATTGAGTGGGAGAGGACTGATGGTTCTGGCGACTTGATGCCTGGCATAGGTATTGATTTGCTAATGGGAGCTATTGAGACTCTGTCCCCCAGACACCCATTTTTCAAACCTGGTTTATTGCAGGGCAGGGTTCCTTTATGGGGACTTCTTGGGTATGCCTATTCATTGAACTCGTAAATGCCACTATCTTAACTCCAGGGCATATGACTGGGTTCCTAGGATCATCCTAAATCCCAGAAGTTCTTGGTGGACGGGTAGTACATGACCTGATCCCCCACCACTTACACTACAGGGCAAAGGCTTTGCTGTGCCAAAACCCAGTGCACTGCTTCCTGAGCTGGGTAATCATTGAAATGCAAATAGCAGGTCAGTTATAATGCTAATAGATTGTATTCAGCAACCATATCTATTCAGATAACTCCCCCAGTGAACCTTGGTGGTGTTGTGTGCTAAACAGTGACCCTGCTGCATGCTGCCATGGCTTCGTGCAATCTGGAGGGATGAGCAAGGAGGACCAAATGGAGATTCTAGAAGGAATGCAAGGAAGGACAAAATGGAGTACCTGGATGAAATGAAGAGGACAAATAGGAGCTGAGTCTTTTGCTGATGGTCTTGGATTTACTTGATAGCAAAGAAGCGCAGCTACAGATTGCAACATATGCTATGCTGATCCTTGTACAAAATTGTGATGACATGGCAGCACATAAACGTAGCTTGCAAAAAAAGACAGTAAAATGTGCAGTGGATTGGGAGGATTGAGAGGCAGGTGTGGAACAGGCGGCTGACAGTGGTCTGTGAATCAACCCAAGGAGCAGAGACTGCAGGGCCTGGGCCCACGTGAGCAGTTCGGACTGGTGGGAGTGAATCATGCTGTTGACTTGGAATGATCAACAGTGGCTGGAGATATTCCGAGTGACCAGGGACACATTTAATCACAGTCTTGGTAGTGGGGCCTCAAATAGCAAGGCAGCAGACTTTTATGCATCAGCCCATTGTGCCGGACGAGAAGGTGGACATGGGCATCATGAACCTGGCCATCCCCATCAGCCTACGCTACATCGTGAACCACTCTGGCGTGGCTTCCTGCACGGCCAGGCTGGTGACTCATGAGGTATGCCGGTTTCTGCAGGACATGGCAGCGAACAACTTTATTTGCCTCAATAACCCGCAAGGAATTATTGAGGGCTTCAATGACATGGGGTTCCCTAACTGCTTGGGGCCTTTAAACAGCACGCATATCCCTGTGCTATCCCCATTGCAAGCAAGCCGATCATTCACAAACAGGAAGGAATTTGCCTCAGTGATCTTGCAAACCATGGTGGATCACCACAGCCGGTTCACTAACATTTATCCAGACTCAGCAGGCAGCGCACATGATGCACGTGTGTGTAGAAACTCACCACTGCCTGGTTTGACAGAGAAAGGACACTATGCACCCGAAATCCCCGACAGAATGATCCGTGATGTTGCTGTCCCCCACTTATCATAGTGGACATGGTTTACCCCCTAAAGCCCTGGTTCATGAAGCCATAAGGAGGACACGTAACTGACCCACAAAAGATGGCTTTAAATAACCATCTGAGCAAATGCAGGATGGCTGTTGAATGCGCTTTTGGCTGCCTAAAATCATGGTGGATGTCACTGAACTGCAGGCTGGAGTTGGAGCCAGAAAACATAATGGCTTTTATAGTGGCAGTCTGAATGCTCCACAATATTTGTGAAACCAGGGGGAGGGGTTTTAGCAAGTTGTGGGCTGATGAAGCGCAGAAGACAGCAGGCAGAAAGATGTGGGCGGGCAGCACACAGCACCCCACAACATCAGCATGGAGACACTGGTCGGGCAGCCATTGTGCAGGATTGCCTCGCCACACATGCGTGCTGTCAATGGAGTCGGTTCTTTTTAGGCCAATGGATATGTTCCCAATAACTACCACTGTTTCTTCACATAAAAATAAAATTTTCATTGCATCACAAAACTTCTGTCGCGGTGGTGGATGGTGGAGGGAGTGTAGTGGCAGGTGGTGGGGGTGATATGACTGTGCAGGAGTCTGCAGCTTGGCGGGGAGGCGCTGCCTGCTGACTGTACTGAGAGGTAGTACATAATAAGTGCACACCATGGCAAGACTGGTTAATGAGTGCCAAAATTTCCCTTCATGTAGGAAAAGATTTCCACTACCCCCTGCTCCCCTCCAAGGCAGATTAACGCACAGGCTAGCTATCAGTAGCGGCTGATAGTGGCGTGACCAAGCCAGAGCCCTAGGAGTGGCCCAAGGAGACAGCAGCAGCAGAGAGTGGAAGGGCTACATGGTCTGGGGCATGCAGGCTGCAGCTTGCAGCTCTGAACCACCTGCAACCCCTGCTGTCACCGCTGCAAGATGCCATGCGCCCCGACAGCAGAATGGGGTTGTCGTTGTCAGGCTGCCAGGTGCAGCACGAGATCAGAGCTGGGCACGGTGTGGGGCTGGGACCTGCCGGTGGCAGGGCAGCCTCAGCACAGACAGGTCCTGGCCGAAGCCGGACTGAGCTGCAGCAGGGCCGGGAGCCACCTCTGGAGCTTGTTGCTGGCTTTCGGCTGTGGGACAGGGCAAGGGTGGTGGGTGCACAAGCCTTGGGGGAGGGACTGAGACCAGGGCCCAAATGACTCTTAATTCACTAATGTGGAAAATTACGGCCCCAAAAGTTCAATAGGCTAGAAGTGTTGGAACACGACTGGCTGGCCAAGACATGGGTAAACCGCCCCTGCAGGAAGTTGTGCCCCCAGAAGAAAAGTTCCTCGGTTAGCAGCAGGTTTGCTTGTAACACATACTCCCCTCCAGCAGGACAGATGGAGGGACAAACCCCTGCCTTGCCCTCCAACATATAAGGCTTGTACCAGTGCTGATGGTTTTTCTACCACCCCTACCGCCGGTCATGTGGGTCCTGCTTCTCCCACTACCCCCATGCCCCATGTTTGTAGTAACTTGCACCTCTCATTTCACCTTCCAGAAAACCCACACATGGTGGATGCATGGTCCCAGACCGCTCCCCTGGGATATGCTGCTGCCAGGTTGATAAATAGGTATTGAAATCTCCCACAGGGGACTTTGTAGCCTGTAGGCAGATACCAAGAAGGTGGTTTTGGGAACATGGGGCAAAACCCAACTTCTTTCTTCCTCTGCAGAACAATAAGACATTAAAGATGATGAGATGCCGCTGTTGTGTGCTGTAGTTCTTGATTTTTTGGTTCTGTTAATTTATATTTGCTGTTTTTTTAATTTGTTTTTGATTTTTAAAGGCTGTATTTTTACTGCATTTGGAAATAACAGGTTGTAATTTATCAAGAGCCTTCTGGATGTGGTATGTTTTTTTTTCATAAGCTATCACGGTGGGTGGTGGAGGGCAGGTGAGGGGAGGGTCTCCATGAAGGCAGCTGCGTCTTCCCACTGTTACTTGAATGATGAATAGCTGGCTGCCACTGGGGACTGTGGCAGGGCATGGGGGGAGGGGAGGGGAGGGGAGGGAGTAGCTGCCTGGGTGGGGGAAGGAGGTTGTAATTTGCATGTTGCTAGTTGTGGCGCTGGAGCCAAAGCCCAGTGGGGGGGTGACCCACCCATGACTCGTTGTCCGATACCCGGCATGGGTATACAGCCCTAGCTACCCTAGCCTCCCTGGATGGATCACTGTGAAGTGTTAATGAAACTGCTCCATGGCCCCGCTGGGAGGGTGGGGGGTGGTGCGAGCCCGCAGGATTCTGTGGCTTGGCCAGGTGGCTCCAGCAGGAGGACCCATGGCTATGAGACTGAAGAGGCAGGACAGTTATCAAGACAAGAATAGAGACAGATCATTTTACTTTTTCACAGATTTCATCAGACATTAGGGGCTGGAAGGGACCTCGTGAGATCACTGAGTCCAGCCCCCCTACCATAGGCAGGAAGTCTGCTGGGGTCAAATGATCTCAGCAAGATAACCATCCACATGTTTTTTAATGAGTCCAGAGTAGGTGCTTGCGCTACCTCTGGGGGTGGGGGGAAGAGTCTGTTCCAGACCCTGGACACTCGGACTGTAAAGAAGTTTTTCCTCATGTCCAGTCTAAATTGGCCTTCCAGAAGTCTGTGGCCGTTAGACCTTGTTATCCCTTGGGGAACCCCGGTGAACAACTGTTCTCCCAGATCCTGGTGCACCCCTTATATACTTATAGGCTGCCACCAAGTCCCCCCTGAGCCTTCTCTTCTCCAGGCTTTTGAAAACTAATAATAGACATGGAAATAGATATAGAACTATGTATAGAATAGAATTAATAGAATATAGAATAATAGAATAGTGACAAAATAGAGAATATAGTGGAATATAAAATAGGAATAGGATAGAATATAGAATACAGTAATGAAAGTTTTTGTTGTTTCTGCAGGTTGTCTACTTTATATTTATTTTTAAACCTACATTAGTATTTGTAGTTTCTTATTTATTTTGTAAATAAAGCAGGAAAGGCAAATGTCTGTTTTTATATTTTTTCCAGTAACATTATTATTTTAATTTTTAATGCTATTTATATGTTTATACCCAAGTAAAGTGCTAATAATATTTTCAGGAAACAAATAAAGGATTCAGTTTTATACAGTTCTTCCTGGATGTGCTGTGCACTTTTTTTGGCAGGGGCAGCTACAGCTCCAGAGAAATGTGTTTTGGGAGTGAGGGGATTACTGATTTCCTGGTAGGCACAGATGGCCTGGCATCCTGCGATGGTGACACTGTGGCCCAGGGCATGGCAGGCTGCAGATCGTAGCTGTGCCTCAGTGACAGACCACGCTGTCACCAGTGCAAGGTGCACACCCTGCCAACAGGTCCAGCAATAAGAGGTGGGGACTATAGCCACCCCAAAATTGCACGTCTGCATACACAGCTGTGTGCATCCAGGCCAGTATCCACAGAAGTCCCTGGGCTGCACTATTACAGTGCATCTGCTGCAGGGGTCTCCATGGAAACTGGCCCAAGATGTGATAGCAGGGGCTGCTGGGAAATGTAGTCCATGAATGACAGAACAAACATTGAGGGAATAACTGCAAGCTCCTCCACCGGTGTGCTCTAGTATTATGGTACCTCATGGTGGTCCTGGTGGTGCGTAATCCATCACCCATTATTTACATGGTCATTCCCTGGCCCCCCCACCTTGCCCCCATCAACCAGGACCAGCAGCTGCAGCCACACTAGGAGAGGTGCAGGACCAGTTAATAGTAAGGTGGCAATTCAGGGGGTGTACCCTGGCATATGTTTATACTTTAATATTCTGGAGTTAATTTCCTAATTCTTGTAATTGCATCCCAGAAACCCAACACAGTGGACGCTGCCCACCAGATGCGCCCCCCCAAGGGATGCAGCATATATAGGTAATGTCTGTAAGCGGGAGGTGAAGGTGGTGGTTTTGGCAGTATGAACCAAAACCCATCATCTTCTTTCTTCCCTTGCAGAACTCTTAGAAGATTAGAAATAGAAAAGAATAATGAATAAGAAGTCAGCAGAAGATAGAAAATAGACAAATTATAGAAAATAAACAGAAATATAAATAGAAGCGTAAGTATTACAGAGATATAAATATTATAGAAACATAAATGAAGATAGACTAGAATAGAAATAGATATGTAAATAGACTACAGACAAAAGTAGCTATATAAATAGAATATAAGCATAAGAGAGTATAAACAGAATAGCATAAATAGCATATATAGAATAGGTTTTTAAGGTTATTTAATTAATTATTTACTGTGGCTAATTATTTAATGTTTTAATAAGAAAAAAGAAAATGTTATGTTTTTACATTTTTATACTGTAAATTTATTTTAATATTTTTATACTTTTCCTAATGTATTTTTTATTTTTATTTATAATGTGAGGGGAATGAGAGGGTGGGGCTGTGGCCCTGGAGCTCTGAGAGGAGAGTGGGGTCTGATGAGCTGGAGCAAGGCATGGTTGGGAGCTAGGACAACTGGGTTTTCAACCGGCTCTGGGAGGACAGTGGGGTCAGGGGGAGGTTGGAGCCAGGGGAATGGGGTCTAGTGGGTACTAACTGGGAACCCAGATGCTTGCCTTCTAACACCCATTCAGGTACAGGGAAATCCAGCAGGTTACAGAAAAGTGGCCTGGAAGCCCAGACTCCTGAATCGCATCTGCACCTCCAGGTGTAGATAACCCTTCACAGCTCATCCCATCCCACAAATTCATGGAGCAGGGCAGCAAGGAATAGGGGATGTAGCCCTGCAGGCAAGACCTGGCACAGCTGGGAACAGCAGGGCAGCACTGGGATCTCCTTGTTCCCCCCACCGCACCTCCTGCACCTGCTGCTGCTCTGAGTGCAGCTCTGCACACAGGAGGTATGGGGCAGTGCGGAGCACGCAGCCGCCAGGAGATCCCTGCATGGCTCCTCTGTACCCAGCCACGCGGGGTCATGGGAAAGGGAGCAGGGCGCCCTGCTCCCCTCCCCGTGACCAGGACAGAGGAGCCATGTGGGGATCTCCTAGCAACTGCTTGCTCCGCACTGCCTCAGTGATGTGCCTGCTGCATGCGGAGCTGCAGAGGGAAGCGGCACAGGGCTTCGCCGCTCAAAGCAGCGGCAGATGCAGGAGGTGTGGTGGGGGGCAAGGAGATCCCAGTGCAGCTGGGAACAGTGGGGCTGGGCCGGATCTTCCCTGCGGGGCTACAGCAGTCCCACAGGAGGGAAGCAGGGCAGAAGCTTGAGCCCGCAGCCTGCCCCCTGTACAGATCTGGGGGCATGGGTCACCTTTGCCCCCTTAGGGTGAAAAACACAGTGCCCAGCTGGCTCCACTTCTCCCCACTCCTGGCTGGCACATCCACATGTGGTTTTTCTTAAGGACTGCTAGAGCCGCCTAGGTTACACCTGCCCATGGCTGGGCACTCCGGCTGCAAGCCGGGAGATGTGGAGTTGGCCAGGCACTCCATATATTTCCCCAACACCTCCATTTGAGTGGGGAGATGTGGAACCAGCCGGAGTACCCGGCTGGCGCCACATCTCCCCGCTCATGGCTGGAGCGCCCGGCTGCGGGCATGTGAAACCTAGGCAGCTCTAGCAGCACTTAAGGGAAGCTGCTTATGGAGGCACCACCCAGGCACTCCGGATCCCTGGTCATCACATACAGAGCAGCAACATGGACAAACGACAATTCCAGAATGTTTTCAGTTTCTTGTGAAATGAGTGCAGAAAGAACACTAATGAGCATTGATTTATATTGGTCTTCTATGGTCATGAACTGGCATAATGATATACTACAGGGGTTTTCAACCTTTTTTAGTAAGTGTACCCCAGCAGCTGGACACGGAGCATGGAGTGGTGCGCAGCCGTTCCCTCGGCTGACACCCCCTGACGTACTACATCAGAGCTTTCCAACTTCCTGTGTCTAAAGTTCTACACTAGACCTCTTCCTTGGGGCACAGAACAGTGGTGGGCACCTTCATGTGAAATGGCACACAGGTATTAATACTATGCTGAGCGCATTTCAAATGTTCCACTTGTTCTAGTAGACATGTATGGTGAACATCAGCCAGGTGGTATACCCAAGGAAACTACCATACTGAGGCATGTTTAAGTAGCAGCACACAGATATGCTCCTACTACAATGTACATCAAGTATTCCTCCTTCCTGATTATGTATTAACTAGAGGTGCACCAATACATCGGTCCGATATCAGATTGGCACCGATATAAAAGAAAATTGATTGTATTGGAAATTGGCCTGATGTGGCCAATAATTTGGCCGATAAATGCCTGTGCACACGCACAGCCGCAGCACCACACACAGGCACTGAGAAGCACAGCTCAGAAGCTGCGTCCAGCTGCTAAGTCTGTTGGGGTGGAAGGGAACGGGGGAGGCAAGCAGGGGCCTGGCCTGGAGCTATGGCTTGTCCGGGCAGCACGGGGCAGGGCAGGTTCTGCTACTGCATAAACCCCGGGAGGGCACAGGCAGGCATGTGCCCCCAGATCTGCGTTGGGGGGGCTGCAGCTGCAGGCTCTTTTGGAGACATGGTGGGGGAAGGTATTGACTCAGGGCTACACTTGGGGCAGGTGGCAGTGGTGCTGGGAGCAGGGGTTATAGTGGGGCTACAGCAAAATTTGGGGTGGCTGCAGCCTCGCTCCATAGTCCCCCTCCCAGCGCTGCCACCACCCACCCGAAGTGTAGCATGGCCCAGCCCTGTAAGGAAGAGCCTGGTGCAACTCCAACCCCAGCCTGCCCCACCCCACCCCATACAGATCCAGGGGCACATGCCCCACCCCCCGGTTCAAGCAGCAGTGGGAGCTTTCCCCCACCCTGTGACCCAACCCACCCCCCTGGATGAGCCACAGCTCCATCTCATGCCACAGGGCTGCCTCCCCATGCCCCTTCCCTCCCCTCCCCTCCCCTCTCCCCTTCCACCACAACAGACTTACCAGGTGCACGCAGCTGCATCAGAAACTGGGTTAGTATTGACCAATATACCTCCATGAAAAACTGGCTATCAGTATCAGCTCCCAAAATCTCTACCGGTGCATCCCTACTATTAAGCCCTACCTTCTGCTCACATGCAGAAAACCCTGAGTTTATTTCAATCAGAGTATCAGCCAAATGTCTGCAGTGCAACAGTCACTTTCAGGTTCACTTACTGGCACTGGGGAGCAGGGAGAATATGACGGAATTCCACAGCTGCGATCTGGAAACAGTATGAAAGTGCTTGCAACTGCTGGTATATTTCAAACCTAGGATTTTGGTCTCAGCCTGCCAAATCTTGAAGCCTCAGGGCAGGTGCATCTCAAAAAGCCTACAATGAGACGAATACAGACACCAAGATACAGGGAGCTTAGAAAACTGCCTTTATTCTACTAGTTTTTGGAAAATGGAAAATACAGAAGAGTTCAGTTGCCTGCAGAACATCAAGAAGTTCACAGGTTGGGAGTTTGGATGCTAGGTAGTAACCAAACAAACAAATGACAAAACATTGCATTTTTGCCTTGAAGCTGGGTCAAGCAGTTAGCTGTCTTGAAGCTTCTGAAATGTTCAGTTGCCTTGGATGTGAACAGGTTGCCTTTCCCTGGCTCCTAAGGCAGGTGCCGGAAGTTCATGGAAAAATGTCTTCCTGGGTGTGCAAATTATAATTTAAACTATACAAATGGGTCAGTCACAAACAAATGAGTTTAGGTTGGGGAGAAAGATCAGCTGCTTTCCATCAAACTTTATTTTCAAATACGGTTTCTTAAAAAAAACCCATAACACATTACACAGAGATTACAAGTAGCAGCATTAGGGAATCCAATTATACAAAAAATACTACATCTAGGCCTGGGTAAATAGATGTATTTTTGGTAACATACATTTAAGTGGCACTAATTACACAGCAACTAAAAGGTAACTAACATGAAACCACAGAACTGTTGCTTTTCAACAGCTGGATGGGACTTTTCAGGGTGGTCACATTTTCAAACTATTGTTTTATACCTTAGACCCATGAAAATCCAACTTTCCTAAATGTGACAGCACTGAAGTTTGTCTGAATTCCACATGCAGCTATACAGCTGTTGTACTCGATTAGAAGAGGACATTAGTTATAAAGTAGTTACATTTCAATTCTCTATTACCATCTTTTTTTCTCTTTCTAGAAAGAAACAAGTTTGAAAATTGCCTTCAATTAGCGCCTGGCATACTGTGTGAGTGCAGAGAAGGTTTGTTAAAGGAATGTTAAAGTTAACCTTTTGTACACAGATAAATCTGATGTAGACTGTTATAAAAATTATGGTTGGCTTCTAAATACTGGTAGCAAGATGACTTGATTTTTTAAAAGTAAATTAAAGGTAAATGAAAAAGGCCAGTAATCTTACACTAAGATTAATAAACAGCACTTCAAAATTACTCAAGTGCAGGGGGTTGCCTTGGCCATCTTCTTCTGGCCATGCTTTACAAGAGAAGGCACCCAGATTTTTTCTTGCCACGCCGGGCTTGCAAAGCAGCTCTAGTGGCCATTTCAAAAACCTCCCTCACACCATCTTTGGTTTTTGCAGAGCATTCCATATATCCAAATGCACTAATGCGGTTTGCCATGTCTCTGCCTTCTTCAGGTTTTACAGGCTCCTGTACAACACAAAATCAAAAGCAAATCATAAGGTCCAAAATTGCATCTAAAGAGATCATTCATTTCATCATGATGTAGCTTTTCTATAAATGAAAACTAATTTATGTTAGTATCCCATCTAGATTTTAAGGTAATGTTTTTTAGGGGATTAAAAATATAGATTAATTCATGATAATACAAAAACAAGTTTTCCTTCACTCTGGTAGTAACAATAACCATTAACAGTTACAAAAAAGACTACTAACAGTAACAAAAATTGTCTTGTCACATAAGAGAATCAAGTGTGGATGGGTAGGAACCAGGACGTAGCTGCTGCATCTCTGTGCCAGCGTGAAAAAAGCACCAGCCTCCAAAGCTTCCCTGCCGCTGAATATTGCCAAAACCCCACATCTGCTGGCTGGTTCAAATGGCTCTGCAGGCCGTAGGTTGTGCACCCCTGCCTAAGAGGACTTTTAAAATGATCACTTGGAGCCTCTAACAAGGTCCCTTTGTAAAAGAGGCAGCAAAAGAAAAACATTCATGTACAACAGAGCAATCTTTGGCTTTAATTTCTATATTTACCAAATTACTATCTGATTTTAACTATGCAGATGTATATTTAAAAACCTGTTTTGTTCTACCCACAGTAAAATACAGGCATAGCTACACCTAAATCATCCCCGATCAGTGACTGTCCAACCTCTTCTTGAACACCTCCAGCGGTGGAAAGTCCACAGCTTCCCTAGGCGGTCTGTTCCACTGCCTCACGATCCTAACAGTGATGTTTTTCCTAATATTTAATCTAAACCTACTTGGCTGCAGCTTCCAGCCACTGGTCCATCCATATCTTACTCTCTGCAGCAATGAAAAAAAGTGTTCTCCCCCTTCTTTATGGGAGTCCCTTAGATATTTGAAAACTGCCATCATGTTTCTAGGATTCAAACCCCAACTCATGGCGCCTGCAGACAGAGGACCAAGCTGCAGAAGTATGAGGAGGCTAGCCATGCTGAGCCACTCCAGCTGAGCCTGGGACCTTCCACCAGGTACTTAACAGTAGATCAGGTGACCTAGGAAGAACAATGGAATTCAAGGTCTGGACGGGACGGCTACAAAACCCTTCCACTTCCTGTGCGGCCTTGTCCCTACAACAATTCTCCTAATATTTCTGCTATGGACCCCCTCCTTGCCAGACTCCAGTAGTCCTGCTCCTGTCTTGAGCTCCTGCCTCGCTCTGCTCTTGCTTCCGCCTTGGACCCTCTTGCCTTGGCTCCAGCCTTGCTCTGACCTTGTTCCTGCATGACAGTTTTTGATGATTCTTCCCAAGGGTCAACACCTTGCATTTTCCGGTACTGAACTTCATCCTGTTGGCTTTAGCTCAGTTTCCAATCTGTCAAGATCCTTCTGAATTATGCTAGTCTTCCAGCATGTTCACAATCTTCCCTACTATCATTTCCTGTTCAAGAATTTTCTTGAGAAGTTCTCTAGTTCAGCATCCAAATCACTAACCTGTTGAATAGCATCAGGCCCAGGGGAGAAAACTCTGGAATTCCACTCAAAACCTCCTGCTATTCTAACATAAATCCTTTCATAATTATCCTTTGCTTGCAATTACTGAACCAGTTGTCTGTACACCTTAGACACATTTCATCCCGCATACATTTCTCAAACTTGTTTATAAGAAAGTCATATAGGACTTTGTCAAAAGACTTACTGAAGTCCAGATACACCGTACCAGTGGTGGTCAACCTATCTGTCCCTGCAGGCATGGGAGCTGGTCTGCAGGCTGGATCCTGTGTACAAGGTCAGTCTACAAGTATGATCCAGCACATTAGCCAGCACAGTGTTTCTCAACCTTTTAAGTAGCAAGTACCACCTGACTTATTAAATTTTTCAGAAGTACCCCAATACTCAATTTTCCAGGGGATTTTATATTTACAGACTAATCTGTGCTATATGTTGGAAGAAGGACTGTGTATATAAGGCTGTGATATGACAGATGTCTGATCTGGTGTGGGTAGGGCTGCCACCTTTTACACCAGGGGTGCTCAAGTATGTACCTGGGTTAGAAGTGGTGTTGCCCAAAGCAAGGAAGGCTGAACGCCAAATTATTACTGGGGGATTTTAATGCGTGGCACACGAAATTTTTCGCCATAGTTCTGAGAGGAAAAGAGGACGGGAGAGAAGAAAAGAGGGAGGGAGAGAGTGTTGGGGTACCCGCATACCCCCTGCCTGTGTCTTGCATACCCCCAGGGGTACGTGTACCACAGGTTGAAAAACTATGTACCAGCATGATCTGGCATATGGGCCCATGCCATCCAGCTTGTGGGGCTCCCCACAGGTATGGAAATGTGATAATGGAAGAATGATACCATTAACTGCAATTAATGTCTGTAGGATGAGCCCCACGGCACAATATCCACTGCATTCCTTTCAGTCCTTTCATCCACCTAATTAGATACAGTAAAAGACGTGTTATCCGGCACTTTGCCATCCGGAACGCTCTATTAATTGGCATCTGTCCCACCACGGCACTTCTTGCTTCACTGCTGTGAGCCAAGTCCCACTTCTTTCTTATGGACCACAGCCTGGGGAAAAGCAGCCTGCATGGGGCCCCCCTCCCTGTCCCCTGGCACACTGACACCAGGGAGTGAAAGCCCTGGTGCACCAGATGCAACAGGAGGAATGGCAGCCTGAACAGGCAAAGACACCTCCAACCCACCAGGCTGGAGATGAGTACAACTCTCAGATAGCCAGCATATTTGATTAACTGGCACCCCCATTCCTCACGGATGCCAGATAACAGAGCTTTTACTGTATATTGTTACAGAGATCAAGTTTGGCCTGTTTTGTTCTTAGTAAATCTGTGCTAGCTGCTGGTGATCAAACTTTTATCCTCTAGATCTTTTCAAGTGGACAGCCTTATGATTAGGGCTTGCTTTAAACTGCAGGCCCAGTTCACTAATATCATGGCCAGACTGGGGTAAGGGCCACCATTTTTGTGCCCAGATCATAGTGCCTTACTCCCAAACACGCCCCCCCCCCCCCAAAGGACTGAGGTTAGGGCCAAGTTTAATTGCAACAGCAGAGACCTTGCTCCCAAGGCCTCTGATCACTGCTGAAGAGCCCGCAGCTCCACCCCCACATCCTCACCGGAAGAGGCAGGAACAGCAGCAGCAACAGTTTTCCTGCCCGGAGGAGGAAACAGCCCCTCCCCTACCCATTCCTAAACTCTCTCCTCCCACTATCATTTTTGCTATCCCTTCCCCCCTCCCCTGGGCTGCTAGGCTTTTGCTGCTGGCTGGGGAATGCTTTCCCAGCCTCTACCAGCCATCTTGTTGGTGGCGATTTCCTGCTTAATTCAATTAATTTTGTGATTTTTATAAAAAACGTAAAATCACAATTTAAACCGGTCCTTACTTACGATACATTGCAATAACTTCCCAGGAACTGAGGGCAGGCTAACCAGTACCGAATTCCAGAAGTCCTCCTTTTTTAAAGGATAGCACTATGTTGGCTCTTTTCTTGTCCTCTGGTACCTTGCCTATCTCCCATGACTTGGTAAATTTTAATGTCAACGGCCCAAAATCTCTTTGACCAGTTACTTTGGTGCCCTGGGACAAAGTTCACCAGGTCCTACTGACTTAAATTCATTCAGGCTCAGTAAAAGATCACTGACCATCTCTTTCACCATCACAACCCTAAACTTGTCCCCTATCTTATCCAAATAATCCTTACTTGTTGTCTGGCTGAAGCTTATTTTTTCTGTGAACACTGAGTCAAAGTAGCTGCTCAGCACCTCCACCTCCTTTGCATCTTCTGTTAAGAGTTCACCCTGACTGCTTACCAGTGCTTCTTTTTGGGCCAACATTTCCAGAGCCTCTTCTTGTTCTCTTTAACTTCCTTTGCCAAGTAAAGTTCATTTTTTCCTCTGTGTGCCTGACTTCTTCTCTGCAAGTTCTTGCTATTTCCTGGTATGCTTCTTTGGTTACCAGCCCATCTTTCCATTGCTTGTATGCTTTCCTTTTCCTTTTGAGGCATCCTAGAAACTTTCTGTGCAGCCATATTGGTCACGTGACATTTTTCTTATTCTTCCATGATGCCAGAATAGCAACTTGTTGGAATTCCAATACGGTACCTTTTAGAAACTTCCAGCCCTCCTGGATCTCTTTATCCTTCAGGTCTTGAATTCTCTCATATCATGATCACTTTCTCTTGAGCTTCCCATCACCTTCATTCTCCACTAACTCTTCCCTATGGATCAAGACAAAATCTGAAACAAGATCCCTTGTATCCTCAACTTTCTAGAATAGAAAGTTGTCCTCCACAAAAGTTATAAAATGTCAAGCAAGTTCTTGTTTGGTTATTATTCTTTCAGCAGATATCCAGAAAATTGAAGCCCATCATGATCTCATAACTGTTGAATAATTTTGTCATCTCCTTGAAAAGTACCTCATCCACCTCTTCTTCCTGACTTCAAGGTCTATAAAACATCTCCACCATTATATCAGTACTGCATATTTCATTTGTTATCTTCAGCTGAATATACTCTGAGCTACCTTCTGCCTCTTGAACCAGGATAAAAGTACATTTTTCATGTAAGGCAATGCCACCACTTTTTTTCCCCAACCATGTCCTTCTGAAACAGAATATAGTTGTTCCACCAAGTCTCTGCGATACCAATCAGGTCACAGTTCTTTTCCAGGCTATGACTTGCAGCTCATCTTACTTGTTTTCCCAGATTTTTCACATTTGTATACATACATTAGAAGTTTTTTGCATTTTGACCTACTCTTTCCCCTCTGGCATCCCTTAAAGCTGTCATCAGGCTCTCTGGCCTTATCCCAGAATTGACTGGCTTCTTCCATATAGACACAACTGATACTGCCAGGAATGACATTGAGCAAATCAACGACACTGGGCAAGTCAGAGGAAACTACAAAGCCCTCTCCCTTCTTCATTTCTTGTTCTGTTGCTGCACCATCCCCCACAGAACCTAGTTTAAAGCTTTCCTTACTAGGTTGGACCAGATGATGCCAAGATGATCTTTTCTACTTCTGGTCAGATGGGTCCCAGATGGGACTGGCCAAGTTCGCCAACGACACCAAACTCTGGGGTAAAGCGTCCATACCTGAGGACAGGAGGGGGACCCAGGCTGACCTTGACAGGCTCAGGAAATGGGCGGACGAGAACCTGATGATGTTTAACACCGAAAAATGCAAGGTTCTCCACCTTGGGAAGAAAAATCTGCACCATGCTTATAGGCTCGGCAGTGCTACACTGGCTAGCACTACGGACGAGGAGTACTTGGGGGTCATAACTGACCACAAAATAAACGTGAGCCTTCAATGTGATGCTGCAGCTAGTAAAGCAAGCAAAATGCTGGCTTGCATCCATAGATGCTTCTCAAGCAAATCCCGGGACTTCATTCTCCCCTTGTACTCAGCCTTCGTGAGGCCGCAGCTGGAGTACTGCGTCCAGTTTTGGGCTCCACAATTCAAAAAGGATGTGGAGAAGCTTGAGAGAGTCCAGAGGAGAGCCACACACATCAGAGGTCAGGAAAACAGACCTTATGATGAGAGGCTGAGAGCAATGGGGGTCTTCAGCCTAGAAAAGCGCAGGCTCAGGGGTGATCAGGTGGCCACCTGTAAGTTTATCGGGGTGCTCACCAGGAACTGGTCAAATGGTCGCAAAGCCCTCCATGACCATTTCAGGCTGGACATAAGGAAGAATTTCTTTATAGTCCAAGCCCCCAACATCTGGAATAGACTGCCGCCAGCGGTGGTTCAAGCATCTACTTTCAACACCTTCCAAGAGAAATTTGGATGTTTATCTTGCTGGGATCCTATGACCCCAGCTGACTTCTTGCCCCTAGGGCAGGGGGCTGGACTCGATGATCTTTCGAGGTCCCTTCCAGCCCTAGTGTCTATGAAATCCATGAAGTCTTTCTCCTCAAAAAACTGTACATGGGCAAACATTCCAAAACCTTCATGTCAACACCACTCTCAGGCATGTGTTCACTTCCATTACATGACCATCTCTGCTTGTTCTCTTGCCTCCCACTGCAAGGCTTGATGAGAACATCATTTGTGCTTCAAACTCCTTAATCCTTTAGCCAAAAGCTTCACAGTTTCCTCCGATTTGATCAGTGTCATTTCTGGCAGTATCAATTGCATCTATATGAATACGCAGGAAAGGGTAGTTGCCTGAGGGATGGAAGAGTTCTGACGATCTTTGTAACATTCTAATTACGGGCTCCAGACAAGCATCATGCCTCCTGGGACACCAAACCTGGGCAACAAACTGGTACTTGTCTACCACAGAATGGAGTCACCAACCCCCACCACACCCTCCTCTTCCTTCCTGGCACAGCAGTCTTACTGCTTGAAAGGATGCCTCTCACCCGCCTGGGCTGGTTGTGGGAATCCAGCCATCACCCCCTTCCATACCAATCTCAGCGCAGAAAATCACAAAGTGACTACCTATGTCCTCCTGGGAATCATACATGCCTTTCCAAAACCAGTTCCCTATATTGCACAGAAAGAGAAATTCTACCCATGTGAGCAGAGGGTGCAAGAGTGTGTGAGTGCGTGCACACACAGAGGAACTATATCCACCAGCAAACTGTACTACACTCCATACCCAACTCCCAACAGCAACAGATCACCACAACTGGGAAGAGGAGGAAAAACTTTATGGAGACACAACAGCTACAGTCAAATTTCACATGGCACACTGCATACAAACTCAGAACACAGGAAATGCTACTAATGTCAACCCCCCTCCAAATCTGGCTGCCTATAAATTCATCAGGGGACGGAAGCAAAGAATAGGAGATGCTCTGTTTATTAGGGCACCCCCTGAAATAACTAGGAACAATGGTCACAAATTGACTGAGAACAGATTTAGGTTGGACATTAGAAATCACTTCTTCACAGTAAGAGTTGCCAGAATCTGGAATGGGTTTCCAAGGGAGCTCTCCCCTACCTTGGGGGTCTTCAAAAGGAGACTGGACAAGCACCTAGCTGGGGTTGTCTGACTCGAGTGCTCTTTCCTGTCCAGGCCAGGGGGTCGGACTCAGTGGCCTACTGAGGTCCCTTCCAACCCTAACATTTATGAATCTGTGAAATCCATCTTCACAATCCTGCATTGCTTGGATCAGAAAACAGGAAGGGGGTGCATTTTTCACATGGCAAAAAGGTGTGAGGGCAGTCCTTGCAGAGACTTCTTGCTAAGCAAAAGAGTTTCAAATGTCCCAGAAATGGTATTTTGGCTGCAGGTCAAGTCAGCATTCCTCACTGTTGTAGCAGCAAACATGCTTCTATGGTTCCTGTTGCAGTGGCAAGGATCTGGTGGCATGGGGTTGTGTACACTAAATTGATAGGTGATGGTGGTGGTGGGTCAGTTTGCTGGCTTGGGGAATGTGCAGTCACAGAACTTCAGCCAAGACAGCTTTGTTGCAGTTGTGACCAGCTAGCAACTGTGACAGGAGAGACGCTGGGAGCCTGTTAGTCCCACAGTGTTTGTGGCAGTTCTGATGCAGTCCTGAGGCAAGGAAAGAGTCAATGATATTCTTAATTGCTTGCCAACCATGCAATGACATATGCTGGAACCTCAGTTGCAGATAGTTTGTCAGCCTGCACCTCCCATTGAAAGGGATGCCTCCTCTCCGCCCCTGCTAGGAGCCACCAAAGCAGGCTTGCCCTACCCAGGAAGAAGAAGCTTTTCTTCCAGCAACAGGAGAGCATGTTTAGAGAGGTTAGTTTGACCTGACCTGAATAACTCCCATCTTTATCACAGACTCATATATATCAAAACACATCAACATAGAAAAAAGCATTCGTTTAATTAGGGAAGACAATATGGGGAATCCCTGGTGCAAGTCACTATGTTAGCATTGCAACTTTAACACAAGGTACACAACCTGCTCCATGTGGAGCTCCCGCATCAGTAAATATGGAAGTCCCGAGGCCACTGACTGAGTCTGCAACCCAGAGTCAACTGGCAGCGGATGAGAAGAGGGAGCAAGGAGATCTGGTAGACCTAGTGGCATCATCTGAAGGGAGAGCTGTTGCTGCCGAGTGGAGGGTCAAGATGGGATTCCACCAAGACCAGTGCACTGACCTGGTGAGGCGAGACATTTCTCAAACAGTTGCAGAGCCATCCCAGACCAGGACGAATGCTGAGGCCACTGGGGAGACCGTGGGCAAGGTAAATGAGACTACAGAGATGCTGATGGACAGCCTCCAGGTAAAAACACACAATCTTATAGCCACATGCAGAAGGTCATCACCGTTGGAAATCCCTTGATTTGAGGATCGTCTCTACCACAACTCATTGATGGGCCTCGAAGTGACCTAGAGTCCAATCCCAGAGCCACAGATCTGTCTACAGAAGTTGCAGGTCTTTCCACAGGTAAGAGAAGGCTACAGAGAGTTCTCTCCTTTCCCTTCCTCCAGTCTCTCTTCTCTGCTTCAAGGGCAAGACACTTTACTTCAAAATGGGTTGCCACTTCATTAAGGATGTGGCACCATTACAGTTGGTTGGCAGCTAACTCCTCCCAACTCTTGATGTCAATATCCATTTTCTTGAGGTATACCTTCAATGTGTCCTTGTAGTGTTACCTCTGGCCACTGTGAGATCTCAAGCTGTTACTAAAATGGGAGTTAGAGCACTTATTTGGGGAACTGAGTCATGGACCTGCACACAATATCCATCCAGAAAATTTGGTGTTTGAAGATCACCGACTCAATGCTGGCAACATTGGCTTCAGCAAGGATGCTGGTGTGTTTGGCAATCTTCCCATTTGATGTGGAAACTCAGCAGGTAGAGACAGTATTATGCGAGCTCTCCATGCTGCTTCCCCCTTCTCCTCCCCACAACATCTTCAGCTGTATCCTCTCCCTCAGTCTAAGACCAACAGTACCACAGTACACTGTGTCATCAAGGGCCATGGCCAGAAGTACCCACCCCCTCTCAGCCTGCACCAGTGCCTCACTAGGGACAGGCTTATCCTGTTCAACCCCCACTCCCTATCATGCACCATGGAGACAATTATCCTCCCCAAATCTCAACATCAAGAGTCTGGGTTGCAGTTTCAACAGCAGCCCCATAAGACCCAACCAGGACCATGGCGACCAGCAGGAGCCCCACAGAACTACACCCCATTCAAAGGACACCCTCATAGTTTCATAGTAGGGTCTGAAGGAACCTGAACAGATCACCAAGTCCGACGCCCTGCCAGGGCAGGAAAGAGTACTGGGGGTCAAACAACCCCAGCAAGGTGATTGTCTAGCCTTGTCTTAAAGACCCCCAGGGTAGGAGCCAGCACCACTTCACTTGGAAGTTGGTTCCAGATCCTAGCCACCCTGACCGTGAAGAGCACCTCCTGATATCTAGCCTAAATCTCCCCTCTGCCAGCTTGTGACCATTATTCCTGGTCACTCCTGGTAGCACTTGGGGGAACAGGGACTCCCCCAATGCCTGCTGGTCCCCCTGACTAGTTTGTAACAGGCCACTAGATCCCCCCTCAGCCTTCTCTTGTGGAGGTTGAACAGGTTCAGGTTCCGTAGCCTCTCCTCAGGGCCTGCCCTGCTGCCCCCTGATCATGCGAGTGGCCCTCCTCTGGACCCTCTCTATGTTGTCTACATCCTTCTTGAAGTGCAGCGCCCAGAACTAGATGCAGTACTCCAGCTGCGGCCTCGCCAGTGCCGCATAGAGGGGGAGTATCACCTCCCTGGACCTGCTCGAGATGCGTCTGTGGATGCATGACAAGGTGCGGTTGGCCTTCCTGACTGCATCCCCACGCTGCCGGCCCATGTTCATCTTGGCATCAATGATGACTCCAAGATCCTTTTCTGCCTCTGTACTGACAAGAAGGGAGTTCCCCAGCCTGTAGGTATGGTGCTGGTTCTTCCTCCCCAGGTGCAGCACCTTGCACTTGTCAGTGTTGAATCCCATCTGACCTGTGGTTTCAGGAGATCTGCTGCTTGCCTGGAGCCTGGATCTGAGATGTCATGGAGGGACTACCAAGGCTCATCTGGCCCTCTGACTACTACCCCATGCTGCTCATCTGTGTGGGGACCAATGATACTGTCAGGGAAGACCCTGAGCTTATCAAGAGTGACAACAGGGTCTCTGGGTCCAAGGATGAGGGGGGTCTGGGGCTCAAGTTGTGTTCTTGTTGATCCTTTCAGTCAAGGGAAAGGGCCTGGGCAGGAGCAGGTGCATCCTGCAGATCAACACCTGGCTGTGCACGTGGTGTAATCAGCAGAGATTTGGCTTCTTTGACCATGGGATGTTCTTCCAAGAAGGATTGCTGGAAAGAGATGGCATCCACCTGATGAAGAGCGTCTTCGCAGACAGCCTCACTAACCTAGTTTAAAACTAGGTTCACCAAGGGGATGGAGACCAAAGCCTTGAGGCAGGTGGAGAATCAGGAGACCTGGGGGAAGAGCAAGTAGAAGGGGGCAACAGGGGAGGTGCTCTTATGCTTCCTGAGAAATCAGGGTAATCACCTAGTTACCTCAGGCGCCTGTACACAAATGCACGGAACCTGGGAAACAAGCAGGAAAAATTGGAAATCCTTGCACAACCATGGAACTATGATGTGAATGGAATAACAGAGACTGGATGGGACGGCTCACATGACTGGAGCACTGTACTGGATGGGTATAAACTGTTCAGGAAGGACTGGCAGGGGAGAAGAGGAGGAGGAGTTGCACTTTATGTAAAAGAGCCATATGATTGCTCAAAGCTCCAGTACGGAATGGAGAGAGGCCTGTTGAAAGTCTCTGGGTTAGGGTCAGAGGGGAGAGCAACAAAGGTAATGTCATGGTGGGGGTCTGCTATAGACCACCAGACCAGGAAGAAGTGATGGGTGAAGCTTTCTTCGAATAGCTAGTGGAAGTTTCCCAGTCACAGACCCCGGTTCTCATGGAGGACACGAAATCACCTTGATATGTGCCGGGAGGGCAATTGCACAGGCAAACCAGGAAGTTTTTGGAGAATATTGAGGACAACTTCCTGGTGCAAGTGCTGTAGCAGCCAACTAGGGGCCATGCTCTTCTTGACCTGCTGCTCAAAGAGGGAAGAATTGGTGGTGAATGTAGTAAGTGGATGACAACTTGGGCAGTAGGAACCATGAGATGAATGAATTCAGGATCCTGAGGGAAAGAAGGATGAAGAGCAGTAGAGTAAGGACCATGGACTTCAAAAAAGCAGACTCTGACTCACTCGGGGAACTCATGGGCAGGATCCCCTGGGAAGCCAGACTGAGTGGGAGAGGAGTCCAGGAGAGCTAGCTGTACTTTAAGGAAGCCTGACTGAGAGCACAGGAACAAACCACCCCAATGTACAGGAAAACTAGCAAGTATGGCAGGAAACCAGCTTGGCTTAGCAGAGAATTCTTCAGTAAATTGAATCATAAAAAGGAAGCTTATAAGAAGTGGAAACTAGGACAAATAACTAGGGAAGCATATAAGAGCACAGCTCAGGCATGCAGGGATGAAAATCAGGAAGGCCAAAGTGCAAATGGAGTTGTAGCTAGCAAGGGATGTGAAGGGTAACAAGAAGGACTCCTACAGATATGTTGGTAGCAAGAGGAGGATCTTGGAAAGTGCGAGTCCCTTACTGAATGGGGGAGGCAACCTTGTGATAGAGGATGCAGAAAAGGCTGAAGTGCTCAGTGCCTTTTTTGCCTCCATCTTCACAGGCAAGGTCAACTCCCAGACTACTGCACCAGGCAGCACAGTTTGGGTAGCAGGTGAGCAGCCCTCAGTGCTAAAAGAACAGGTTAGGGACTACTTAGAAAAGCTGGATGTGTACAAGTCCTTGGGACCAGATGGGATGCACCTAAGGGTGCTAAGGGCGTTGGCCAATGTGATTGCAGAGCCACTGGTCATCACCTTTAAAAACTCATGGTGATCAGGAACGGACCTGGATGACTGGAAAATGGCAAACATAGTATCTGTGTTTACGAAAGGAAAGGAGGAGGATCCAGGGAACTACAGACCAGTTAGCCTCACCTCAGTCCCTAGAAAAATCATGGAGCAAATCCTCAAAGAAATCCATTTCTAAGCACTTGGAGGAAAAAACTGTGATTAGGAACAGTCAGCATGAATTCATCAGGGCGGGTCATGCTTGACCAACTTGACTGCCTTTCATGATGAGGTGACTGGTTCTGTGGATGCAGGGAAACTGGTGGATGTGGTGTATCATGATTTTAGCAGGACTTTTGATACAGTAATGGGATGCCGTACAGCATTCTCACATGCAATAAGGAAATATGGGCTGGATGGACTATAAGGTAGATAGAAAACTGGCTGAAGCATGGGGCTTAGAGTAGTAATCAATGGCTTGACGTGTAGTTGGCAGCTGGTATCAAGTGGAGTCCCCCAGGGGTCAGCCCTGAGGCCAGTTTTGTTCAATGTCTTCATCAATGACCTGGAAGATGACACAGAGTGCACCCTCAGCAAGTTTCCAGATGACACCAAGCTGGTGGGAGTAGAAGATACGCTGGAGGGTAGGGCTAGGATTCAGAGTGACCAAGACAAATTGGAGGTTTGGGCCAAAAGAAATGAAATGTCATGAGGTTCAACATGGACAAGTACAAAGTCCTGCACTTAGGATGGAACAATCCCATGTACCAGTACAGACTGGGGGCTGACTAGCTGGGCAACAGCTCTGTAGAAAAGGACCTGGAGGTTACAATGAACAATAAGCTGAATATGGGCCACCAGTGTGCCTCTGTTGCTAGAAGACTAATGGCATACTGGGCTGCATTGGTAGGTGTGCTGCCAATAGGTCAAGGGAAGTGATTATTCCCCTCTGTTCAGCACTGGTGGGGCCACATCTGGAGTACTGCATTCAGTTTTGGGAACCTCACTACAGAAAGGATGTGGACAAATGGGAAAGAGTGTAGCAGAGGGCAGCACAAATGGTGAGGGAGTTGGGAGACATGACTTATGAAGAAAGACTGAGGGAACTGGGCTTATTTAGTCTAGAGAAGAGAAGACTGAAGGGGGATTTAATAGCAGCCTTCAAGGGGGGTTCGAAAGAAGATGGAGCTACGCTGTTCTCACTGACAGCAGATGAGAAAAAAAAGGAGCCATAGTTTGAAGTTGCAGCAAGGGAAGTTTAGCTTAGATATTAGGAAGAATTTTCTCAGTAGGAAGGTAGTAATACACGGGACCAGGTTACCCAGAGAGGTGGTGGAAATTCCACCCTTGGGGGTTTTCAAAACTCAACTAGACAAAGCTTTGGCCGGGATGATCTAGTTGGGGGTGGTCCTGCTTGGAGCAGGGGGTTAGACTAGATGACCTCCTGAGGTCCCTTCCAACCCTAACTTTCTATGATGCTGTTTTCTACTCCCCAAGCTTTCATGCTCAGAACTTCCCTCTGTCCTCACAGCAAGCCCAAAACCAGGACCCTCGTAAGTAGGCATGGGTACATTCCCAATCACAACCCAGGTATGGTTTGCCTATAGCTATTCCAAGTCTGTACTGCTCCCCTTTCCTGTCTTGGTTCTAGGCCCCAGTTCCCACTTGGGCTCAAGTACCATGACTGATTTTCATGGAGAAGTCAGGTAACCTAGGATCTGGAGCAGCTTACCTTCACCTCACAAATTCTGGACCATTTTTTACCTGGCAATGGGTCAGGAATGTGGGATCAAGCTCCTTCAACCTATTGGGTCAGTGTGGAGGCATGATCCCATGCCACATCACATCCAAAGGACCTCCTCCCACTCCTGCCACTTTCAGACACCTCAGTTCTGACAGGCCACAGTTCACTCATGTGCTGTCCTTCCCTCTTCCCAAACCGCTAGGGGCATAGCACTTCCAGTTTCTTCCTTCCTCACACCCTCATTTGTAAAGCACTTTTTCTGAGTTTACTTAAGAAAGCATTGAGGATTTTGACTGTTTGTCCTGTTTAATAAAAGGTTCTGTTGCTTTACAAAGAAAACACTATGCCCTGTGTCTTGCTCATTCCTTACTCAGTCATGTCCCAATCCTGCTCGTTGATCCAGATCTTCTGAAAATGGTTTGCCAGGCTGTTTCTAATGAGAACTCCTTTATAGCTGTTGTACCACAGGGGCTTGGCCTTCACTTGTGTAGTGGTCCTCAAGGTCCCAATCTTCTTCTCCCCCAGCCTCTTAAAAGCCTTCCCTTTTTGCCTTGCACATGTTATCTAGGATGCAGAGAGCACTCAGTAGCACTCATGTGCCCCCTCAGTGCCCTCCACCATGCTTTGAGGTGCCTAAAGGTTTATTCAGTAGTTAGGGAGCAGCTTCTCAGCCAGTTATTGAACAGTTCCTTCCTGGCCTCCAAATTCCCCATATAAGGTTTCATGAGCCATAGGAAAAGCAGGTATACTGGGTCCCTGACTAGCAAATGGAAGGATGGAGATGAGAACAGTCACTCAATTTCCTCTCTACCTCTCAGCCCACAGCTCCCACACCTTTCAGGAGATCCTCAAGGGTGGGATCCTGTCAGCAAAAATGAAATACTATAGGTCAGTCGCTAGCATGCAAACCTCATGCTGTTGCCCGAGAAAGGGAATCTTGCTCACATTAAGAACTGGTGACTAGTCTTGCTCCTGTGTACCAACTGCAAAAACCTGACCAAAGCCCTGGCTAATAGTCTCAAAATGGTTATGGCCTCTGTTGGAGGCCCTGAACAGAGCTACTGTGTACCTGACAGAACCATTTGGGAACGTCTTGAGATAAACTTCTTCTGGGTCATAAGAGACAGCAGATGGTGTTTGGTGGAGTTTCTACAGACACTAGCATTGTGGCCCTTACCCAACCAGCTGCCAGTAATGTGTATAAACAGTCTCTGGTGGTCTATAACTCCCTGCAGCATGATGGAGAACCTTTTGCAGTTAATATATTCATAGCTAGGTGGAACACCGGATGATGTGCGTGCCATCAACAGTCCTGATGCAGTTGGGAAAGCCCATGCAGGCATATCTAGCAATGCCCTCTTGCAGGTTTGCGATGCAAAGAAACCATGGTACCAGCAACCTTTGGATGGTACAGAATAACTCCTGTATATGTGATCCCATTATAGACCTGCCCATGCCATGTGCTTCTTCACAGTGATGGATGCCTTCAGGCAGCTAACTTGCTGCTGGAATGATAGGGTCAGCTCGGTACAGATCCCCTGGAAGGGGGCTCAGCTCATCCAAAGTTCTACTTTTCATTCCAGGTCTCTCGGACTATTCATTCCCACAAACTGATGCTCATTTCATTGGCTTAGGCCATCCACCATGGTGCTCTGCATGTCTTTGGGCATGTTGGCATTGGTGCACACCAGATGGCACACACCTTAATGAAGCAACTTTCACAGAATCATGCAAAAGTAAGGCTGAAAGGACCTCAACAAGAGGTCCAATACCCTGTTCAAGGCAGGTTCATCCGTTGTCCAAATCAGCCTACACAGGTGTTTGCCTACCTTGTTCTTAAAATATACAGGAGCACTGTTCATGCAAACCAAGCACAGCACCTCAAAACACCAAGAACACCCTAACTTGCCACAGGTGAAGCACAATCTCAGGGCTTCAGTCACAGTGCCACATCACTGTCTACCTTCTGGTACCTTAAGCTAAAAGAGGACAAAAAGCATCTCTTGGTGCAACTGATCAGCCTTTCCAACGTGAAACTGACCAGGCTCTCAGAGGCAGCGGCCATCCAGCACAAATGGTAGCGGGGTAGTGGACAGCCAGTCAGCTCTCCTTTTGTACTTGGGAAACTTCGGAAGCCTGCACAGACTCATGCCTGAAAGGCATCCTGAGATCTCTACCCTCCAACCCCTAGTTGCAGAGTTCTGCTACAGCATTGTCCCAGGTCATTTTGAGGTGCTTCAGATGGGAGAAGTCTATACATCTGAACAGCATTAAAACACTCCAAATATGAAGCCCTTTCAACTGAAGCAGGATTTGAAACACTTCAAATTAATGCTATTTTCTGTCCCCACACAAACATCAATGTGTTCTGCTACAAGTCAACTTAGCAAGACATAAAAGCATGCAGAAGAGTGGCAGATAAGATCTATCCTTTACCCAGCAAAATGATAACTGCATAAAAAAATTGAAGACAAAACAATACTGGTTCAGTATTGAAGGAGGTGATGTTCCTGGAAAGTGGTCTAGTACAACCAACAAAATCTGTCACATCCTAAAACTAGCAGAACAGAACTTGCCTGCTTCATTTTGGCCAGCTCCCGTCTTGTGTGCTCATCATTCCTCAAGTCCTTCTTGTTTCCTACCAGAATGATAGGTACATTGGGACAGAAATGTTTCACCTCAGGAGTCCACTTCTCTGGAATGTTTTCTGAAAAAGTACAAACAGAACCATGCATATTCATATGTTTAGGGCAATTTTCTTTTCAATATCAACTCTGCTGTCTTAGTTTTATCCTGCTGTCCTCTACTAATCTTTCTCTTGCACTGGGGAATGCTCCTAATCTGCACATGGGCTCATTCTGGCATTAGCAAGATGAGAGTCCTGTGTTTGGTGGTTTTAAAAGTTCAAAGATGCCTAAAAATAGCTAATTACTGATGTCTTTCTTACAACTTGGGCTTCTCCCCATCCCTTAATACTGAGAATGGGTTTACTTCTGACCACCAGTATATGGAGATAATAAATCTCTGAAATACTTTTTACAGGGATTGAAAACATGAATGTGATCACTTCTACGACTTTCAAAGGAATAAGCACAGCAACTAAAAAAGAACAAGGAAAATCCCCAACTTTACCACCGTACAGCAGACCATACTGGTTGTCATCTGAAGGGCTTGGAAGAGAAAAATTTCCCTTCTCCAGTGCATCTATGCTACCCCAGACAATGTGGACTTCAGTAAAACAAAGGCTGACTATGGATAAACCCGCAGTCCACATACCCCAGTATTTTGTCCTTAGAAGTGGTCACCATCAGATACTTTGAAGAACAGTACATGAAACCCCAAAGTAGACAGTTACGGGATACTTTGTTCCAAGAGAAACATCTCCCTAACCCCAAAAGTTAAAGGCTAGCTCAAGCCACAAAGTGAAAGGGGTAACATTTCTTTCAAAACCTTTTCTTTCATTAGTTTTGGTTACACCTGGACATCTCTGCTATCTGTAGAAATGTACTCTTTGAATATCCCTAAATTCTTAGCCTCAGCAACATTTTGTCACATCTAGTTCCACAAATAAACTAGAAATGTATGAAAAAGTATTTTCCTTTAACCCACTTGGAATTTTCCACTTTCTATTTCACTGAGCTAGGAGCAGTGAGAAGAGATGCACCTGATCTGCCTCCTCTAGTCTATGCATTATTGTAAGTAGAACGAATTATTATTCCTACCTATTTAGATAGCTGACACTTCTCATTACACAGGATTTTGCAGATTTCTCTTTCAGAAGTTCTCATACCTCCATTGCTTGAAATCGCCCTCTGATGTTCAACAGGTGAAATTCCTTCAGACTTGGGAATTTTTTTCTATTAAATTTCACTCAGTTTTTTGGAAAATAAGCTAGTAATTGGCATTTCATCTCTTCCTTGTAATACCTGGTCAATACATTCTAAGGCCACATGTAGACTCCTACGAAAGTGTCTCTGCCACAGTACTGAGAATTCTGCACTGCACTTCCCAGACATACAGCCGAGCACCTGACTAACACCCCCACCCCCTCAGAGGCTAGCATATGGCCTCTATTTTCCCCACTGTTGACACCACATGGAACAGTGGATTCTAGAGTTCCCCAGGTGGGGATGGGACCACAGACTTAAAACAGATCAGATTGAGCTTCCTATCAAGACTGTTCAATCCCAGAATGACGTTATCTATTGTTTCTGGAATAAGAGAGTTCTACTGCTATAGCTCAGATGGTAGCAATCTTTGCAGTGGTGGTAAATGTTCAGGAAAGAAACACTCTCTCTGAGTCATGATGGAGTGTGACAGGGGCCCCAATCCCGCCTCCTTGGCCGAGTCAGCAAAGTAACAGGGCTATCTGGCAAGCAGGAAAGGGCAAGAGGGGAGTCTGTAGGGAGGCAGGCTGCAGAGTAGTGAGCCTACAGACAGATGAATAGCACAGGGGAAGGGATGGCAGGCTGGCAGGGGTCTGTGGAGCCGGGCTGGACTGCACCAGCAAGGAGAGGGGGAGCTGGCCAGGCTCCATAGAGCCCCTACTGGCCGGGACCCTGTACTGCTACCATCCTGCTCTGGGCCCTACTGGCACTGGCCCTGTGCTCCCGCACCTGCTCACTCCCAGTGCCCCCCCTGCCTGCAGTATAGGCGGGGGGCAGCACACAGCCCCGACCCCCTGCTCACTGGCAGGAGAGGAGCTGGTGCTGAGTGTGGGAGAAAAGTGGCCCCTCCTCTGCCCCATGGTCCCTATTGCAGCCACTTGTAACCCACATGGGGCTGTCCTGAGCAGGCACAGGCAGAGGAAGCCCCGTGAGGGCTGCGAGTGGCTACAGCGCGGGAGACTAGCCACGGGGCAGGTGAGGGGCGGCTTTTCCCCCCAATGCTCAGCACCATCTTGTAACCTGGCCCCACGCCTGCTCCAGGCTCGCTTGTCAGGGCTGCGCCGCACCAGCAGCAGCTGTAGTCCCTGCTTGCCGCGCCAGGTAGCATTTGCTGCTGCTGCCCACCCAGAGTTCACTCGCTGGGCAGCCCTACCATGGCGTGAACTCTGCGTGGGCAACAGCGGCAAACGCTGCCCAGTGCGGCAAGCGGTAGGGCTGCAGCTGCTGCCACCACAGCGCAGCCCTGATGGGTGAGCCCAGAGCCAGGTTACAAGCTGGTGCTGAGCATTGGGGAAAAAGGCAGCCCCTTACTTGCCCTGTGGATGGCACCCGGCGCTGCAGCCACTCACAGCCTGCATGGGGTGCCTGTGCCTGCTCAGGACAGCCCCATGCAGGCTGCGAGCAGCTGCAGCAGGAAGCGCTGGTCATGGGGTGGGCGAGGGGCCGCTTTTCCCTGTGCTCTGCACCAGCTTGTTCCCTGCCCTCCCCACTTACCTGAGGCTCTGGGCGCCAGGGCAGCCACACGGTCCCAGGCTGGGGTGGCAAGGCCAGGTGGGTCCTGCTGTTGCAGAAGCCCATTGGGCTTCTTCTAGGTCCTACTACCCCTGGTTCCTCTCATCTTTGACAGGAACCAAAGACAGATAAATTTTAATTTTCAAAAAATTTTTAGGGGCCCTGCAGGGTGGATAGAATGGCTTTGCAGGCCGAATCTGGCCCACAGACTATTTTGCCCACCTCTGGAATAGCAGCACCCAAGTCGTGTTACAAGAGAGAAGAGGCAGGAGATGGAGGAGTTGTCAGTGGGTATACATCTCTGGCTCCAGGGGTAGAGATTTATTCCAGCTGCATTCTGGAAGGAGAAGAAACTCTGTAGGAGAGCAGGAGTCTCACACAGAGATGAGGTGTTTACGTTTCTGCCTTGCAGTCTGTGTTTTAGCTACAAAGCATGGGGGTGCCTGAAGAGGAGTAGGGAGGGCCACAGTGGGTGCCTAAAAACAGCAACCCTCCCAGAAGCCGAGCATAAAACGTCTCTTAACAATAAGCACCATTCCCTAGAGATTGAAATCCCCTCCCCTATGCACCTCATGGGGTTACATGTATAGGACCAGCTGTCCATCTTCCACCTTGCCACAATAGCCCAGCATCACACAAACTGGTCCATGTTTTGTTGCATGGTGAAATGTCCAAATTCAAGTGTGACACATGCCCGAATCGAGAAGCAGAAGAGTTGGAGGGCATCATCCTGTGGCCCCTCTGAAACTATTTCTGCTGCTTTTCAGAGACACCATACTGCCTTGGCCCAGCACGAAACTGGTCAACCTGATCACACTCCCCTGGCTGCTCAGTACGGGATAGAGAAGATGTACATAGTCCAAGTCCAGTGCACCAAAGAGGGTGCTGAAGACAGCAAAGAGTGGCTGCATCCAGGGCCAGTCCAGGGAGGTGTGAAAGAGAGTCCCTTCCACCTCCTCCCCAAAGAAAAAGCAGGCCACCAACACTGTGGGTGAACAAAAGTGCCCACAGCCAGGGCCCTAAGCAGCAGTCACCACTGGAAGTAACCATTCTCTTGGCAATGGGTAGCTTACAGGCCTGGCAAATTTGCTCTGGTGTTGTTGCCACCATGCCCCACTTCCAAGTTTTGTTAAGGTGGGTGGTGGAGACATAGGCAAGACATGCTGACTGTTCGTGTGCTTTCCCAGGATCTCAAAGCAGACCCAACCACTGTTCTTGTTGGGCACAGGGAAGAACAGCAGAGCTGAGCCCTCCCCTCTCATCACTGTCCACAACTGGAGAAAAGTAGGCAGCAATAGAGGGGGTCCATCTAGCAAGCTACCGTAGAGGTGAGCTTGTCATGTACAAAGGTGGTCTTTCAAGTGGCAAGCACATACCCACTGTAACAAGTTTTCACTTGAACCAAGGGGCACGAAGCAAAACAGAGTGCAGGCCATGGGCTCTGGCTGTTAGCCAAGTAGACCAAGCTGAGTTAAAAATGTGAATCAGCTTGATGGTGTGCAACCAGATCAAGGAAAATGAGGCTTCCAGACACTTGGCTCAGTGTCCTCTGCTGCAAGGCCAAAGTATAGACCAGGGGCTCCCACAGCAGCTCTGGAAATCATAGGCACCTGTGTTGGGGTCTCAGCTGGTGGTAGGCCTGCCAAGCCCAGGCAAGACTACAGCGTAAGGGCAGCTGGGTGCTCCATCAGAGGTGATCAAGACCAACAGGAAAAGTTCCTGATCCACGTTGAGGTCCTCTACCTGATGCACAAAAGCAAAGGCTGGTTGTTGCCAGGGGAGGGGTTCACCAGCAGAGCACACACTGAAGGGCTTGCATGCAGAAGGCAGCCGCCCTGCTCACCAGATCAAATAAGCTCTGACCTCCCTCACTGGTGGGTAGGTACAGGATAGCCTGCTAAAGCCAGGTGTGCTTGTTCCAGAAGAATTCTATGAGGAGGTTCTTGAGCTTTTTGAGCATGGTCATTGGTGGTTCCAGGATATGCCAGAGCAGCAGTCGCCTCCAGTTTGTTGATGACTTGGAGCTGGGCACAGTAGGAAAGGCTAGGCAGGCACTAGCACCAGTGCTGTAGTTGTCTCTCAACCTCCTTACTGAGACCTTCCTGATCGTTAGCTAGATAGGCTGGGAGGCCTAGGAAAATTCCCAGGGCTTTCAAGCCAATGTGGCAACAGGACAGGCCTCCAAGCAACTGCCTAGCAGAAATTTGTCACTTTTGGCCAAGCTGATATTGGTTGAAGTGGCATGCTTGTAGGCCTGCTGACACTCAAATGAGGGACTGGACATGACAACTACAGCTCACAAAGTCACATCCTTGCACAGGGTGTCACCCTGACCTACGAGTCAGTGGCTGGGCTGCAGCCAATGGGAAGGCCAGGCCCATCAGAGTTTCATTTAGTTTCAAAAGCACTGCTCCATTCTGTTTTGTCAAAACTGTTTCATTCTTTTGCCCAAAGGCTATAATGGGGAAGCACAAAACTGCCTATAACTGTCATTTTTTGGCACATTTGGATGAAAACAGCAGGGATGGTACCCCTTCTGAGGGCATGAAGCCTGCCAAGTTTCAAGGAGATGGGTGCAGGGGTTTCTGGAAAACTGCACCTCAAAGTCTTGAAAGCAAAACTCATGTCACTTGTAAGTGTGAAGATACGGGGGGATGAAAACTGCAGGTAACGTAGCCCCTGCTGAGGCCATGAAGCCTGCTAGCTTTCAAGGACATACGTGCAGGGGTTTCAGGGAAACGGCACCTCAAGCTGCTGACAAGCAGAACTCATGACGTGTGACTGCGTGGGTGCGCGTGCAAGGTGCACCCTCACTGGCACTGGGGCCTCTACACGACATGGTAGTGTGCCCCAATGAGGCCGTTTCCTCCTCTACAGCTTCAGTCCAGTTCACCACTTTAAATAACAGCAGATATGGGCAACTGGTGCCACTTCAGTCAGCAACCGAGGGAGGTGGGGGGGTCCCCCACAGCCAATCTTGCCAACAGGGAAGTGGCCGTGGCACTTCACCCAGCGCTTCTACTCCCCGGCCAGTGCTCTCATGGAGCGGCACTGGTGCTCCCACCTGTCCGTTGCTTAACTGGGGAGCACAGTCTGTCAGGGGGTACACCAGCACTCTCAGGGGGCGCGTGTGCATCGCCACTGACAACAGGTAAAATAATAACTTAGTGAAGAGCAGCACAGTAGCACCAGCAGCATCTCAGGCAACTAAACTGTGACAGAACCTTTCTTTCTTCTCTTGCAGGAGCTTCTCCAGCATGTGCGTTAGGCATGCCTTCACTGTGTCCTTCCCCCTTCTTCCCTTCCCTCTCCTTACTTTCCATTTCCCTGAAGGCTTCAGCTTCAAAACTCAAAACGTTTTGAAACTTTTGACACATTTCAACTGCCCTCGTTTCATTTCGAAACTGTTCCGAAGCCCTTCGTTTTACTTTGATTTCGCTGTTTTGAGCTCAAAACAAGTCAAAACAGCATTGAAAAGAAACAGCCCATGAAATTTCGCGCAGCCCTACTACAGGTGAAGACAGGCCCCAAACAAATGACTTTCAGAGTCCAGAATAAGAAGCTGTGGTTGACCCAATCAAAAAGTTATTTCATGATCCAGGGATACAAGGCTGATATTCTGGCCAAAGAGTTCTGCAGCCGTCAGCAGGTCACATAGCAGGAAGAGGTTGTCCCAAGTAGTTCTGTCAGGTACACAGTAGCTCTGTTCAGGGCCTCTGATAGAGGCCATAAGCATTTTTAGCCTATTGGTCAGGGCTTTGGTCAGGTTTTTGCAATTGGTACACAAGAGCAATACCAGCCACCAGTTTTTAATGTGAGCGAGATTCCCTTTCTTGGGCAACAGTGTGAGGACTGCATGCCAGCAGCTTTGCTGGCAGGATCCCACCTTTGAGGCTTTTCTGAAAGGTGTGTGGGAGCTCTGGGCTGAGAAGGGGCCAAAAGGTCTTGTAGAAATCAACAGGTAATCCATCAAGGCCTGGCACCTTCTCTGTGGTGAGGCCCTTAATGGCAAAGGTTAGTTTTGCAAAGGATAACCTGCTTGAGCTTGTCAGCCTCAAATTTGCAGTTTGGGGAGGGGCCCTCATGCAGATGCTGAAGAGCCTCTGGGTAGGAAGTTTCAGCTGCAAACATCTCAGTGTAGCAGCTAATGGCATGCTCTTGGATCTCAGCAGGGTCTGTGAGCACTTGGCCCGATGGGGTTGAAGGTGACCAATGATCTTTTGTTCTGGGCACTTCTTCTCTAAGTTGAACAAGAACCAGGTCAGGACATCAGCCTCCGAGTTCTTGGAAGCAGGCTCAGGTTCTTATGCCCTGGGTCTCGTCTTCTACCAGCTCTCACATGCACATTTCCCCCAGCATGAGGTCTTGAACAGCTCAGAGTCATTACTGGCATCCATCAGGGCAGCCTCAACTTCCGTAATGTCTTTCTCAAGCTCTTGCACACTGCAGCAGAAGTCTTGGGTTGCCACTGCATATATTTGTGTGCTGTTGGCAGAAAGTCTTGATTTGTGCTTTCCCCATTTCCCACCACTTTCCAGGCAGGGAAGCCACTTTCCAAGCTGCCTAGGTCTGCCAGAAGTACGTGAAGCTGTCATGATGCTGGACGTTCTGCAGAAGGCTAACACTGAGACACCAATAGGGTACTCCTCTGTGAGTTAAGTCCAGAAACCCTGTTGATACCAGAACTATGAAACAGACCAGACTGTGGCCTGAGAATTCAGATGGTATGATACAGCTGCAGCAAAGCAGAGGCAAGTAGTGTCTGGTGATGTAAAGCTGAGCTAGGTAAGCCAAGGAGAACCTGTTGGTACTTGCCCTCTCCCAGGTATACTTCCTCTTGCTAGGATGGAAGTTCTGCCATACTGCACAAGCTTGCTGCCTGTGGGGTGGTTTGCAGCTGTCAAGCAGAGTGTGAATGGGGCTCCAAGTCATTCCTGTAAAGGCTTTCCTGAAGGGTGCAGTTAAAATTATCGCCTAGGATAAGATTATCGTTGTCATCGGCTACAGTCTGTAAGAGGCCAGCCAGCGTCCTGAAAAAGTGCATCCTCTCCTGCCCTTCACTGGATGCATAATTATTCATTAGGATGAGGCAGCACTACTCCAAAGTGGCTCAGAACATTAGGATGTGACAAGGGACTACTTCCCAGGCAACTACTGAAACTGGTCTCAATTGTGGCAAGAAAAGAATGGTAATGCCTGCAGTGCTGTGGCTTAGAAAGGCTCTACCTGTCTAGGGAGTGTACAGCCCCATCTGTGCTAGTCCCACCTGCATGCATCTATTATAACAAGGTGAAGTATAACCATTTCTTGTTCAAGAACAAAAAAAAGCTACTTGTTTTCTGGGGTTCCTGCACCCATTTGCATTGAGCAAGCCAAGGGTAAAGGTCACCATTATGAGAAGTTTGAGGCTATGCATCAGAAACTAGCCCAGAAAGTTGCTCTTGACAGTCAAGGGGTTTGTTTTCCGCTAACAGGGTGTGCTTTCAAGATGCTCTATTGGTTTTCTTTTTGGTTTCCTCTCGAATGTGTTTACCTTTTTAGTTTGAAAGCATGCTGCCTTATTGTTTCCAGAACTCACAGCTTCTTTGTCGCACTGAACCAAGACTAGAAAAAGTTTACGGTTAGGGAACCATTCAGGTATATGGTTCTCAACCCTTTCAGGATCCCTTGGTTTCATTAAGGAACCTAATATTGTTTTCAAGGGAGTAACCTTCCCTGAATGCATCCTCCAAAGAAGCATCAAAAGGACTGGTATGTCTCCTGTAAGGGAGCACCATCCCTTACTAAGATATAATAGTTTCTCTTTTTGATGGGGAGGAGGTGTGGGGAACAAGGGGCAAAGGGCTTTCAGACATGACACCAGAGCCTTTGGGTTTCCCTTTTTTCCCCTTTGTCAATGGACTCAGTATCTGTTTTGGAGTTGGAGGAGTTTGGGGCTGAGACTTGATAAGAAGTCACCTCCCCACTGCAACAGTCAGCATCCCCTCCTGAAGGTACTTTCTTCTTGCAAAGTTCTTCAAGGTTTTTGTCAAATCTTGCTTGTGTTCTGTGCCTTTGGGGGCTGGGTTGGAATAATTTAGCTCCCCAGCATCAGCTACCTCAGGGATGGGAAACATCCTGGCCTAAATTTGGACTAGGATTTTTCTGCTTCTGGGACTCAGTTCTCACAGTAGGAATTGGGATTGCTCCTGAGTGGCTTGAATGGGTTAGATGAGAGTCTGGCCTCCAGTAGTCCCAGAAGAGGCAGGGATGCACTGGATAGGAGGCTCAGTTCCTCTCTACCTCAGTCTGGATTGGGGTATGGTTGTCCTCCCCCTGCTGGCCATTCTGGAATGGAATGGGTTAAAAAAATGCTCTCCTGCTGCTTCTTTAGGGTAGGGGAGGACTAAATCAGTCAGAGTCATAGAGAAATATGGTTGGAAAGGACCTCCAGAGGTCATCTAGTCCATCCCCCTGCCTTAGCCAGGATCATCCCTATCCAACCCGTCCTATAGAACCATAATCTAAACTCTACATAAGACTACCATTAACTCTGACACAACATAAGACCTAACACCCTAGCCTGTTGCATGTAAAGCAGGGGAACCACAGCAGCTAATGTCCTGCATCTATCAAATGTTGTCAGTATATGTGCAAGAGTTCCTCTGTAAAGGGTCATGCTCCCTGCTGCAGAGAAAGGCAAAACCCCCACAGTCCATACTAATCTGACCATGGGATACAATTCCTTCCCGACTCCAATTACGGTAATTGGTCAGAACCTGAGTAAAAGGACAAGATCCTCTAGGCAGGAATCTCTGGCTTTGCTCCTAGCAGGAGAATCGGCACCCCCCTGTTGAAGACTCCAGCCAACATCCAAAACTTCTGGTGAGACTTAAAAACACCCTGACACACATAGCAGAAAAAATGGGGGGGGGAGAGGGACAGAGCAGGAGCAACCAGCAAAGCCTAGAAGCATGGGAAATACCCATGGTAGAAAACAGGCAGGCCTAGATCATTCCTAACCAGTGGTTGCCCACCTTCTTCTTGAACACCTCCAGTGATGGAGTCTCCACAATTTCCTTAGGCAGTTTTTTCCACTGCCTCAGTACTCTTAGAATAAAAGTCTTTCCTGATCTCCAACCTAAATTTAATCTGCTGCAACTTGAAGCCATTGGTCTGCATTCCACATCCTTTCTGCAGCAAGACAGAAAAGGTGTTTTACCTCTTTATGGTGGCCCTTCAAGTATTTGAAGATTGCTATCGTGTCCTCTCTTAATCACCTTTTCCATGAGCTGAACATACCTAGCTTCTTCAGCCTCTCCCCATATGACTTAATTTCCAAGCTCTTGATCATCTTTTTTGCCCACCTCTGGACCCTAATTTTTCCACCTGCTTTTTAAAATGTGGAGCCCAGAACTGCACACAGTACTCCAAATGAGGCTTAACCAGTGCTGAGTGGAGAGGCATTTTCAACTCCCATGTCTCGCACCTAATCCCTCTGTGGCCAGCACCTTCGGGTATCTGCCACTTAAAGGGCTTGTGGAGTCTGCAGACCAGCCTACAGGTGGAAGCAGGCCCAGTCAGGCAGTCACATAGCAGTTAGGAGGCCACCGGATTGGTAGAAGGCTGGCCAGCATGGGTATAAGACCAGACCCAGGGAGCAATGGCAGCCAGCTGCAACTGGGGAGTCGAAGGATGAACATCACCTGGCCAGAGTACTGCTGCTCCCAGAACACCTGGAGGTCAGGGTAGGAACTATGGGGATGGAGGAGGTTCCTGGTCCTGGGGCATGATCTGAAACTACACCCTGCTGGGGTGGATGCTGTGGTGGATCTGCTTGTGGAGAGGCAGTCTCCAGGAAATGCCATACCTGTGCCTCTCCAGTGAAAGGCAAGCATGGGATGTTGGAAAGCCTCAGCCCATGCTGCCTTGTGGGACCCTGTGGAGGGGAAAGGGTAGGAGAGCACACCCCAAAGGAAAAGCACAGGGCCCAGGCCCACTGAATGGGCCCTGAGGCAGGGTCCAGGCACATTGATAAGACACCTGAGGCCTGAGTAGGCTACAGGCAGAATTAGGGATCCAGGCATATCAACAGACACCTGAGGCCCCAGTGAGAGGGCAGAGTGAGCGCTGGAGGCCATACAGAGTAGGGTCTGTGGGCACCTGAAGGACTGTGCATAGGCCAGCAGGAGTAGAGGCCCCAAGGAGGGGGCAGAGTAGAGGCCCCAGTGGAGGGCATGAGGCCAAGGTATGTCTGAGGGCACATGAGACTAAGTTTGGGCCAGAGGTCAAGTACTATCCAGCTAAGGGGCTGGGGGAGTAATAGTGGAATGGGATGCCATCTGCGAAGCACTGGACACTGTGTAGGGATGGTTTGGAGCTGTGTATTACACCCTTGGGATCAGGGCATTAAATGGGCAGCCTCCTACCTAGATGGGTGGGAGGGCTGACATTGTAACCAGCTTTGGGATGACCACCTGTTATACCTTCTACTGCTGCAGCCCAAAAATCACATCCGTCTTTGTGCAGCTGCATCACAAAGCAGACTCAATACGAATCCGTGATCTACAAAGACCCACAAATCCTTTTCCATAGAACTGCCATCCAGCCAGGTGTCACACATTTTGTTTTTGTTTTTGATTATTTCTCCCAAGGTGTAGCACCTTACATTTGTCTGCATTGAACTTCATCCTGTTAGCTCAAGCCCAGCTTTCCAATCTGTCAAGATCCTTCCAAATCGTGGTTGCATCTTCTAACATGTGCCCAATCCTTCCCTGTGTTGTGTTGTCCACGAACTTGCTCAAGAAGCTTTCTATGCCCGCATCCAAATTGTTAATAAACACATTGAATAGCACTGGACCTAGAACATATCCTGTGGGACTCCGCTCAAAACCTCCTGCCATTCTGAAATGGGTCTGTTAATAATTACCCTTTGTTTATGGCTGTTGAGCCAGTTATCTTGTTGTAGTTGTATCCAGCCTACATTTTTCCAAACGATTATTGGAAGGTCCTGCAGGACCGTGTCAAAAGTCTGGCTGAAGTCCAGACACACTATATTCACAGCATTCCCTTCATCCAACTAGTTACTTTGTCAAAAGAGGAGATCAGGTTTGTTGGACATGATTTGTTCTTCATAAATCCATGCTGCCTGTTTGTGATCAGCCTTTGCTCCTACAAATGCTTGCAAATGGCCTTCCTTAGGTTATTCTCCAGTAACTTCCCAGGTATTGGAGAGGGGCTAACCAGACCAGTTCCCTGGGTCCTCCTTCTTTGCTTTTTTTAAAGAGGCATGACATGGGTTCTTTTCCAGTCCTCTGGTACCTAGGCCCATCGCTCATGACTTCATGAAGATCATTGCCAAGGGGTCCAAGATATCCTCTGCCAGTTCCTTTAGAACCCAAGGATGAAGCTCATCCAGCCTGTGGAGGGAGGGAGGGACCTAACATGAAATTCAAGAAAGAAAAACAGCAGAAAAATGAGACTGGTGCACTGGAATGCAGGGTAGACGCTGCCAAAGCTGTTACAGAGAGACGGACAGAGTTTGTTAAAACTTTATTATATAAATATTTAAAGCAAATGGTGAAAGTATAAAGGTATGTGGTCCTCTCAGGGGATGAGTATGAAACATGTTAGCAACAATAAATACCATTCGCTAGATATTGAAGCTCCTTCCCCCATGCTGCTCATGGGGTTACAAATGTAGGGCCAGCTGTCCATCTTCCACCTTGCAGATGGAACCCTCAGTGGCCTGACAGAACACAAACTGGTCCACATTTTGTTGCAAGATGAAGTATTCAAATTCAAGGCCAACATGCATTCAGGCCAGGAAGTGGAAGAGTTGAAGGACATCAAAGCCAGCCTTAACAATCCAGTTTCTGAGGTTTTTCATGGTTGCCATACTGGCCTGACCCAGCAGGAAACTGACCAGACAGAACACGCTCCCCCTGGCTGCTCAATACAGGATAGAGAAGATGTACACAGTCTCAGAAAAGTCCAAGTCCAGTGAGCCAAAGATGGTTCTGAGGGGAGTAAAGAGCAGCTACAGCCAGGGGCAGTCCAGGAAGGCAGGGAAAACAGTTTTTTCCACCTCCTTCCCACAAAAAGTTGGGCTGATGACACTGCAGTTTAAGTGGTGGACAAAAGTGCCCACAGCCAGGGCTCCATGCAGTAGCTGCTGCAGCAGATGGCCAGTTTTCTTGTCAATGGATAGCTTGCACACAGTGTGCCAGGACACTCAAGTTTGTTTTGGTGTTGCTGCCACTAGACCCCGACTCCAAGTCATGTCAAGGCGAGAGCTGGAGACAAAAGACATGACACACTTTGACTACCCACATGTACAATGCCTTCCCAGACAGGATCTCAAGGCAGATCTCACCTCTGTTCTCATTGGGCATGGGGAGGGACAGCAGAGTGCCCAGCCTGCCACTCTCATCACTGTCCACAGTTGGAGTAATAAGCAGCAATAAAGGGTCCATCACCAGAGACTGAAAACCCCCTCCCACAGGCCCCTCATGGGGTTACACATGTAAGACCAGCTGTCTGTCTTCTACCTTGCAGAAGACAAGCTCAGTATAGAGCAAGAGAGTGTCCCCGTGGAAAGTCTGTTAATAGGGGGCATTAGAGAAAGCCAGCCCCAGATAGAAATGAGAAGAACAAGTCGGTGGAGGCCAAGTATAGGGAGACAGACCCTGCTCAGGGGATTGAATTTAGAGATTGGGCCAGAACAAGGTGGCCCAAAGATGAGCAGGGTGGAGTGAAACACCTGGCTAACTCATATTCTATGGGCGGCAGAAAATAGTGGAGGCTCTGTTCCCCCAGGCACCACCTGGGATAACAAGGAATAATGGCCAAAAATGGATTGAGAGCAGGTTCAGGCTTGATATCAGGAGGCATTACTTTAAGGTTAGGGCTGCCAGGCTCTGGTATGGACTCCCAAGGGAGGTGGTGCTCTCCCCTACCTTGGGGGGTCAAGAGGAGGTTGGATAGATATCTGGCTGGGGTATTATGATCCAAGCACTTGTTCCTGCCCAGGGCAGGGGGGTGGACTTGATGATCTGTTCAGATCCCTTCCAACCCTAGAAACTATGAAACTATTATAGGAACAAGATACACAAACACTATATGAGAACGCTATTCACAAAATAACTGTTCACTTTCTGATCTCATTATCCTTGTGCTCAAGGGAAATTTATACAACCCCTGAAGAGGTGGATGGACACTAAAACCAAGGACTAAACACAAATATTCATGTTGTTTCTCATTATAATCTACCTAATCCCTGCTAATCTTTCTTCATATCACAGGCGATCTACTTTTCTTTTGAAAGGTCTTGTTCTTCCACTAATCAATACACCTTTTCTTGTCTGCTAGCTATTCCTGAGAATTTCTCTCTTCTCCAATTTCAAAAGCCTTCAGACTACTCTTGCTGTGCTTGCTTTTTCCTCAAACCTGAAGAATGCACTGCATTTCAAGCTTGTCCAAGTCTATCCCAGCCATACAGTTGGTTTAATAATAGAAATCACCCATAAAAATCCTTTTATCACATATTTCCTGGACTCCAGGGCTATATCATCACTCTAATGCTACCAACCCTTAAAAAAAAAAAAAAATCAATCAATCAAGCTATTGCATATTAAAGGATCAGTGATTTTTTCCCTGCCATTTACACTTATAACATGTGGATATTAGGCCAGGCCCTGGGTACTTAACACTTGTGCATTTTATGAGCTATAGGGGGATGGCAGGGGAATCAAGATTTTCAAACTGCTAAGGAAAAGATGGCCTATAATAATCATCCTGTGGATTACAGACTTCTAGTGCGTCTTCCACATTCCTAACTTCCTCTATGAGGCTGGGAGCCAGCAGTGGGAGAATGGCTTTGTCCAGAAGGTAGCCTGATGGCATGAAGCAAGCACACTGTGTAGTAATCATGAGTCTGGACAGTACAAAATTGTTTATCCATGTCCTGAGAATTCTGTGAGTTAAGGGGCTTGGAAAGAATGTGCGTCTTCACTGTGAGTAAAACTTAAGCCTCCACTTATATGAAGGTGGGGACATCATACTTTCCCAAGCAAAGAACTACCCTCTTTAACACTGTACAAGGGTGTACTTCTTGCAGCTTTCCAGATGACCATTATAACAAAGTGCTGTACATCAAACTGCTCAGTTACTACACATAATGTGAAATTGTTCTCGAAGATATACCTGCTCTCCCTCAACCAGATTATCAGA
The DNA here is from genome assembly GCF_052110815.1 of Crocodylus siamensis. NCBI lineage: Eukaryota > Metazoa > Chordata > Crocodylia > Crocodylidae > Crocodylus > Crocodylus siamensis. The sequence continues at coordinate 27,555,809 of NC_143405.1, read as the reverse complement.
TCACCTACAGATTTATCTTACAAATTCTTGCATTATGCAACAACTCTTTCTGTACAGTACAGGATTTAACATCTAGAGCAGGGGTGGGCCAAATCTGGCCCACCAGGCCATTCTATCTGGCCTATGGAGCCCCCAAAATTTAGTAAATTAATATTAATTCATCCTGGCTCCCTGTCAGAGCTGACAGACACCAGGAGTAGTAGGACCCAGAGGGAGCCCACAGCAGGCTTGAGCAGCCCAGCCCCACCCACTCCCAGCCAGTTCCCTGCTTTCCTGCTAGGCCCTGCTCCAGCACCACCTGACTGTGGCTCCTAGCTGCCTCCCCAGTCTGCAGAGCATAGGACCATACTGATATTGGGGGTGCAAGTATATATGTGTGTGTGTGTGTGTGTGTGTGTGTGTGTGTGTGTGTGTGTGTGTGTGTGTGTGTGTGTGTGTGTGTGTGTGTGTGTGTGTGTTCATAGGGCGAGTCCCACACACACCCCCCCCACCATACACATGCATCCACATCTCCCCTTGCACTACCATACACAAACCCCAGCTACCCTCTCCCCATACCTACCTACACCCCACAGATCCACATGCTCCCTCACTTCACTTACCCACACACCCACAGCCCTCACAAACCTATACCCACCCCCACAATATACAAGAGTAAGACTTCATTTTAAGCTATTATACAATCATCCCTGTGTACACTACACAAACATGTAAATCAGGACAAAAAAATATTTTTCTGAAATCAAATTAATGAATGTTGTAGATGTTTGATTTTTAGAACATAAATTTGGTATTTTTCTGGTTCTGAGATGGCAAAACCGCTCGCTAAAAGGAGTACTTCTGGGGGCAAGGGGAGGGACTTCTGGTGGCAAAGGTCAGGAGTTAGGGGGCAGGACTTCCAGTCACAAGATGGTAACCAGGGGGCAGGGCACCTGTCAAGCATTGAGGCTATCCATGCAGCCCTCAACAGCTTGCCAAAACTCAGTAAGCAGCCCTCTGCCCAAAATATTTGCCCGTCCCTGGAGTAGCAGCACTGGGCTGGGTAAACAGCACTGGAGATGAATGCTGCTTAGGCAGCAGGTCCTGACTGGTCACAAGCTTCACAGCCTGTTGGGGCTGGGAACAGAGCTCCCCACTGCCCATGCATCATGCCCCCTTATACAGGTGTGTATGGTCTGCAAACAGCATTGTATTGTGAGACACTGTTTCCTTGAGCAACTGCCAGGAATCAAGGCCTGGCACGGAGCCTCTCTCAATAGACAGGGCTTTCCAGCCAGGGGTGGTTGTGGGGGGGGGGGGGGGCGTGGCAGGAGGGAAATGAACAGCATTCTCCATTCAGGAGCCAGGGTCTGTCTGGTCCAGGAGTGGGAAAATACAGCTCGCAGGCCAGATCCAGCCCACAGCGGGTCTTTGTTCAGCCCAAAGCAGGTACCTTGGTCCCACCTGGCCCAGGCACAGTCCAGCCATGGCATGTCCTGCTACCTCCTGGGCATGCAGTGGGACTGCCTTTCTAGGCAGCCCAGGCAGCAGCAGCTCCTTACAGCTGCTACTGGCCTCAGCCCTGCAGTACCAGCAGGAACCTACTCTGCACAGCCATGACCCTGCACACCCTGCCCCTGCTTTGGACTCGCCCGCCCAGGCTCAGCAGTGGCAGCACAGGACAAAAACTGTTGGTCAGCAGGGAGGGAAGTGGCCCTTCCCACTCCTGCTGCTGCCAGTTCCCTGCTGCAGACACATGGAGCCTGTGAAGGGCTGCCCTGCATCTCCACTACTATCACCACTGCCTCTGGGCTGCCCCCTGGGGCAGTGGTGGCAGTGCAGACGCAGGTCAGCCCCCTGGAGGCTCTGGGTGGCTACAGCAGGGAACTGGCAGCAGCAGGGTGTGGAGGGGCTGCTTTCCTCCTACACTAAGCAACAGTTTCTGTCCCATGCCACTGCTTATGAGCCTGGGTGGGCGAGCCTGGAGCAGATGCAGGGCACACTGGATCGGGACTGTGTGTGTGGGGCCTGCTGGTACCACAGGGCTGGGGCCAGCAGCAGCAGTACCTGGAAGGAGCTGCCTGCCACCTGGGCTGTCTAGAAAGGCTCAGGGGGTGGCAGGGCATGCCACGGTGGGATGGTGCAAGGCAGGCTGGGTTGGGTTTGTGTGTAGGTTCTAGCCGATCTACTCAGGTAGGGGTGAGCGCCCCAAAAAACCCCCATACCCACCCACCCACATCCACACACAGCCCCTCCCCCCACATCCACACACATACCAGCCCACAAACCCCATATTCATCTTCCATACCCCCCCACAATATACAAAAGTAAGACTTCACTTTCAGCTATTATGCGATCACCTCTACATACACCACACAAACAAGGACAAAAATATATTTTTTAAACAAAATTAAAATATGTTATTGTCAATGTTTGATTTTTAGTATATGATTTTTTTCCTGGTTCCAAAAATGTACTTCTGGGGGCAAGGAGAAGGACTTCTGGTGGCAAAGGTCAGGGGTTAGGGGCAGGACTTCTGGTCCCAAGATAATGAACTGGGGGTGAGGCAACACTTGTGGTCCTCAAAAATTTTCCAAACCTGGTTAAGAGGCCCTCCACCTGAAATAATCGCCCGCCCCTGCTCTAAAGAAAGCACGCTGGTGAGAAGCGGACGACCCAATTCTTATAAAGATTCTTTCGCTAACCCAGAGATAGAGTTGCTCCAAAATAGGTATGTAGGATGTTAATTGAGTGGATAATCATAATTTTAATTGGGACTTTCAGTTCTAATTTCAATTGCTTGAATTCTAAGGAGCAACAGCTTTGCCACCCCCTGCTCCTCATCCTCTTCAAAAGCTGCTGTTTACAGTTATACTAGACTTCAATATTACTAGCAAAGAGGCATAGCACAGAAGTTAATTTCTTTAAAATGGAACTGGATATGTTAACAGAGGGTATGGTTGGGCATGCCGGAACTCCATTTTATCAGTGTGTAATCTGGAGTCATGTGGCTGATATGCAGGCCAGTACACTAAAATAGCTCCTGTAGTGGAAGACAGCTGGCAATCCTAAGCCTCAAGGCTTTAGCTAGTCACTAGGGATCAGGAAGGATTATTTCCCACCCCTCCTTATGAATGCTTTGGCATCTGAATTTTTCCCCCCCATCCTTCTGACTGACTGGGACATTGGCCATTACTAAGGCTGGGGGACTTTTCCTGGGACATGCTTAGAAAACCAATCACCAAATTTTAGTCAGGAAGGAATTTCCTCCCACCCCCCAAACCAAGCAGACTAAAATAGATGGTCCAGGGTTTTGTCTTCTTATGTGACATGGGACCTAGTACCTGCGCCTAGGATCCTCTGAGTATACAATTCAACTGCTTCCTTGTCACCACAGTGGTAGACTACTGGCAGTGCCCTCATCTTCCCTGCTTTTTATCTATGGTACAATGTAAGGTGTTCTTGGTATTTCAGAAATTGTGCCTTGTAATTAGCAAGGGGTTTCTGCGGAAATCTGGGGGATTTCTGTAGTTCATGAATGCCCGGAAATGCAGAGAACTGAACTCAACGGCCCAGGAGGTCTCTTCCAATCCTATATTCCTCTCTACATTTATGCAGATTTCAGTTTCAAGTGTCAAAATACACTTGTCCAAGGCACAAAAATAAGATTTTAGGAGTTTGTGTAAATCAGCTGAAATACATTGTGCTTGGGATGCAAAAAAATAAAAAAAAATTAAAAAAAAAAAAATCAATCATGCTTCAATTAATTATTGAGATGTTTAAAATGCCAGACTCTGCAAACATGTCTGACCAGATACCCGTGTTAGAAATTGTATCTCAATTATCATTCACTATTTAATACAGCAGGTGGACTCTTCACAGCAGCCTGAAGGTTAACAAATCTGGGCTAGTTTTGGCCAAAGGAGTTTTTTTATGCCCATCTTTGCTTAGTAACTAAAGATTAATTTAACAACATACAGACATGAAACTAATTTTGTTTACCTAAACTCTACTTACCTAAACTATCGGGACTATCAATTGAAAAACACATAAGTATAACATCTGTATCTGGATATGAAAGAGGTCTAAGTCGATCATAATCTTCTTGCCCTGCTGTATCCCACAAGGCCAACTCAACCTGCAAAACAGGAGTGAAGGCAGTTAGCCAAGGCAGTCATCACAGAGTTACCCAAACAACCTGGAAAGCGGATTTCAATGAACACAACTTAAGGAAGGGAACACAGTGCACACAGCTCCCCAAAAGGGACAAAAAACATCTTCCATTTCCTACCCCAAAAATCAATGTAAATAATTTGGCAAGGTTCTCATTATAATCTATAGCAGAAGTGTCAAACTCACTTGAGACCCTTGGCCACACCCAGATCACAGGGCTCCCAGCAGGCTGGATCTAACCACAGGGCATGAGTGTTCCTGCAGTGGCCATAGCACCATCAGTGTGCAGTTGACAGGGGTGGGGGCAGGGGCAGCGCAGGGTCGAGCAGTGGCAGGAGTGGGGGTAGCGCAGAGTCCAGCAGCAGAAAGAATGTGGGCGGGAGTGGGGGTGGTGCATCACCTGGTGGCGGGAGTGCAGGATCTGATGGGGGAAGGAGTGGAAATTGTGCAGGGTCCAGCAATGGTGCAAGGTCCGGAAGCATGAGGTCTAGCAGCACCAGCAGCAGCAAGTCAAGCTCACTGCTGATGGCCATGCCCAACAGGGCCAAGGGGTCCAACTTGTGGTGCCATCCAGTAGCTTGGTGGGCCACAAAGTGATGCTCCATGGGCCAAAACCAGTTCATAGGCCATTATGTTTGATATCCCTGATCTATGGTCATCACTAATCCTAGGAGCTTCCATAAAGAAAATAAAATAGAGGAGCTGAAGAAATGTACATGTTCTTAACATCTTAATTTGGGGCAAAATAGGAAGACCTGTCAAATATAAATTTTGAACAAACATAAAAAGAATGCATAATAAAGAATAATACCAACACAAATTACGTCTATAGAATTACAAACGCATTTTAAATGGATATGCTTGCAGGGGAGTGTGCGATTTGGTTGTCCGTCAGGTGTTGAACTCAGTAACCCAAAAAAGTTCCCTTCTATCCTTGTATTTTTACATGCAAAGAGGCAAAAGTAACTTTCCAAGCAGCTTAGATAAGTGAAAGGCCCAGTAACTGATTCCAAACATTAACATGCTCAACTCCAAAGCAATTGTCTATTATTTAAATTACAAAGACAATGATCCCTAAATGTTTCTCTGTTACATGAAAAATGCAAAACTCTAAAACTCTTGGTTCAGAGATATACCTTTTACTAGACCAACTAAGAAATCAAAAAAAAAATTGTATCTTTTTTGCAAGCTTTCAGGTGCACACACCCTTCTTTAGGCTGAGGGAAAACTAAAGATGGTAAAAGTCGCCATAAGTAGAAAATAAACATTTTGCACAAAGGAAGCTGAAGGTAGATGTCTGTTCCTCTAGGCCACAGGTCAGCACCCCGCAGCACGTGTGCCGAGCACAGCACGGGAGGCCGTTTTGCTCGGCACACCACTGCCGGCCTGGGCTTTAGGCAGCTGCCGCCAGCCGCAAAGCCTGGGCTGCTCTCAGCAGGCAGCTGGGCAGCTGCAAGCCCTGCCATGGTTGGCAGCAGGTACCCAGAGCCTGGGCTAGCTGCAGCGGGGAGGCTGCAAACATCTGCTCCAGGCTCCGGCATAAGTTCCATACCGGCAGGTGCACACGTGCTTTGGAGCTGACTTTGTCCAGTGGTCCAGGAGCCCAGCTCCATGTGCCTGCACATCTGGTTCTGTGCATTTGTCTGCCTCTGTCTGGTCTTGTGTGTCTGTGCACACACACGAGTCTGGTTCTGGATGTATGTGTGCATACGTCTGTTCTGGTTCTCTGCATTTGTGCATATGGTTCTCTGTGTGAGTGTGCATCTGGTTCTCTCTCTGCTCTCCTTTTTCTTTCTCTCTCTTTCTCTTATTTGTCTCTTTTTTCTCTCTCATTCAACATGCTCAACCAAAAAGTAATACACAAAGGCAACATTTATGATTATTAAATGTACCAATATGCAGTGAGTCCTGCTATGTTCCTCCACCCCGCCCGCATTTTGTTTTTCTGGCATGCTGGCACTCTGGCACCTTCCAAGGTAGACATTGTGGTTTTTTCGGCACGCCGGCCAAAAAACGTTGCCTACCCTGCTCTAGGCCCATAAGAGTTCCTTTGTGTGAGGTGCTCTTTGATGTGCAGATAAGGCAGGATTTCTTCCCTAGTGGTGTCAGATGGCAGAAAGGCACAGAGTAGGCCTGTGCAAAGTGACAAATATTTGATTTGGATTCGGTCAATTTGTAGGGACAGCAATTCAATTCGGCCAAGTTGGATTCGAAGATTCAGCGCTGATTCAGAGATTCAGCCATAGACTAAACAGGCAGCAGTCCTCGACTACGCTGGACATAGCTGCCTCCAGCTGGTAAATCTGTTGTGGTGGGTGGGTGGGTGAGTGTGTGTGTGTGGGGAGGGGGGGAGGGGGGGGAGTAGATCTATGTCCCCATAGTGAGGGAGGGATTGGGGCTAGGACAAGCTGCCCAGCTGGGCCAGGGGGTCACAGGACTTGAGGAAGGGGCTCCTGCCACTACACGCCACCAGTCTGGGAAAGCATGGGAGTGGGCGTGTGCCCCAGACCTGCACAGGGTGGGCTGGGCCAGGCTGTGCTCCAGACAGGTGACAGAAAGCCCTGGGAACAGGGGCTGTGCCCTCCTGCTGCTCGCCCAGCCGGGGCAGGGGGGCATAGGATGATGCCACTGCGCTGCCTCGAACACATGGCGCGTAACGGTGGAAGCCACTCCAGCCTCCCCGCACCTCCTGGACAAGCCACGGCTTTGCTCCGCTGTACCCTGGCTAGGCAAGCAGAGGCAGGGCACAGGGGCAGGCACATGCACCCGGACTGGAGTGAGCCCAGCAGCAGGGGTTATGGGGAATTTTAGGGTGGCTGCAGTGCTCCATGGCCCCCGCTCCACTGCGCTCCGCAGGGTAGGTGGAGCCAGAGTTGTGCTCCAGGCTGCGGCTGGGGCTAGCCACCCAAAACAAAACCCTGGCTCCACCTGCCCTGCAGAGCGCAGCCTGGCAGCAGGAGGCTGGGGCTAGCGTCCCAGAGCACAGCCCAGCCCAGCCTTCCCCACGCACATCAGGGCACACACCTGCTCCTATGCCCTCCTGGACCAGCAGCATGAGCCCCACTCCCTGAGTCCCGCATCCCACCACACCAGCTGGGCAGCATGTCCCAGCCCCAGTCCCAATCCCTCCCTCGCTGTCAGGGTGCTGATCTGCCCCCCCCCCCCCCCCCCGCCCCTTCTCTCCCTCCTCCACCTGCCATAACAGACTTACCAGCTGGACTTTTGCCTGTTTTGTCTATAACCGAATCTCCAAATCGGTACTGAATCTTTTTCAAATAGATTCAGAGGCTTCCGATTCGATTTGGACCTTTTAATGGGTCTCCCAATTCAATTCGGATTTAGAGATTCAGCCACCAAATCAAGCTGAATTTCCTACAAATCAGATCCGCTACCAAAGCTTTGCACAACCCTAGCAGGGAGGTATAGAAATCTTTCTTTGCTGTTTAGCAATGAAGCTTATAATTCCAAAAATCAGCTAAAATGCAGCATCTTTCATGTTTCAGGAACATATCTGGTAGCTAGCTGTGCTGGTCTGAGACAAAAAAACCCACAAAATTCTAAAACTCTTGGTTCAGAGATTATACCTCTTATTAGACCAACTAACACACACATCACTAACATCACACAAAAAAAGAACAAAAAAAGCAAAAAACCCTAAGAAGTCATGTGCCCCAAATTTTGCAAAGAAAGATATTTTTTGCGATGTCTTCATTGGTCTAATAAAAGGTATAGTTTTATATCTCTGATCCAAAAGTTTTAGAGTTTTGCATTTCTTTTAGTCTCAGACCAACACAGCTACCAAACATATCCCTTTTATACAATGCATTTACTCTAAGATGAGGTTTTTCCCTCCAGTCATCTTATATTTGCACACAAAGTGGAGGGGGGAAACATGTGGCTGCTGCAGCTCTGACCCTGGCTCTGAACCCAGGTTGGGGCCACAGTCAAACTCACAGCAGCCTCCTGCACCCCACTCTACTTATACTCTGCAGCTGCTGCATTCCCCAGCTTACTTCCCTCCCCCTTACTGTCAGGTGCTAGGTATCTCCCAGGCCCAGAATACATGGAAACATTTTGCCCTGCCTAGCCAATCAACACCAGTGACCCTGCTGCATTGTCTACCTGGCCAATCAGCAGTGCCAATTCTACTACACGGCCAAACAAGGCCCAAGCTTCCACTTGCTGTACTCTGGAAGCAGCCTGAACAGCATCTGACGGTGTGGATGGGGGCAAAAACTGAGGGGAACAGGGGGAGAGGGGAGTGGCAAGGGAGCAGGAAGGCTGCAAGGGAAAGAAGTGAGTGGGGCAAGGGGGCCATCTGACCCCCCTGCCTCAACAGTAGCAGTGGGGCAGGGATTCAAGACAACCCCCCAACACTTAAAATGCTATACCTGGGAATTATAATAAATTTGTACATTTTCCATATAGAGCAGGGTTTCTTAACCTTTTTTGTGCCATGGACCCCTTTAGCAGTCTGGTGAAGCCTATGGACCCCTTCTCAGAGCAATGTTTTTAAATGCATAAAATAAAATATGTGGGATTACAAAGGAAACCAATTATATTGAAATACAGTTATCAAAATACATTCATTTTGCCTACATTCATAATTGAAGGAAATGCTAAATTTCAGTTAGAGGTTAGTGAAAATAAAGATGTAATTTTTTCCTCCAAAGTTCACAGACCCCCTGAAATCTATCCACAGAACCCTTGGGGGTCTGTGGACCCCAGGTTAAGAACCCCTGACATAGAGGATCTAACAATTGTGGGATCATCTTATATTCAAGTAAATACAGTAGATGTATTCTCCACAGACCTTGCTGCAAAGGTACTTGTAAACAGAAGACAGAACTGGACTCTCAGAAATTACATACCATAAAGTTGTGTGAGTCACACCTCTGTATGACTCGCATGCTTCTGGAAATCAGCTCCTGGTAGAGAAAACACTGAACCCTCTTACAGTCTACAGCACTATTTGGGAAGCCATGAGCCAGCCTCCTTGAACAAAATTGAAATCAGCTACTCTCACTTGTATGAGAAAGCGCCCATTAATGGCATCTTCAAAGGCATTGGATATTGGCTGCATCCAAGGCTGGGGAGCTCGCTGGGACCAAACCCAGAGGTCCCTGGCTAGAGGGTCTTGCCCCACCACCCAGGATCTAGGTCAGGAAGGAATTTTCCCCTACAGTCAGATTGGCACAGACTGACTGTGGGGGTTTTGCTTTCCTCTCTGGCAGAGGGCATGGTCCTCTACCTGGGATCTCTTGAACATATATTAACAACTTTTTATAGAAGCAGGGCATTGGCTGCTGTGGTTTCCCTGGTTTACCTGTGACAGGTTAGGATGTTATGGCTTGTGTTGTGTCAGAGGTCAGTAATTTTATGAAAAGTTTAGATTATGGATTTGTATATGATGGTTTGGATAGGGAAGCAGAGCGAGTTGGACTAGATGACCTCTGGAAGTCCATTTCAGCCCTACTTCCCTATGATTCTATAATTAGCCACATCAATTTCTTTTTCAAGGGCCTCTGTAAAAATTCCCACTTGCACAAATGTAGATGTACATACATCTGGAAACCTTTCAAAAGCACAGCAGCCGTTATGTTCTAATTGTTGTATGTGAACAAACTGGGAACAATTCAAATGTAGCAAAACCTTTCCACCTTTAAACCTGGATGAAGCAGTTTGCACATAATTAGAACATAAATCGCTGCTGCCCTTTGTCCTCCTTCCCCTTCATTTTGCAACGGGTCTAATACATATGCCACACCTTAGTAAGTAATGTGCTTAGATGGAATTTAAGTAGAGATGTGTGAAGCTTTGCTGGCTGTTTCGTTTTGACACTGCTTCAACTCATTTCAAGCTCAAAACAGTGAAATCAAAATTAAACGAAGGGCTTTGAAACAGCTGCAAAAATGAAACGAGGCCACTTCCCTCAGCTGGGTTCAGGTCCCCACCACTGGGTCCCAAGTAGCAGGAGCACTCTCCTGTCATCTGGGGCAGACTGGGGGCTGCCCGCACCCCCGGGAGGGCTGTGGGGGCTATGCCGGACTTCTCCCAGAGATGTGGGCCCCGATCTGCCTGCCAGATCTCAGGATGCTGTTCCTGCTCCCTGGCTCCTGCTTGTGAGCAGCTTAGGTGCAGGGGTTTCTAGGAAACTGCACCTCATCTCCTTGAACCCTGGCAGGCTTCATGCCCTCAAAAAGAAATAGCATCCCTGCAAGTTTCATCAGAATCAGGCAGGAAATGACAAAATTATAGGCTGTTTTGTGCTTCCCCATTATAGCTTATCAGCAAAACACCGAAACAGTGTCAATGAAACTGTTTCGATGAACGGGAACAGAACAGCGCTTTCGAAATGAAACAAAACTTTAAACAAAACTGTTCTGTCAAAATGGAAGTTGAAGCGGAATGCTGATGTTTCGCACAGCCCTAAATTTAAGCACATGGGGGCCAATCTTTTTGGCAGCTGTGTCACAAATTAATCCCACACCCTCCCCAAGTGTCTCTGATCCCTTTCCCTTGCCCAGTCTGCTGTCCAGCTTTCTGCTTCCTGCCTGATCTGATGTCCTGCTTTATGCTTGCTGCCCTGTCTACCACTGTGCTGCCAGTCCCCTCTCTGATCTACCACATGCTATACACAAAGGGTGCCTGTGCCTCCTGTGGCACCTGTACCATGGGTTGGCCACCCCAGTCTAAGTAATCCTACTGAGGTACATACATATGTATTGTCCAGCTTCCAGTACCTGTGAAGTATGCAGGATAAAATATACTGGTGTGTGCCTGTAAGGTTACTGTGTATACCCATTGGGCCTCAAACAGCTGTTCCCAAGCAACTTGTGAACAGTTACTCTTGTCCTGCTTGTTTTTTTCTTGGGTACCTTTACTGAACGAACGTCTCCTCCCCAGGGAAGCTCCCTGTACTCGCATGCCACATTGAGCTGTTCTGTTTAAGAGTGGAAGGTTCCCTCCGGAGTGGGACTTGATGGGAGGTGTTGTCAGTGGATGTTCTTGGGGCTCTGCCTCCCCTACATCCCTTCCATATGCCAACCAGCTGGACTCGTCTGGATGTTGGTCTGACCAAGCGTGTCAAGCACCAGCCATGCAGTGAGGTCCCGATATGGGTGACCCGATCACGGCGTCAGGCTATTAGCTGCCTGCTCGTCCTTGATCCCTTCCTCAGGGTCTGGCCTCTGTGCCTAGTGACTGCTAGGCTTCTTTAAAATATCCTCACCTGAAGTTCCCAAGGGCCCCTGGTCCCTCAGCATGCAACTGAAGGCCTCTCTCCAGCCTCAGGGGTGAGGGGGAACAAAAAAAGCAAACAAAAAAACCCTCCCACACACACAAAAAAAACTCTCCAGTGAATGCTTCAGGGAGTGCTTGCTTCGCTTCCCTACTCACATGTCCTGAGTGTTGCGCTGAGTTCAGTCCCAGAGTCCTTCTAAGCTCACTTGCCCAGTGAAACCCTCTTTGGGACTCCATTCTTGGTCCTGTCATGGATGTGTGCCTGGCCATGCTGGCTGGAGCAGACAGCCGCCTCCCAGCTCTTGCTCCCTGGTTTCTCTCCCCTGGCCGGCTTTTATTGGAGCCGGCTGGCACGTCTTAATGACTCATCACCCCACACCAGCCAGCTCCAGCCATATTAATAAGAGGCTGGTGAACCATCTGGGCAATTTTCCCAGCTGCTTCCATTCTTTGGCCTCTGTGCCTGTGGTAGCCAAGTTTCTTTTTATTTTGGAGCTTTGCAAGGTGTTCTGTCAGGGCTGTGGCATTTCACCAGTGCAGTTCTGGCCCCAGGGAAGTGGACTCCCTCCCTGTGTTTCTTGTTGCCTTGCGACCCTGATTAATTTCAGAGACAAAGCCCAGCATGTTGTGCACTCTTACTGGCCCCCTACTAGGAGAGGAGCAGCAATGTGGCTTGGAAGGACTACTTGTTCTCTTTTGATCTTGGTCAAAACATGGAACAATCAGGACTGCCTCAAATGAGGTAACTATTTACAGCCAGGGTGGGCTCTCCAGCAAAATGTGGACTGTGGCACTGCTCTCTTTAACATAATTTTAAGAAATCAGATGCTGAAACAAGACAAGTATTTGGTTAAGTAATGCACCAAAGTCCACCTGGCTGTTCCACATACCTCAATACAGGAATGTGCCCGATATAAGTTACAGTTACAGTAGTAACTTTAGTGGAATGTATACTTTAGTCTCTAGGCTTCACCTACAATTTCATATAGCTATACAATACAAGAAAATATCTATCTGTTTAAAGACTGGCATTTTCTCTACAACTATGAACAGCTAGAGAAGCCTAAAGAGTGCTAAATAATGGTAAATAAAGAGGGGTAAATAGACCTATATAGGTGGCAGGTGGACTTTAAAAAAAATGTAGCTGACAAGCCTCGGGTCTCTAGATGCATTGAATAGCTCAGAATTGCAGTTATCCCTACTTGGCATGGTAATACATCCTTAACTAGATGGGGGGTGGCTTACTGCTGTTGAAAAGTTCCAGAAGACACAGTGAAGCTTACTTTGTTCTGGAAAAGTACAGCATTGTGCTTAATTTGTGAACAAAATATCAGTTATGAAGGAATAAAATATAAAGTGGCATTATGATATAAATCATAGTTTTTACAATAAGTAATTTGTGATGGTTAAAAATAAACTAAAAAGGTAGCACTGTTGCAGAAAGGTCTTATGGCCCAAAAGTCCATTTTAAAAAGGCTATCCCAGGCAACAAAGCTTCTGTGCTGGCCAGTAGGGCTGCGTCAAATTTCGCTGAATGCTTTGTTTCGAAGACATTTTGACACGTTTTGAGCTTGAAACAGGGAAATTGAAATGAAACAAAAAGCTTTGAAACAGCTTCGGAACAAAATGAGGGCACTCAACTTTCAAAACGTTTTGAGTTTCGAAGCAGCCTGGTGACAGGAGGCAGGGGAGAGCCAGGGCAGCCCCATGGAGCTTAGGCCAGCGGCAGGAGGCAGAGCACAACCCTGGCTCTCCCCACCCCCTGCCGCCCAGGCTGCGCTCCAAGTGGCTCCACAGCCCCATGGAGCTCAGCCCAGCAGTGAAAGGTAGAGCGCAGTTCTGGCTTTGCCCACCTCCCGCTAGCCAGGCTGAGCTCCATGGGGCTGCAGAGCCACCCAGAACATGGCCCTGGCTCTCCCCTGCCTCCTGCCACTGGGCCAGATGACAGGAGGCTGCTGCTGCCTGGGACCAGCGGCAGCATCAGCCTTCCCTGGTGCTGGGCACAGGCTGTGCCCAGCATTGGTCCCAAACAACAGCAGCAGCCTCCTGTCATCTGGCACAGATCTGGGGGCCCATACCCCTGGGAGGAGTCCAGCACAGCCCCATAGCCCTCCTGGGGCTGTGGGCCTCTGGAACTGTGCACCAGATGACAGGAGGCTGCTGGCAAGTGTCATGAGTTTTGCTTTTGCAATTTGAGGTGCAGTTTCCAAGAACCTCTACACCTATCTCCTTGAAACTTGGCAGGCTTCACGCCCTTAGAAGGGGCTACCATCTCTGCAATTTTCATCTGAATCAGGCAGGAAATGACAAAGATTTAGACATTTTCATGATTCCCCTTTATAGCCTATGGACAAAACATCGAAACGCGCTGAAACAGTGGGACAGTGCTTTGAAACAGAACAACGAAACTAAACAGTGTCCATTCGAAATGGCAAAACGGGCATTGAAATGAAACAATGGTGTTTCACACAGCCCTACTGGTCAGTTACTTTGTGGCTCGTGAAAGAGCAAAGAAGGGTAAACATTTTATCAATGATGACTGTATGCTTCAAATATTGTATGCTCAAAGCTGTAGATTGTTTGCTCAGAAAAAAGTCTGCATTCAGTCAAATCAGTTTGTCCAAAATAGCTGCATCTCAGAGTTGAGGACATTGGTGATTATCTTAAACTACACCTTCATGATATTACTGACATGTCCGTAGCATATTCAATCACTTCAGATGACAGAGCTGACATAGATACTGTTCGGCTGCTTATTTTCATTCATGGAGTTTCAGAAGACTATCAGATATAGAGAACTCCTTTTGCCTGAAAGCTTGAACCAGAAAGAGCACAGTTGTTTAATGCAATGTGCCTTGCATTTGATGTAAACAGCACAAAATGGGGAATCTCTCACTGGTGTCGCTATAAATGGTGCTCCAGCCATTGTTGGAATTAAGACTAGAGCTGTGGTAGTATTAAACAAGAAAGTTACTGAAGAACATAGTGTTGACACAATTCATTACCACTGAATTAGCCATCAAGAAGTCTGTAGCTGACTTGGTTTCAGGGGACACGTCTACACATGCATTTACTTACTGAGCAGTAGACAGATTTTAGGTCAGTGTCTACACATGCAGCCATTAAAGCACAGTAACTAAAGTTAGTCCTAAGTTGGTCCACACACACCTGCGTTACTGTGCAGTAAGTAATCAGGCATAAATTTGATACCTGCATGATGCAGGTATCAAATTTGTGCCCAAGTCAGCTTAAGTCACCATAGTTACACACAGTAAGGGCATGTATAGAATCATAGAATAGAAGGACTGGAAGGGACCAGTAAGATCATCAAGTCTAGTCCCCTGCCATGGGCAGGAGGTAACTGGGCTCAAACAAGCTCAACGAGATGCTTGTCCAGCCTCCACTTGAACACCACCAGGGATGACGACTGTACCACTTCTGCTGGGAGTGTGTTCCAGATTCTAGTTACCCAGATGGAAAAATAAGCTCTCTCTGATGTCTACCCTAACCTTTTCCTCAACTAGCTTGTGCCCATTGGACCTCACCCTCCTAACAGGTGCCTTTTTGAAGAGTTGCTCCCCTAGATCCTGGTGTTCACTCCTAACATGCTTGTAGGCAGCTATCAAGTCACCCCTCAGTCTTCTTTTACTCAGACTGAACAAACACAGATCCCCCAAAGTATCTGCTCATAGGGCCTATTCCCCAGGCTCTTGATCATATGGGTGGGCTCTTCTCTGCACCCTTCTGAGCTTATCCACATCCTTCTTGAAGCATGGTGCCCAGAACTGGACACAATACTCCAGCTGTGGTCTTACCAATGCTGAGTACAGGGGGAGAAGCGCCTGTCTGGATCTATTGGCAACACATCGGCTGAGGGGAGGGGAAGATGAGGGCGGGGGAAGCTGTGGACCACCAAACCAGGTGGCACCAACAAGGACAGCCCAGCCTGAAGAAAGAGAGCTTTGGGAACATGAAAGACAGGGTGTGGACAGCAATACAGCACAGGTAAGGAACGAGAAGGTAACAGACAAAGAGCCCTTTGGGACTTGGAGCGGGGGGGGCAGCAAAGGCACCAGTCGCAGGGCTCAGGTGCCTATATACTAATGCTAGGAGCATGGGGAACAAGCAGGATGAACTAGCGCTTCTGGTTGCACTAAACGCCTATGACTTAGTGGGGCTGACGGAAACCTGGTGGGATTCATCCCATGACTGGGTGGTACATAGAGGGATATAGATTGTACAGAAAGGACAGGGTGGGGAAAAAGGGGGGAGGGGTTGCGCTCTATGTTAAGGAGCAATATACATCAACCCTCATCAAGACAGAATCAAAGGATGAGGAAGTAGAAGGACTGTGGGTTAGGCTAAATGGGGGGCACGGAGAAAAGGATTTGGTGGTAGGGGTCTGCTACAGACCCCCACATCAAGGGGAAGAAATAGATTTGGGGCTCCTGAGGCAACTCTCGGAGACCATAAAAGCTAAAGAGGCGGTGGTCATGGGGGACCTAAACTACCCGGACATCTGTTGGGAGACACAGACAGCAAAGTCCCACCGCTCACGCAGGTTTCTAACCTGTGTACAGGACCTCCACCCGACGCAGGAGGTACATGGTCCCACTAGGGGGAATGCCTTACTGGATCTGGCATTGGCAACAGGGGATGACATAGTAGGGGACCTACAGATCGGTAGCCATCTGGGGGACAGTGATCACCTAAAAATACAATTCAACATAAGGCATCGAGTGGGTAAGGTAACTAGTAGGGTGAACGTGCTGGACTTTAGGAAAGCTGATTTCAGTGAACTCAGGCGATTAGTGAAGGATGCACTACAGAGTAGTAGTTTTGAAATGATGGGAGCCCAAGAAGGGTGGCTGTGCCTTAAGGAAACTATCCTTCGAGCACAAAGCGAGACGATCCCCGTGAGAGGTAAAAGATGGAAAGGGGCCAGGAGGCTTCCCTGGCTGACCAGAGAAATCCAGGGCAGACTAAGGGCCAAAAGGGGAGCACATAAAAAGTGGAAACAGGGAGAGATCACCAAAGAGGAATATACCTCTTCTGCTCGTGCTTGTAGGGAGGCAGTTAGACAGGCCAAAGCTACCATGGAGCTGAGGATGGCAACCCAAGTAAAAGACAATAAGAAATTGTTTTTTAGCTATATAGGGAGTAAAAGGAAGGCCCAGGGAGGAATAGGACCTCTGCTAAATGGGCAGAAACAATTGGTGACGGACAGAGGGGACAAGGCTGAACTCCTCAACGAGTTCTTCGCCTCAGTGTTCCTAAGCGAGAGGCATGACAAGTCTCTCACTGGGAGTGTAGGGAGGCAGCAGCAAGGCACCAGACTTCCATGCGTGGACCCTGAGGTGGTGCAGGGTCACTTGGAAGAACTGGATGCCTTTAAGTCGGCAGGCCCGGATGAGCTCCATCCGAGGGTACTGAAGGCACTGGCCGACATCATTGCAGAGCCACTGGCGGGAATATTTGAACGCTCGTGGCGCATGGGTCAAGTCCCAGAGGACTGGAAAAGGGCCAACGTGGTTCCCATTTTCAAGAAGGGGAGGAAGGAGGACCCGGGCAACTATAGGCCAGTTAGTCTCACCTCCATCCTTGGCAAAGTCTTTGAAAAAATTATCAAGGCTCACATTTGTGAGAGCCCGGCAGGGCAAGTTATGCTGAGGGGAAACCAGCATGGGTTCGTGGCAGGCAGATCGTGCCTGACCAATCTAGTCTCTTTTTATGACCAAGTTACAAAACGCCTCGATGCAGGAGGAGGGGTGGATGTCGTATACTTGGACTTCAGGAAGGCCTTTGATACGGTATCCCACCCCATACTGGTGAACAAGTTAAGGGGCTGTGACTTGGATGACTGCACAGTCTGGTGGGTGGAGAACTGGCTGGAGAGTCGCACCCAGAGAGTCGTGGTGGATGGGTCGGTTTCGACCTGGAAGGGTGTGGGCAGTGGGGTCCCGCAGGGCTCGGTCCTTGGACCGATACTCTTTAATGTCTTCATCAGCGACTTGGATGAGGGAGTGAAATGTACTCTGTCCAAGTTTGCAGATGACACTAAGCTATGGGGCGAAGTGGACATGCCAGAGGGCAGGGAGCAGCTGCAAGCAGACCTGGACAGGTTAGACAAGTGGGCAGAAAACAACAGAATGCAGTTCAACAAGGAGAAATGCAAAGTGCTGCATCTAGGGAGGAAAAATGTCCAGCACACCTACAGCCTAGGAAATGACCTGCTGGGTGGCACGGAAGTGGAAAGGGATCTTGGAGTCCTAGTGGACTCCAAGATGAACATGAGTCGGCAGTGTGACGAAACCATCAGAAAAGCCAATGGCACTTTATCGTGCATCAGCAGATGCATGACAAATAGGTCCAAGGAGGTGATACTTCCCCTCTATCGGGCGCTGGTCAGACCGCAGCTGGAGTACTGCGTGCAATTCTGGGCGCCGCACTTCACGAAGGATGCGGATAATCTGGAGAGGGTCCAGAGAAGGGCCACTCGTATGGTTAAGGGCCTGCAGGCCAAGCCCTATGAGGAGAGACTAGAGAAACTGGACCTTTTCAGCCTCCGCAAGAGAAGGTTGAGAGGCGACCTGGTGGCTGCCTATAAGTTCATCAGGGGGGCACAGAAGGGAATTGGTGAGTATTTATTCACCAAGGCCCCCCCGGGGGTTACAAGAAATAATGGCCACAAGCTAGAAGAGAGCAGATTTAGATTGGATATTAGGAGGAACTTCTTCACAGTTCGAGTGGCCAAGGTCTGGAACGGGCTCCCAAGGGAGGTGGTGCTCTCCCCTACCCTGGGGGTCTTCAAGCGAAGGCTGGATGTGTATCTAGCTGGGGTAATGTAGGCCCAGCACTCTTTCCTGCTTATGCAGGGGGTCGGACTCGATGATCTGTTGAGGTCCCTTCCGACCCTAGCATCTATGAATCTATGTGCTCTGTTGGCGACTTCATCACACTGATGGTTCATTATTCATCCTCCATTCAGTTGTCACTCTCAGATCCCTTTCACATGCAGTGCCAGCCAGTGGACCACTACCAATCATATAGATACGGTGAAGGTTCTTCCTACTCAGATGAAGGACCTGGCATTTGTCTCTATTGAACCTCATCTGACTGCAATCAGCCCATAGGACCAGCCTGTCAAGGTCATCCTGGATCTTTGCCATCTTCAGATGTGCCCACAAATCCCCACAGCTTGGTGTCATTTGCAAACTTAATTGTTGCGCTTTCCACTCCCTCATCCAGGTCATTGATAAACATGTTAAAGAGCAAGGGCCCAAGCACTGATCCCTGGGGGACACCACTGGAGACGGCCCTCCAGGATAAGGACACCCCATCAACTACAACTCGCTGGGATCAGCTGCTGATTGTTGGTTACTGCACAGTAAATGTGCACATGTAGATGTGCCCAGGATTGTCATTATGAAATGTGTGAACTTTATCAAATCTAGAGGCCTCAAATCACCAGCAGTTTAAAGCCTTTTGAAGCTGAATTTTGACACGTCAAATATTTTACAGCACAGCTAAAGCATAGATGCCACCCTGAAACACTTTTTCTTTTGAGTAAATATACTTCTGAATAAAAAAAGATTTTCCTCAGCTGACTGATACTGAGTGGCCACATGATTTAGCATTCTCGGTGGACATGACTGGTCTTCTTAAACAACTGAATTTGAAGTTTCAATGCCACAAGACGTTTGCTTTGACTACTTTGATAGTGTTAAGTCCTCTGAAAGAAAATTAAAACCATTGCAGAAGCAACTGATGAAAGGCAAATGTTGCACTTTTTGCACTATACAAAGTGCTTTTGGGTGAAAGAACTCAGGGCACTGGAAGTTCTGTGTTTTGGAAAATATTTCCAAACTATTCAGTGGCTGTTGGCAGAATTCAGCTGGCAATTCTTGGATTTTAAAATCTCACAAGCGAGCACTGACTTTTCCAAAAACCATTTACACAGGAGTCAAAGTGCTCTTATAGATATGCAGTTAGAACTGACAGACTTACAAGAACATGAATAAGCAAAGGCATCTTACTGCAAACTTAGCCTTGTTGAAATTTACAAAGGTCCATCTCCTGAAACTTACCCTAGAATGTGTAAATCTGGATAATACCTGGCTTTTCTATTCAGAAGCATGTACATCTGTTAGAAAATCTTTTTACAATGACTATAGACAAGTTTAAATTACAATCCAGGCCGACAAAATATCATCTTCGTGTGGTTCTCCATTTTGAAATGCCAAGCACTGAACCAGAATTGCAACACATAGTATCTGTGAAGACAGCTGCATAAAGTCTCAATCAAAAAAACAGGTACCGGATTTTTTCACCTTTTTGGGGTATAATGTATTTAGATATCCTGAAAACTGATCTTTTATATCCACTCTTTTCTTTCCATTTTTAAGCCAATTTCTAATCCAGAAGTGGACATTCCCAGTAACTAGCTAACTTTGTTAAGAGCCTCCAAAAGGGAACCTTGTCCAATGCTTTTTGGAAATCCAAATACATGAATATACCCAATCCACCTGCTTACTGACACATTCAAAGAACTTTAGTAGGCTGGTGAGGCCTTTGGCAAAGTCAAACCAAACCAAACCATGTGGATTTCTCCCCAGCAAGTTAAGTTTATCCATGTGCTGAACAACTCTTTTCATTATTGTTTTTCTATCAGCAGCAGCAGCAGCAATCCCTCACAGTCGAGGATGATTGTCTTTCATGATTGCTTTAATCTGTGGGTCCAAAAACACCTGACAAGGCCAATCCAGGATCAACAGACTCTATATGTCCACGTGTATTAGATCCAGGAGCAGTTTACTTATAAGTAAGTTACTCACGAGTAAACGCTCCCAGGCAGGCATCACATATGCAGGTAAGTGGAAGCAGATCTGCTGCTAATGGTAGCAAACTGCTCCCACTTCCTGTGGATCTGAAATGGGCCCAGACAGCTGTCTCCTGGCTGGGGCTAAGACATTGCTGCCTGATGCCAGAACGGAGACAACGTGCCCCTGCCCTAGCAGCAGGGAGGTCCTGGCTCTAGCTCCCTGATTGGGACAGGAGACTTGGAAAGAGCTGCAGGAGAAGGACAGGCCCCAGCCCCTTGCTCCAATCCACTGGTGGGGCAGCCAGCAGAGAGACCCTGGCTGGGCAGGGATTTCCCACCCAGCTGAGGGCCCACTACTAGCTGTTTCACCAGCAAATGGGGCAGGGGGCTGGGACCTGCCCCTCGGCTGCAGCTCTTTCCAAACCCCGAATCTCAATCACCCAATCAAGGCATGCCCTCACTCAGTGATTGTGGGGCAGGTGCTGGAGAGCCTGTTCCCTGCTTAGCTCTGTGATCATGGAGCTGAGTGGGGAACAGGCTCCCCAGTCCCCACCAGCAGGGAGCTCCCAGAGCCAGCTCTGCAACCATGGAGCTGGAACTGAGAGATAAGGATTTCCTAGCCCCCCACTCTGTGATAATGATGGTGAAGTGGGGGTGGGAACTTTAGGATCACCCAACCCCCGTGCTCCCCAATCACAATCTTGAAGCAGGGGGGCTTGGAGTTCCCTGCTGCCAGGGCAGGGGTACATAGTTCCCACCCAGGCTCTGGTGGCAGAGCCTCTCCCTGCAGCAGGCAGCTCCCAGGGGCAGGGATCAATCTCCTGCCCCCTGATGGTTGGCTGGAGTGGGAGCACATTTGCTCCAGGTGAGGTATCTAACATGAGTGCTCCTGCGCTGTAACTAATCACAAGTAAATCTGCTACTTGCATTTGCAGGTAGGAAATTTACTTACAATTAATTAAGTTACCACACAGTGTGTGCATGTGTAGACACACATGCTTATTGCACAGTAAACTGCACTACTGCACAGTAAAGAGCCTCATGTAGATGAACCCTTTCTGTTGCAACTTGGGCATGCGCTTCAGTATAGGGTGGGTGGCTCTGGATTCTCAATTTGGTCTGCGACATGCTGTTTCTTCCACTCCTGCTTTTCTGAATGCTTGCTGTTGTCATAAGGTTTCAAGGTACTGAGAGATCTTTCCAGCAGACTCTTCCTCCATCTGGGGCCGTCCTGAGTGATTGCCTCACATAAGTTGATGTCAATGTTACATTTTTTCCAGTTAACCTTGAGGACAGTCTTGAAGGCCTTTCTCTGTCCTCCTCTTCAGCATGCACCTTAACTGAGCTGGGAGAATAAAACTTGCTTTGAGAATCTGGAGTCAGACATCCAGATGACACTGTTAGCCCAGTGTAGTTTGTTGGATTATCATTACCTCGATGCTAATGGTGTTTGCTTGCGAGAGGATGCAAATGTTAGTGTGTCTTTCTGCTGGATTTGAAGGATTTTCCAGACATAATTGATGGTACCTCTAAAGCAGCAGTCACCACCTGGTCAACTGGGGAGCCTGTGACAGTTGATCTCAGTCTGAGGGGGCTTAGCCCCCTCAGACTGAGATTGATTCTCAGAGGCTCTGCAATTGGGAGCGGCAGGACACACATGGGGAATGGGCCATGCCCCCTGCCCACTGGGGCTGGGCTGGGGGAGTGGGCTAAACCCCTCCATGCCCCCCTGCCACCAAGTTGGACCCTGGCTGAGCTGAGCCGGGGGAAGGTCGGAGCCCAGCGGCTCATCCAGGTGCATTGGGGGGGGGGAGGCCCTCGGGCTCTTGCCACTGAGCACACCCTGGCAGAGGCCTGGGGAGCACATGCCCCCCCGATCTGGGCAAAGGGTGAGGTGGCTGCCCCAAGATCCTAATCAGCAGGGAAGTAAAAGCCGGAATTTTAAACTCTGCGCCCATTTTTGGCACCAAGTTTAAAACTGGCTTTCACATTTGCTTCCCTGGGAGCTGGATGCATGGCCCCTCCACCAAGCGGGGCTGAGGGGTGGGCAGGGCAGGTCTGGGGTCAGGCCGGGAGAGCCATGCTACACCTGGGGGAGGGGGCAGGCCAGGTTGGGGGGAAGGTGGCCAAGCCAGGTTGCGATAGCCGTGCCCCACCTGGCGGTTTGCACTTTTAATGCATTGTTGGATTTCTTTGTCCATGTCATCCTTTTGCAAGAGGCTTTCTGAGATACAGGAAATACTCAACGTTCTCCAGAGTTGCACCATAAATCTGAATTATTGAAGCTAGAGACTGCACATTAAGAGCTTGTTGATGGGGAATATTAGTCTTCTGAATGTTAAGCATCAGTCCCATTTTCTTGGATGCCTTAGTAAAGACGATGACATCTCCTTGAAGGTCTGCTTTTGACTAAGCACACACTACTTATTGTTTTTACAAGTTTTCCAGGAACAGAAGTTAGACTCACTGGCCTGCAGTTCCTTGCTTTCCCCTCTAGTCTTTTTTAAATATGGGGGCCACAACCAAACTGCCTTGTCAAAGCTGAACCCTAAACCTAAACTCAAACCCAAACCATGAGGGTCCTGTGTTTGGGCCCATATGTGAGGACCCTGGCACAAAGCTTTCTATCTCGCAAATGCCTAATCAAGAACAGAGCCCTATATTAATATATCTGCGTGAAGGCTTTGACAAATTAACTACAGACATAATGAAAGGGCTCTTCTACCCTCAGTGGTAGCAAAGAAGCACAATCAGGCAGGGGTATACTCTGTTTGAGTAGGGCAGCTGATGAATTAGGGACTTCACATGCCCTTCTCCCAGAAACTTCTGAGAAGTGTTCGACATGATGCTCCCAGAGAGTGATCCCCTATGAGCAGAAATATACAGAGACCTTCTAAAAAGAACCACATTGCCTGTAAAATCACAAAGGGTAGAATCATTAACATAACACACTATCTAACCAATTCCGAAAATTACTATCTGATCATTACTGTGAAGGCATCTGAATTTCTCTGCCCGTGTCCACTAGGAATAAACAACTGCAACAAGCTTGCTCCATCAAGAGCTGCATTTTTAACACACCAATT
The DNA here is from genome assembly GCF_052110815.1 of Crocodylus siamensis. Taxonomy (NCBI): domain Eukaryota; kingdom Metazoa; phylum Chordata; order Crocodylia; family Crocodylidae; genus Crocodylus; species Crocodylus siamensis. The sequence goes on along the minus strand of NC_143405.1, from coordinate 27,532,508 downwards.
CAAGAAACATTGGAAGAATTCTGTTGGAACAAATTTATTTATGAGCTGGAACTAGCAGAACCCACCCCAACCAGTATTACCAGGTAACTACCGTATTTGTACAGAAAATCTGACCTTTGTCCAATGAACAGAAAAATATTTCATTGGCTAAAATGTATAATTTGTTTAAGAAAATCCAGCGATACCTGCACTCAAAAACTTCCACTAATATGCAAAATTGATCAAACATGAATCTCAAATTTTTTGCCATGCCTTGTATGAGCAGACTTACTGGAAAGTGTGTTATGCATCCAATTGTGCTCGCAAAGGTACTTAAACATGCAGCAATGGACAGCAATTCTAGATGAATATTTGATAGAGGTATTCAAGTTCAAAAATTTCTCGGCGAGTGCTATGGTCAAAACATTTGCTACTTAAAGCAAATACAACTACATATTAAGAATAAAAAATGGATTTGCGTGTACAATCATTTTTAAGAAAGATACCTGAGGTTCCAATAGATTTCCATTTTTTCAAATCTGGCAACAATGATTTTCACTCATGAGAATATGCCTACTTTATCTTGTAAATGCGCTCTAAGGAGTATAGGAGGGTACTTTGCTAATAGTTATGCATACACAGATCTCCGTGTCATTTGAATTAATACACTATATTTAACTGCTACAAAAATATGTACCTACCTGCTTTCCATCCACTTCGATATCTGCTACATAATTTTCAAACACTGTAGGAACATAAACTTCAGGGAACTGGTCTTTGCTAAATACGATCAGCAAACAGGTCTTTCCACAGGCTCCATCACCAACTATAACCAGCTTTTTTCGAATGGCTGCCATTACTGGAAAAACAAACAAACAAACAAAAATCGGGATTAAATATTTCTGTTCTACTATAAATTATTTCAGAGAGATGTTATCAACTGCCAATCATTATGCTCCCAACAAGGACTTTGCTCTTGGCCACACTTCATTACAGCTGCTGAACACGCATGGGGATCAGCTTTGGCCAATTCACCATTTTTCCAAGAAGTGTCCTTAAGGATACATTGTGTTCATGTGGCAAAGAACAATGCAGACTGGGGAAGGGGAAAATAGCCTAAGATGTAAAACAGCTATCAAGCACACAAGTAAAAGCACAACAGAGTACAAATTAACACATTTTGAACTTAAAAAGTGACGAGAAAATTGAGGGGGCAAAAGTACTGAAAGCTTGCTGTATATGGATGTAAAAGAACATACGTAACTATAATTTGTAAGGGAAACAGGGTAAAAAGGTAGAAAGAAGACACCAATAGTTTGAGGCAGTAACAGACTTAGTATTTCTTTGTGTGTCTTGTATACCAGGTAGAAACTGCAAAAGTTACCAATTGAACAAGTAGTATTCTAAATCGTTATTTCAACTCTGGTATCTTTCCCTGAGAGTTCCTCCAAAGAAATAGGCAGCTAAACTGATGACCAGAGATGTATTCCTGCCATGCTAAACCATTAAAAGGTATTATAAAGGTATAAAGATGTCAGAGGCTTTCCACTTCTTCCTGATACTCAAACTTCAGAGGAAGAAGAGGATTTTAAGTAAACGGAACAAGAAAGTGCTACTGTAATGAACTAAGAAGTACTGTATTCACATACAGTACTACTAATGTAAAGTTCACAGGGCTACCATAATGTTCCTGAAACAGCACACTCCAACCACATTCCATGAGCTCTTGAAATGCATCATCTTTCCACTGAAACCTGATAAATTGGATGCCAGCCCCTCATAAAAATCTGTCACCTGCTCAGGGATCGTATTGAAGAAGCCTGAAGTGAAGTCAGTTCTTAGAGATTCAAAAAGCAGTGAAACCAAAAGAGAAGCCAGCTGCAAAACACAAAGCAGAAGAGAGCTCACAAAACCAAAACATTACTTCACTGGACAATGGTCATTACAGCAACCACTGTTAACCACACTTAAGGCGGACCCTGAAGACATCTGAAAGGAGAGAGGAAGCAATATAGCCACCAGTGAACTAGGATTTTAATTTACATGCCATAGTGTTTAATGAAATGCTAGGAAAGAAGTCATGGGAACTGGGATTTCTTTCACTCACTTGTTCCAATACGTATTAGAACAGAAAAAAGAAGCAATTTAAGAGAAGAAACATCTATGTGCACTGGCCAGGACATAGTTGGAGTACTGTGTCCAGTTCTGGGCGCCGCACTTCAAGAGGGATGCGGACAGCATGGAGAGGGTCCAGAGGAGGGCCACTCACATGATCAGGGGACAGCAGGGCAGGCCCTATGAGGAGAGGCTACGGGACCTGAACCTGTTCAGCCTCCACAAGAGAAGGCTGAGGGGGGATCTTGTGGCCTGCTATAAACTAGTCAGGGGGGATCAGCAGGCATTGGGGGAGTCACTGTTCCCCCGAGCACTGCCAGGAGTGACTAGAAATAACGGTCACAAGCTGGCAGAGGGTAGATTTAGGTTAGATATCAGGAGGCGCTACTTCATGGTCAGGGCGGCTAGGGTCTGGAACCAGCTTCCAAGAGAAGTGGTGCTGACTCCTACCCTGGGGGTCTTTAAAGAGGAGGTTAGACGAACATCTTGCTGGGATCGTTTGACCCCAGTACTCTTTCCTGCCATGGCAGGGGGTCGGACTAGATGATCTGCTCAGGTCCCTTCCGAGCCTAGAAACTATGAAACTACCTGTTTACACTCAGATGTATGCAGTTTATTTTGTTGAGGCAGTCAAATTCAGAACTCAGGAAGAAGACATGGCACTTGCTAGCTATGATCAGGTGGAATAGAAATAACAAACTCAAAATGTGCAGACCAACAGGTAAGCAGGATTAGGAAAATAAAAGAGAGGGCTCTCAAACTTCAAAGGACGAAGAGGATTTTAGGTAAAGAGAGCATACTGGTCATGTGACTGCAGAAGCTCCTGTACATTTAGCCAGTGCAAATGGATACTGCTTTTGCTGGATCTGAGCACAATGAATAGACATTTTTAAGAGGTAAATGTTATTAGGAAACTGCTGTTTTTAAACAGTTAAATGTATTCTACTTGTTTGGATTGTAGTCAATAAAAAATAAATGTAATCAGTTCATAATGGACTGCACCGTAGTGATCACAAATTTTTAATCTCAGTAATCGTTTCTTTTGGTGAATTAGGAGACAAAGAGCACAGGATTAATTAAACTTGGATAACATTAGAAATTCTCTGGTTGTTTTTCTACTAGGAGCATAAAATATCCAGTATGTCTGATTGAGTGCGTTTCCCATGGTAATAATGTTCTTTCTATAAAGACACTCAAGAACCAGGGTGGATAAAAATGTTATTTAAAAATAAATAACAACAACAACAGCAACAATAATAATATCACAAATTTTAAATTGGATTTTTGATTTTTTTATTTAAATTATAATTAAAGTATTTCTTCTTAAGGAAAAAAAGCTTAAAATGAAAATTGAATTTAATACAGCCCAGGCTAAGGTATAATCTAATATAATCTATTAAAATAATTTAAATAAAATCTATGTTGAGACAACAAGGCTCTACTAAAAACTCTGGAAGTAAAGGTTGCTTTTCTTCTTTAGTAGAATAAGGGGGGAAATATCTAACTTTGGAGGTCAAATTTTAAAAATATGGCACAATGTTTCATGTGTTAGGGATGATGGATGTCCCACTCCATCTGTACAAGGGATGCATGGTCTATGCTACTGGATGCAGATAATCAGCAAAGTCATCACAGGCACTGGAACCTGGCCTCTGACTCAAAAAGACACCATCATGTGTAAGTATTCATTGATCACGATTATCCAGAGCCCACTAAAAAATGCCTGTTTTAGACTCATCCTTCATTAGGTAGTAAAGAAAGATGTATTTTCTTTGGTTGATAGAACAATTAGAGAGAGAAAGAAATCAGTTATTTACATCAACCTGAAATAGGTAACTTAAATGTCCAGACCAACAAGTAAGGAGGATTGGGAAAAAGGAAGAGTAGGTTTCAGGTTTGCTTCATTATTTTCTAAGTTTCTTCTCGTCTTTGCTGCATTTACAGCATTATCCGAGACAAGGATACACACAGTTCATACTTCTAATACTCTAACAGTTAATATTAGTGTTTATTAATTAGTTAGCTGTAAACATGCAGTTTTGTTTTTTAAAAAAAGTTCCTGTATCCAAAACATTAAGTTTCGTTTAATAAATCTGAAGTGCTTATTTGGGCATTTAATTACGTTTAAGTTGCTATCTTAACTCAGATCGATACAAATATGAGCTAAAAGTTAATCTAGGTGAATAAGAAATATAGTCTACTAAAATGGAGAATTTCTAACAATCTAAATATGTTATGCTATACAGTCCTTACATACACAATCCAGTTTTTGTACCTAGGAAACGCATGCACCAAAATCTACTGTTAAAACTGTATTTAGTTGTAAATAAACATGCTTTAATTGTTATATTGAGCTTCCAGCTTGTTGATTTAAATCATTATTTAAATCAGTCATTTCAAATAGACTTGATTGAAATCAATCCATCTTGCAAGGAACTGTTGATTCTCTTCTCAAATCTGATGGCTTTAGGTAGTAAATAAATCATTAGATTTACCAGTTTCTCATGAACCACACCTGTCTGTCTCTCCCTTTGCCCTTTGTGTCCTTCCTAAATAGGGCTGCATGAATTTAATGCACTATTCCAGTCATATTTTCCTACCAGGTTTCAGGAATATGAACTAGGCCAAATTTCTCATAAATGAGCATTTCTAATGTTGCTTGTCAATTACACAGTCCCTCAATATTGGTCTAAAAGGCAATTAGAGAAATTCTGTGTTTTATATAACTTAATGCATTATATTCCTGATACTATGCATAATGTACATTTGAACATGCATGTTTACCCTCTTGATAAGTATCCACCTGTTAATTTAATGCCCTCCTTATTAATCTTTTTAGCCAAACAGAGTAACAGAATAAATGGTGTGTGATCTGCCTCAAGGCTAACTCAAAATAGGATGCAAAGGTTTTAATAACTTTTTTTTTTTTTTTTTAAACATTTCTCCAAAAATACTTGTCTTCAGAAAAAAAATGATCCATTTCCTTCTGTTGTCTTCCAAGGCTACATTACTACAGTAAACTCTCTCGTAACCGGCATCTTACAAGCCGGCATGCTCAATTAACTGGCATGCCGGCTTGTAAGATAAAGTGAAACTGGAAGTGCCCACTGTGGCACTTTTGGTTTTTCCAAGACCCCGTGGGCCGGGACAAAGCAACCTGCATTGCCGAGTCCCCACGGCCTGGGGGCATAAGAGGCTGCACAGGGCTGTGCGGGGCCCACCTCCCTGTGAGGGGTGGCGATGCAGCAGGAGAAGCAACAGCCAGGGCTGCTCAACTAACCGGCATATTTTGTTATCCGGCATCCCCCCATTCCCAGAGGATGCTGGATAACAGAGCTTTTACTGTACTAGGATAAAGTGTAGAAAATGGAACAGCTGATGTTTTGGCATCCTAATGGAGATGAGGCGCACTGTAGTTTTAACATGTTAGCTCAAAGGTGAACCCTAACAAAGAGCCTAAGCACCAATGTAACCAACTAATATGTTAAAACAGCTTGCCCTATCTATATTACAGTACAGAACATAGTATTAACTTATTTTAGTCATTTAGATGCCCAGAAAGAACCATCTTAGTTCTCCCTTAGACCCTGTATACCTTTATTTTATTAAACACTTTTCTTTTGCCCTGTGGGAACTTAAGGATCTCAGATATTTTAGCTTTGGAGCTTGCTAAAAAATCACAGCTCATTAGGGTATTAACAACAAGAGACTGAACAGAGAACTGAATAATAAGCTATATCTTTCTCTGCATCAGGATAGTTTATTGAAGCAGAGCCATCTGTCTGCTGCTTGGAACTTCAGATTGTACTTGTCATCCACAACAAGAGGTAAAGTCCCTTTCAGGAGCACAACTGGATGCATGCCTTGAACTGGGGCCGCACAGAACCAGTGCAGGTGGAAATTCAAGAGGCCAGGGTCTCAGAGTGGGAGGTACACAGCTCCCCCTCTGTTCTAGAAGCCATGTCTAAGCTGGCTTTGGTGTGAGGGAGCATTCTTCTAGACCAGACAAAGCCACAGTGGTCCCAAGCAAGCACTCCTTTGTGATAACTGTGAAAGGTGTTGCCTCAAGCTAAGGAAATATTACTGAATCCCTTCCATGAAAATGAGTTATCTGATCTATACTGTGCAGTAATAGCTTTGGTGCAAGTTTCCTCTCAATTTTTGAAGCTGCCAAGCTAGCTGGTTTTAAAATAAACATATTTAATTGCAGAGGTGGGGTAAGAAAATGAAAGTACAAGCAACAAGAGGCCATTACTAGGCTGCAGTTCACTCGAGTTCCACAGTTGTTATAGGCAGATGGTTTCAAACCCCACATTCAAACCGAATGTGTTCTTGTGGGAAGAACAAGATAGATCAGCATTTCTCAACCCATGGGTCATGACCCAGAAGTGGATTACAAAAATATTTCAAAGGGTAGTGAGCAAGTGCAGGGGAAGGATGTGCTTGTGTTACTTCACAAAGAATAAGGGCCAGAATCAGATAAAATACCTCTGCTTTACCCTGTTCACTGCTTCATTTGATCTGTGCCGCCGCTGCCCTCCCCAAATGCAGCCTGGCCCAACCCCCCACCAGGAAGAGCTCAGCACCACACTGGCCCCAGCCCACAGCACCAGCCTGCCTTTGACCTGTGTGCAGATCCAGGGGCACATCCCCCCCACCCCCAATGCCCTCCCAGTACGCGCACAGCGGCTAGAGCCACCACCCACTCCCTGCATCCCCGGACGAGTCGCTCGCGGCTGTCCCATGCCCCGCCCCAGTCCAACCCCCACCCCCCCTCACTGTTGGGGACTCAGTAGGAACACACACAATACCACGATAAACAGAACAATAAATCTAACAGCATAAAGCCCTGCACAGTAAAAGAACCTAAATATGCTAGCAGCGTGAGAAATGGAAAAGATAGTTTGTTCATTTTAAATGTAAATCACCAAAATGTTACTTTTTGGCTGAAAAGGCATTTAACTTTGCTCTTTGGCACCTTATTCAGTTCCAAAGTGGTCAGTGTTTCTGGCCTGCCTCAGAGGCAATTTCCAAGATCGTGTTAAAACTGAGGACAACTTTTGGACAAGCCTAAAGTGACACAAGCAAATTTTACCATGCTTTATCCAGAGTTTAAGTTGAGGCCTCTAAGTCACAGCAGTTTTGCCACATTTGTTTCACTACAAGTTGTTAAAGTCTAGCCGTTGCTGTACAGTCCAGGGCAGCAGCTCCCCCCTCCCCTTTTGAAACCTCTCCAAATGAATGTTGGCATATGATTTTGCTCAAAATAAGAGTTTGCTCTGAGTTTTATGCTCTGCTGTGGACAGATCCAGGGCTGCTATCTGCAGCCCAGCTCATTCCTCTGCTCCATCCATGCTCCTGGAACTGAAGGGAGGGGATGCAGCAGCTGACGAATCCAACTGCTGACATGAAAGTCCCTGAAGAAACAACTACAATAAACCTAATCTCACCCCCTCAGGTACAGATATGGAGGACTTAGGCATAGTGGGATCCTACCCTGCCGCCCTCACACCTAGACCTATCCTCAGCACCTCTAGCATTTACTGTTATCCCATTCTACCTCCTGCAGGAACAGCTGCCTTATTCAATGGTGTAGATCTCCAATCTGCCTCACTGAGGAACCCCTGCCAGTACAGAGCACTGTGCACCAGCTGCTCCCAGCTGGGCCTGGCCTACCCTGCTCTGGACCCACCCTGACCAGAGCAGAGCAGCTCTGGGCTGCCTCAAACTCCCTCTGGACTCGCCCGCTCACAATGAGTGGTGGAAGCCAGGTAAAAGGTGTTGCTGGGTACAGGGGAAAAGCATCTGCCTTCCCCTCTCCACTGCTGGAACCTTCTTGCTATAGTTGCCTGGAGCCCATGCCCAGGCTGCCCTGTAGCTCCTCTCTACTGTCATCACCACCACCTCCGGGCCTCCCAGCAGGACAGAGGTTGCAGAGGAGAGGAGCTGCAGGGCAGCCCAGGCATGGCCTCTGGGCAGCTGCAGCAAGAATAGCTCAGCAGCAGCAAGGGGTAGTGGCCACTTTCCCTCCCGCACCCAGCAGTAGTTTCTGACTGGCCACTGCTGCCTCCATTCATCGTGGGTGGGCCAATCCAGAAGGGGAGCAGGGCAGGCTGCAGTGGTATTCAGAAATGTGGACCAGCCTGTGGCAGCTCCCCAAAACTGCATTCCCTTAAGATAAAAGCTATATGACTGCTAAAGAAGAGGATGATAAAAGACGGCTATTAACAGTGAAACTGACAACAACCAACTCCTCCTGGGAATAGCCAGCTTAACATAGTGCAAGATATCCTTTAATCACACAGATCTATGGGTCTGATTAAATGAATAACACTATCTGCCATCTCTCTCACACACACACACACACACACACACACACACACACACACCCTACCCCCCCCCGGCTGCCTCCATTAACTGCAAGTGTTTTAAGAAGAAGAGACTGCATTCAGATTGGTATTGTCACAAATACCTACACAGGTATACTTAAAACCGCCCCCCAAAAACATGATATTCTCATTTAGAACTTCATAACATATTTCCTATACTTGCTGTATAACTTCTCTTCATTTGCCTCCTTCCAAACAGTCAAATATTACCAGGGTTTTGAAAGGGAGGGGAGAAGCACAGATGATGTTGTACATCATCACTTCTAAACAGAATGCATACTTTTATCAAGTTAAAAAGAAACTAAAGACTTTACTAATAAGTAGGGATCTGGGACTTTTTATTGTCCTGGATTTGTGTAGCCAGATGGAGTTCAGTTACAGCCTTGGCTTTTCTAGTTCACTCCCTGCAGGTGCAGACCAGTGCACTATATGCCTTCTTAGTGGTGTTTCCTGTTTTCCATCCATTATATGCCTCTCTTTTTAAACACAAGAAGTCCATGAGTTCCCTGTCAAACCAAAGGGGTTGTTGAGCCCTTTTACCACCTTTCCTACAGGTGGGAATGGACTTCCCTTGTGGTTCTAGGCTCGCTTCCTTAAGGACCGACCACTCATCATGAACTCAGCCCCCTGTGAAATCATGGCCTCTCAGGGCCTCAAGAACAAGCCTCCTGAACTTATGAAAGTCAGCTTTCCTGAAGTCAAGGACTACTGCATTGCTGACTGACTTGCCTGCTTTGTGATGGATAGGGAAAGTGATCAACTCATGGTCACTGTCACCCAGCTTCCCTTTGATTCCTAGGTCACTGATTAGAGCATCCCCTTTGGCCAGTACCAGGATCCAGCAGCGCCTCGCCTCTTGTCGGCCCATAAACTTCTTGGGACAGGTAGAGCTCAACTAGTGTGCAAGGAGGCTTTGTGACTAAACGGATTTGAGAGAGAGGGGTAAGTGACAGAGAGAGGGAGGCAGAGGATCCAGAGAGATGAGACAAGCCAGAGAGAGGACTATAGATGTGGCTCTAGACAGGTCCCCAAGACTCATTAAGTGGCTCTCCAGCTGAAAATTTTGCCCCTCCCCTCCGATATACAAGATGCATCTCTACCCTACTTTTTGCCTGACTTCATGGCTAACTGCTACTCTCATACTATAATAGTTATGTCAAACTTAAAACCAACTTCTTTCAAGTTATTTCCCTGCACTTTTCATTCAGGTTTAATTTCTGTTAACACTTCAATTATATTAATATACTAGTTTTAAAATTAATTTCTGCTACAAGAACTTAAAGACTATTTATTTGAAAGTATCAGGCATACATTTATTAAGACTGCATCAAAACTAACTAATTTTAACAGGAATACATGATATTGGTATAGTACAACCTAAATACCTTAGCCAAGATGAGGAAACTATACATTATACAAATGCAGAACAGAAGACAGTCCCAGTCTCAAAAATGTTCAAGACAACAAATAGGCAAACCAGTTAAAAAGCACCAAGAAAACATTTGAGTTATAGTGTATTTCATTTTTCCCCCCCTTCAAATCTCCCCAATGTCCAGCTGCCATAGTCTGCCTCATTCTTTCATTCCACCCCGCCTCTATAAGGAAAGACATTAAAGATTACTTAATAAGTATTTATATTATATTAGAGCTCAGTAGATTCAACCAGGACTGACCCTCTACTGTGCCATGTACTGCGTTAACATAGAATATCTGGTGGAGAACTACATAGATTCCTGGTGGATTTATGGTGTGAAAAACCATTTCTTGATTCCCAAACAGGATGCTTCCACAGAACCATGCTATAGGATTAAGTAACAAACCATATTTACCCAAATCTAAGATGCCCCTGAATTCAAGTTTCTCCACCCCAATAACTAGATTGATAAATCTGTTATAATTTTCCATGTATAGAATCTAATAATTGGAGGATCATAAATTCATCCCTATCACTACAGTGATAGCAGTGGTACCAGGGCAGGTGGTAAAGAGGCAGTCAGTGAGGAAAGCAACAGGTGGGAGGCTGTTTGGCCCTGCTGCCTGCCCCAACCCACATAAACCACTTTGTGCCTGCCCTCTCCCACAGCATCTATCCCTCACCACCTGCCCCCTTCCCCACTTACTATACCTTGCATCTGCCCTCGCCACAACCCCTGCATCCTGCCTGCCCACCTACAGCCTTGTAGGCCCCCACTCCCTGCTTTGCCACTTGTGACCATGGCAGACTGTGACAGAATAAATCTTCCTGGAAACAGACAGTCTAAGACATGTAGCATCCCAAAAGATAGTGAGACTACAGAAATTTCCTGGTATGGCAAGAAAGCTTTAAAGCCAGATCCCACTGGGTTAAGACAAGGCTCCGTCCCTTCTGCTTGCTAGGACCAGAAAAGTGGCAGCCATTCTGAGAACCATTTGAGCACAATATCTGTAGCTTCTATTCTTTCCTGCCTCTATTCCAGCAAAGAAAAATGAGCTTCTCCAACCCAAGATTAACCTAATTTTGGGGCTAATTTTGGGGAGAAAAGTACAAGCTATGAAAGTATGTATGCTATGTGAAGGCCTTACTAGAATCCATTAAAATTGCTATAATTAAGCCCAACTTAAAACAGCAGTGTGTTAAAATATCATATACAGAAGCAGTGGAAAACATGCCATTTAAGTTTTATAAATGTCACAATGTAAGGTACTTCATTAAGTATCTATTACTTCAAATATTGAAGTTGCAAGTATTCTTTTTTAAAATGCAAAAAACTTTCAGTTTCTACACTGCCTAAGAACTTTTGCCTTAATCAGTTTGATTGGGCTTAGGAGTTAAACCATAAACTTACAATACTTTTAGTACCTTCTCTTGTAGATAGGCAAACAGTTTCTTCCTGCATATTTGAAACATTTATCCCAGCTATCTCCAATACCCAACAGAACATAAAAATTAATTTATTTTCAAAACCTTGGTTATATTATTTATCACTCCCAATTCAGATAATCATGCCTGTGCTGCATACAGTTCAAAGAATACGAGTTCAAGCGACAGAAAAGTTTAAGTGGTGCAGTTTTGGAACAGGGATGAATTGATTTACGTAAAGTCAATTTAAAACATGATTTAAATCAGCAAATCAAAAGACCAAGTAAAAAATATATTTTTAAACCAACTTTCCCATTATATATTCTTGGTTTTTTAAGACAGGTGTATTGTCATTGGTTGACATAACAATTAAAACATGTTGACTAACAATTAAATACAGCTTTTACAGTATATGTTTCCTAAGTACACAAACTAGAGAGAAAGAGAGAGCGAGATTATAGTAGCATATTTGGATTGTTAGAAATCCTACAATTTAGTGTGTTATAAAATGGTGAAGTACATATTTCTTATTCACTAGATTAGCTTTTTGTTCATCTTTGCATCAATCTGCATTAAGATGGCAACTTGAATTTAATTACACACACAAATGAGCACTTCAAGTTTAATAAACAAAACTTTAATGTTTTAGATACATAAACGTTTTCATTTTTTTTTAAATCAAAACCATGGTGCACATCTACACCCAACTAATATATTAAAACACTACTGTTAACCATTTATACTATTAGAAGTATGAACTGTGGTCAGCGAATTAAATCAACTATTTCAGGTCACCCTAGCAAAAATTGTCTAAAATGCCTCGAAATTTATTTGAGCTTAAGTTCCTGCTTGCTTAGTAGTCTTTTAAACTGAGTGTCATTTTTTGATCTAGACTGTTCTGAAAATGTTTACTCCCTGTCTTGAAAGTTTTTAGAACTCAAAAGTCTGATCCTCCACCTCTTTTTATTCACAGAAAAACAAGCTTTCTTGCTTTTTCAATTCCCAGTCAATTCCTCCACTTTGAATGAACCAGACCAGATAAAGAAAATATTCTTTCTGCACCCACAGAACAGGCTACTGCTGGTAAAAAGATGGTTTAGCACTTCAACAAACTGGTTTCAGGTGCCTTGCTAATGACTTCTACCAGGTCAGCGGTGTGACTTGCTTCAGCAAACATGTAGTGCTCAAATTGTTCACCACTAGCCCTGAAATAGATTACAGTTGACATAACTGCTGGGTGATTAAGATGCCCATATCTTTGCATTTCCCTTTTCGGCAGATAGGCACATACCCTTGTACTTTGTGTTAAGAATACTGGCAAGAAAATGAAGTGGAATAAGCATCCGGTCCATCTGCTTTGCTGTTGGACATTTCTTGCTTTAAACTGGCAAACTGCCCATCAAGAATGATGGGGGGTGTGGAAGGCAAGTAGGGACAGAGCGCTGCCACCCACCACCCCATGCCACCACCTGCTCGGGGGGATGGGAGAGGGGGGACAACAACGACAACACTTGCCCCATTGTTCCCTCCGTCAGCACTTGCAAGGGGTCAGGGACTTGTAGCAAAGGCAGAGATACCCCTCCAGGCAGCATGGCACATCACAGGGAAGCGTGGGCTTGCCTGGGGTACCAAAGCTCAGGGCCCTGTACCAGGTCCTCAGCTGTGCCCAGGGGACCAAGGCAATCAGTAAGCACCAGGGCATAATGGGTGGGACACCCCTCGGTACACTCAAACAGATCCTCCTGGTATGCCCAGGGGATTCTCAGCAGGGGCCTACTCATAACACAGGCCATGTGCAGAGAGAAGCCCTGTCCTGGGCCACCTCTCTGAAAAGGTCTGCCGGGGAGAGGGCAGAGGCATCACCAGCTCCATGTCCCAGCAGACAGGGAGACAATTTACCATGGATCCTGGGTACCTGTGTGCACATGACCCCCAATCCAAGGTCAAGCAGCACACAGTCCCTTGGTGTAGTGCAGGGGTGAGCAATTATTTTGGGCAGAGGGCTGCTTACTGAGTTTTGGCAAGTTATTGAGGGCCGCATGACAGACAGCCCGGGGCAGATAAATATTAATTTTTAAAAATTTTTTAGGGGCCCCATGGGCCAGACAGAACGGCCTGGCAGGCCACATCCAGCCCCTGGGCCATATTTTGCCCACCCCCGGTGTAGTGCATGTTATCCCTGAAATGTTGCAAACTCTCAAGGGATGCAGTGTCAGGGACACTGCCCTCGATCGCCGGCACCCGCTGCACATGCCACCTCAGGGAACGTGCTGTGCTGGAGGGAAATAAAGCTTGTTGAATGGAAACTATCTGGAGTACATGTAATCTTGGGGGACCGCTGTGACTCTGGGATTCACAGGCAGCAGCCCAGGGGCCCTATTGCAAGAGGTGGAGGAGGTGGCCCACAGGTGCCTCACAGACACAGTGGCCTGTCTGCCACTGCTGTTACCTTAAGGCCATGAGCAACGCCACGTGCCTTCTATGCACCGTCTGCCCAGCAGTGGAAGGAACATGGCATCACAAGTGGCTCCTGAGGTGCAGAGCCCAACAGCAGCACATTCACCCTACACTTAAATCCAGGGGGCAGGTAGCCCCCCATGCCTACCCCAGGGTGCACACAGTGGTAGCTCTAGAAAGGCCTGGCTCACCTCGGGAAGGGCTGTGGTGGGCGGGTGGCCAGGTGGGGGTGCCCACGGCCACCTGAGGTGGGGCCTGATTCACACAGCTCTGTGAGGGGACACTGCTTCGCCAAGGCCGGATGCCATGCTCAGGGAGACTTTTTGCTCCAGGCTCAGCCTCCCTGCACACCAAGCACAAGGCAAGTGGGGCAGAGCTTCCCCCGCTGCAAGGGCCTGACCACAGGAGATCCCAGAAACAGCAATTGCAGCTACCCCAGCCTGCCTGAACCTTGGCCATGGCGCAATTTCCCTCGAGGGGCTGGGACCGGGGCAGGTGCTGGGCAGGGCCACTGAGGGCTCCCAGCCAGCTCAGCTCTGAGCACTGCCTGCAACAACTATTCCCAGAGCCCAGGGAGTCCCTGCTGCAGCTCCGGGGGCTCTGCCCCACTAGCACTGGGCCAGGTGAGCTCAGGCCAAGCAGGGAGCCCCCCTGAGCCCAGCATCCTGACCAGGAGGTGTTCCCCTGTAGGCAGGGCGGCTGCGCCCCACGCCTGCGGAGTTGCACAGCCCAGGCCAGGCCCCACCTCTGGTGCTGCCAAGCACCCCCACTGCAGCCCAAGTCTACGGAGCCCCGGGGCACCCCCGCTCTTTGCCCCAGTCCCTGCTGTCCTCCAACTACTGCCTTCCCAAGGCCCCAGCCAGGCTAGCCTACCTGCAGCACCTCCCCCACCCCTCTCTCTACCCTCTCTCTCTTCTCTCCACCCCATCACAACACGCTTAACAAAAAAAATACACAAAAACAAAAGGTAGTATATGAAGTTTTATTTATTGTCACCAGATTTAGAATTGTTAGAAAACCTGGTATTTATTGTTAAAAAAAGTAACATTTATGATTATTAACTATATTAGTATGCCAGCATTTCCCGATCTTTTCCATCCCATGGCACACTTACATGAATTAAAAAATAACACTGTGGCACACAAGACACGGAGCAGGGCGAGAGGGAGGGCATGCAGCCAGACGCAAAGCCACAGTACATTGGTTGGGAAACACTGTAATATGCACAGTGTCTGCCATGTACCTTCTGCCCCAGTTTTGTTTTTCTGCTGTGCCTGCACTCAAGCACCTTACAGGGTACACACTGCCTTTTTTTCAGTACTCTGGCTAAAAATGTTGCCTACCCCTGGCTTATGCTGTCTTTCTTCCAATTTACAATTGTTTTATCAGTTAGGGGAGCCATATAAAACTATGTTTTATGATTACTAAATGTTTTGATGTTGTTTTAATACCTAGTCTGTTACCTACGTGTATGAAAAAATTTGCTGGTGGTATTTAAGGCAGTATCATTTTAAATTGGTGGTACTCAGTCTGTCAAGAGCTTGAGAACCACTGGTCTAAATAGATTTAATTGCATGTGTAGATGCACCCTCTGTTGCACACACTGCTCCCTCTCCCTTTTCCACACAAGAAATATACAACTAAACAAGACTCCTCTTCCCTGTGACACAACCCAACACACCCTTTCCCCCATATCCCTAAAACCCTGCCTTCTGTCCTTGCGCTGCAGATACACCAGCAATCCATGTTTTCTGCTATTGTAACCCCCGCACCCCCGTGTGCTGCAGTATTTTAGTTTAGAGAGCTAGACAGAGCTCTTTAGAAATTAGTATTTCTCTCTCAGTACATATGCAAAGGAACCAAGAATGGCCATTTAACTGAGGTACCCAGAAACATTCAGAAACAGAGGGCTGGTAGATACTGAGCAGGTTTTTCCATGAGCTGGATAATAAACTTCCATTAAAAGAGTGCAGAATTATAACTATTCCTCATTTGAGAGATGAGCTAAATCAGAGCTCAGGTAGAGAGAATAAAACACATGTTTGATATCATCTATGTGGGATCAGTGGATAGTCCTGACCAAGGAGTACACATGATGGTATCTGCTGGAGTCAAAGACCAGGTTCCAACACCTGCGATGACTTTGATCCTTTGCATCCAATAGTACAGACCATGCACCCTTTATAGGGTTAACCATGGCACCCAATGTCCTACTGCTGTTCATATGTCATATGGCATCTGTTCATCAGCGAGTGATGGTGGATATTGAAGCTATTCTACTGACTGGTGGTGCATTTTCTCTTGTGGCTGTAGAGACCAATGTTAGAAATGCAGGTCCTGTCACAGTGGTCACAGGAGTACATGGCATTAAGGGCTACTGTACTAACAGGCTGTTTCCATCAGTCACATTTCTGGTGTAATTTATGTGACCATTTCTCATTGTGATGTTGGACTCCATGATTGAGAAGGGAGCACCACTTTGTCCTGTCTCCTGCTAAGGCCTCTCAGAGGTTTTGGTCAATTCCAAAAACCTTCAGATCCTGCTCCAGGATATGAAGGCCTGCTGCTGTAAAAGTTAATATATGCTCAAGACATACCAGGAAGAGGGACATCCCCCACCAAAGAGGGAGGTAAAAACCCCCAGTCCATACCAATCTGACTACGGTGTAAAACTCTTTCCTGACCCCAAATATGGTGATCAGTCTGACCCTGAACTGAGAGCCTGAGCCCTATGCAGCAACAAGCAAAGACCAGAAGCATGGGAAATACCCACAGTAGAACATAGGCATAGCTATGCATAGCTTAACCCTGACTAGAGGCTGTCCCACCTCTTCTTGAACAGGTCCAGTGATGGACAGCCCACAACTCCCCTAGGGCAGTCTCCAGTATTGCCAACCCCACAGTGTCAAAAGTCAAGAGACAGACTCTTAAAAAACCCCAAGAAATTCAGTATGTAAATAATAAGATGCTCCCTTCTAACTCCCCCTCCCCACTGCTCCTTGCACATGAGCCCTAAGCAGCCCCCTCACCTGTTGCAGCCCTGGGTTCAGTGCTGGCCTGGGAGAGCTCCCTGCACCCCCTGCCGCAACTGGGCCCCAACTGGGCTCCCGGGGACTTTGCAGCTGGTTCCAGTCTCATTGGACTCCACCTCTGACCTGCCCCAACCTCAGCCCAGACTTTGATGGCTGTACAAGTCTCACATGAGATACACCAGAAGAAAAAGTCCCATGACTTGAGAGTTCTATCACAATATCATGACTCAACAAAGATTTTACAGTAAAATTAAGTCTATCTGGTATCCACGGGGTAAGGGGATTGCCGGTTATGTAAAAATTCCAGTTATCTGCACCAACCTCTTCATGGCAGGAAGGCTAAGCTGGGGCTACACTCAGGCCCCCCTCAATCTGCCCCCCCCTCCCCACTCCTTCACCACAACAGAATGACTCGCTAGACACTTCTCTCTAAGCTGCCAGGCTGCATTCCTGGCTGTGTGCATGCTGCAGCTGCACATGTGCACGCAGCACTTATCGGCTACATTATCAGCCACATCAGCCCAAAAAAGAAAATGATTGCCAGTATCAATTTTCCTTTTGCCACTGCAATATGGGCTGATTTATTAAAGCATCAAGATATAACATGCTTCCTGGGTATTTTGCTATTTGACAACAAGATGGTTAATTCTTCCCATTTCTAGATTAGAAAACTGACCATGCTTAGGTTGAATTACATGTCTTAATTTTCCTTGAAACAGTCTTAATAGGTTTTTGTTGTTTCTCCCTAGCAAATCCTGAGTGGCAACTTTGCATTCAGTTACCACTTTAAGATAGGCTGCTTTTGGACGTGGTGATTACTTGTTCTCTCAACAGGCATAGGAATGAGTATGAGACATTTTAATTTGTCCTCCTTTCACTTAAGACCATTTGCAGATGCCCCCTTGAGACATTACACCAAAGTACAACCATTTCCAGAATGGTCATGAACCGAAACTACATCTTGCATTCTGTACTTTGGCTAAAACTATCTGTGTTCCAAGTTCAATGACCTATTAATAAAAATCACAGATTAAGACTACAAGGGACCATTGTGATTACCAGGGATCCTGGTTTTCTCCATTTAAAAATTCCAAATACTCTAATAAAAAAAATCCCAAATTCTTTGATTAAAAAACCCCCAAACCTGCAAAATCTGTTTTTCCACAATTAAAATGAAACACTATATTATATCTATCTATATCAGTTGAATACAATATTTTATTGATATGTTTACAATTCTAAAGCAACTTGGAAGCCTACCATTGCTTCAATCATTATAATAAATTCTAAATTCTTATATATTTTGGCATTTGATTTTGTCTGGTTTTGGTTTTTTTAAAACATGGAAAAATCAAAGCTCTTTCTGTCCCCTTTGCTCACCAGGACAGTCCAGCAGCAGCTGTCTCCCCACTGCTTTGTGGTGCTGAGCAGCCCCGATATGCTGGTGCCCTGCCCCGACTCCCAAGTCACAACCCCACCCAGCCCTGCCAGTGCACCTCACTCCTGACCCACAGTCATCTTTCCCCCCCACCCCGTGCCCCTCATTCCCAAACTGCAATCCTCCCCCACATCCCTGCCAGTGCCCCTCATCCCCAACCCACAGCTCCCTGGCCATCTCAGTGCCTCTAACTCCTGAACTGCAGCCCCCAGACAGCAGCTGGGTCACCACATATTGCCCTCTGCTACAGGCTGGGGCTCCTGTGCTGCACTAGGAGGACTGGCCAGGGCCCCCCAGGCAGTCTCCCACCACCCCACCCCTGAGAGCACGGGCACTGGTGCCCAGCATTGCTGACCCTGCCACCCTGAAAGACACCCCCCACCCCTTCCCCCACTGGAGTGACAGGCACCTCCAAGCAGGCCCCACTGGCAAGAGCACAGAGCTGGGCTTCCTGGCAGCACCAAGTGCTGCCTCATATCCCTGTGCCTCGCCACAGCCCCAGTGCCCAGATGCCTTTCCCTAGCGCTGGCAGGTACCCACTTCACCCCCCGACAGTCCCCAAGCCCTGGCTTCAAGCCCCCCTTGCCCCAGACTCACCTACATCCAGCTACCAGGGCTGCTCCCACCACCCTGCCTAGCTGTATGCTGGCCACGTGTGCCCGCATGCATGCACACACGGCTCCCCCTGCCTCCAGTCACCCTTCCTCCATTCTCCCCAGCCCCAAGCACCTCCTTCAAGGCTGGAAGGCTGCCAGCTTGTAAGGGGAAAGGCCATGTGTTTCCATGAGAAATGGAAAACCTGGATGCCTGATTATCAGTGGCCTCCTGTGAGAGACAGGCCACAGCATTTCCCTAAATTAATTCACATTTCAACTGGAACTACTGTTCTTATAGTTCATTATTTGCATCTTATTTTTAGCTTGAATTTGTCTAGTTCCAACTTCCACCAATAGGATCTTGTTTTACCTTTTGGCCACTGCATCATACAAGATGCTCATATTCAAACAGATTATATACCAGAAACCTCCTCAGTTCTTTCAGTCGCTTACAGCTCAGGCTTTCTTCCAGCTTCCTCCAGTGTTTAAAGAGGTAATGAAAAAAAGTTCAACACTATCTGGACAGAGACCTCCAAAACCGGCTCTTTCAAAATTCTTATATCTAAATTATCTGGACCTACTAATTAAGTTACCTAAACATCTTCCTCCTATTGTTGTTAAAAATGGGCAACAATTTCACTACTGGAATATGGACAGCAATGTGACATACAGCATCTAGCTTTATTTGAGAAAAAGAACAAGTGTTTATGGAACATATCTGGCTCTTCTACTCTGACAATTTTTGTCCTTTCCAACTAACAGGCTATTGCCATCGTTGTATTCTTTCTGATCCTGATATATTTAAGCTTCTTATTATCCCAAACCAGAGGTTCCCAAAGCTTTTTCTTATTGTGTACCCTCTTCCAGATTGACCATCTTCCCACATATGCCTACCAGCAGATCATGTTATATTTTAACCCCTTAAATACCAATTATTATAATGAAAATTAAAGCCACCCTTGCACAATTTATCCTGTGTACCCCCCAGAGATGTCTTGTGTACTCCCAAAGGTACGCATACCACAGTTTGGGAATGCCTGCTGTAAGCCTTGCTGACCGAATTTCTCTGTGCCCTCGTGTTATCAATTTTCTACAAGTCCTAGCTTCTAATTTATATTCATTACCATGAGGCTCCCTATTTTTCCACAGAACTTACATATTCCAAAAAGACATTCGGTCTTGAACAGATGATCAAGAAACTGATACTCTATTGTTTCCCTTGATAGTTTGTACCAACAGTTAGTCATTCATAAATCTTTGAGCATTATTTACTATGAATTTGCCTGGCTTTAAAATTCCAGCCGTGCATTATGCTTTGCCCGCTAAATTAGAGAGCCATTAAGTACCTGATATTTTGTCTCTTCAGTGTACCAAGTACCATAACCGTGATTTCTGAAAATTATTTCTTATGAAAAGCTCACAGTTTGTTTTCAAGTTGGTAAACTATCGGGGCCAAAGTATGTTCCTTTGCCTTAAGCAGCATCCTGAATATTGGCGTGCATAAAATTAACTGTGCAGTTCAGGAAGTGGCATTGACTAGTTCTGTGCGTGTCCTTGAACTACTTTTTCTCTCATGTAATACCATAGCAAATTAAGTTAATACAGTACAACCTCATTATAACAAATCTTGCTTATAACAAACCCTACCTTTTAACGATACCAAAAACAGGAACTATTCTTGTTTCAAATAATCCTATTCTAATGAGCACCTCTTTTAGTGAATTTTCTCCCAATGCCAATGTAGTTCACTATAACAAGTTTATACTGAACTTAATATTGAAGTATGAGAGTGCATTTGTGTACATTCACTGAAGTTTGTGAACTGCCGAAACGCAACATGCTATGCATTCATATTGGATTTCTGATAACTTCCTCTCTTTATACTTTCAGCCCTGCAATTTTCAGTATTCAGTACATCAGAAGTACAAAACAGCCCAAAACTAAACAAGAAAACCTTTTATAAAATCAAGAGAGGGAGATTTTCAGATGTGAATTTTCTCTACTTCTCTGACCATCTCTTAGCCGAGAGAGAAGTCCGTACAGACACAAAAAAAGCCAATTTAATAGTACCTCAGATTCTGACAGTTGCATTTTTGTATCCACATATACAGGATGACCATCACATGCTCACTGCTCCAAAAGCAAAGCCCATTTGGATGATACTAGTATTCCCTTATAGTACTAATTTCAATACTAAGATAATATGTACTCATGAGATTCCCTAAGCCAATTCCTTACTTTAGAAAAGAGAATCCCAAAATAGAATAAGTGCATGGAAATATGAATATATAGGGCACTTCAGATACATGTGCAATGCAGCACCAGGTGCTTTTGAAAGCTGAAACACCTGGCACTGCATCGTGTGCATTTGTACAAGTGTCAAAATGCGAGTCAGCTCTGAGAAAATGGAGTCAGCATGCTTTTGAACTAACACAAATGTGTTTTAGTTCAAAAATAATCCACAGGAATGTGTGCTGAGTTCTAATGCTAAACAAGGGCCACATAGCCAAATAAAGCATCAGATCTAAATGTTAAATTGAAAACGTGTTGTACAAACACATACAGAATTCCAAGCAGCAGACAGGCCTCTACGATGACACCATTAGAGGCTCATCAGCAATTCCACTTTAACTTTAAGGAGTGATCCCCAAGACCCCCAAATGTATTCACCCTAGTTAAACTAATAATCTAACCTTTCAAAAAAATACCAGATGCGTATCTTTCAGTAGAAGTGGCATTCCCCTTAACATTTTTAAATTTTTTATATTATAATAAGGCATTTAGGGAAGTTACACTAATCAGTAAAAACTCAAAGCACTCTTCAAATCCAGGAGGTAGAACCTGGTTTCTTCCTAGTAAGAGAAAAACCTGTTTTTCCTGGAAACAACATATGAAGATTAACTGTTGGTATAGGTAAAACTGATGCAAGAAATAACTCTTGGATAAAGATGCAACCCAACTTTGTCCCTATGAAATACAGTGAGGGATCAATCAACTCGCACGGACTGTAACTCACACTGTTAAAAACAAATAGCATAACATAAGAGAGCTTTTATCTGTACAGCCTTTTCAATTTATGGACAGGTACATAGGACACCTATTCATGGATGATTTCCAGTTCCCCTTTAGAATATTCTGCACCATATATATCATTTATATTTGGAATATATTGACTGTCATTTACTCTAGGGATGACGCTATTAAAATTTGTAGTGGTACCCAACTCATCTAACCCTGCAAGCTGGATGAGTGGCACCAGGCTGCTTTACAGGCTGGATTTGGAGCACAGAGCTGCATTATCTGGCCCACAAGGTTGGAATTTGGCAGCATCAGTGTAAATTGCTGCCAGGGTCAGGGTGGGGGGTCCCCAAAACCACAACAGCCCCTGCTCCTACTACCACAAAACTTCCAGTTCCAGAGGCCACATGATATGGCTCTGCATTCTGGATCCAGCCCATGGGGCTCCCTATGGGTCTGGAAATTTGGTGGCAAGACAAGCAGCAATAGCATTAATTGCCATCACTCTGAGAGCTGTGACAATTAATGCTGCTGCCAAATTTTCAGATCCACATGGAACCCTGCAGGCCAGATTACGCAGTTCTGCGAGCTAGACTGAGCCCACAGGCTGCATCTTAGTTGTCCCTACCCTAAACTAACGGTTTTACAGTCCAAGATATAACCTTTCAATTTCTGAAGTCCATAATGAATAGATATTTTCTGGACTAAGGTGGTATCTCTAAAAGAATCCAGTCTCTGTGTACTGCCTTGGGACTCCTTGTATGGCTCCTTCTCTTAAAAGTAGTTTATTTTAGCTTTGAATAGTGTCACATACAAGGAAATAGAAGAATAGGGAAGATTAGGAATTAGTTCAAAGTAGAATTGAATCACGCTTGCAAACTGGATTACCTCTGATCACAAACTATTTCCAAAGCATACTCTTCAAACAATTACATGTGGAGGTTGTTATTCAAACAAAAACAAGATTTTTCTTCTGCATTGTCATATCTGCAACATCCTCACATGCAAAACTTACTCCAAATTGCAGTATTTCAATCAATTTGTGCTCCTCAGTTGAGAAAGGGGGCTACTGTTGCCAACCCCCCCATAAGCTTACTGTATAGAAAGATTAAATGTTGGGGGCCAGTGCCCATATTCTAAGGGGTGGGGTGGCTGGGAGACTCCGCCCGGGGGTTGGGGGAGCAAGCGGAGGGACTTCTGGTGGCAAAGGTCAGGGGTAGAACTTCTTGTCCAAAGATGGCAACCAGGGGGCAGAGCACCTGTCACGGGGAGGGGCTACCCTTGCAGCTTTCAACAGCTCACCAAAATTCATTAAGCAGCCCTCCAGCCAAAATAACTGCCCAGCCTGGGCTAGAATGAAGTCAAAAGATGGCTGAGTTTCTTCTGTCTCTTATACTAACTCAACCCAGCCAAAGTATTGTCAATATGTTTACTTTCTTTTTCAAGATATCCCAGAAAGTACTGGAAGACAACCACTTATCCAGATGAGAAATCTATCTATTTATACAGCATACACTGTTATGGTAAATTAAACTTTGATTATTAAGGTAATGGGAAATTTGAGAGAAAGTGATCCAGGGATCCTGGTTCTCTCTTATTTGGAAAAAACCAAAAAACCCCCAAAAAACAATTTTCAGTTAAAAAAAACAATTTTCAGTTTAAAAAACCAAACAAACCAAATCCACTTTTTTAATATTTCGTAATATTTCATGTTAATTATGGAAAAACCTGAATTTGGGGTTTGGGTTTTTTTTAACCAAAACACCACGATCCTTGCTGATCACAATATGATAGAATTGATGCTTCTAAGACTATAAAAGCATGCGGTCAGTAAAACTCAGACACCGATTTCAGAAGGATGGATTTTAACTAACTCAAGGAAATATCAGTTAAGGTGTCATGGGAAGGCAGTTTGAAGGATAATGGGACTCAGGAAGGCTGACAGCTTCTAAAGGGCACACTACTGATAACCCCTACCAACACTGGTCCCAGTCTCCCCTGGCTCACTGGCATAGGTTCAGGTCCCTCCACACACATTCTCCGCATCAGTGGGGTACAGCAATTTAAAACAACACACGAACAGAACAAACCAGGCTTCCTCAACACCAAGCTCTAACTCTGCAGCAAAAATGGTGGTCCCCAAGTCATGATAGATACAAGAGATTTTGTCTGAAAATAAGTGGCACACATTACAGAGGACTGAAGACATCTCAATTTCTAGGCAGGAACAAGGTAGACTAACCAGACCATTTAGCACCCAGAACAGTTTCACTGGACAGCAATGCAGAAAGATCTATGCCACAATCAGTCAGATACAGCACAAATCAAGAGGTACCTGCACTCTAGGTGCCTACCCTCCTGCTTACACTGCCTCAGTCCCCTTGCATACCATAACGGTTACCAGCAAAATGGTTGGAGTGGACACTTAGGTGCACTGTGTCTATGGCAGGGGTGGGCCATTATCTTGGGTGGACGGCCACTTAATGAGTTTTGGTAAGCTGTGAAGGGCTGCATGGGTAGCCCCACACCTTAACAGCCATCTTGGGACCAGAAGTCCCACACCTAACCCTGAACTTCATCACCGAAAATCCCTGCCCTTGCCCTCTGGAAATACTGCTGGGTGGTGAGGGGAGGCTTGCCATCTTAGAACCAGAAAAAAGCCAAATCATACACTAAAAGTCAAACACCTACTATAACATACTTTAATTTTATTACAAAAAATACTTTTGTCATGTATTGTGTTTGTGTACTCTATATATGAGCTGATTGCATAATAACTCAAAAATAAATTCTTAGCTGTAATTGGAGCTCATGTATCAAGGAAAGCCCAACATGTGTCATATTTCATGGGTTGGCTCAGTTATCATCCAAGATAGCTTTCTGGTTGACATGGATGCCAGGAAGTCCTACTCTAGCTCTAAGAGCCAACCCCAGAATGGAGGTTGATGTCCCCTGAAAAAATCCCTGACACCACCTCCAGATGAACTCAGCTAGTTCAGTCAGAGAATCAGGTGTTCAGTATACCAGTAGAATCCCCAAAATACCCTCAAATTGGTGAACAAAGCAGACACACTAAGCTGAAAACATCTGGCAAGGGATACCTCCAATGGGCCACATGTTCACTGAACACCCCCCCCCCCGTCCTCCAATCCTAGCCTGATGCTGCACCAAGTATTCAAATAGAACTATCTGGGCAATCACCAGCCCAGAACAGCCAGAGGAGAAAGACAGGAAAACAGGCACCAAGTACCTTGCTCTGAGGACCTGGTCTACCTTGCCTGTCGCATTTCCCTCTGCCCAGCACAATCTCAAAAGGCACGGCTGCTGCCCCAACATATGGTGGATTCTCCTAGGCCCTTGGGGCTGACAGACCACACTAATCTATGGATTCTCTGCAGGAGTGGGGGGGTGTTGAGGATGATCCAAGCCTGACACATCTGGATATTCACTGGGCAGAGACACAAGCCAAGGTAAATTAAGTCCCGCTCCTTCTCCCTGTCTCTCATCCAAGGGAATTTTATTTCCAACTCCCTGCACCCCCACACACCCCCAAGCCAGGACTCTCCTCCCCGAACATACTGCCAAGCCAAGCTCCACCCCCCACCACCACAGTGACTATGCCTGTTTCCTTGACTTCCCTCCCCCTCCCCCTCTCCTGTCTCCTACCTAAGGGAGTTGCCTCTCTCCTTCTCTAGCCTCCACCCCAAGCCAGGCTCTCCCTTGGGTGGAGACAGACCGTGTCCCATTCCTCCCTTCCCTTCCTCTCTTATACCAGGAAGTCCTCTCCCACCTCACTGCAGAAAAAGACTGACTTACATTTTATAAGAAAAGGTAAAAGATAGCTTAAATGGAAATCTGAACACAGGTTGAATTTGGTCAGAACAATAAAAGACACTCTTTGAACTGCTTTCTGGAGACCAAAGAGTAAGCCAGTAAGGAAGGCACTACAACAATCAAAGAGAAAAACAAGTCATGGCTCAGATCCTGAAAGTGAGTAAAAAGAAAAACTGAGGAGTCAGAGACAGGATCCAAGATGAGGTTTTTTCCTCCCTATTCTACATGGGGAGGAGTGGGGGGAACCCTTTGTCCTAGATTTGAATGCAAGGCAGCAGGGGAGCAGGCAGCTGCTGCAGCTCTGACCCAAGTCTCATTTGGGGTGGAGGCTGGAGTTGTAACCTGCCCCCCACACCCACACGTTTGACTAGGCTGGGGCCTAAGCAACCATGTGCTCCATGCCTTGGGCTGGACAGATGGTGCAGAGAACCATGGGGGAGGCAATACAACAGGGCACAGCCCAACTGACTCCTCCACTGCAGCAGTTGGGACATGAATTTAAGACGACCCCCACCAGTAATTAGGCTTTTTATATAGAAAATGATAACAAATTTATAAGTTTTCCATGTATATAATGTAATTACTGCAGGGGGAGATGCATATTAAATCGAGCTGTCTTGGATTCAGGTAAACATGGTATTGAGGAAACAGACAAAAGAAAAGCTTTCACACATCACATTTTTACATCAAATCCAGCACTAATGCAAAAACAACCCTTACAAATCAATAAAACAGCAGTTTTTTAAATTAACTCACTGTGTATATACTTTGATGTCTCTATTTACCTATTAAACAGAAAACCATATGCTGAACAATTTACAACCAGTAGTACCTAGGGAACTGCAGTAGCCTGAGTTGCCTTGAGATCTTTTCAAGGATGCCACAGAATGCCACACAATGTTAGCACTGTTCGGTGTGCAAACAATTCATAAGATAAACCCAAAAGTTACAAGTAGGAATCCAGAGTGTCAAAAGCATTCTGACCTGCTGTATTTTTTCTGAGTTATTTCCAACACAATATTTTCTCTCTTTTTCTGTAGTATAAAAAAAAAAGAAAAAGAGCTGGCATTTTCTGAGAGTTGCCTTGCATCTAAGCAGGATATTTTAAACCTAGAAACATCAAGAATCACTGGTCTAGATTAAGGAAGTAAGCCACAGTGGCTTTCATAAATACTCCCTTGAAATAACAGACTTAAAATAGTTTACAAAGGCCCAGTCCTTGCATTTGTTTAAGGCATGACTTTAAAATTGTTTGTTAGATCAGTGCAGTACATTGAAAGGCCTATCACCAGCTTAGCTGTCATCAGCAAATGCATAGATACAAGCTACAATGATAAACTTTTGGTTTAGAGCAATGAATTTCTTCACGGTTACACTGGCTGCCTTAAGCCAGTATAAGTGAAACCAGCATAACATTTATAGATAAATAAACATGAAGTTGTAAAAGTATTCTCATTTATCAACAAGATGTCAATGAAACCACTTTCTTTTTAAGTAGTATTCTAAGAAGAAAAGAAATAGGAGTAAGCATTCCTATGACAGAGCTAAAGTGAACCAAAAATTGAGAAGTTTTAGCTATTCAACCTGTAACAGAATTAAAAGAATAAGTCCACAAATGTAACGTCTGTAAAACATTTTAACAGAAGGGTCACACAGCATTCCCCTTCCCTAC
The DNA here is from genome assembly GCF_052110815.1 of Crocodylus siamensis. Classification (NCBI taxonomy): domain Eukaryota; kingdom Metazoa; phylum Chordata; order Crocodylia; family Crocodylidae; genus Crocodylus; species Crocodylus siamensis. Next base: position 27,505,139 of record NC_143405.1, on the reverse strand, counting down.
TTGTGATTGCAGTCAGCTTTTCCTGAATACCATCTTTGATATGTGTACGTGAAGTCTCTTATGCGGAATGTAGGGACAATAGTAGGTAAAACAGGCAGCACTACACAAGCACCTGGCCACATCTGGGCCAGGAAGCACAGTTTTGGAAGCTTTGTGTAACAGCACCCACCCGGCCTAAAGAACTTCCAGTCTGAACAGACAAGAAACAGAAACAGAAACAGTATGGAGGGAAACTGATTAACCTGAAGTCACATCAGCAAGTGAAGAAGAAAGTCCCAGCCTTCTACCCAGTACCCTAGAACAGACTCCCTGTCAGCAGGACCCCAGCTGCATCCTTTGCCAGCGGTGTTCAAGGCACACAGTGAAACAGCCAGCATTGAAAAGTAATCGAGAGGCAGGCAAGCAGAGAGCGCTGCCGTGCGCCGCTGGAGTGGGTGCGGGGAAGAAGGCCCGGGCCAGGCGCACATAAACGGAATAAAGCAGTCCTACCCGCGCCGCCGGGGCGCGACACGGCGCTTCCCAACAGAAGGCAGCGAGGCGAGGGAGGAACCGTGCCGCCTCCCGCCGCTCCCCATGCCCCTGCCAGGCAGAGGGAGCCCCCGGTTGCGTCACTCCCGGGGCCGCCGCCGCCCCCACAGGAGAGGGGGCCCCAGGGCCTCTCCATCCGCGCCAGGCGCTCCGGGGGGGAGGGGCGAGGGCCGCGCTCCGGGCAGGCGGGGAGAGGGACGCGCCCTAGGAGCGGAGCGAAGCGGCCGAGGCCTAGGCAGGAATGGGGAGGGGAGGGGAGGGGAAGGGAAGGGAAGGAGGAGGAGGAGGAGCGGCCCGGTACCTGCAGGCTCCGCACGTCTCGCTCCTGCCGCCGCTTCCTGCCCCCGTGGCCCAGGCTCCGGCTGCCGCGAACGGAAACAGACCGGGCGGGGCGCGCGCGCACGCAGAACGGGGCTTCGACGTAACGTGCACGCCGCCGCCAGCCAATCAGCGCAGCCGGCGCGGAGGCTGCCGGGAAGCGGCACTATAAAAGCCCGCGAGCTATTTACGCCACGGAATGTCTCTGGGGTTTGGCTTCCGCTGGGCGCGGCGGCGCGAGGGGAATGGCGCGGTCTCGTCCCCTCTTCCCGGGCCGGCCTGGCCGAGCTCTGCCCGTCGCTCTTTCTCGGCAGCGGTGGCGAGGCGAGGCGAGGAGCGGCCTGGCCGCGCTCCAAGTGACGGGCTGGTCCCCGGCAGCGGCGGTCCAAGAGCGGGCGGGGGCTGCCGGTGACCGGAAAGGGCTGGTGTGTGCGCCCGAGGCGATTTTAGGCGTAAGTGTCTAAAGCAGATCTGGAAAACGGGACGTGCGGATGCCCCGGAGTGACGGGAACTGCTCTGGGGAAAGCTGTGTGGGCCTTGTCAGCCTGCGGTGTGCTGCCTGCTCGGCACTGTGCTTTATGAGGTTGAAGTCGGTTCCTTATTCCTAGTTCCTTTTTCAAAGCTTATCTTTGCACAATTAAAAGCTGTTTAGTAACGAATTACACAAGATAAAGTGTAATTTTTTTTTTAATGAAAGTCTGTTTTTAATAAAAATGTAAAATAATGTATTGCATCCATAGCCCTGAAAAAAGACCTGAGCTCAGGCTGGGACTATTTGTCTGCTTTTTGGGTCACCCCAAATCACAAGTCTCTGCCAGTGGGAGACTCCTGATGAAGCCCCTGCAAAGTCCTGCCTGACCCCAAAGCTTGGCTTTTGCTTGTCAGTTGGACAGCTGACAGCCCCCAGGCCTGAATAAGGAGCTGGGAATATGGGGGACAATCCTTTTTGAGTCACCCCAGACCACCTGTTTCTGCTGTACAGGGATTCTCTCAAAGAAGGTTGGACAGACTTCTCCCCATCCTGAAGCTGAGTTTCTGTCTGACCGGCTGCCAGTTGATAGGCCCCCAAGCCTATGTGTTCTGTACAAAAAAACACTTGAATACAGGTTTGGGCTGGCACTACAGGAGGAAATCCTTTTGTTGGGTCACTCCAGACCACAGGTCTCTGCCATTGGGGGACTTTCCTGAAGAAGCCCTGCCCAACCCAAAGCTCACCTTTTGCATGCTAGGCTGCCTACTGACAACCCTGGGGTTGGGCTGTAATTATAGGTGAAAGTCATTGGCCATGCATAGGGGGTGCATACAGGTGCACATGCACCCCTTGCAAAAAGGGCGGCGGCTGCTGCAGCTGCCAGCAGTGCCTGTGGGCAGTTGCTGCTCACCACCCTTCCCCGCCCTCCCCACCACTGCAGCTGCCTGTGGGAGCTCCCTGCTCACCACTGTCACCTGCAGGTGGTTGCCATGCGACCCCAGCCTCCAGGGGCACACTGTTCATGGTGAAAATCCTTTCTGGGTCACCCCAAACTAGGGGACTCTCCTGAAGAAGTCTGGGGAGGCCTCTCCCTGTCCAAAAGATCAGTTTCTGCCTGCTGGGCTGGTATATAACAGGCCCCAGGCATGAATAAAGAGCTGGGTTTGGGCTAAGATTACAGAAGTAAATCCTTGTCAGGTCACCCCAAAACACATGTCTCTGCCCTCAGGGGACTCTCCTGAAGAGTGGGCAGAGTCCTGCCTGACCCAAAGCTTGGCTTGTGAGTCACAACCTGACAACTGACAGGCCCCAGGGCAGTGTGCTCAGTATATAGTCCTAAATAAAAAGCTGAATTTGGGCTGGGATTGTCACATAAAATCATTGAAATCCTGGGATTATCAAGTAAAATCCAAAACAAATACTGCCACCTGGAGACTTTCCTAAAGAAGTCCCTGCCTGACCCAAAACTCAGATTTGGCGTGCCAGCCTCTCGGATCAAAGTCCCTCTCTGGAGCTTTGTGTTCTTTACCAAGCACCAAATAAAGAGCTCATTTGGGTCTGGGGTTATGGGTGATAATCCTTTTTAGGTCACCTTAAACCACACATCCCTGCCACCAGGGGATTCTTCTGAAGAAGTCTGGGCAGGGCACTGCCTGACCCAAAGCTCAGTTTTTGCATGCCAATCTGCTAAGTGACTGCCCCCTGACCTGTGTGCTATGTACATTCCTGTGACTAAAGAGCTGAATTTAGGCTTGTATTATGGGGCAAAATCCTTTTTAGATCAACCCAAAACACCCCTCTCCACCACCTGGCGACTCTCTGAGCTGGTCCCTGCTTGACCCAATGCTTGGTTTTTGAGTACCAGCCTGCCACCTGCCACCTACCCTTCAATGCCTGCATGCTAAGTACATCCTGCTAAATGAGTTTATTTTGGGCTGTGATTATGCCGCAAACCCCACTTTGGGTCACTCCAAACCACACATATCACTAACCAAGGAACTCTCCTGAATAAGTTTAGACAGACTGATGCCCAACCTGCAGCTTAATTTTCACATTCCAGCTAGCTAACTGAGAGCCCCCCAGGCTTGCATGTTGTGTAATCAGTACTAAATAAGAGGCTGAGGTTGGGCTGGGATTTCCAGACAAAATCCTTTTCAGGTCACCCCAAACTGCACCTCTCCACCACTAGGGGACTCTTCCAAAGAAGACTTTTCAGGCCCCATTGGATCCTTGGCTTTTTCCACCAGATTTTTATACATGACATTAAGTAAGTTGGTAGCTTAAGAGTCATGTGGAAGCCATGATGACATTCAATTGAAATAAAACTATATGCATTCTAGGTCTATATCAAATTACTGAACCATGCCTTCCAAATGCAATCACTGGCTTTTCAGAAATGCTGGTACTCTGTTCCCTTGCCCACAAAATCCATTTCATATATCCTGTATTTCAGTATCTTGTATTTAAGTAGATGACATGTTGCTAGTTAAAGCATGTCACCAGTCCTGATTAATTCAACAGAGAACATCAGATCTATTTGCAAATTTATCAGTTATTAATTTATTAGTTTGCTAAAACAAAGGTTTTCTCATTGCACGTACAAAGTAGTTGGAGTAGTGTACTGTAACGGGGATCATGAGGCCCTGTTACTGAAAAGGCTGTCCACCCCAGGAGGGGTCATCATCAGGTCAAGAGACAAGACCAAAACCACAGAGCTGCGACCTCCCACAGCTGTCCTGAATAACAGAAAAGGGTACAGAATAAAAGGAAGAGAGGAGAGACAAAGCCCCCGGCTGGGGACCAAGGACAACGGAGCTTCCGAATGCTGAAGACCACGGAGACAGCAAAGGAAAGGAGCTGAAGGATCATGAGGTTGGAGACTGATGCCAGGAAGGTAAAAGAATAATAGAGGGTACTTACTGAAGTAAGAAATTGGCTGGCGATTGGCCGAGGCAGCTGCTGCAGCAGGCTCAGCTGAGCCAGCACGGCTGGCGGGGATGGAGCGGAGTCCGTACCCCAGCAGACTTGGCTGAAGAGACACAGCCAGCACAGGGAACGGAGCAAGTCCATACCATAGCAGGCTCGGTAGGAGCGGCGCGGCTGGCATGGGGAATGGAGTCAGCATCCCAGTCGACTCAGCAAGGGCTGCATTGTTGGCATGGGGAGGGAGAGCAGGGCCAGCATTTTTGGCAGGCTCAAACAAAGACAGCAGAGCAGTCAGCGTCTCAGTGTTTCGGCAATGGCTGCACAGCTGGTACTGACTGGGAGTGGAGACGGTATCCCAAAGGGAACGAAGAGCACCGCAGCAGAAGCAGTAGCCGCAGTGTGATCGCAGAGAGTCAGACCTGCAAAAGAGAGAGAAGTAGTCCCTGTAAGAGGAAGAGATAGGATGTCCCTAGGAAACAGAGGGAGAAGCCATCCCTGTGGGGAGGATGATACTTGGAGGGCCTGTAAAAAGGTAAAGAGGGAGAAGTGAAAAGGCATGGTGGCGGGTACACTTTGTCACTTCGTGTTTTCATCGACCAGCAAAACTGTATCTTTTCCTTTTTACACCTAGTAAATGAGTTTCATACTCTAAAAGGGTTAACTCACCTGAGTCTTCTTTTCTTCAATCTTCCCATCAAAGGTGTGGCAGCAAAGTCAGACCAAGAGAGCCCCTAGTATAGACACCGAACCTGGTAACGTGCAATACTGGCAACCATTTTGTATGTTTCCATGAACTTGGTGAGGCTGAGCGCTGGCATTACTATGATGGGATTTTAAAATGAAAAAAGATAAGATGTGGAAGAAGCTCCAAAGCTTCCCTTGTTGCTGTATGAATGTCTCAGAAATAATAAAGAGATTGGCAAGGACACACATGGATAGTTAAATACATACAACTCTCTGGTTGTATGTACTGTTGTACTGGTTGTACTGGTGCTAATGCAGGTCAGGTCAAGTTTGCCTGCTACTGTAACTTACAATAGCTGGAACAACCTGTGAATGTTTTTGCTGAGTGCTGGGCATCAGTTAAGCAACCTGGCAACCTGTAGGGTGCCAATGGCTTCCTGAAGAAGAGCACTTTAGAATGAGTTACTAGCCTTACCCCTGATGGAGGAAATGCTGTCAAAAGGTTGTTGAACTGAAGTCTACTCCACGATAGGGTAGACTGGGCTCTTTAACCCTGGTCATTTGCCATTCTAGGAGCAGAGCTCCAATAGACAGACAAAATAGATGTTCTCCTTTGATCTGGCAGCTCCTGCAGCCCACCTGATTCCAAACATACCGGCATCTGCCTTTCCTTTGGATTAAATCAGCACGGCTGAGAGGGGGATGCTGGTGTGTGGGCAGCTCAGTGTCTGCATATACAGGCTTTTGTGCCCTGGAGAGGTCATTCCAGCTTCACTTTATCTTTCAAGTGAAAATTACATACAGCAAGCTGATGTCTCTCACAGCATAATTCTATTGTCTTGTGAGACATGCCTACTACTACTACTGGTGCTAATACTGTTATTTTCAGTTCTCATCTGTTCTCATCTATCTTCTATGTTCTGTTATCGGATGGAATAGTATGCTTTGATAATGATAATTTATTTTTGCAAGTAACGCCTTATTTACCGGAATCTAAGATGGCTTTCAATGTAGGATGATCACCCCAAATAGGTAGATTCCATCTATGGAAAAGTATAACATTAATTCTATAATTTGCCATAATTTTTCATGTATAAAATCTAATTATTGGAGGATTGTCTTAAATCTGTTCCCAACCATGAAGGGGTGAGGCAGGCAGCCTGACACCTGCACCTTGCTTCCCTGCCACTTACCCCCCATGCCTGTACCCTTGCCATCTGTCCCCTGATCTGCACCCCACCCAATTTCCAGGCCACGCTGCTGTCCAATCCCCATAACATGCTGCTGTCCACCTCTGCTGCTGTCCAATCCCCAACATTTGCTGCTTCCAAATCCCAATGTGTGCTGCTGCCCAATCCCCTGCCTGCTTCCCCATGTGAGCTGCTGCTCCAATACATGACCCATGCTGCTTCCCAATCCCTCCATGTGAGCTGTTGCCCAGTCCCCCAACATGCTGCTTCCTGATCTCCCATCTAATCATGAGTATATGCTGGTGCCTGATCCCAACCCACACTGCTGCCCAATTCCCCACCCAATCCTTGTGTGTGGTGTTTCCTGGTTCTCATGCAAGCTACTGCCCCATCCCCTCCCTGATCCCTGACCTGTACTACTGCCTGATCCTGGACCTGCCTGGTGACAGAGTACTGGTACTCAGATCCAAGGTAAGGCATGTTTTTCCCCATGTTAATTGACGGGGGAAAAACTTGTCCTGGATCCAAGTAAATATGGCAATTCCGTTTGGAAAAATCTGTGGATTTATATACAAAGTATATGTTTCCATGAGAAAAAATGAAGGAAAGAAAATTTATAATGTGGTATTTCCTGTTGGAAATCATTTATATAAATGTGTTTTATTTTACCTTAATACAGTGGTTCCTAATCTGTGGTATGGGTACCACCCGTGATAGGCAGACAACCTGCCAGTGGTACACATTAACAGATTTATTATAATTTATGTGACAAAAATTTGCTGGTGGTACTTAAGGTTGAACTGAAAAAATTGCTAGTTGTACTTAAGGTTGTATCATTTTAAGTTGGCGGTGCGCAATCTATCAGAGTTTGGGAACTGCTGCCTTAATAAATAACAAATAAATATAAAATAGTGACAGACGCAAAGTAGAAAAAATCATTCTAAATGAATAACTTCACATATTCTTAGTGACAGATGCTTATCCAAATATCTTCATATTAGCCTATATTTCTGTCTGAAAAGACTATTACATGTTTAATGAGAAAAACCAAAGAAGAAAACCTGTAATTTAATTTTTCACATTGTTTAAATCTGAACCAAGTTATCAAATAACACGAGGTCCCCAAGTAAATACAGGTATCAAATTTACACACAATTAGTTAAAGTGCATTAACTCATGTGTAGATGCAACCCAGCACTAAAGTTAGTGCTGTGTCTGCCCAACTACTAGGGGCTGGCCAGAGCCCAGGGTTCCTGGCTGGGCACCTCTACTGCCCCAGCCTGGGCTGCTCTGTGGCAGCCTCTACCTGCAGACTATAAAAGCCTGTAGCCATTTTGTACCCTGAGGTACACTTCACAGAACCTTTAAGAACTGAAAGCCCTGTGTGCCCCCTGGACAGGGCCCAGGCTGCTGCTGCTAGTGCTGTCCCCTACCCAGAGATCCTGCCTGGCCACAGGTAGGTGTTGCAAAGGGCTGTAGTCTGCTGCTCCCCTTGCCTAGCCCTGGGATCTCACTAGGGCTGCTACCTGGCATCAGGGCCAGCACCTGCTCCCTGCTGCTGCTTACCCCCAGCACTGTCTCCTGTGTTTACAGATGCTGTGCCACATTTGCCTCTGCTGCACAGCTCACAGTCCCTGACCATGCCCCTGCACTGTGTGGTGCAACCAGCTGCACAGGGGCCCACATCACCACTATGTTCTACCCACTGAGGACTGACCCCACCCACATGCACACTCCTGAGCCTTCTGCCTCAGGCCCCAACTGGAGCCAGGAGGAAGTTGGAGACCTCATGGCCCTCTGGGAAGATGTGGAGTGCAGAGGCAGTTTGTGCAGGGTGGGCACTCCAACACACATATTTATGAGGCCCTGTCAAGTGGAATGCACAAGAGAGGCCACTCCCAGACAGTATGGCAGTGCTGCATAAAGATCAAGGCCTTGTGGTCACAGTGGGTGGCCGTGACCAACTGCAACTCTTGAGCTGGTCATGCCCGCAAGGTCATGCCCTTCATGCAGCAGCTGACCAATATTTGGCACCCTGGTACCATAACCCTCCAGTTTACACCTGCAGGAGTGGCCTGGTGAAGCCCGCACCCCACCCTGAGCCATCTGGTGTTGATACCACAAGGAATGCATCAACACTGGCAGCAATAACCTCCTTGGAAGCAGGTGGCAGGGACATGTAGTGCTGCCACAGGTAGTCCTCCAGGTGGTGGTGGAGGTTGCAGGGCAGTCCGGGTTTGTCCCCCACCATCATAGCTCAGGGTCCCAAACCAGGAGTGCAGGTGTGCTCAAGGCACCAGCAGGATCAGCAGCAGCAGGGTGCAGCAGCTCAGCCTGAACAAACAGGTCATCATGCACTGCCTGGGGCACACACAACAGGGGCATGCTCAGGGTACAGCAGCGGCATGGAGCGAGGGACTGGCCCCAGGGTACTTCTTTGGAGAGATGCCCTGTGGAAAGGGAAGGGGTGTGACTAGACCCTTGCCCCAATTGTCCAGAAGTCCAATGCACCTTAAGGCCAGGCACTGTGTGCTGGGTGGCAGTGCAGTAGAGAGGCCACCCTGTGGGGGAGGGGGTGGGGGGGGAGAGTGAGGTCTGGAGAAGTGGTAGCACATGCTGCCAGCAGCCTGGCCTGTCCTGCCCTGGGAAGAGGGCAGAGGATGCAGGCTGCCTATGGCCAGCACCCACTGGGGCACCAGCCCCAGAGGAGCACACGGGGACAGGGGGCTTGAGTGGCAGCCACCTAGGCCCAGCCCTCTCCAGCCAGCTTACCATAGTCCCTGGGCACCTACACATGGCTAGGCAGCACATGGCTCCTAGTGCAGAGCATCTTATCTCTGAAATGTTGCAGACTCTCACAAAAGGCTCTTGCCTCTGCAGACCCAACATCTGGATGTGTGGGAGAGCCCTCCAGCCCCAGCAAGGGTGTTGTCTCAGGGACACCACCACCCACTGCTGGAACCCACTGCGTGCACCATGTGCACCAGCAGCAGACAAAAGACCAGACACTCCTGGTCCAGCGTCTGGGGGTGATTGTGGAGGAGTGGGAGGTGTAGGAGTGGTCCTGGCAGGTGAAGGACATTGCCCAGGTGGAAGCACAGAAATGGGCACAGCAGGAGCACTGGGCCCACATGGAGGCCCTGAGCAGCAGTGACTGGAGCAGCTCCGGCTGCAGTGGGACACTGACCACTGGGCTGTCAACAGCTTCCTGGCCCTGGTGACCTCAGCCATGTCCACCACTGCTCAATCCCCACCTGTGGCCCTGAAGCCAGCCCCCACCCAGCCCTGGGCTCAGCCTTGCCACTTACCCAGAGGCCATGCACCTGAATGCCAGGAGGTGCCAGGTATAACACTGCAAGGAGATGCTGGCCATGTGTAGCAGGGCACTAGGGTGCCTGCTACTGGTACTAGGAATAAGGGCTGCTGAAGCTCCCTAAGATAGCACAGGTGTTGGTCGCTGGAGCAACCAGGCGGGTCATATGACCAGAAAGGGGCAGGGCTAGGCCTTTATAAACAGCCCAGGCCAAAGCCTAGTGGCAGTTCCCTTCTGGCAGCCTGAGGTGCAGGAGCTCTGCAGAAGAGCCCAGCAGAGCAGAGACGAGTGGTGCAGCCTGAGCACCTAAGGGACCGCAGCATGGTGAGGGCAGAGAGAATCCTGACAGAGATGCCTCTGCAAGAGGACCAGTTTGGGCCTGGACCCTTATGTTATAGCCAGTAGGCTTATTTTGAGTTAGAGTCGGTTGGCTAGTAGTTTGCTTTGCGGTAGGGCTGTTTGTGTGAATACTGGAGGACCGAGTGAGGCTGTAGGGGTGCGAGGAGGCCTCATGGGAGCACCCCAATAATCCGGGGGTTCCTGGTGCCCAGTGGCGCAGCGAGTGGTGCTGGGTGGGCACAGCCGTGCGCGCTGGTGGGGCACGTATTGGGGGTGTTGACCCCGACCGGAGGACCAGGTGAGGCTGTAGGGGTGTGAGGAGGCTTCACGGGAGCTCCCCAGTAATCCGGGGGTTCCTGGTGCCCAGTAAGGGCACAGCAAGCGGTGCCAGGGCGGCACAGTGATTGGCGCCATAGCTGGCACAGCGGGTGTGCGCCAGAGAGGTGCAGTGTGTGGGGTGTTGAGACCCCAGCCCGTGGGGGTGGTATTTTGCCCAGTAGGGTGTACGACCTAGGAAAAGGGCCTGGGGCCAGGTAAGGCTAAGGCTGCCTGAGCCCCAACCTTGGGAAGCCCGAGTGCGGGCCAGGAGTGCAGGCAGCGCGGTATAGGCCCCAGGGAGGGTGAGAAGCGCGGGCAGCGCGGTATAGGCCCCAGGGAGGGCGAGAAGTGCGGCACAGGCCCCAAGAGAGGGCGAGGGGCGCGAGAAGTGTGGTATAGGCCCAGAGAGGGCGGGGAGCGCGGGCAGCACGGCACAGGCCCCAGAAAGGGGGCGAGGGGCGCGAGAAGCCCCGCACAGGCCCAGAGAGGGCGAGGGGCGCTAGAAGCACGGTATAGGCCCCAGAGAGGGCAGACACACACGGGAACAGGACACCAAGGGGAGCGTGTAGTAAAAGTCCTGGAGAGGGGCTGGCACACGAGGACAAGCCTGGGGGGCAGACTAAAATAGGAGGCTCCAGGGCGACCGATTAGCACCCTACTGACACTAAGTCCCAGAGAAGGGCGAGCGTGCGGTAGAAGCCCCGGGGAGGGGCAGGCGCGTGAGAGTAAGCCTGGAGAGGGGCGGACGTGCGGATAGGGTCCTGACTGATAGGAGCTCGACAGAGCCAAGCGCGCAACTAGAGGCCCGGAAAGGGCGAGAGGGTGGACAGAAGCCCGGGAGAGACGAGTATATTGGGCGTGTGTACAGAGAAACCCCAGAGAGAGGGAGTGCACGTATTGAGAGACCCCAGGTAGGGGCGAGCATATGACACGAGAACGTCCGGTACAGCTGCGAGGCTTGGAGCGTGCTAAAAGGGAGGTTGGAGGCACGCATAGCCCTTAAGGCCGGGGTGCACCGAGTCACCCCATACGGAATGGGGGATAGTTCCAGTGTAACACCATGTACGAGGGGATCAAAGGCAGCCTCCCTTACAGAACCATATACGAACAAGATGTGGCGGGCGAGATAAGAGGGTGCTGGATCGCCCATGTGACATGGTAAGGGGGCGCTAAGGGGATCACGGCCACCCCTAGGCCCCCGCACCATGACACCATGGACTGGGGCAGGCAGAGATGAAACTGCCTACCATTGAGGAGCACCATCCAGTGTCACCTACTGATGAGGCAGCAGTCTGCCGTGGTCACCACAGCCCTCAGATCCAGAGGGGAACTGTCCAAAGCCAGGTTGCTGGGCATCTGTCCCCGGGCTCTGCCTATGTGCCCCCACCCCACAGCCCCCCACTCCAAAACTCAGACTGAGATTGAGACTGTTGTACGTAGTTTTCATTTAGAGAAGAGGGTTTTTTACTGGTGGTGAGTGAGGAGGGTGGTGGAGGGGCACTGTGTCTTGGGGAGGAAGTTGAGAAGGGGCTCTGTTGGCTGAGGGGGGAAGAGGAGAGGGAGGGGACTCTGTGTTGGGGAGGGGTGGAGGAGGGGGCTCTGTGTTGCAGGGGGAGGGGAGAAGGATGGAGTTGGGTGTTGTGAGGGTAATCAAGTTTTTTTGTTTAACCCATGTGCATGCCCTGAGCATGGTGCTAGGGATTGGCAGGGGGTGGGGGGGGCGGGTGGATGGCAGGGCAGGTGGGCTGCAGCAGGTTGTGTAGGAGGAAAGGGTTGGCCAGGGCACCCTGCATCTGGTATCCTGGCCACTGCTTGCGGGTACGCAGCTGTCCTGGGGCCTGGGTGGGGGAGGGGAGTGCTGGAGCCAGCAGGCCCAGCATCATGGCCAGCAGCAGCGGGCAGGTCCGCAGCAGGGCACTGGGTGCTGCTGCAGGGGCAGGTGCAGGCAGGCCTGATGCAGGGAGACAGGGTGGGCAAGGAGGGAGCTGCCCCTACAGCAGGTGCATGGCTCCCAGGCTGGCTAGGGATCCGAGTTTCCAAGATGGCTTCCAGATGCTGGCAGCTGGCTCTGACTACAGCATAGCTGCCAAATGCTGGCAGCCATGTGGCTGGAGCCTGGTCCCTTTTGCCTCCCCCTCCCCCCCCCCAGTTGCCACAGGAGTGTATGACAGGGCTGAAAGAGCTTGAGACTAATTTTAGTGCCAAGTGCACTAACTTTAGTTCCAAGACCATGCACATGTAGACACCTACCCACAATTGCTTAAAGCGCATTAGTTTAATGTGCATTAAATTTACTCGTGCCTATTTGCATGTGTAGATGTGCCCATAGTAATAGTATTTTAAAAAATTGTATTTTATATATGTGTACTTTATCCCTGATTACGTTCTGCATGTTAAACTAAGTTTATATTCCATAGTGAAAAGTTTGTATATTTCTTATCTGCATACCCTCATTAGTATGCAGAGGGTACCCAAGTTTGAAGGGTTACTTGAGCCTGTTTTCACTGTTTGTGTGAAAGTGCACACTTGTAAAAGGCAAGTGAGAGAGCGTAAGATGAGAGGCATGTTAATAGGCAGATGAGATTTTGTGTCTACCAGCTCTCCATTCCAAATTTGTTAAGTCTGTTATTGATGCCAAGTGACCAAAATCAGCCCCATTATAAGACATGCAATAGACTGCAATGGGGTGGCCCTCAGTTTTGGTGAAAAGTACAGGTGTGGGCAAAGGGGAGAGATTCCAGACAGGAGTCACTCCCTAGATATTTTCAACCAACTCCTCAGATAAAAAGTGCTTTTGAGCACAGAACTCTGTAGTCTAGGTTCTAGGTAATTCACTATAGTAAAAACAAGTAAAAAAAATCTTAGAGCCTACCACTGATATAGGGCAGGATCTAAAATACCTGGGGTTCCATGGTACTCTGAAGAGGACCAACAGAAAACCCTGGCAGGATGGAGGAGTGACAGAGAATCCCAGTGGCATGAAGGAGAAGCAGTTACACCCAGGAGAGCAACAAAGTTCCCTGGAGGTGTAGAGGAGTGACGGAGACCCCTAGCAGAGCAGTGGAGATCTCTGGAAGTGGCATCCACAGCAGTGCTCCCTAGCATCACACTTCAGCACCATTCTATAGCATCGGTGACAGTAACTCCTGTGCAGACCTCCCTACCAGATCATTAGATGCAGGGGTAGCAGTGGACATTGTCTTCCTGGACTTTCAGAAGGCCTTCAACACTGCCTCTCACCCTGTTCTCATTAAGAAACTGGGGGACTGTGGTGTCGACACCCACACAGTCAAATGGGTCACCAACTGGCTGGAGGGCCGCACCCAGAGAGTGGTGGTGGACGGGTCATTTTCAGCCTGGAAGGATGTGGGCAGTGGGGTTCTGCAGGGCTCGGTCCTCGGGCCTGCACTGTTCAACATCTTCATCAGTGACTTGGACGAGGAGGTAAATAGCACCCTGTTCAAATTTGCTGATGACACTATGATGTGGGGGGATGTGGGCACACTAGAAGGGAGCAATAGGCTACAGTCGGACCTAGACAGGTTACAAGGGTGGGCAGATGAGAACAGGGTGGGATTCAACACTGACAAGTGCAAAGTGATGCACCTGGGGAGGAACAACCGGCACCATACCTACAGGTTGGGGAACTCCCTTCTTGTCAGTACAGAGGCAGAAAAGGATCTTGGAGTCATCATTGATGCCAAGATGAACATGGGCCGGAACTGTGGGGACGCAGTCAGGAAGGCCAACTGTACCTTGTCACGCATCCACAGATGCATCTCAAGCAGGTCCAAGGAGGTGGTCCTCCCCCTCCATGCGGCACTGGTCAGGCCGCAGCTGGAGTATTGCATCTAGTTCTGGGCACCGCACTTCAAGAGGGATGTGGACAACATGGAAAGGGTCCAGAGGAGGGCCATGCGCATGATCAGGGGGCTGCAGGGCAGGCCTTATGAGGAGAGGCTACAGGACCTGAACCTGTTCAGCCTCCACAAGAGAAGGCTGAGGGGGGATCTAGTGGCCTGTTACAAACTAGTCAGGGGGGATCAGCAGGCACTGGGGAAGTTCCTGTTCCCCTGAGCACTGCCAAGAATGACCAGGAATAATGGTCACAAGCTGTCAGAGGGTAGATTTAGGCTAGGTATCAGGAAGCGCTACTTCACTGTCAGGACGGCTAGGATCTGGAACCAACTTCCAAGAGAAGTGGTGCAGGCTCCTACCCTGGGGGTGTTTAAGAGGAGGTTAGATGAACACCTTGCTGGGGTCGTTTGACCCCAGTACTCTTTCCTGCCATGGCAGGGGGTCAGACAAATGATCCACTCAGGTCCCTCCTGACCCTAGAAACTATGAAACTATGAATCTATCAAGCCCTTGCTACTTTGGCTGGCATAGGTGGTAAAGCCCAAGGAGAAGGGAAGTAACCTCTGGCAAAGGGGAGCCTCCTATGTCCTTTGGGTTGGGCCTCCCTATGCAACACTTACTACTAAGCTGTTGCAGGTGGTAGAGACCCTGGGTGGCAGCCCTGGGCGAGACTCCCTTCCCAAGTGACTGAGCTAGGTGGTAGCTCCCAGGGTTGGTTTGCTGCTGAGTATGGCTGATAAATTTTGAGCTACATTAATAGTTAAGGTAAACTTTAATAGTTAAGGTTTTGCTTAGTGTGTATCCTTGTTGCATCAAAAGATACAATTTTTGTAAATGAATTGTGCCATATCAGAAAAGGTTCTTTGGATAAATATGACATCTTTTACTAGACCAACTCAAATATTTGGCAACATTCTTCTTAGCAAGCTTTCGGGTTTAAATACCCTTTGTCAGGCTGAGGAAGCATCTGCAGTTGGTGTGTGCTCTTCCTGGGTGGAATGAATAATAAAGAAGTCAGAGGCTGGTATATATGCAAGACAGACTGTCAGTGAAGACGTAACTTGAGGAATCAGTTGGTGAGAGACAGGCTGAGAGGGTGGGGGAGTGTAAAGGGAATGAATATAAGTAGTGGAGCAGTATAGTTGTGCCATATATTACATATTTCCTTTTCCCTAATTCTTTTACTGTATTATCTGCTAAATTATTATTCACAAGCTTCTGATTTTTAACAGGGGTATAGGGTGATAGACCTTTTCATGCAACATCCTGGTTTTTGCCCAGATAGACAGTATGCTCCCTGTGAGAGATGATCTTTCAGTTTGGCATTCACCTAATCTAGGAACAATGAATTTACACAGGGTGCTTTGCAGGTACTTTACTTTCCATATCAACTCATTGTGCATTTTGTGAGGGATTACACTACATTGTTATAGTTCTAAATGTGGCTGCCCAGTGATATTTCAGGTCTCCCTTTTCCTGTTCATCTACATTTGTTTCCTTTTGATACTAGGCTTTTTATTATGCCATAAAAAGTTATAAACATTTTTTCTACAAATATTAAAAAAAATATTACAGGCAGCTTTATAGGCAAGGTGAACCTTATGTATAACATTTTAGGGAGGACCATCATCTTGCTAATTCTGCCTGCCCATCCATAGGTAGGTTTCAAATCACAGCAAAGGGCGTGGAGCTACACTTCGTTCAGCTGCTGCACATGGCGCAGTGAGCTCTTTGAGCTCCCTGGCATGTCAGCACAGTTCCTGCCAGAGCTGCTCACATACTGTGAACTCCAAGCTCACCAGCTGATCAGCACAAGTTCTGGCCAGAGCTCCTGTTTTCATGTGGATCCATAGCTCAAGGGATAAGGGCTAGCACGGTCTTCTTCCCTTTTGTCTTGGATGCATCGCAGAAGGTTTTGCATAGTTCTTTGGAATCAAATACGGGATTATAGACCTTACACAAGATGGAGACAATATCTTTAGATTTATAATTTATAAAATTCACTTTGGTAGCCTCTGGGCTTGTAGCATTACTAGGAAAAAAATTAATGGTTTCTATGATTTCATCTGGCATAACGTTTTATTTAATTCAGATCTGTGTTTACTATTTAAGGTGGTAAATTAATTTTCTCAAGATACTTCTTAATTTCTTATGTGTTAGGGCTTGGGCAAGTACACTAAGTTTTATAAAAACCTGTGTGGCAGGGCACTCTTTGTGCCTGCCACTTTAAGGGCCTGGAGCTCGCAGCTGCCAGGTGCCTGATGAGGGGAGCCATTCTGAATCTGGGGCTACCCATATAAACAAAGCAGTTCTGCTGCTGAAAGCTAGGCAACAATATTGCCTGGCTGGAGGGCTGCTAGTATCATCTGGAGGGAAGAGAGGAGCTGTAGGGGATGGTAAGGAGGCTCCTGGTCCTGGGCATGACCTAAAACTGTACTCTGCTGGGATTGGGTGCCCTGGTGGGGCTTTCAGTGGTGTGGGACCCCCCAGGCAATACCAGGCTAGCTACCACCCTGGTAAAAGGTGGGTTGGGATGCCTTAACCCCTAGCACCCAGAACTGGGTGGGTTACCCCTTGTTTGAAGGGCCTGGAGGGTGGACCCCTGGAGTGAGAGAAAAGGGCCATAGACTCATGCCTGTCTGAACTTCCCCTGACTGGTCAATGCCAGAAGGGTCAAAGGGCCAGGGGTCCACTGCAAGGAACGCCCAAGAGCTACACACCTGGGGTTGCAACTGGCCTGGAGCTGGGCCAGAGCTAGTGAGCCAAAGGTCCCGGGGGGACCACACCCGAAGGGGAAGCAATTCAGGGAGCTATGCTGCCTAGTATGAAGGTGGATGAGACCACCTGAGGACAGGAATCCAAGTGGGGTGCAATTAGAAGGATTCTGGGTCCCAGTGTGGGAGGCCGGTGATTATAATAACATCTAGATGCCATCTGTGGGGCTTGGGCTGGGTGTAGGGGAGGAATGGAGCCACAGATAGCACCCCCTGGCATCGGGGCAGAAAATGGACAGCCTCCCACTTAATTACATCAGTGAACTAATTAACAACAAGGCAAGGCAGGCGGTTGGCCCAGAAACAGGTGGGCAGGCTACAGTTTATTCAGCCCTGAGAGGCCCCCCTGTTACAACCTGGAATTGCCCTTTAATGTATTCCTCTCTTGTTAGGATACCACACTTTTTGCTACAGATCTTATTAATTATTTTCTTTTGTCTTTGTTTTTTAAGAAGCTTAACTAGTCCTTTATCCACTTTATTATGGTTTTCATAAAAATATATCTTAGAGGGACTGATCTGTTCTTCTGTCTTTTCTATTTCAATTTAACCTATTTGCCGCTAATTTTGATTAGTTCTAACAAAATGATTTTTTCTGGGAAAATTATAGACTTCTTCTGCCTTTTTGAACTTTAAATATAAATCTTGCAGTTGTTTTAAAGTTTTACTATTTAGATAATTAGTCATTTCAGTTAATTTCCGTCTAACTGCTTTGGCAGCATGCTATAATATTAAGGGTGAAATCTCGGGTAAATTGTTTTCCTGCGTATAATTTTGATTATTTATCGCATTATGCATGCCTTTCCCCTCAAAAATGACACCCCCCCCCAAAATTGGGGTGCATATTGTAAGAGTGTGTGAGGTTCTGCATTTAACCATAGTTTTATCAAGGTAAAACCCTTGTTATTATGATTAATTTACAATTAACAATCAGGTTCTTGTTACTGGTTTATTTTAATGGTGATCCCGATTCTCGCTTACCATGTCTTGGTGGGAAATTATGCTTCGGGTGGGATGGAGTTTTACCACCACAATATATTTGTGACCTGAAATTTGTTAATTTGTCCTTCAACACCAAACTCTTAGAATCATAGAATCAATGAGTCAGAAAGTACCTAGACAGATCATCTTGTCCAACCCCCTGCCATGGGCCGGAAGGAGCACTGGGGGTTGCAGGGGTCATAAGACCCCAGCCAGGTGCCTATCCAGTATCTTCTTGAAGATTTCCAGGGAAGGTGAAAGCACCACCTCTCTGGGAAGCCTATTCCAGGCTCTGGCCACCCTTACAGTGAAGTAGTTCTTCCTAATATCTAACCTAAACCTACCCTCCCTCAGCTTGTGGCCATTGTTCCTGGTGACTCCAGCGGGGGGCCCTGGTGAACAGACTTTCCCCAAGTCCCTGCTGCTGGCCCCTGATAAAGTTGTAGGTAGCCACAAGATCGCCCCTCAGTATCCTCTTGCAGAGACTGAAGAGATTCAGGTCCCTCAGCCTCTCCTCATAGGGCTGGCCACGGAGGCCCACAACCACACACGTGGCCTCCCCTGGAACCTCTCCGGGTTCTCCACGTCCCTCCCGAAGTGCAGTGCCTGGAACTGGACGCAGTACTCCAGCGGCGGCCTAACCAGTGCCGCATAGATGGGGAGCAAGACCTCTCTGGACCTGTTAGTGATGCCCCTGTTGATGCAGGACAGGGTGCAGTTGACTCTGCCTATTGCTTCGTCACATTGGCGACTCATATTCATCCTGGAGTCAATCCTGACTCCAGGATCCCTCTCTGCCTCTGTGCTGCTGAGAGGGTCAGCCCCTAACCTATAACCATAATGCTGGTTCCCTCTCCCCAGGTGCAGCACCCTGCACTTGTCCTTGTTGAACCGCGTCCTGTTCAGATCCGCCCACTTCTCTAACCTATTCAGGTCTGCCTGGATGAGGTCCCTGCCTGCCGGTGTATTCACTTTACCCCACAGCTTGGTATCATCAGCAAACTTAAACAGGGTGCTCTCCACACCCTTGTCCAGGTTGCTAATGAAGATATTGAACAGCACCGGCCCAAGGACTGAACCCTGGGGGACCCCGCTGCCCACACCCTCCCAGGTCAACATCGACCCGTCCACCACCACCCTCTGGGTGCGTCCCTGGAGCCAGTTTGCCACCCATGTGACTGTGCATTCATCAGTGCCGCAGTCCCTCAGCTTGCCCACCAGAATTGAGTGGGACACTGTCGAAGGCCTTCTGGAAGTCCAAGAAGATGACATCAACATCCTCCTTCCCATCTAAGTTCTTTGTTACCTGGTCACAGGAAGAGACCAAGTTAGTCAGGCAGGATCGGCCTGGCATGAACCCATGTTGGTTACCCCTCAACCTCACTTCCCTTGCAGGGCTCTCACAAATGTGGCCCTTGATACTTTTTTCAAAGACCTTCCCCAGGATAGAAGTGAGGCTGACTGGCCTGTAGTTGCCAGGCTCTTCCTTCCTCCCCTTCTTGAAAATAGGGACCACATTGGCCCTTTTCCAGCCCTCAGGGACTTGGCCCGAGCACCAGGAGTCCTCAAACAGCTGTGCCAATGGCTCCGCAATGACACCAGGCAATTCCCTCAGCACCTGCGGATGAAGGTCATCCGGGCCTGCTGACTTGGACACATCTAAGTCCTCCAGGTAATCCTTAACTAGGTCTGAACTAACAGTCGGGGACTCGCATCCTTCCTGGGCCTCTCTACGCTGTCACCCGAGAGCACCCCATTGTCAGCGGACAGGAACACAGAGGCAAAGAACTTCTTCTGCCTTGTCTCACGCGTGCATCACCAACTGCTCTGCCCTGCCCCATGAGGGTCCAATGTTACCCCAAGACTTCTTCTTGCTACCTATATACTTGAAGAAGGACTTTTTGTTATCCTTAATCCCAGAAGCTAATCTAAGCTCTAGTGCTGCTTTTGCCTTCCTCACCAAATCTCTACAAGCTCGGGTCAGGGAGGTGTACTCCTCCTTTGTCCCTGCACCCGGCTTCCACCACCAGTACGCTTTTTTTCTTTGCCCTCAGGCCAGCCTGGATATCCGTGCTCAGCCATGGAGGTTTCTTGGACCCTTTTCCTGCCTTCCTGCGCAGAGGAATTGTGTCCTGCTGCGCCCCAAGGATAGCCTCCTTGAGGAAGGACCACCTGTCCTGGACCCCTATGCTAGCTACCCGCTGGGCTCCAAGTGCCTCCCTGACTACTGCCCTGAGCACATTGAAGTTGGCTTTCCTAAAGTCAAGCATTTGCACTGTGCTAGTTACCCTCCCCACTTTTCTCTGAATAGCAAACTGGATCATTTCATGATCACTGTCCCCTAGCCTCCCTTGTATTAGCACCTCCCCCACCAGGTCATCCCCAGAGGCTAACACCAGATCCAGTATGGCGTTTTCCCTAGTGGGGACAAGTACCTCCTGCACAAGGTGTAGGTCCTGTATGCACATCAAGAACCTTCATGAGTGGCTAGACCTGGCCAACAGCTCCTCCCAGTTGATTTCAGAGACATCAGGGCTGGAAGGGACCTCGGAAGATCATCGAGTCCAGCCCCCTGCCCAAAGGGCAGGAAGTCAGCTGGGGTCACAGGATCCCAGCAAGATAAGCATCCAATTTACTCTTGAAGGTGTTCAATGTAGGTGCTTGAACCACCTCCGCTGGCAGACTGTTCCAGACCTTGGGGGCTCGGACAGTAAAGAAATTCTTCCTTATGTCCAGCCAGAGTAATGTCAGAGTAATTCATATCACCCATGACCACAACATCCTTTGCACGCACGGCCTCCCCCAGCTGCCTGGAGAATTCCAGATCCAGCTCTTCCTCCTAATGTGGTGGCCTGTAGTAAATCCCTACCACCAGATCCCTCTCCCCCCGCTCCCCTTGAAGTTTGACCCACAGGGTCTCAGTTAAGCCTTCCTCTGGTCCCATTTGGAAGGGAGAACTGGTATACTGTTCCCTAACATAGAGCACAACCCGCCCCCCCACACACACACACTTTTTTCCCCTTCTTGAAGTTGTCTTATAAAGTTAGGTAAATTCTACAAATCTTATTCTAAAAACTCACAGTGATACAGGTTTTTTTGTTAATTACCTTTTATTATTTTTGTTATAGACACAAAATTATTATGATTTTTTTTTCTTGAGTAGTTTGAAATTTTCTCTAAGTTTTTTCCAGGTAGTCTTCCAGTTCAGGCAATTACCAAGTCACAAATAATAAAATCAGGGTAAATGACAAAACAAGAACAGTCCCCAGTTGTCTGCTTCTAACGCGAGTCTATGAAGTTTAATATTCACTCTTGCTTCCCACAGTGGTGGTTGTTGTTGTTGGTTTTTAATATAAATAAACTTAAAAGAAAAAAAAACCCTTTACTTGTTTCTGCAGGGCTTTTTTTTCCCTTGACATGTTCCAGTCTTCTTAATTCTCTTCTTCATCAAGTCTTTCACTGGATTTGATCTCCGTTTCTTCTCTCCTCTTAATTATCCCTCGTGCTGCTTGTCAGCTCTCCTCCGGTCCAATCGGCACACTTCTCTCTCCCTTTTCCGCTCCATGCCATGTCACTTTTTCTCCCTACATCCAGGTCTCTCCCCTTCTCATCTGGGTCTCTCTTCATCTCCACCTCTCTCTCTTGCCGCTTCAGCTTCGCAGAGCAGTGACTCCGGAAGCGCTGTTCGCGGCAAGATCTCTCCTTCCCCATCAGCTCTTGCCCACTCCCAAGCAGCTTTGGGATCATCTTTTTTTTCTTCTTCATAGTGTGGAAGCTGATTTTTCTGTCTGGAATAGAAGCATTACTTCTCCAGAACCAACTGCCCAGCAGCAGTGGCATTTCTCTTTTAGGCAGCTGAGGGAGTCAGTTGACTTAATGGCTCATTGTTCTTTACTCAACAGGCATTAACAATTATCTCTCCTTTTTCATGGTCCTGATCTTCCACTAATCAACCTAACATTTCTTCTAGCAATTTTGCTGTCTGCTAGCTACTCCTGGTCTTCTCCTATTTTAGGCCTTGCAGATATTTTGGCTCTGTCCTTGTTGTATCCAGCTGTAACTTTGGAAAAATCTTTTTCTTCATTCTGTCTTTCCAAAAATGAGGTTCATATTTTATTTCAGGATGTACTGCATGTGAAAAAATATGGTACTTTCTTTAATTTGTTCTCTCATCATAGGTTTTTGCATTAGAATTCTATTCATGCTCCAAGTTTTCCTATAACTATGTCACAGGGTGGGGCCCCTGGAGCAGCCGTGATTCCTCCTGGCGCCCCTACCGTGCCAAGTTACTTGTGTAGCACCCTCAATCTTGCCCGCCATGTCTTGCTGTTATATAATATATTAGGGAGGCTGCCTTGGACTCTTAGATACGGTGCTATGTTTGTACTGGCCCCTGATCTATAAGTAGTGACCTGGTGCCCCCAGCCTTATGGGCTATGTGTGCCTCCAACCTCCCCTTTAGCACGCCTGTGAGGGAGTGGGGCCCAGGAGCAGCCGTGTACTCCCTAGCGCCCCCTGCCATCACGTAAGGTGGACTTAGCACCCTCAGATCCTCGCCCACCACGACTTTGATGATAAATAGGTTTGTATGGGAGGCTGCCTTTATTCCCCCCAGTGAACGGTGTGAATGTCCCTGCCCCTACTCCGTATGGAGTATCTCTGTGCACCCCTTGACTTAAGGGCTATGCGTGCCTCCAAAACCTCCCCTTTAGCACGCCCCAAGCCTCGCAGTTGTTCCTGGACGCTTATCCTGTCCTGGTCCTCCGACCGGGCCTCACTGGCACCCCCTGGGCTCGTCCCACCCTGGTGCCCCTCTCTGGCAACCCGAGTTCGTCCGCTCCCTGGCGCCCCTGGGGCTCACCACGCCCCGATGCCAGTCTCCAAACCCCGAAGCTATCACACCGCCCAGGCCATCTTCCAAACCCTTTGCTAGTCACTCTAATGTCCGAATACTGGCGAATACCGGATTGGGCTCAGGCGGCCGGAGCCTTACTGGCCTCTCCAACCCTACTGGGTAATGTCCGAATACCGGTGGATACTGGGTTGGGCTCAGGCGGCCGGAGCCTTACCTGGCCTCCCCGACCCTACTGGGTTCTTGTCCAAATACTAATGGATACCGGGTTGGGCTCAGGCGGCCGGAGCCTTACCTGGCCTCTCCGACCCTACTGGGTAATGTCCCCCTGTTACTCGGTTCCTAATAATCACAACCTGCCCCACTCTGGGGCCTGTGCCGCGCCTCTTGCGCCCGCTGCCCCACTCTGGGGCCTGTGCTGCGCCTCTTGCGCCCGCTGCCCCACTCTGGGGCCTGTGCCGCGCCTCTCGCGCCCGCTGCCCCACTCTGGGGCCTGTGCCGCGCCTCTTGTGGCTGGGGCTACAACCCCACACGGCGAGCGCCTTTCCGGCACTCCTTATGGTGTGTCTGCTGTGGCACTGTGCCCCTACTGGGCACTGGGAACCCCCAAGCTGCTGGGGAGTCCCCGTGAGGCCTCCTCTCACCCCTACAGCCTCACCCAGTCCTCCAGGGTAACTATAACTGAAACCCAAGCCACCTGGCTACAACATAAACAACACAGAGCCTCCTTGCTCATAACGTAAACTCCAAGCCCCTCTAGGGCTTGTAACCCTACCTTCCTTTAGGGTGTTCTCATCCCTAGCATCATCGCAGCCAGTCAGCACAGTAAGGCTGCAACCACCAACTCAGGCCGCTCAGCTCTGCCGCAGAGCTCCTGCTCCTGCAGCCACCAGAAGGGAAACTGCTAGCTAGGCTTTGGCCTAGCTGTTTATAAAGGCCTAGCCCTGCCTCCTCCTGGTCACCTGACCTATCCGGTTGCTACAGCAACCGGCACCTGAGCTGCCTCTGGTGATTGGCAGCTCCTTAACCCTCCATTAGTCACAGGACATGTCCTTGATCCTGTGACAACGCCCCAAGCCTCGCAGATGTGCCGGACGTTCTCGTGTCTCTACTTGTCTTAGCGACCCCTTTCGGGTGGTCTCGCTTTTATGCTCACCCCCCTCTCTGGGGCCTCTCAATATGTAGCGTGCCCTCTCCGGGGCCTCTCAATACATATACGCGCCCTCTCCAGGGCCTCTCAATATCTCAATCTGTATGCGCCCTCTCCGGGGCCTCTGTATAGCTTGCCCTCTCTTTGGGGTCCCGCGATAGGTTCGCCCCCTCACTGGGACTCCCCTATGTAGCTTGCCCTCTCCGGGTCTTCTCAATAAGCTCGCCCCCCTTCTGGGGCTTCTCATGTAGAGGCAGCACCCCCACTGGGCCTGTCTCCCCACGCTCACGCGCTCTCACCCACACTGGGGTTTCGTCACCCATGCTTCCTGTGGTAGGTTCCCCCACTGGGGTTTTTGTCGCCTGCGCTTCCTGCAGTTGGGGCTCAGGTGGCCTGTAGCCATGCCTGGCTCCCTGACCCGTCTTCTGGGTCATATGCTCTGCTTGGGCTCTACCCCCCCGATGCTGCCCCACTGGGCTGGGGTTGGGACACCCTGCTAGCTCTGCCTGATGTCGCCCCACTGGGCTGGGGTCGGGACACCCCACAACACCACGCCACCCTACAGCGCACCACCTGCTGTGCCCTCCTTGGCACCAGACTGCTGTGTCCTCCAAGGGCACCAGGAACCCCCACACTATCAGGGCACTCCCCTGAGGCCTCCTCCTTCCCCTACAGCCTCACCCGGTCCTCCTGTCTGTTATATAATAAACCAGGGAACATAAAGCCATAAGCCAACTGGCTATAACTCAAAATAAGCCTCCTGGCTATAACAAACTGCGCACCACCCTGGCTATTCATTGCGCTTCCCAGTCAGGGTTCTCTCCCCGCTTTCCCTCATACAGACGCTCAGGTGGTAAGGCCGCTCAGCTCTGCTCTGCTTTGTTCTGCAGCAGAGTTCCGGCTCGGCTCTGCTCTGCTCTGTAGCAGAGCTCCTACTCCGCAGGCAGTCAGATGGAACTGACCTCTGGCCTCAGCCTGGCTGCTTATGAAGGCCAGGCCCTGCCCCCTGGCGGTCAGCTGACCCAATCAGTTGCCGTAGCAACTTCCACCTGCGCTGCCCTGCAGATTGGCAGCTGGGTCCTTGTTACCTTTGCTAGTAGCGAGCACCCTAGTGCTCTGCTACACCCCTTCCCCCTTAAGTCTGTACCTCTCACTAGGAGCAGGGCGCGCAAGTGCCCTGCGACAAACTGTATTACCCTTCTAAGCAAATACGTATCTCAGAGGGACATGACCTGAAATAGTGATAGGGTCAATGGTAAAACTAGTGAATTTATTGATTGAAGCTCTGTCACTGAAAACATAATCAATTTTTGAATAAAAAGTGTGAGGGATTGAGGAAAAAAGTGTATCGTCTCCCTGTAGGTTTTAAGGATCCTCCAAATATCTTTACATTTATTCTCACTAGGAATTGTTTTATGGCTCTGGCCCCTGTATCTACCTTGGGCCATGTAGATCTAGAAGGAGGTACTACTTAGCATCTTGTGAAGTTAGCTATCCTTAAGAAAGGTGCAAATCCCCCCTGCCTTCTGGATCTATCCAGTACATTTTGCTTGTAACATGCATACATCTACATATTGACTTTTTTAAGCTAATTTAGCCATCTGAACTGCTTCCTATTCAATGGTGCCATTTTCCTAACATCGCTGAGATGTGGGGTGCCAGTAGTGCAGCTACAAAAGTGACACTGCCCTGTGTCAGTGCAGCCTGTGTGGCTGCAAACCCTGTGCAACAGCATGGTAACTCTGCTACAGTACTGTATAGAACTGGCTGTTGAAAGCCTTCTTGGTGTCAGTTGGGACAGCAGCTGTTAACCATGTCATCCCAGCTGTGACAGCCAGCTGCATTCAGACATTGTGCTAATGATGAGGACAATAAAAAGATCTTGATTATGTATGTGACTATCCCCTTTGAGAGCCAGTGGCAGGCCTTTACCAAAGCCCTGGAGCAAAAGCTGTCCAAGTACAGGCCACTGGCTGATACTCTGAGGAAGAAGAGATATAACATAATGGTGCAAATGCTGTTTGTTGGGGTACACGGAGTATGGGACCCTGTGACAGGAGTATTGCTATCAGAGCCTTTCTAGGAATGACTCCGCCCTCCTGTAATGGGCCAACCGCCTGCTTACTCACCTGCCACGCCTTGATCTTATTTGATTAATAGATTGTTGTAATCAGCAGGAGGCTGCCCATTTTATGCGCCCTGGTGACAGGGGGCGCTACCTGCAGCTCCTTTCCTCCTCTACACCACAGCCCAACCCTCGCAGATGGTGCTGACATGGTTTGACCGGGGCCCTGTTATGTCTTGGCCCTCCCTTTTACTCCTGGGGCTCCTCACTGCCCCCCTTCTGCTCTGGGACTGGGGTCAATGCACCCCTAAAAATGCTGTGCCCTCTCTGGCCCCAGGGTCCCCATGTTACCGTGGGCTCCTATGAAGCCTCCTCCAACCCCTAATATCCTCACCTGGTCCTCTGGTTAAAACAGTGAACAGAAGAACACCAAGCCCCTGGGCTACAACATAAAAGCTAGACTGTCCGGTCAAACAAGATTCACTCCCTGCTAGAGAGAGAGGGAGAGCTCCCCAACCCCAGCAGCAACTGGAGAATGTTCACACCGCCAGAGTTCTCCCCTTCATCTGTCCTAGCCGAGTTCCTACTCCCACAGCCGCTGGAGAGGAACTGCCCTCCTGGCCCCCTGCCTGGGCTTAAGAAGAGCTACGCCCTGCCCCTTCCTGTCAGCTGGTTTTACTGGTTGCCTCAGCAACCAGCACCTGTGCAGCCCTGGTGACTGGCAGCTGAGCTTCCCCCTTCCCACCACTAGGGGTCTCTCCTGAGCCATCTCCGCTTTCAGGCGCAGGGCACCTGAGTGCTCTGTGACAGACCCCAACAACAAAAGGATCCTGGGAGCCTGCAAAGTACCCTTCTGCTGGTTGAAATTGATGAAGTGCCTCTTGTTATCTGACACCATCAGATGGTGAGGGGACATTTATGTTGAGCACACTACTAGCTATTACCAATATGTAGGGACCTACTGAAATCAGTGGGGTAAGTGGACAATTTCATAGACTAAATCGCAGGGTTGGCCACCATTTTTGTGGGTTTATTGTGGCAGGGCCCCCCATGCCTCTGGCTGAAGGGCCCTAATAGTCCCGTTCCTAACTACTGATTGGCTGAGAGGGCTGTCTGTCATGTGGCCCGACCCCTCACTGCTTATCGGCAGAGAGAGGTAGGGCCTTTTGACTGGCAGTACTCTCAGCCAATCAGTGGCAAGGGACGGAAGGCACCATCTTGGCTGCTCCCCTTTGCACCAGGGGCCCCATTCCCTGGTGGGCTGCAAGATTGGACCACAGCACCAATGCTGGGGAGGCAGCATTTAATTTTTAATATATATATATTTTTTATTTAATAGATTTAACAGAAAATACCCGATTTTGTGGGAAATGCCTGATTTTGCAGCTTCTATGAAATTGCAAATTGAGTAGATCCCTACCAACATGAAAAAAGCTAACTGAGACTCCTGCCAAAAGCAAGAGTAGGGGGACAGACTGAACACTCCCTATACTTCAGACTCTTGCGAAACTGCTAACACTATTGAATTTTTCCCCCCTCTAGGAATTATAAATTATATGCTAAAGTAAGAAGGAATTCTTAGACAATGTCAGCTCTATAGTGATGTAGTCTCCTAGGTCTCTTTTTACCACAGCATCACATTGAAATTTTCTAATTTATTTTATCCCAGGATAAAATGGGTGGCATGGCTAATTTGCACATGTTAGATTGCATTAATATACAACAATTAGGTACCTATGCAGCCACGATTTGCAAGATTCCATATTGTCTTCCAAGTCTACCAAGCCATATAACAAGCCATGTATAATTTTAACAACTATATTTTACCACTGTTGCTTTTATACTGTATAACACCACCACTGCCACTTCTAGGTTTTGTGACAAAGGCATCCAATCCTCTCTATCAAAGCATTTGAGGATTGTCAGCAGAGTATATCATTATACTCATCTTAACATACAAAAAACCTTTTCTTAACTCCTCCCTTCCTCTAAACCTTTTCTCTACTAACTGTAACATGCAAAGTATTTTCCACCTCCCCAAATAGATTTTTATATAGATTTCCTATATTTAAAATTAACATTTGTTCCCCCAAAACAATTTAGCTTTGCGTACTGTCCAGCCAGAGCAGGATTAGCTGATTCCCTCTCACCTCGCCAACCACTTCTCCTTTAACATGGGGGTAAATGAGGGGGCAGTGGGGGGACAGGCAGCTGCTATGGCTCTGGTTTCAGCCCCTACTTGGGATTGGGAACATAGTCACAGCTATTGCCTGCCCCCCATCTCTCTCCCCCAAGCAGCCTCTCATCCCACCTTAGTCTTGCTCTGTATCATCAGGCTCCATCCATGCTTCAGCCTAGGGCACTGAGCATGGCTCCTTAGCAGTGGCATATAGCCCACTATGCTGCTACTGGAGCTGCTATGGGTCCATGCTCAGTGCCCCAGGCTAAAATAGGAATGGAGCTTGCCAGGGCATAGCGGTGGGGAGGGGCAGGAAGAGGAGAAGAAGGAAACAGAGGTAGGAGGTGGGGGCAGGGAAGAAGCTGGGGAGAGGAGAAGCTGCTGGTGTGGGAAGACCTTCCACCATCTGCCCCCCTTCAGTGGTTGGAGGGTAAATTAAAAGACGACCATCCAATAATTAGGTTCTGTGCATGAAAAATTATAACAAATGTATAAATTTTCCATGTATAGAATCTAATTATTACAGGGGTCATCTTAAATTTGGGGTCATCTTAGATTTAAGTAAATATGTTATTATTTTTTAGTTATTACAAAAGGTGAAAAAGTGTGAGAAAGATTCATTATAGTCCAAAATATACCAGAAGGGCAAATTACAGAAATTAAATGCCCAAGCTGCCCATTTCCACTTCTAAATTGAAAAATACTTCTATTCTCCTTTTAAAATGTATAAAAAACAGGAATCAGAACTTAATAGATATAAAACCCAAATAAATATATATGTGTTGATTTCGCATACATAGAACATGAAAAAAGTATTTCATTAAAATTTGGATTTTTATAATTAACTTGTTTTTTTTTAAAGACAGCTTAAATACCATCATATCCTCAAATATTTTTCAGACTACAATTAGATCATGATTATAAGTAAACTTAGGAAGTAGAATCAAGTCAGGGTCAAGGTTAGGCCCTCTCTACATGTTATATTTATGCTGTATTAATGGCCATTGCTCCCCTGCTGCCAAATTTATGGACCCCTGGAGATGTCCACAGGCCAAATGAGATAGCTGCGCAGGCCACATTTGTACCATGGACTGGAGGTTGAGCACCCCGATGTAGAACATTTTTATGACCTGTTTGTATGGCACTTTCAATTTAATGTGTGGTCAGTGGCCAACAATCAGCTGATTGTTGGCCCAGCCTGAGGCTGGGCAGGGGGAAAGCCAAAGACCTTCCTCCCTGGGCTCTTTAAACCTTGTACAGAGCAGTACTCATGTGATCAGAGTTAGTTTTACATTTAGATATAGTATTAAAATTATGGTTAGGTTTAGAATTATGATTTGGTGGTAGCAAGGGTAAATGCACACTGAATCAGATCTGTAAAACCATTCTTGTTATTCTAACTTTGAGCTCTTCACCTTTCACAAGTCTACTTATTTCCCTCCATCTTGACCTCTACATCTCCTGCTACTTCATCCCTAGGATTTCTTGATGTGTATCTATGCTGCTGCACCACAATCTTGTCTTGTAATGACTGCTATTCTAGTGCAGGATTACAAGCATTTGTCTGCATGGGACAGATTGTAGCTTTCAACATGAGGTCTTAGCTTGGCCACCATGGCCACCTATCCAGGCCTACTACTCCCTAGCTGATCATTGTGCTAGAGCAAGGCTGGCCTGAAGGGGACACAGCAGGTATAGGCAGCCAGGTCTGGGGGTTACCTCAGGGTCAGGAGAAGCAGTCGAGGTGGGGAATGTGCTGAGTTGGAGTGTAGGGAAGCCAGAAGATCCATCCAGGAAACCAAGTTAGAGACCTAAAGGATCAGGCAGAGTACAGTGTCAGGAGGCTAGCCAGGGCAGAAATCCAGGAAATCAAACCAGAATTAAGTCAGGTATCCAAAGGGTCAAGCCAAACTCAGCGTACATGGGCAAGCCAAGTCAGGTATCCAGCAAGTCTATCAAAAAGCTGGTAGCAGCATAGCCTGGATACTGGGTTGAACCTTGTTGCCCAGACACTTACTCTTTCAGGTCAGGGTTTATACTGGAAGGAGTGAGGGTTTAGCTAACCCCGGCTGGCTACTCTGGTGGCAGGAAGAGGGCATGTGGCTAGGCCCAGCTGTAGGATTCTGGCCACCTGTGGCTAACCCAAATGCTGTGCTGAGGAGCTGACAGATCAGGAGGAGTGGCTAGGCTAGATAGGCTGTGGGCCCAGGTTCAAGGCCACAGCCTGATCCAAGGCCTAACCCTCTGTCCATACTCTTTCATCAGAATGGCTGATCAGGGTTCTTCCTGATCCTCTACATCCTCAATATAAACACCTGTACAGGACTAGGAAATGCCTGGACAATTGGGTTCAACCTTACCCAAGACTGTTGTGCTGGTCCATCTAGCTTGTGTTCTTCTACTCCCTGCTTGACCTTCTGGCTTCTTGTCTGGGCCTGCCTCTAGACCTTGATCTCAGATTAATCTCTTGGCTTCCTGACCTGGCTTGTCACTGTATTCTGCTTTCCCCTCCTGATCCTGGTTGGCACCTCAATTGCCAAGTTGGCCACTCATGTCCTGACAATACAACATATGACCTCTTCCTACTCCCTGCTGAAAGTTTTAAGCCAGTGTTCATTCATGAAACTAGAGATCAGTGTCATGATTCTCTTATGAAAGTGGTGTGTGGTCCATGTTGTGGCATTGTTTTCCATGGCTGGTCTAACCACTTTGGGAATTACCCTGTCTCTGGTGCTGGTGTAAATCTTCCTTGGTGCTGGAGCCCATCTCATAGGATACTAGCAGTATCTCACTTATAACAGGAACAATGTTGGGGGGGTGCCCTTACCATGCACAGCAGGTACTGTTTATCTCAGCAATTCAGAGAGAAATTTCTTCTCTCTCAAGTTATTCCCCAAATCCTGTTGGGTAACCGGGAGAAAGACATCTCTGCAGGCCTTTCACCTAAGCAACTGCTGAGGAGAATCATGTGACTGATGTTGTATTATTCCCAATACACTAGATATTTGCGTATGAATTCCTTTGATATCCCACTGGAAACAAAGGTGTTTCTAGATATGCATCCACCCATGGGACCAACTTGCCTCTGAAATCTTTGGAGTTCCAGGGCATTTTCTTGCTAGAAGAAGGCTTCTTTTCATCAAGACCATCACATGATCTGAACTGAAAAGCAAGGCAATGTTTAAAAGGTGAGCAGGGAGGACTCAGTTAGAAAACTCTACAAGGGTGAGTGGACTGTTTGGGGAGTTTTGGTACCATTTGTGGCAAATGAGCTCTGGACTATTTTTCTTGTTTAGGGGGAGAGAACTTGAACTTGTTTGAGTACTCTGGAGTAAGCCACTTGGGACAATTCTGGTGAGTGAGGCTTCTTGGATTATTGTGGATGAACTAGCCAGTTGAGCTACTTTGGCAAGCATGTCATTTGGGCTATTCTGATGAGTGAGTCATTTAAATTATTTGGAGGGTGTATAAAGCCCCAGTGAAAAGACAGAAGCTAGTGAGGGCCAAGGGCCCTATGACAAGAGTGGGCAATTATTTGGGGCCACAAGCCACATAAGTGGTTTTGGGGAGCTGCCATGGGCCAGTCAGCACCCCCCGCTCCCCTCCCCCACCCCTCCTGGTGCGCTTACAACAGCCTGCAGCTTCTCCCCACCACCACCAGCAGGACACAGCCCTTGTCCCAGCCCTGGCCCACCCTGCCTTCTTAGGCAGCCCAAGTGGCAGTGGTGGCTCCTTCTGGATGCCAGTGCTGCTGGCCCCAGACCCATGGTACTGGCAGGGACCTGGCTGCAGAGCCCTGGCCCGGGTCCGCCCTGTACCCGCTCCAGAATTAGCCAATGGAACAGACCAGCTCTGAACCAGCCAGCACATAGCCCCGAATTGGCCTGCCCCCTACCTGCTCTGGACCACCCAGCCACACTAAGCAATGGCCAGGCAGAGTTTGCTGTTGGGTCCAGGGGAAAAGTGCCCCCCTGCCCCCCACAGCTGCTGGGACCTTCTTGCTGCCCATGCCTGGGCTGCTCTGTGGCTCCTTTCTGCCACCTCCATTCCTGCCTCTGGGCCACCCAGTGAAGCAGTGGTGGCAGTGCAGAGGAGCAGCAGGGCAGCCCAGGCAGGGGCTCTGGGCAGCCAAGGCAAGAAGGGCCCAGCAATGGTGAAGGGGAGGGCCTGCTTTTCCC
This sequence comes from Crocodylus siamensis, assembly GCF_052110815.1. NCBI lineage: Eukaryota > Metazoa > Chordata > Crocodylia > Crocodylidae > Crocodylus > Crocodylus siamensis. Next base: position 27,473,016 of record NC_143405.1, on the reverse strand, counting down.
CTGGACTCAGCAGAAGCCTCTGCCTGGCCACTGCTGCTGCTGCTACTGCTCAGTGTGGGCAGACCATTTGGAGCCGGCTTGGGCTGAGCCTGGGTTGGGGCTGTGTACACAAGTTCCAGTTGGTCCAGAGCTGGTCAGTTCTGCTAAGCCAAGTTCAGAGCAAGTGTGGGGTTGGGGCTGTACATGTGGGTCCCTGCCAGTACCATGGGGCTGGGGCCAGCAGCAGCAGCAGTGAAGGGAACTGCCGCTGCCTGGAAAGGCCATCCAGCTATGGAGCTGTTCCAGCCACACTGCATGCTCAGGGGACAGCAGGGTGTTCCACAGGCCAGATGGCGCCTGGCCCAAGCAGGACTGAGGGACCACTGTGGGCTGGACAAAGTCCCTCTGTGGGCTGAATCTGACCCATGGACCATATTTTATGCACCCCTGCCTGGGATAAGCAGCTCAGGTATGGGACTGCCCTGAAGAGGTTTTTCTCTGTGCTAGTGACTTGTGTTGGCTTTTTTGGTGCCAAGGTGTTTGCCTAGTATCTGGTGTTTGTGTGTTGTGCTTGGGGTTCTTCCCCCCACCCCACCCCCCGCCCCCAGTGGTATGTGATTGCTTGCTTGCTTTTCTGTTCTTCCCCTTTCTGGAGTGAGGAAGTAACAGAGCATGCTCTGGGTGGGGCTGGTTTAGGTACTTGAGGGGTGGAGCTAGACTAGGCTGCCTTATAAAAGGACAGCCCCTAGCGAACCCTGGGAGCAGGGAAAAGAAGGCAGCAAACAAAGATACAGTTTGCCAAGGGAGTTTGCTGTACGAGGAAAGCAGGGAGCAGGAGAGAAAGAGAGAGAGTGTGTGTGTGTGTAAGTGGGCATGGCGTGAGTGCTTGGTGTGCAAGTGTTTGATGTGCATCTCTGTTCCCCCTTCCAGCAGAGGACTGGTGGACTATGGACTAGTCCACCAGCAGAGGAGGCATCAGCTTGGACAACAGGTAATGCAAGGCCCCAACGATGGGGCTCCAGGACAACTGCATCAAGAAATAAAAGAAGAGTGGTGATGGTTGGTGACTTTCTTCTGCGAGAGACAGAGGCACCAATTTGTTATCCAGATTTGGTGGATCGGGAGGTGTGCTGCCACCTGCTTGTCCACGTAGGCATGAACAATACTGCCAGAAGTGACACTGAGCTGATCAGAGGTGACTATGAGGCTCTTGGTGGGAGGATTAAGGAGCTTGGAGCACAAATGTTGTTCTCGTTGATCTTTCCAGTGGAAGGCATGGATCCAGACACAAATCATTGAATCATGGAAGTGAACGTGGAGCTGAATTGGTTGTGTTGACATGAAGGCTTTGGCTTCTTCAACAAAGGGAAGATGTTCTTGAGAGGATTGCTGTTAAGAGATGGTATCCACCAGATAAGCAGGGGGAAAAGCATCATTAGGTGTCATCTGGCCAACCTAGTAAGGACTTTAAGTTCCACAGGAGATGGTGATCAAAACCCTCCAGTAACAGAGCACACAGTCGAAGTGAAAGGACTCAAAGAAACAACTGAGCTCGAGAAGACCAAAATACATCCAAGGCAGACAAGGTTCTTTGGGTGAATCTGATATCTTTTATTAGGCCAACTTAAATAGTTGGAAACAATTTCTCAAGCTGATGAAGAAGAAACATTGGTGAACATGGTTTACATCCACAGGGCCTTCTATACCTACCAGAAGAGATGTCTAAGATTAACCATAATAGGAAGAATGAAAGACCTAGTGTTGGGTTTAGTACAAACACTACCATGCCTATGCTGCTGGGTGTGGATTGGCCCTACCTATGAGAAGAGGTGGGCCAAATGATGGAAAAATCCAAGGGACTGCCAACAAGGGGAGAGGCAGAAGACTTATTGACTGAAAGTTTTAGGAGATACAACACCCTCTACAGACAACTAATCCGGAAGAAGCCCTAGATTTGGGGAAGCTTATAGGGGCTAGTCAGTTCACAGAAAAACAAGAATAAGAACCAGTCTTCTGACATATTTTTGACAAAGGATTGGCCAAGCGAGAAGGGGAGATACTAAACCCTGGATTGGCAGAAACCTCCCCAAGATTTGAGGTAAGGGACGGCATGTTATACTGGGTAGAGTACAGGAAGGGGACTGAGAAAGAGGTGTTACAGATTTTAGTACTGCAGAAATATTGGCAAGTTCTCCTGTAGGTGGCATACACATGTCTCATGGTGGGGTTACCTAGGACACAATAAGACAAAAGCCCATCTCAAGCAATGTGTATTTTGGCCAAGCCTTTACAAGCAGGTTGAGACCTAGTGTCAAAATTGCCTGGAGTACCAAAAGGTTTTAGATTTATGCCCTTCTTGTGTCTCACTTATACTGATGCCCTTCGTCGAGAAACTTTTTGATCATATTGCAGTGGACATTGCAGGACCTTTCCCAAAAAGCAGGGAGGGGTACCAATTTGTCCTGGTCTTGGTGGACTATGCTACAAGATATCCAGAAGCGGTCCCTTTGAGATCCATCTCCATGACCAAGATAGCCAAGGAAGTTATTAAGTGGATCTCCAGGGTAGGGATACCCCAGGAGATCTTTATGAACCAAGGCTCCAATTTTATGTCCAGTGTCCTAAGGGGTGTGTGTGCTGTACTTAAAATCCCTCAGTTAAGGACATCTGTATATCATCCGCAGACAGATGGCTTGGTTGAGAGGTTCAACTATACACTAAAAGGGATGTTACAGGCTTGTATTCAAGGGGATCACAGAATGTGGGAACTATTAATACCTCTGTTACCAGGTTCCACTGTTAGAATGAGGGTGCCCCGGTCTAACTTTTCTTCCATGCCTTTGGGAGAATTGAAGAAAAGATGACACAGGTGATTAGCCCTTTTAGGAACACAGAAGCTGTTTACTTGGCATCAGAGAACAAACATATAGTCCTTCCAGTTTTCAGGAAACAAAGTAGCAAAGTATAACCACCATGCCTCTACCCCTCACTTTTCCACAAGTTATTTTGGTCCCTGGGGTGACCTTCTCCCCTCTTTGTTTACTCATGATCAGCTTATTTCTTTTACAGGTTGGACAATCTCCTTTCCGGATGTTGTTGCTGTCACTCCTGATGCTGCACTCACCATCCCCGAAGCGGTCAACCTGCTCCTGACACTGCCCACGCCGTACCTGAAACCGCGGTTGCCACTCAACTCTGCCACAGCTGCCTGTTCCTGCTCCGGTAAATATTCTCTCTCAATTACCTCTTCCTTGAAGGATCTGGACCCCAGGGGGCTTTTTGCCCCTCAATCCAGTGTCCCCCTCACTCCTGGCTGATCCTGCCGTTCATCACTTCCTGGTCCCCCGCTGGGGGCTCACGACACGGTTTTTATTCTTAGGCTCTTATTTCATTTGAGTTAGCTGCAGGCAGCTACAGCTGAGCTTGGCTTCGGTTTTGGGTTCTGACCTGTTGGTGACCCTTCCAGGGAAGAAACAGTTCTCTTAGTAACAGGGCACTGTGATCCCTGTTACAATCTCTATTACATTTTGCAATTAGGGAGGTACCTCAGGCCTCCACAGCATGTACCCCTTTCAAACTGGTTTATGGACACTGCCCATGGGGTTTGTTAAATGTGGTATGTGAAGGGTCGCTAGAGGCAATCCCGAGAGGGGACAAGATGCTGAAACAGGTACATGAATGTCGCAGGGCACTAGGGTGTCCTGCTCCTTTAAGGGCTGAAACTGCTAAGGAGAGGGCCCAAGCAATCAATTGGGAGCCCCAGCTGATGGTTACCAGGGCAGCCAGAATGACCCTGCCAGTGGTCAGCTGACCAGAAGGGGCAGGGCCTGGCATATAGATAAACCCCAGGGCTGAGGCCATGAAGGCAGTTCCCTGCTAGCAGCCGGAGGGGAAAGAGCCTCCATGGAGGAAGTGCCCAGTGATGCTGCAACTGCCTGATATGCTGCACCTAGGGCTAAGGAGCTCCACAGGTACCCTTGCCTACTAGACACTTAGTGCCAGGGATGAAATCTGATCCTTTTAAAGGGTCATAGCACACCCTGATCTTTTGTATTATGTTATAGCCCAGGGGCTTATGTTTTGTTTGCTGTTGTATAACACTGGTGGTTTGGGAGAAGCTATTGGGGAAGGAGGAGGCCTCATTGGAGCCCTGCTATAGTGTGGGGACCCTGGCACCAGAGAGGGTGCGGTATTTGGGGTGCACAGACCCCAGCGCCAGTGAGGGCATGGTATTCAGGGTACACCGGCCCTGGCATCAGTGAGGGTGCAGGGACAAGGCTGCAGACAGCCCAGTGAGGACAAGGGGGCCAAATTATAATGAGGCCTAGGCAAGACAATGCCAGTACCATCTGTGAAGCTTGGGGCATGGTAAAGGAGCAGTTTGGAGCCACGCATATAGCCCATAAGGCTGGGGTGTCCCGTGACATCTGTTTTGAAATGGGACCCACAAGGGGTCTGGCAACCCATGGGGTTCAAGGAAATTCATCAGGACTGTGTCCAATGGGACGTGAAGTCCATCCCATCCCACAAGAAATGCAGTGAGTGTGCAGGAAAGTCCCCTTGGCTAAACAGGAAACTGTTGGACCTCCTGAAACTTAAAAGAGAAGCCTACACCAAATGGAAAATGGGAAGCATCACCAAGGAGAACTATTCAGCACTAGACCTCACGTAGAGAGCAGTCCAGAAAAGCCAAGGCAGAAACCGAACTCAGGCTAGCCACCGGAATCAATGACACAAAAAGTCCTTCATTAGATATGTGGGAAGTCAGAGAAAGAACAAAGGCACCATTGGACCCATGTGAGATCAAATGGGGAACTGACGTCTGATACCCAAGAAAAGGCCATCTCCTAAATGATTACTTTGCACCAGTTTTCCACCTGCCCAAGGGGGTCACGCTGTCAGACAGGATGCAAAACACCCAGGGAGCATGAGAGAGGCCCACAATTGACATAGATCAGGTGAGGGAACACCTCAAGAGGCTAGACATCCATTAGTCCATGGGCCCAGATGGAATGCACCTGAGAGTCTTGAAGGAGCTGGCAGACATCATAGCTCAACCTATGGCGAAGATATTTGAAAATTTGTGGTGCTCGGGAGAGGTTCCAGAAGACTGGAAAAGAGCCAACATGGTCTCAATCTTCAAGAAAGAAAGGAAGATCCAGGGAATTACAGGCCAATCAGTCTGACGTCCATCCCTGGAAAGATCTTGGAGAAAATCATCAAGGGATCCATCAGCAACAAGCTAACAGAAGATACATTCCTGGGGGAGGGGAAAACCTGCTCTCTCTGCATATGTGACTGGCCTTACACACCTGGGTGTAGGGCTTAAACTTCCTATTGTTCTAAGCAATGTTATCATGACTGGGAGGGGGCTAGAGACCCTGCCAGTCTATCTGGCAACCAGTGATACATTTCAAATTGGCTGGCTGGCAGCCAATAACTGCTGGCCTTGATTGGATCAGGTAAATGAGGTCATAAGGTCTATAAAGTTAAAGACTGCCCAGGAGGAGGAGCTTCAGCCATGATGAAGACTCTCAGGGAAGCTGGACCATATGAAACTGTCTCTCTCTTGAATCTCATGGTCAATGAACTGCTTGCCTCCAGAGGAAATCTCCACCTGCCTCTGGATGATATTTGTGAGTAAGCTACCTGAGATCTAACTAGATATATAGCTTGCAGTAACTCAGTTGCATAATCAAAGGATACCATGCCACTGTTTGTTCTAAGGGATTTTTCTGATATTGCTCTACCCTGTACTCTATTCCAGACCTACTCCTTGTAACCAATAAAGTTATCCTCTGTACCTAGCATGGGAGACTTATTGGGTAAGTGTCTAGATTATGCTTTGGGGTTAATCCCCTTGGTCCAGCTGATTTAAGGCAGACCACTATTTGTGCTTCAGACCACTATTTGTGCTTGCAGAACTTGCAAGCACCCCAAGTTCTTGCAGTTGGTCAAGTACCATCAAGGACTACTAGGCCTGTGTTTCCCAGGAGGCACAAGGCAAAGATCAGTACAGACCCTGGGTGGTGGCAGCATTACCCCCAGGCTTGTGGGTGTGCTCCAGGAATGGGATTGGCCTGATGTCAGGCACTCAGAGCCTGGAAAGTGGTCAGGCACAGTGAGGTGGGTGGCTCAACACAGGAGCACCCCCTACTGGCCCACCACAGTCCTCATGGTTAAACTGGAGAGCTGTGGCCTTTACCTTCTCATGGTCCAATGGCTGGGAAATTGGCTCTGGGGTCAGACTCAAAGAGTACTAGTTGATGGGAGTGAATTGACGTGGCACAAGGTAACCAATAATGTCCCTCAGGGCTCACAACTATGGCTAGTCCTCTTCAACATCTTCATTAATTATCTGGATTTGGGCATCAGATGCAGGCTAGACAAGTTCATGGATGACACTAAACTATGGCGGAAGGTGGTCACACTGGAAGACAGGCTGGGGATACAGGCTGACCTAGGCACACTCACAAGGTGGGTGGACCAAAACCTGATGGACTTGAGAGAGTCCAAAGGACAGCCACCCATATGATCAAAGGCCAAGTGGGCAAGCCTTACAAAGACAGGCTGAGGGACTTGGGACTCTTCAGCCTGGAGAAGAGAAGGCTTAGGGGGGACTTGGTGGCAGCCTATAAATACATAAGGAGGGCGCATCAGGACCTGGAAGAACAGTTGTTCACCAGGGTTCCCCAAGAGATAATGACGTCTAATGGCCACTTACTCCTGGAAGGCCAATTTAGACTAGACATGAGAAAAAAATTTCTTTACAGTCCATGTGTCCAGGGTCTGGAACGTACTCCCCCCAGAGATGGTGCAAGCACCTACGCTGGACTCATTTAAAAGGCATCTGGATGTTTATCTTGCTGGGATCATTTGACCCCAGCAGACTTCCTGCCTATGGTAGGGGGCCTGGACTCAATGATCTTGTGAGGTCTCTTCCGGCCCCTAATGTCTATGAAATCTATAAAATTTCAAGCCAGTTCCTAACTTGTGTGGAGGACATCTTTCTCTTTCAGAAGTGGAGAATATAACTAGGGGATCATCTATTTGGATCTTGTCCTGGCTAACAGGGAAGAACTGATGGAGGATGTGAAGGTGATGGATAACTTGGGAGGAAGCAAATGCGATATAATAGAATTCCAGATCCTGAGACATGGAAAGCATGAGGTCAGAAAAATTAGAACACTAGATTTCAAAAAGGCAGATTTCATCTGAGTCAAGGAGTTAATAGGCAGGGTGTCATGGGAGCATAGATTGAAGGATAAGGGTCCCCAGGAGGCCTGGACACTTCTAATGGGCACTACTGAAGAAGACAAAAAAGTGTCCTGGCATGATGGAAGCACAAGAAGAATGGCAAGAGACCAATGTGCCTGTACAAGGAGCTTTTAAAATGCCTCAAACGCAAAAGCAATGCATACAGACAATGGAAGAATAGGCAGGTCACCAAGGAGGTGTACAAGGAAATAGAGGCTGCAGGGACAAAATCGGGAAGGCAAAGATGAAGAACAAGCTGCACCTGGCAAAGAAGGTTAGGGACAACAAAAAGAGATTCTATAGGTATGCTGGTCTGAAAAGAAGGATCAGGGAAGCTGTAGTTCCTCTGTTAACAAGCCAGGGGGGACTCATAACCAAAGATGCAAAGAAGGTACAGCTGCTCAACAGATATTTTGCCTCAGTCTTCACAAAAAAAAAAAGCTGCATCCAGAAACTAATAGGGATTATCTGGATAAGAAAGGGGGCAAGCCGAGAGAGGAGATTACAAAAGAGACTGTCAGAGAGCTTTTGTTGGGTCTGAATGAATTCAAACCAGGAGAGCCAGATAAGCTTTATTCCAGGGTCCCAAAGCAACTGGCAGAGGAGATCACAGAAGTTGTGTGGGATAGAACAGGTACCAGGTACCAGTGTAGTGCCTCTCTTTAAAAAAAGACAAGGAGGAGGACCTCGGGAACTAATGACCAGTTAGCCTCACCTCAGTTACTTGCAATCATTTGGAGGAGGAAAGGCTGATTACAAGCAGCCAGCATGGATTATGAGAGGTCATGTCAATGCTGTGGATATAGTGTATCTGTACTTCAGCAAGGCTTTTGGCAAGGTCCACATGACCTTCTCATAAATTGGAGAAATGTGGGCAAGAAAAAACTACTATAAGGCGAATAACTGGCTCAATACCCACAAGCAAAGGGTAATTGTTAACAGATCCATGTCAGAATGGCAGGAATTTTCAAGTCGAGTACCACATGAGTCTGTCCTGCGCCTGGTGTTGTTCAACATGTTCATTAACAATTTTGATCCTGAAATAGGAAGTTCCTTGCTCAGGTTTGCAGATGACACAAAACTGAGAAGGATTGCAAATACGTTAAAGGATGTGAGCACAAATCAGAAGGATCTCGACAGATTGGAAAGTTGAGCTAGAGCTAACAGGATGAAGTTCAATATGGATAAATGTAAAGGGTGCCACACCTTGAGAGGAATAATCTAAAACACAAATACAAAATGTGTGACATATGGCTAGTTGGCAGCACTATGGAAAAGGACTTGGGAGTCTTGGTAGACCACAGACTCGATATGAGTCTGCAGTGTGATGCAGCCACACAAAAGGCAAGTGCAGTTTTGTGATGCATTAACTGAAGTGTTAGATGAAAGACGCAGGCGGGTGATAGCGCATCTCTACTCAGCACTGGTTAGGCCTCATCTGGAGTACTGCATGCAGTTCTGGGTTCCACTTTTTAAAAAGTATATGGAAAAGTTATAGAGTGTCCAGAAGTAGCCAATAAAGATGAACAAGGGCTTGGAAGGCAAGTCATACAAGGAGTGGATGAAGGAGCTAGGCATGTTCAGCTTGCAGAAATGGTGAATAAGAGAGGATATGATAGCCATTTTTGAGAACTTGAAGGGCTGCCATAAAGAAGAGGTAAAGCACCTTTTCTCTCTTCCTGCAGAGAGGAGGACATAGACAAATGGCTGGAAGTTGCAACAAAGTAAGTTTAGATCCGATATCCAGAAAAAAATTCTTCACTGTTAGAATAGTGAGGCAGTGGAATAGACTGCCTAGGAAAGTTGTGGATTCTCCATCACTGGAGGTGTACAAGAAGAGGTTGGACAGCCACTGGTTAGAAGAGATCTTGGTGTAGATATGCCTGTGTTCTACTATGGTGTGACAGAGAGCCTGGGGCAGCCCAACTTTAAGAGAGCAGCAGCCCTGAGAAAATCCTTCAGGACAGGCAGAGTACAGCTGCAACTAGGTTGTCTGAGGGACTAGTTGATGGGATTAATTAACAGACACCTGCAAGGAACCCAGGGGAGTCACCTGACTGGACGGGAGCAGGGCCCTGGGAGAGAAATAAGGCAGGGCCAGAGCCACGGCAAGCAGTCTGGGCATGGAGGATGGGCAGGAAAGAGCTCTCCAGAGGTGCCTGTAACTGAGAAGCAAACTGTGAGTGTCCTAGGCTCCAAGACAGCTACAGAAGCTGAGGGCTAGCAGGTGATTAAGACCCAAGGTTGTGTGGTAGTTTTGTTATAGCCAGAAGAGCTTGTATTTGGCTTCAGTTTAGTCCGGTGGCCCAGGGGGACCAGGAGGGTTTGATGCCCAGGGGGAAGCTGATATTGAGGGAAGGCCCAGTTGTTTGGGGTGGACTGTGAAGGGTGGCTTGGAGGTCCCAGAGCATCCAGAGGTGTGATCCTATATCACTCAAGAGGGGCAAATTCCAGAGCACCTAGAGGGTTGATCCTGTAGTGCCCAAGAGGGGAGAACCCACAGTACCTATATCGGCACACCAGTCTAAGAGTGCTTGGAGAGGTGCAGCAATCCCATAGACCCCATGAGGGGGCAATCCCATAGAGCCTGTAAGGAGGTTGCACCAAATACGCCCAGATGGGCGATCCCATAGAACTTGAGAAGCCTGAAGCAGGCCTTAAACAGACAGGTCTGAGGACTGCGGCCAAGGAGCCCAGAGCTCAAGAAGGGGAGGACTTGGAGTTAAGGGCCTGTTGTAGCAGGGTACTCCCTGCCAACCCTTACTAGGGTCACAGAACACCCCCATGGCAATCTCATCCCCGCTGGGGATGGGAAGAAGCTGAAGAGACTCTCTCTGGGAGCAAAATCTTACCTGAAGAAACACTAACAGCATGGTCTGGGGAATCCCCAGCACTTCAGCTGCCACGCTTCATCAGCTCGTGCCAAATTTGGGTTGGCCAGCATGCAGTTGAACACATAATAGAGACGTTCTCTATGCTGGCTGGGGACAGAGAGCAGAGGCCAGGGAGGACGGCAGCAGGAGAGCCAGTTTAGACTGAAAAGTGCCCTGGCAGGGGTGAAAGGGGAAGAGCAATGTTTGCTCTTTTGACTTGAGGCTTGGACGAGCCTCACCATCATGTGACCAGCAGCATAGCACTGGGGAATCATCGGCACAGAGTGGAGATGATAACGAGATAACAGATGCTTCGCTGGATGAATCAAGACAACAAGCTGTGAGTCCATTCCATTGGGTTTACACCCCAAGGGGCACGTCAGCAGGGGGCAAAAGTAGACCAGTTGTGAAGACGGGGCCATCTCACCACCCAATGGTACTCAACCTGATTAAATTATAAGACTGGGTTGGCATAAAGATGGGGTGTAAGGGGAGGCAGAGCCCCAAGGAACAACATGACACTTACAGAGGCAGGTGAACACCATCAAGGGTCATCCCTTTTTATTTAAAGATCAAGACATAGCAGGTGAGATAGAGGGCATGCCCTGCTAATACAAGCCAGTCAGGTCAAGCTGTCAGGCCCTAAGAGTTGGTGCTTGGAAGATTGGACCCCTAAAACTCAGCAGCATACTCAGATGAGGCACAGCCACCTACAAATTGGTGCATTGACTGGGAATCTTCTTATAGACCTGGCGATGGGAGGGGAGTGTGAGATTACAACAAACATGGTTTCCCAGGCTGATATATTGGGCCAGTCCCTACAAACTATTAGTAAAGTACTTGACGTACAGCAGCAACAGGGAACCCAACAGCAAGAATGGATGAGGCATAACTGGGCTTCTTTTAAAATGCCTAAAATGACTAAAGATGATGACATGGAAGCATATCTTGAGGTATTCAAATGTATGGAGCTAGAACTGGGGCTAGAAAGGGCTCAGTGGGCCAGTCAATTAGGTGCCCTAGCATTTGGAAAAGCCCAAGCAGCATATAGGGCCCTATCATGGGAAGAAGCCTGCGATTATGAAAAGGTGAAAGCTGTTATTTTATATAGGCTAGAGATTATGCCAGAGCACTACTATGGGTTGTTCAGGGCAAAAAAGAGTCATGAAGGAAAGAGGGCTTGGGTATTGCTACAACTACTCCAAGATTTGTTGAACAAATGGGTACATCCTCCAAGTTATGACTGCTATGGCCTGGCTGATCAGATTTTACTTGAACAATTTTTGTGTGACCTGGAGGAGAGTATGTAAACAGGGGTCAGATGACATTTGCCTCAACGTTGTGAAGAAGCACTGAGGCCAGAAGAGGCTTTTTGCAGCATTGGAAGGAGATTATGCACAGAAAAAGTAAGAAAAGCTCCAGGCCTAGTGGTCATAAAGATGAAGTAAGGTGGAGGGAGCTATTACAGCCAGGAGCAAGAGGACCCGTTTATTAGCAGTGTAGCCAAGCAGGTCATATCACTCATGAATGTCTGCAGAACCAGGGTAAATGATAGGGGGGTGCCACACTTTACTAAGTAAAGATCCCCTGAACCTGGAGCTGTAGAGGCTATAGACTGTAGTTTTGGATACGGACATGAGACCCCAGTATGGGACCGCCTGGTGGTGACATTCTGGATCAGCAGGAAGCCCATCTGGGCAAAAGTGGACACTGGATCCTCACAGACTTTAATAAGAGCTGGCCTAGTTCCCTGGGCAGCAGTTCCCTGGAGCAAGGAAATACACATGCATTTTTTCTATGGGGGATCTGATCAGTACAAAAGAGGCTTTGTACATATGAAAGTGGCTGATCATCAAGGACAGATGAAGGTTGGGTTAGCCCTAGACCTGGCCTGTGAGATGATAATTAGTCTAAATTGGTCACCCCTCTATGATGTTTTGAACCAAATTAAGGCTGCAGAGCTAGAGCAAAAAGAGTGGTCTGTTATGGAAGGATGGTTGGGAGAAGAAAATGCAAGTTCTTCAAGGGAGGAAGAAGACCTGTTAGATGTGGAAGGTATAGCCAACACTCCACAGTTTAGACAGGCACAAAAAGAAGAGAAATAGTTTTCTAGGATCCAGAAACAGGAGGTAGCTTTGATAGAAGGAGAAGAAGTGAGATCAGAACAAAGTACACACGACCCACTGTAAAGAGGTTTCCCTCGCCTCTTCAGAAAAGAAGAGAGAACTGGGTTACCATTGGTGGTTATTTATACAGGGTAGAAAAGCTCTTCCTCATGGCATCCACTCAACCCTAGATAGTGTAACCTTGACAATTTGTTGCATTGGTCAGGAAACCTTATGACACCCTAGATTTTCAAAATATGGATCTCTCACCTCTCACATTGATGGGCACAGAAGCAGTGAAACAGACTCTGCATCTAGTGGGCCAAGTACTACAGCAGGAACAGCAACAAATGGCCCACCAATTGGCCCTAGAGGAAGGAGGGGTGCAACAACAAGCGTGGACCCAGAGAAACATGGTAGAGTTAAAAGTACCAAAAATGACTCCACAAGATTTCATAGATTTCATAGACATTAGGGCTGGAAGGGACCTCGGGAGATCATCGAGTCCAGCCCCCTGCCCAAAGGGCAGGAAGTCAGCTGGGGTCATAGGATCCCAGCAAGATAAGCATCCAATTTACTCTTGAAGGTGTTCAATGTAGGTGCTTGAACCACCTCCGATGGCAGGCTGTTCCAGACCTTGGGGGCTCGGACAGTAAAGAAATTCTTCCTTATGTCCAGCCTAACACGGTCTTGCAGGAGTTTGTGACCGTTCGACCTCGTCATCCCTTGGGGCGCTCTGGTGAACAGACGTTCCCCCAGATCCTGGTGGTCACCCCTGATAAACTTATAGGTGGCCATCAGATCACCCCTGAGCCTGCGCTTTTCCAGGCTAAAGAGTCCCATGGCTCTCAGCCTGTCATCGTAAGATCTGTTTTCCTGACCTCTGATCATGCGCGTGGCTCTCCTCTGGACTCTCTCAAGCTTCTCCACATCCTTTTTGAATTGTGGAGCCCAAAACTGGACGCAGTACTCCAGCTGCGGCCTCACCAAGGTCGAGTACAAGGGGAGAATGACGTCCCGGCATTTGCTCGAGAAGCATCTATGGATGCACACTAGCATTTTGGTCGCTTTACTAGCTGCAGCATCGCATTGCAGGCTCATGTTCATCTTGTGGTCAATGATGACCCCCAAGTCTCTTTCTTCTGTAATGCTAACCAACGTAGCACTGCCGAGCCTATAAGGGCGCTGCAGGTTTTTCCTCCCAAGGTGGAGAACCTTGCATTTTTCGGTTTTAAACACCGTGAGGTTCTCGTCTGCCCATTTGCTGAGCTTGTCCAGGTCAGCCTGGATCACCCGCCTATCTTCTGGCGTGGATGCTTTGCCCCAAAGTTTGGTGTCATTGGCGAACTTGGCCAGTCCACTCCTGACTCCAATGTCCACATCGTTAATGAAGATGTTGAACAGTATGGGTCCCAGGACAGAGCTTTGAGGGACCTCACTGGTCACAGGGCACCACGATGAGTGACTGCCATCAATCACAACCCTCTGGGTCCGACCACGAAGCCAATTTCCCAGCCAGCAGATCGTGGTGGAGCCAAAGCCACAACTGGGCAGTTTGGCCAAGAGGTGATCATGGGATACCAGATCAAAAGCTTTTTTGAAGTCAAGCTATATGACATCAATCTCTTCTCCCTTGTCCAGGTGATAGGTCACCTGGTCATAGAAGGAAATGAGATTGGTCAAACAAGACCTACCCGCAACAAACCCATGCTGGCTGTCCCTTAGAATGTTAGCCTGGGCCAGTCCCTCAAGGATGGCCTCCTTAATAAACTTTTCTAAGATCTTCCCCAGGATAGAAGTCAGGCTAATGGGCCTGTAGTTAGCCGGATCCACTCTCCTCCCTTTCTTGAAGATCAGCACCACATTGGCCTTCTTCCAGTTTTCGGGCACTACACCAGAGCGCCAGGAGTTTTCAAAGATCTGCACCAGGGGCTGGGCTATGACGCTCGCCAGCTCCTTGAGTACCCTGGGGTGCAGGTTGTCAGGGCCAGCTGACTTGAAGGTATCCAGCTTCTCAAGGTGTTCCTTCACGAGGTCAGCATTGATGGAGGGTAGGGGATCCCCCTCACCCAGATTTCCCTGTCCCATAGCAGGCATGGGCATCCCGTGTGTCTGATGAAAGACTGACGCAAAGTACCTATTTAATAGGTTGGCTTTTTCCTGGGTGTCAGTTGTCAGTTGCCCCATCTGGTTTAGCAGGGGTCCAACATTGCCCTTGCTTTTCCTCCGGCTCCCCACATATCTGAAAAAGGACTTTTTGTTGTCCTTGATGCCTGAAGCTTGTTGTAGTTCAGTTGCAGCCTTGGCTTTCCTGGTTTGGTCCCTGCAGGACCGGACCAGCGTGGAGTAATCCTCCTTGGAGGTGAATCCCGTCCTCCATCCTTTGTAGGCTTTCCTTTTTAGCCACAGTAGGTCCGCTAGGTCCCTGGAGAGCCAGGGGGGCTGCTGTGCCTTCTTGCTGCCTTTCCTCCGTGTTGGAATAGATTTAGTTTGTGCACTGAGGAGCTAAATCTATTCCAACAAGATGACCTGGAAGCTTTTTTTTAGAAAGTTTTGAAAGGTCACTCAATCTGTAGGATCCACCCCAAAGGAGGAGTACTCTGCACTGGTCTGGGCCTATAGGGAGCGAAACAGGAAAGCTAAGGCTGTGACTGAACTCCAGCTGGAGTCCTTTTTTAGATATGTGGAGAGCCAAAGGAAAAGCAAGGGTAACATTGGACCCCTGCTTAACCATATGGGTCAACTGACAACCAACGTCCAGGAAAAAGCCAACCTGCTTTTGGGGTATTTTGCATTGGTCTTTCACCAACTCCGAGGTACGGCCCTGCTCAGTACAGTACAGGATGGCCAGGGCGAGGGAGAATTGCTACCCTTCATCAATGTTGACCATGTAGAGGAACACCTTGAGATGCTGGACACTTTCAAGTTAGCTGGCCCAGACAGCTTACACCCCAGGGTACTTAAGGAGCTGGCAAGCATCACAGCTTTGCCACTGGCATGGATCTTTGAGAACTCATGGTGCTCAGGTGAAGTGCCAGAAGATTGGAAGAAGGCCAATGTGGTGCCTATCGTCAGGAAAGGGAGGGAAGTAGACCCGGGGAACCACAGGCCCATCAGCCTGACCTCTATCTCAGAGAAGATTTTGGAAAAAATCATCAGAGACCATTCTTGACAAACTGGCTGAAGGCAACTTCCTCAGGGATAGCCAGCATGGGTTTGTTGTGGGTAGGTCTTGCCTGAGCAATCTCATCATCTTCTTCTACAACCAGGTGACATATCACCTGGACAAGGGAGAAGAGATTGACGTCATATATCTTGATTTTAAAAAAGTTTTCGATCTGGTATCCCATGATCATCTCAGAAAAACTGGCCAACTGCTGCCTCAGCTACGTCATAGTCTGCTGGCTGAGGAATCAGCTCCGAGGTCAGACCCAGAGAGAGGTAGTTGACATAAGTCAATCATTGTGGTGCCCTGTGACCAGTGGGGTCCCCCAAGACTCCATCCTGATGGCCTTCAACACTGAAAAATGCAAGGTACTTCCCCTTAGGAAGAAAAACCCACAGCATACTTATAGGCTCGGCAGTGCTACACTTGCTAGCACCATGGCCAAAAGGGACTTGGGGGTCATGATTGACCACAAGATAAATATGAGCCACAAATGTGATGTTGCAGCCAGCAAAGCCAGCAAAACTCTGGCTTGCATCCATAAATGCTTCTCTAGCAAATCCCAGGATATTATCCTTCCGCTGTACTCAGCCTTGGTGAGGCCGCAGCTGGAGCACTGCATCCAATCCTGGGCTCCACAATTTAAAAAGGATGTGGAGAAGCTTGAGAGAGTCCAGAGGAGAACCACAGGCATGATCAGAGGGCAGGAAAACAGGCCTTATGACGAAAGGCTGAGAGCTATGGGACTCTTCAGCCTGGAAAAACGCAGGCTCAGGGGGGACCTGGTGGCTGCCTATAAGTATATAAGGGGTGTACATCAGGATCTGTGGCAATGCCTGTTCACCAGAGTGCCCCACGGGATGACAAGGTCAAATGAGCACAAACTCCTTCAAGAACATTTCAGGCTGGACATAAGGAAGAACTTATTTACTGTCTGAATCCCAAGGCCTGGAAGAGACTGCCGCCAGAGGTGGTACAAGCACCTACTCTGGACTCCTTTTAAGAGTCAGTTGGCTGTTTATCTTGCTGGGATCCTGTGACCCCAGCTGACTTCCTGCCCCTGGGGCAGGGGGCTGGACTCAATGATCTGAGGTCCCTTCCAGCCCTAATGTCTATGAAATCTGTAGGGATGCTGGGCAGGACAATTAGATGTTGTTTTAATCGGTTGAGGCCAAGCTGCTTATCAGGCTCTGATGAGGAAAGATACCCTTGATTACAATTGAGTAAAGTAAGTCAGGGGGAGTGGAAGAGTAGGGGGTGAAGGTGCTGTTGTCACCCAGGCCAGGGTAAGGGTGGGGCAGGCAGGGGCCAGGGTGAGGATGTGGTCTGAGTGAGTTGAGATGCTAGTTAGTGGGGGCTACCTGCAATCTCTTCATAGTGCCTTGACACATGTGGGATACTTGCAGGTAGCCCTTGGGACTGTGGGCCACCCTCCTAGCCATGCCCGGCAGTATTTCTCTTTTTACGTGCTCTCCTTTTACCTACAACCCCTTTTGGTGCTCCTCTACCCAAACCCTAGCTGAGGTGCACACAGGGAGCTCTGCCCTCCAGGCTTATCCCATTTCCCTATTATTTGCTTAGCTGTTATCAGTAAATGTTTAGATATGCCACAACTCTTGTGTCTTCACTCAAAATGCTGTGCAGACTTCTCTGTGCTGGCTTGGCTCCTGGGATAAGTGTAGCTGCTGTGGCATGGAGCTCATCTGGAACTTTCTTGTGGCTGGTTTGTCACCCTGGTGAGCTCTCTGCTGGCACACCTGCACTGTCCCTGACCCTGAACTAGCTCAATTATAGCTCATTCAGGGATGTCTCCATGTCACTGCAGGTTTAGCAATGACTGCAAAGATGTCAGACCATGAACTCTTACATTTAATGCTGTTTGTAAAAAAGGACCCTGTGGGCCACCCTCCTAGCTATACCTGTCAGTTGCCTACAACCCTTTTTGGTGCTCCTCTGCAAAGAAATTTGCCAGGATGGTGCCAGAATATCTGCACTGACTGACACATTTACTATTGAAAGGAGGGTGGGGAGAGGAGGGAAGGAAGATTTGCAGATTTCAGGCACCCTGTTGCTATGAACCTGACTATGGAGCAACCTTCCTTGGGCAATCTCAGCGAGCACAAGGGGATAAACAACATGGGTGGGTGTTGCAAGGATGTGGGATCTGTGAGTTGAGGCTTTTGCTGCCATTTTGGCAGGGTTGGGTTGGGTTTTTTTGGCTGGTTTTTGGGGGCCCTCTTTTTGTACAGCTTTTTGGCCCTCTTTGGCAAAAGAATTGCCAGGACAGCACCAACATGTCTGCGCTGATGGGTTTTTTTGCACCGAAACAAGGGTGGGAGTGTGACCTTTTCCTGACCCGCTGAACAGCAACCCTATAAATTGTGGGAGCAGTGGTTGTGCTACTCACGTGCCGTATTGATTAGAGATGTCTGAGGCTGAGGAGAGAAGACAGCAGACCGGAGGCAGAAGAAGACAGCCAACCAGGGTATGTAAGACTAGGGCAAAATGGCCATGTGAATGTCTTGCATGTATCCAAGAAGAGTTGCCCACTGGGGGCACAAGAATGCAGCAGTCGAGTGCAGGTTGAAGATGAGTGCAGCGGCTGAGTGCAGGATGAGAGCTGCTTTCCAATGTGGAGTTTCAAGAGGGCATCATGGCATCTTCCACAACCAGCACCTCTGATAAGTGACACCTGAGACTAGGCTGGGCCCGAGGGGGGTGGTGGCAGGGGTGGCAGATGCAGAAATGCAGACAAGTGACACAATATATGGAGGAGGGGGACATTGTTTACTTCAACTTTCAACTAACTAGGGTGGGGGGATTTGTCATGAGAAAGGTAAAGAGCAATGCACAGCACGGAGGCTCTCTGCTTGCCAATGAATGCTGCTTATATGATCAGGGCAGGACCTTCTTGGTGGTTTTTCCATAAATCTTCCTATGTGCTTGTCTATTCCCCCTACCCACATTACTTCCTTCTTGCTTTCAGCTCCGATTGCTACGCTGCCACCACTGCCAGTACCCCACTGCAGCCACCATCCATTGAAATAAAGTGGACCATGTATGAAGCCTGACAATGATGCCTGGACATGCCACCACTTCCTGTGTGGTGTGATTGAGGCACACCCAAAAAACCCATGCACAGTGGTCACATGTTAATGGCTGGAGGAGGCGGGGGTTGCATCATGATAATGATAAAGGTCAATGATAAATTACTATCAAATGATAAAGTGTGATACAATTGTTAGAAATATTATTAAAAATGCATTATCAATAGTGTTGTTAGAACAGCACAGCTGCTAGCTCTCCTTGTCTCCTTGGTGGAAGAAGCGGGGCTGGAGATTGAAGAAAAAAAAAAAAAGCTACTAAGGGCTCTTTGTACTAAGGTATCACTCTCTCTTTGTTCTCCAAATTTACTATCTCTTTGTTACACTAAATCACACTTCCTTTCATGCCCCCTACATTTCTCAGGGTAGATAAGAATAATTGCAATCTTGGCCTTGGGTCTGAACTTTTTGTAACCTAAAGTACTTTCTGAGCAAGGGCAATCAGCTAATACATATAAGCCTACCTGCCCCGCATACTTAAGTAGTTAATTATAATACACATGCGATGTATGACGTGACGTCATTTCATATATGTTTGTATGAACCGGAAATGAGTTGTAAGAGTTCCTGCTTCTGTACACGTGCTCAGGAGAGAGGGGATAAAAGCCTGCTGAGAAGTGTTCCCCGCGGGCAAAGGGTTTGATCTTTTGTCTCTCTCTCTGACCCTATTTGCAAATATATACCTTTTGTATTGCTAATGGAGTGTGTCTGTGACTGAGAGTTTTTTGCCTCCCGAGAAACGAACCATAGCAAATTTTTGCAACAATTCTGGCGACCCAGATGGGACCTTCTCGTGGACGACCCTGAAATCCAGTGGCGGGGCGCCTCCAGTACCAGGGGGCGTGCGCACCGAGCTGACTTTTGGGGCTCGCCCCTGGAATTTGAGGCGCAGGTCGGGATATTTGGGACGTTAAAAGGATCCCGTGCAAAATTCTCAGTTTCTGGAGAGGCTAGACACACCTTGGTATTTGGATCGAGATCTCTGGGGTATCTGAGTGAGTATACGAATTCCCTTTGCCCAATCTGGTGTATGGATCCAAAACAAAGGATGTGTATGTTTGCTGAGAAACTTTGGGCTTGGCTTTCATTGTAAACCATCTGTTGTTAAGAGATCTTTTGGTATTTGGTGTGCCCTGGGCGCACTCTTGTGGGCAAAATGGGTACGAGTCGCTCTCGTGTAGAAAACAACATGAATACCCCTCTAAGGTGCTTATTACGTCATTTTAATAAATTTGCAAGGCCGGCCGATTACGGAGTAAAAATGAAAAAAGGTGATTTAATTAAGTTTTGTCAACTCGAGTGGCCAACATTTGGGGTCCACTGGACCCCGAAAGGATCCTTTGTGCTAAAAGAAGTGATAGCTATCCATGAAATTGTTATGCAGAATGGGTATTGGAATCAGTTTCCTTATATTGATTGTTGGTTGTGGGTGGTTCAAAATCAGCCACCTTGGATTAAGAGTTACTTAGCAAAGTCTCATGTGATGGTTGTTAAGGAAAAGACTCGGGGGCGGCCGCCTGTACTCCCTGAGTCTAATGAGGGGGGAGATTCTGAATTGGCTGAGTACCGGACCCGCGCTCCAGTTGCCCTGTCAGGTAGCGAAGATGAGTCAGACGCCTCCTCGGGATCCAGTCCTTCTGCACCACCGCCCCCTCCCTTAGAGAGACCACCACCGATGTACCAAAGCATACCTAATGAGTTAGAGCGTGAGCCTCAGCCAAGTGCCTCATCTGAATCGGGGAATAAGGGTTATTATTTGCGCAAGCCTGTAGAGTCACAGCCGGTGCTGAACGGCCCGATGCGAGAGGTTATTGGAGAGGGGGGCAATGCAACTTTTGTCTACACCCCATTTAGCACTTCAGATTTATTTAACTGGAAGAATCAGAGCCCCTCTTTTCGTGAAGACCCTGAAAAGATGAGGGACCTGTTTCGATCTATTGGGCAGACTCATCGACCCACTTGGGCTGATGTCCAGATGATGCTCCAGACCCTCCTAACCCCGGAGGAGAGGAGATTAGTGTTGGGAACAGCGGAACGTATTGCGGCAGCCAGAGTTGAGTCAGAGGGTGCTGCTGGTCGTACTCTGCGTGATACCTGCCCTGTAGAAGAGCCGAGATGGGACAATCATACTGCAGAGGGCAGAGAGCTGAGTGCACGGTATCTGGGAATTATAGTGGAAGCAATGGGAAAGGCAGTGCCTCGGGTTACCAATCTGTCTAAGTTGTATGAAGTGAGACAGGGAAGAGAGGAGGATCCCTCAGCTTTCCTTGGGAGGCTGTATGAGGCATTTCGCAGGTTTTCAGATCTGGATCCAGAAGTCCCAGATAATCAACGCATGGTAAATCTTATGTTTATTGGTCAATCTGCTGCTGATATCCGTAAGAAGTTACAGAAAACTGAGGGAGGTGCGGGGAAACCGATTTCAGAGCTGGTGGAAATTGCATATAAGGTGTATGGGAATCGTGAGCAAGTGCAGGAGCGCAAGGAGGATAAAAAGGCTCAGCGACAGATGGCAGCACTAGCAGCTGCTATAACTGGAGGTAACCTGGAAAGGCTGGGATACAGAAGGGGAAAGGAGAAAGAGTGGGAGCAGACGTTTGTGCTTATTGCAAAGAGAAAGGGCACTGGAAGAGGGAATGCCCGAAGTTGAAGGAGAAGAGAGAGGGTGAACCAAGAGGTCACCTCATGCGGGCAGAAGACAAGGGTGAGGACACAGAATGAAGGGGACAGGGATCTAAGACCACTACCCTTCGGGTTGGAGCCCAAGAAGATCCCATGGTAACCATTAGGGTTGGTGGCAAAAACTTTGAAGCCTTGGTGGATACTGGCGCTACATTTTCAATGATTCCAGAAAAACCCCCCTGTGCAGGAACTAGTGAACAGCATGTACTTGTGGAAGGGATTGAGGGAACACAGACCCGACTCCCTGTTTGTAAACCACTCCTCACCAAAGTGGGGGACCATTTGCTCGAGCACTCCTTTGCGTATTCTCCAAGTTGCCCGGTTGCACTCCTTGGGCGGGACTTACTCACAAAATTGCAAGCTGAGATCTTTTTCAGAGATGATCAGATGGTGGTCCAGCTACCTGTCAAGCAGAGCTCGAACTATCAGATGGCTCTCCTGGAGGACGAACGCCCTGCAGTAAGTCCAGAAGATTACATGACTGGAGTAGACCCCTCGGTATGGGCTGATGGAACCCCTGCGCGAGCTAAGTTCGTCTCCCCGGTAAGGATTGTACTCAAGGATGGGGAGGGGCCCGTTCAGGTAAAGCAGTATCCACTCAGCCGAGCGGCCAGAGCTGGACTCAAGCCATTAATAGAGAAATACAAGAGGTACGGATGGCTAGTGGAAGGGTCCTCACCCTATAACACCCCCATTCTTGGAGTGCCGAAGGCAGATGGGGTCTCCTACAGACTGGTCCAAGACCTACGGGCAGTAAATAAGAAGGTCCTTTCAGACCATCCTGTAGTCCCGAACCCTCACACGATTTTGACACAAGTACCGGGGGAAGCTGAAATATTTTCAGTACTAGATTTGAAAGATGCTTTCTTCTCTATTCCCCTTCACCGAGAGAGTCAAAAATTGTTTGCTTTTGAATGGGAGGATCCAGACACCTTCCATAAAGCCCAACTCATGTGGACAGTTCTCCCACAAGGATTCGTAGCAGCCCCCCATATTTTCGGACTTCCCCTTCAGAAGGACTTGGAGGAGTGGAAGGGATCACACCCCGCAGTGACTCTCCTCCAGTATGTGGATGACCTGCTAGTTGCAAGCCCAAACTTGCAGCTCTGCGAGGAAGCCACCAGGTCACTCCTAAACACTCTGGGGCAAAAAGGATATAAAGTCTCTAGAGAGAAAGCCCAGATATGTCAGCCTGAAGTCACATTTTGGGATATAAGCTCTCAAAAGGAGTCAGAGCCCTGAGTGCAGATCGCATACAGGCAATCCAAGGTCTAACCCCACCTAAGTCACCCAACGAGCTGCAGGCATTCCTAGGGCTAACTGGGTTCTGTCGACTATGGATACCAGATTATGGTGGGAAGGCTAGACCACTGTATGAATCCCTGACTAAGGAGAGTCTCACTAAATGGAAATGGAATAAAGAAATGCAGCATGCCTTTGATCTGCTTAAAGCAGCATTAACCCAGCCCCCTGCCCTGGCCATCCCAAACAGTAAAAAGCCATATCGACTGTATGTTCATGAGAATCGAGGGGTTGCATCAGGGGTGCTGACACAGCCATCGGGCCCGACCTGGAGACCCGTGGGATATTACTCAAAGGTTCTAGATCCAGTTGCACTCGGGTGGCCAGCCTGTCTTCGGGCTGTGGCAGCCACAGCAGTGGTTGTTGAAGAAGCCCAGAAGATAGTCATGGGTGCGGATATGGAAATACTCACTCCTCATGGAGTTCCCCAGATCCTAGGGACTGAGGGAGGGAAATTTCTTAACCCCTCCAGACAATCACGGTATGAGATATTTTTGCTCTCTAATCCAGGACTTACTTTCAAACATACTACAGCTTTAAACCCTGCAACCTTGCTGCCGGAGCCAGGGAAACCGACGCATGACTGCCTTGAGGTCCTGAATCAAACCACACAGGTGCGGCCTGATCTTGCTGAGGACCCAATTGAGGACCCAGATGTTGAATACTTCGTAGACGGCTCCAGCTCTGTCATCGATGGAAAAAGACGAACAGGATGTGCAGTGGTAACCTTGGATAAGGTAGTATGGAGGGAGTCATTGCCGAGCTCATGGTTGGCACAGGCCGCGGAACTCACTGCGCTCACCCGAGCATTACAGCTGGGGACAGACCAGCGGGTTAACATATACACTGACTCTCGCTATGCTTTTTCTACAGTCCATGCGCACGGACTATTGTGGAAAGAAAGGGGTTTCATTACGGCCTCTGGGAATAAGATTGCTAATGGCCCCCAGATTATCAAGCTACTAGAGGCACTCCACCAGCCTAAAGAGGTAGCAGTCATTCATGTGCAGGCCCATGGGAAGGCTGCTGAGGAAAAGCATAAGCTTGGAAATGCAAAGGCTGATGCAGCAGCAAAGGAAGCTGCATTTATTGGGGGAGAAGCGGAAGGGGTATCCAAGCAGGCCATGTCCCATGCCATATGGCCATACGTCCAGGATTTAGTCCCACAGTATTCCCCTGAAGAAGATAAATTTGCACAGAAAGCTTGTGCAGAAAAGAACTCCCAGGGGTGGTGGATAGTACCAGGAGGGAAAGTCATGATACCCAGGCCATTGCTTCGGGAGGTGCTGCAACAGCTCCATGCAAGAACCCATATGGGAGGTTTGGTCATGGGTGATCTAGTGATCCGCCAAGCAGTAGCCCCAGGGCTATATGTAGAAGCTCAGCGCATTGCTACCAAGTGCATCACATGCCAGAAAGTAAACCCTCGAAGGAAACCCCCTGTGCCAATGGGAGGTAGACCCTGGGCAGCGTACCCTGGACAGGCATGGCAGATTGATTTTGCTGAGCTCCCACGGTCCGGACATCACGGGTTTTTACTTGTCATGGTAGACCAGCTCTCTGGTTGGGTCGAGGCCTGGCCCACCAGGACTGCCACTGCGGCTACAGTAGTGAAGTATTTGTTGCAGGAGATCATTCCCCGGTATTCCCTGCCTGAGTCCATTGAGTCGGATCAAGGACAACACTTCGTGGGAAAGGTGGTTCAAGAAGTCGCGCAAACTCTCAAGGTTACTTGGAAACTACACACACCACGGAGACCACAGAGTTCAGGACAAGTGGAACGCATGAATAGGACTTTAAAGACTTTGCTCACCAAAATCTGTATTGAAACACGCCTTAAGTGGCCTCAAGCACTGCCGCTCGCTCTTACTAGCATTCGAAACACTCCCCGATGGGGCCTCAAATTGACCCTATATGAAATTATGTTTGGCAAGCCCCCTCGAGTCTTACCTCCTGGGATGCGAGAAAATGTAACTTTTGAATTAGGTAATAGTGAACTTCATATGTACGTTATTGCTTTGCAGTCTGTCTTGTCTTCTCTTCACAGGTATGCAGCCTCCTTTCAGCGCCTGCCTTTAGACGTACCGGTACATGACTTCTCCCCGGGAGACTGGGTCTTGGTGCAGCGGTGGAAAAAGGAACCTTTGACTGAGAGGTGGAGTGGCCCTTTCCAGGTACTTCTAACAACCCACACCGCTGTAAAGATTGCTGGCCATGACCGTTGGATACACCATACCCGTGTGAAACGACATCCACGAGCGTCAGAGGACAACAACTCCCAAGACGAACTCGCTCTGGAAGCTGAGTCGTCTTCGGAACAAGAAGCCAGCAAGTGGAGCTGTGAACCTACTGGTGATCTCCAAGTGCGCCTGAGACGGCTTAATCAGAGCTCAGAAAATTAGTCAAGAAAGTAAAAGGGAAAATATGGTGGGAATCTTAATGTGCCTTGTTGTTATCTGCATAATGAAAGAAGCAGGATTGCGTAGCCTTAGCCGCTGGCCTATGCCCCCGCTTTCCCCAATTGTTTCCCCAGGGACAAATTTGTATGTTGACATGATGGAAAGAATTGCAGGTACTTTTAATCTTACCAACTGCTGGGCCTGTGGGGGGCTCCGGGAGGCCAGAGGCCAGTGGCCTTGGAGGGCTTTTCCTTTGGCCCCGAAGTGGCTAGTAAGTAGTAAGGCAGGGGTTTGGGGGGAACTGCACCTCAAGCTACTGACAGGCAAAACCCATGACATAGATGACCCTGTATGTGTTAAGGCACAGTGGGCTGAAAACTGAAGGGGTGCCCCTGCTCAGGCCACAAAGCCTGCCAGGTTTCAAGATGATAGGTGCAGGGGTTTGGGGGGAACTGCACCTCAAGCTGAGGACAAACAAAACTCGTAACATGGGTGACACTGTGTGTGTTAAGGTGCAGCAGGGTGAAAGCTGCAGGCCTGCTAGCCCCTGCTGCGGCCCAAAGCCTGCCAGCTGTCAAGGAGATAGGTGCAGGGCTTCTGGGTGCTGGGGCCCTGCACCTCTGGCTGCTGACAGGAAAAACTCGTGACATGGGTGCTTGTGCAACTAGCTGTCTCTGTCTTGGGGCAGTTTATTGTATTGATTATTTCCTCTCCTTAGTCTGTGGTTTTGTAGGTGTTAATCCTTGCTAATTAACTCATTAACAAGTTAATTACCTGCGCCTTAACACACACAGTGTCACCCATGTCACGAGTTTTGCTTGTCTGAAGTTTGAGGTGCAGTTTCCCCCAAACCCTGCACCTATCTTCTTGAAACTTGGCAGGTTTTGTGGCCTCACCAGGGGCCACCACCCCTGCAGTTTTCACCCCCTGTGTAACA
The DNA here is from genome assembly GCF_052110815.1 of Crocodylus siamensis. Taxonomy (NCBI): domain Eukaryota; kingdom Metazoa; phylum Chordata; order Crocodylia; family Crocodylidae; genus Crocodylus; species Crocodylus siamensis. The sequence continues at coordinate 27,447,212 of NC_143405.1, read as the reverse complement.
CATACATGTAACATGAGTTTTACTTTCAAGAATTTGGGGTGCAGTTCCCCCCAAACTCCTGCACTGATCTTCTTGAAACTTGGTAGGCAGCATGCTCTCAGCAGAGGCTACCACTCTTGCAAGTTTCATCCAAATCAGACAAAAAACCAAAAAGTTAAAGATATTTCATTGATTCCCCATTATACCCTATGGCCGGATCTCCGAGGCAGCTCTGAAGCTTCGGAGCCATTTCAGCTGGATCCAAGTGCAAAACTGATCCAGAGCTCTGGATCAAATCGTTGGCATCTGAAGCGGCTGGATCTGAAGCTGGATCGAACAGCTGCCTACTCGCACAGGCCTAGCAGCTATGGGCTCTGTCCCTGGCCAGGCTGCAGGACAGTGGGATGCACTACCTCCCAGGGCCGCCGGGGGATCCTCACACTGTACCCTGGAGCAGAGAGCAGGAGCAATGCCAGCAAACTGCACAAGAAAAAAAAAAAAGAAAAAAGGAGTAGCAATTTGAAGCAATAGGGGGTGAACTAAAAAAAAATTGCAGCACCACCTTGTGCTAAAAGAGGGTAATTATGCGGGTTGGCGTGTCTTTGTGTTTGCATTCAGTGAATCTGTGGACGACACTTTAATTCCCAGTGAGCCAAACTAAACTACATCTAAGGAGTTTTACTTTAATGACCAGAAAGACTTTTAAAGCATTCATAAATCCTATTCATGCAAACAGTTACACATTTGAAGTGCAGAAAAGGGCAAAAAACATTGCGTGTACAAACACCCTATGACAGGGAAAGATTTGGTCCCCTAGAAAGTTCCCTTGGGGCATCTTTCGAGTCAGAAACAACAATATGAGGTGGATAGATTAGTGAAAGAATTCAAGATGTCTTTAGTGAAATGCCTGGCTGTGCCCATGGCATAGTACATACAATTATAGCCCCTGAAGGAAAGATAGTCAGGGAAAAGCGGCAGAGGATTCCCTACCGCCAGTACCATCTTATACAAGCTGAAGTCACCAAAATATTAGAATGGGGTATAATTTAGGAATCTCATAGCCCTTGGTGTAGTCCCCTCATGGCTGTACCCAAACCTGATGGTTCATTACGATTATGTGTCCATTTCAGGAAGCTTAATGCTGTCCAGGTTTGATGCTTTCCCAATGCCGTGGATTGGTGAGTTGCTCATAAGAATAGGCCATGCTAAATTTATTTCAATTTTAGACCATGCCAAAGGATATTGCCAAGTCTGTTTGAGGGAAAAAGATAGGGCCAAGACTGCTTTTGGCACCCCGTGGAGCTTATATGAATACAGGCATATGCCTTTCAGCTTACATAGGGCCACAGCAACTTTTCAATGCCCCCTGGCATCAGAGCATGTAATGGGCAGCTTCCCTCATTTTACCACCAGATTATTGTAAGAGCAAAGTCATGGCAGGTGAGACTGGGCAGAGTGCCCCATAGACAGATAGGTGGGCTGGCTTGAGACTCAGCCCTGAGCATGCCCCCTGTCACAAATGCACTAACAGGTGCATCACGAACAGGTCTAAGGAGGTGATATTTCCCCTCTATGCAGCATTGGTAAGGCTGCAGCTGGAATACTGTGTCCAGTTTTGGGTGCCGCACTTCAAGAGGGATGTGAATAACCTTGAGAGGGTCCAGAAGAGGGCCACTCATATGGTTGAGGGCCTGCAGACAAGGTTCTACAAGGAGACACTGAGGGACCTGGGTCTTTTCAGCCTCTGTAAGAGAAGGCTAGAGGTAATCTAGTGGCCATCTACACATTCATAGATAAATTTTTATGTAAACCTATTAAAGGCCTGGAAGGAACCAGGGAGATGGCTAGCTACCCCTGAGGAAGATGGGGAGGAGTTCAGCCCAGAGCTTCCTAACAGGGGAGGAGAAGATTAATTGATAGGATTGATACAACTGGGAGAGGACTTAATGGGTAGCCAACAGAAAGATCTTAAAAACCTTATCCATAAGTTTAGAGACATGTTTAATGAAAAAACCTGTGTGAGCTGGGGGAGTAGAACATGAAATTCATACTCCTAAGGGGGCAGTGGGTTGGGAATGGTGGTGCCTCATCCCCCATCATCTATATAGGGCAGTTCACCATGAGCTAAACTAAATGTTAGAACAGGGAGTTATAGTTTCCTCTAAGAGCCCCTGGAGAAGTCTGCTAGGCATAGTACCAAAAAATGAATGAGTCACTTAGACTATGTTTTGATTTTAAGAGACTTAATGTAATAGCTAGGTTTGACACCTTCCCTATGTCTCATAATGAGGAATTATTAAAGAGAATCGGACAAGCTCATTATATTTCAACTCTGGATCTTTACAAGCTCTATCTTCCCATGGCCTGGGAAGATAGAGCTAAGACAGCATTTAGAACTCCTTGTGAGTTGTATGAATTCACCAGCATGCCATTTGGTTTACATGGAGCAGCCTCAACCTTTCATAGATTCACAGATGTTAGGGGCTGGATGGGATGTCAGAGATCATCAGGTCCAGCCCCCTGCTCAGGGCAGGAAACACAGCTGAGGTCAGATGACCCCAGTGAGGTGTGCATCCAGTGGTTTTCTAAGATCTCCAGGGAAGGTGACTGTACCACCTCTGGATGGAGTCTATTCCAGACTCTGGACACATGAACCATAAAGAAGTTTTTCCTAATGTTTAAACTGAACATTTTCCTAGTCTTCCCCTGGGGTGCCTTGGTGAACAGGTATTCTTCTAGCCTCTGAAGTTCACCATTTACAGGAAACCCTCACTATTCGCGGGTCTGGCATTCACAGTTTCAAATATTGACGAATGCCGTGTGTGTTCTCTTTCAGGTTGGCTGATCTCCTCCGGCAGGCTTTAAACTAGGCTCATCGGGGGAAGGGGAAGATGAGGAGAGGGAGCCACAGAACACTGAACCAAGAACCACCCACAAAAGTAGCCCAGAAAAGACAGGCAATGAGCACAAGAAATACCCAGATAAGTGACAGGGGCCCAGATAGTCCTGCGATTAGGGAGGCGGTCAATACACCTCCAGGAAGCCTTAAATGCCTCTACACTAATGCTCATAGTATGGGGAACAAGCATGAGGAACTTGCCCTCCTGCTAGCTAACACAAACCTGGACATAGTGGGGCTCACTGAAACTTGGTGGGACCCAATGCATGACTGGGCGGTAAACATCAAGGGCTATAGGCTGTACAACAGGGATAGAACAGGGAGGAAAGGCGGGGGTGTGGTGCTCTACGTCAAAGAGCAATACACATCCTCAACAAACAGCACTGGGTCAGAGGAGGGGCAGACTAAAGTTCTCTGGGTCCGAATACAAGGGGGTCGGAGGGAAAGGGACTTAATGGTGGGGGTTTACTACAGGCCACCCAACCAGGGGGAAGAGCTGGTAAGTGGACTGCGGGTTCTCGACCACCTGGGCGATAGCGATCATTGCCTACTGGAATTCACCATCCAACACAGGGTGTCAAAGTCCTGCAGTAAGGCAACAGCCCTAGACTTCAGGAGGGCAGATTTTAATGAGGTAAGGAGACTAATCAGGGAGGCACTGAGGTCCCGGGGGGGGGTGGAATTCGGATTCCAGAAAGCATGGTCATTCCTTAAGGAGACGATCCTCCAAGCCCAAAGGGTGACAATCCCAATGTGGATCAAAGGGGGCAAGAGTGCTCAAAAGCCCCCATGGCTCACTAAAAACATCCAGGAATGTCTCAAAGCTAAAAAGGAGGTGTACACCCAATGGAAGGGAGGGGCCATCACCAAGGAGGACTATACCTCCATTGCTCAAGACTGTAGGGGGGGCTGTTAGGAAGGTTAAGGCAGAGATGGAACTGGGACTAGTGGCCCGCATCAAGGATAACAAGAAGTCCTTTTTTAAATACATGTATGTGTGCATGTGTCTGTGAGTGTGCACACATCTGAGTGTGCATGTGTCTCTGTTCTTGTATGTCTGTGCACACATGTGCGTGAGTGCATGTGTGTGCATCTCTGCATGTCCATCTGTATGTGTACGTGTGTGTGTGCATCTCTGTGTGTGCATACATCTCTGTGTGTGTATACGCATCTGTGCATGTGTGTGTAAGCATCTGCATCTGTGCTCCTGTGTGCATGCATCTGTGCTCCTGTGTGCACGTCTGTGCATCTGTGTCTTTTTCTGTGTGGGTGCATCTGTGTGCGCACATCTGTGTGTTTGTGTGTCTGTGCATGTGTGTGTGCATATCTGGGCATGTGCACGCACATGTATGTGTGTTCGTGTGCATGTGTATGTGTGATGGCCTCTGTGTGTGTGTGCACACGTGCGAGGAGAGTATGTTTGTGTCTGTGTGTCCATGTGCAGAGTAAGTAGAGTGTGTGCCCTGCTGCATGTGTGTGTGCATGTGCGTGTGCATGCATATGTCTGTCTATGTGTCTGTGCATCCATGTACGTGTGCATGTGTCTGTGTTCATGGCAGAGACAGTATGTTTATATCTGTGTGTCCATGTACAAAGAGTGAGTGAGAGTAGAGTGTGAGGTCATCTGTGTGCATGCCTCTGTGTGTGTGCCTGTGTGTATGTATGTTTGGCCATAGGGGGGGAGGCGAGTGGGTAGCAGGGAGAAGAGGCAGGCATGTGCCCCCCTTGCCCCCAGCCCAGTAGGGTCCACCCAGCCTTGACCACCAGCACCAGGAGGGGAAGGGGTCCGTCCCCCCTCCCCCTCCAATTCAGTTCAGCTCCCATGCAGGGAGGGGGCCCAGGAAGTGGCTGAGGCTGCATGCTCCAGGGCCATGGCTGTCATGGGTGACTTCAATTACCTGGACATCTCGTGGGAGGATCACTCAGCAAAATCCGAGCGGTAGCAAAGCTTCCTCTTGTGCGTGGATGACGTCTACCTGACTCAAGAAGTCTATGGGCCAACGAGAGGTGAAGCACTGCTCAACCTGGTACTGGCTACTGGGGATGATCTAATCAGCAACCTAGTGATCGATGGAAACCTGAGTGACAGCAACCACGAGCTGATCCCCTTCACCATCCGCCGTAAAGCTGGCAAGTCAGTCAGCAACATGGAAGTCCTTGATTTCAGGAAAGCCAACTTTGACAAGCTCAGGAGGCATGTCAGTGAGGCCCTAATGGACCATAACCCCAGGGGGAGAGGAGTTCAGGAAGAGTGGTTGCTCCTCAAGGGAGCAATCCTCAATGCACAAGCTAATTCTATTCCCTTTCGGAGGGAAGGCAGCAAAAGGGCACAGCAGCCTCCCTGGCTCTCCAGGGATCTAGCAGACCTCCTGAGGCTCAAAAGAAAGGCCTACAAAGGATGGAGGACGGGATTCACCTCCAAGGAGGAATATTGTGCACTGGTCCAGTCCTGCAGGGAGCAAACCAGGAAAGCCAAGGCTGCAACTGAACTACAACTAGCTTTGAGCATCAAGGACAATAAAAAGTCCTTTTTCAGATATGTGGGGAGCCGGAGGAAAAGCAAGGGCAACATTGGACCCCTGTTGAACCAGATGGGACAACTGACAACTGACGCCCAGGAAAAAGTCAACTTATTCAATGGGTATTTTGCATCTGTCTTTCATCAGTCCCATGGGACGCCCATGCCCACCATGGGACAGGGAAGTCCAGGTGAGGGTGATTGCCTGCCTTCCATAAATGCTGACCTCGTGAAGGAACACCTTGAGAGGCTGGATACCTTCAAGTCAGCCGGCCCTGACAATCTATACCCCAGGGTACTCAAGGAGCTGACTAGCATTATAGCCCAGCCTCTAGCATGGATCTTTGAGAACTCCTGGCACTCTGGTGTAGTGCCTGAAGACTGGAAGAAGGCCAATGTGGTGCCTATCTTCAAGAAAGGGAGGAAAGTGGATCCAGCTAACTATAGGCCTATCAGCCTGACTTCTATCCTGGGGAAGATCTTAGAAAAGTTTATTAAAGAGGTCATCCTTAATGGACTGGCTGATGCCAACATCCTGAGGGATAGCCAGCACAGGTTTCTTGTGGGTAGGTCTTGCTTGACCAAACTCATTTCCTTCTATGACCAGGTGACCTATCACCTGGACAAGGGAGAAGAGATTGATGTCATATATCTTGACTTCAAAAAAGCCTTTAATCTGGTATCCCATGATCACCTCTTAGCGAAATTGGCCAATTGTGACCTTGGGTCCACCACGATCCTCTGGCTGGGAAATTGGCTCCATGGTCGGACCCAGAGGGTGGTAATTGATGGCAGTCAATCATCATGGTGCCCTGTGACCAGTGGGGTCCCCCAAGGCTCTGTCCTTGGACCCATATTGTTCAACATCTTTATTAATGATGTGGACATTGGAGTCAGGAGTGGACTGGCCAAGTTCACTGATGACACCAAACTTTGGGGCAAAGCATCCACACCAGAAGACAGGCTGACCTGGACAGGATCAAAAATTGGTGGATGAGAACCTGATGGTGTTTAACACTGAACAATGCAAGGTTCTCCACCTTGGGAAGAAAAACCTGCAGCATCCTTATAGGCTCAGCAGTGCTACGCTGGCTAGCACTATGGAAGAAAGAGTCTTGGGGGTCATCATTGACCACAAGATGAACATGAGCCTGCAATGCGATGCTGCGGCTAGTAAAGTGACCAAAACGCTGGGTTGCATCCATAGATGCTTCTCAAGCAAATCCCGGGACGTCATTCTTCCCTTGGTGAGGCCACAGCTGGAGTACTGTGTCCAATTTTGGACTCCACAATTTAAAAAGGATGTGGAGTTGCTTGAGAGAGTCCAGAGAAGAGCCACGCACATGATCGGAGGTCAGGAAAACAGACCTTACGATGACAGGCTGAGAGCCATGGGGCTCCTTAGCCTGGAAAAGCGCAGGCTCAGGGGTGATCTGATGGCCACCTATAAGTTCATCAAGGGTGACCACCAGGATCTGGGGGAATGTCTGTTCACCAGAGCGCCCCAAGGGATGACGAGGTCAAATGGTCATAAACTACTGCGAGACCATTTCAGGCTGGACATAAGGAAGAATTTCTTTACTGTCCGAGCCCCCAAGATCTGGAACAGCCTGCCATCAGAGGTGGTTCAAGCACCTACATTGAACACCTTCAAGAGCAAATTGGATGCTTCTCTTGCTGGGATCCTATGACTCCAGCTGACTTCCTGCCCTTTGGGCAGGGGGCTAGACTCGATGATCTTCTGAGGTCCCTTCCAGCCTTAATGTCTATGAAATCAATGAAATTTAGTGTTTGTCCAGGGTCCAAGTACACCTTACTCAGCCTCTGCTTGAGAGACACCACTGGTCACTTTTCACCACGTGTACTCAGTTCCATCTATTAACACTCTCTGGGTCTGACCTCAGAGACAGTTTCCAAGCCACTGGACCGTTAAGTTGTTGAGGCCACAACTTGTCAATTTTACTGTGAGGACATCATGGGCTACCAAGTCAAATGCCTTTTTGAAATCCAAGTATATGACGTCGACCTCATTTTGCGAGTTACCTGATCATAGAAGGCAATGAGGTTGGTCAGGCGTGACCTGCATGCTAGGGCTGTGTGAAGTTTTGGGTGCTGATTTGATTCAGAGGAGATTTCAGCTGACTCAGTGGCCAACTCTCTGAATCCAAATTGAATCAGGAGACCAAATAAAAGGTCTGAATTGATTCAAATTCTCCAAATCGATTTGGAAAAGATTTGGAGAGCTTCAGTGATTTGGGCAGTCCCCGCCTGCTGTAGGGGGCAGGGGAGGGGAGGCTAGAGGAGGGGACCATGGGGGGACCCCTGCCAGACCCCATCCCCTGCCTGCTCCCCCAGCCCCCTCCCATGGCTGCCTTGTCCGGCTTCAGCTCCCGGCCCTTTAAAAAAAAACTCTCGCTCACTGGGTGCTGCCTGGTGGGGCGCAATCCCCACTGCCCCACGCTGCATGGGAGGCTCTTCCATGAGTCCCCCAACCCCAAGCCACTCTCCCAGTCCCTACCCATGGCTGCCCCACCCACCCCAGCTCCAGGCCTTTAAGAAAAAAAAACCCATAACCCCCAGACTCACCACCTGCTGCAGTGGCCTTGGGGCTTCTGGGGGCTTGTGGAAGAGCCCCCTGTGCAGCACAGGGCAGTTGGGGGCAGCAGGTATTGTCCCTTCCCCCACCCCAGCCAGGCAGTATCTGGTGAGTTTGGGCCTTTTTTTTTTTTAAAGGGCCAGGAGCTGGGGAGGGCAGGACAGCCATGGGGGGCTGGGAGACTGGATGGAGGCTCATAACAAAGCCCCCCACACAGCGCGGGGCAGCAGAGAGCAGCAGGGATCGCCCCACTGCATGGCAGCAGCCGGTGAGCATGGGCTTTTTTTTTAAAGAGCCAGGAACTGGGCCAGGTGGGGCAGCCATTGAGAGCAGACTGGGGATGGGGCCTGTGTGATTCAGAAATTCAGCTGATTCTGCGGGAGCTGAATCTCTGAATCAGAACAGTGATTGGAATTGCTGAATCGAGTCACTGTCTCCCGAATCGGCCGAATTCATATCTGAAGCGAATACTAGCCACTTCGCACAGGCCTGCTGCCCACAACAAAGCCATGTTGACTGGCTTTTAGAACACTACCTTCTGTTAGCCTATAAGTGATGGATTCTTTGATAAATTTTTCCAGGATTTTTCCAGGGATTGAGGTCAGACTGATCAGCCTATAATTCCCTGGGTCCTCCTTCCTTCCTTTCTTAAAGATAGGCACCACTTTGGCCCTCTTCCAGTCTTCTGGGACCTTATCTGAGCACCATGAGTTCTCAAATAGCTTTGCCATAGGTTGTGCAATGACATCAGACAGTTCTTTCAGCACTCTAGGGTGTAGTTCATTGGGTCCTGCTGACTTGTAGATATCTAGCCTCTCTAGGTATTCCCTCACAAGATCTTCACTGATTATAAGTAGATGATCACCCCTACCTTGTCCATTGAATTTTCTGTCTGGCAAGTTAATTTCCTTTGTCTGGTGGAATACCAATGCAAAGTATTCCTTTAGGAGTTCAGTGTCAGTTTTCTCCTGAGTGTCAGTTGTCAACTGTCCCAACAACTTGTGGAACAAACCTTAGCTCCCCATGTCATATGCATCTGCATGCATAGATGACATTTGTTATTTACTCAAGAAAGTGGACGTATCACCTTAAAGCAGTAGAGGCAGTCCTGACTGTGGAGTGAGACTGTCCAATCATGACTGGTGCAAAAGCCAGCACAAGGGAGTTTGGTGGATATGGGCTACCTGCACTCAGTGCTATGACCACGCAGGTACCAGTTGCTCTAAGGGCATCTGTGGGTCTGACTGGGATGACTTTCCTTATGCAATCACAAATGGTGCAGCAGCTGGGACAAGAAAAAAAAGTTATGGCTATGGGATGGCTGCATTCAGGCAGGGGCAGGTTATGGAGTGATGGTGCCATTTTCACCCTAGCCAGGGCATAGCTGGAGGAGTGGATGGGGGGCAAGGGTGTGGGTCTGGCTGTGGGGTGAGACTTTGCAATCATGACTGTCACAGGTGGCAGCACAAGGGAGTGCAGTGGCTATGAACTATCTGCACTCAGTGCTATGAGACGGCAGGTGCCATTTGTTCTGTCTGACTGAAGGGCAAATGAAAGCAGTCCACGGCACCCCCTTTAGGCACCCAAATGGTTCTTCATTCCTGGATTGAACTAGGAGCAGATTATGTAATAACTGTGCTTTTCTCATTAAGGGCTGCCAGCTGCCATGGGTCTGACTGTGGGGTGACCTTGTGCAATAGCAAATGGTGCAGCATCTGGCACAAGAAAAAAAAGCAATGGCAACAGGTTGGCTGCGTTCAGTCAGGGGCAGAGGCAGTGTCGCACCTTGGCTTAACTGATAAATAACCACGTTAGCTGGGTAGGGCCTCTCCCCAGCTCACCTGCCATGTCTCAATGATACTCTGAAAGGAGGGGTACAGTGTGATATGTGGTGGGCATTCAGACTGTGCAAAATTTTGCCAGCTGTTTTGATTTGACATTGTTTTGACTCATTTTGAGCTTGAAACAGAGAAATCAAATCAAAACAAAGGGCTTTGAAACAGCCTCAGAACAAAATGAGGTTAATTGAAATGTTTCAAAAGTTTCAAAATATTTTGAGTGTCAAAGCAGCCAGCAGCCAGGTGGTGGGAGACAGGGAAGAAACAGGGCTACGCTCCCAGTAGCTCTGCAGCCTCATGTGGCTCAGCCGGGAGTGCAGCCCTGGCTCTCCCCACCTTCCATGGCCGGGCTGTGGGAAGCCAATCACAGCACAGGGGAAGGGAACTGCAATCAGGCTGGGGAAGGCAACTGATCACAATCGTTCAGTTCCCCTCCCCGGCTTTATGATAGGGCTGGGGAAGACAACTCAGTCCAGCTGAGCTGAGTTCCCCATCCCAGCACTAGGACCAGGCTGGGGAGGGGGATTCAGGCCAGCTGGGCTGAGGCAGCCTGATCCTAGTGTTGGGGAGGGGAACTCAGCCCAGGTGAGCGGAGTTCCTTTCCCCAACCTGATTGCAGCACTGGGGAGGGGAGCTGAGTGATCGGGCTCAGTTCCCTACCCCAGCTCCCCAGCCCCAGGCAGCAGCACCCGGCTTCCCTCTCTCATCTGGCAGGCAGATCAGGGGCCTGTAGCCTCAGGAGGATTGGCACAGCCCCTGCAGCCCTCCCAGGGTTGCGGGCCCCAATCTGTCTGCCAAATAAGAGAGGCTGTTTTGAGCTTCTCCCTTATAACATATGGGAAAAACCTAGAAACAGAGTCACTGATCCAATGAAACAAAATGGAACAGCAGTCTTGAATCTAAATGAAATTTGAAATGAAACTCTCTTCCGTCTAAACCTCGAAACTCAAGTCAAAATGGAACGGTGCCATTTTGCACAGCCCTAGTAGGCATCCACCCGGGGTACTGCGGCAGGGAAAATGATTTTGCCATGAGATGAGATTTATCAAAAAGGCTGGAACGACGATTATGCAGGCAGCCAGCCACGGGAGCAGCACAGGCTGAGGAACATCTGGTACCAGCATGGGAATGCTTTGTAAGTACATGCTGACGCCAGTTTGCCAGGGGGAACCCACGTGACAGGTTAAATCCAGTCTGGAATGGCACAACCACAGAACAAGAAGTGAGTTCCCCTCACCCATGGGTGCTGCACCAGAGATGGAGTGCCCAGGCAGGAGTGACTGGTGGAAGCCGGAGACGAGATGGCTTTACACTAGAGCTGGCTCAGAGGAATCAGTGTAATCACTGGAGTAGCAGACGTGGATGCCAGAGCTGGACAACCGGAGCTAGAGTGGTGACAACACTTGAAGAAAACAGACAGAAAAGTGGCAAAACCATGAGGTAAAGGGGTTGTTTAGCACCTTTGTCAGGGTGCCCACACCCTACTTACCATGAGAAGGGAGATTTAAGTTGAATCAAGTGCAGTTAAGGCTGGAAGGGCTGCATATGGATATTGTAATGGAAGACAGAGATTTTACGCCCTGCTGGCCACTACTGTGGTAAGAATATGGTTGGGACCATACTTTTGAGAAGTGACCTTGGAACATCAGGGTGTAGGAGAGGCAGAGCCCCAGGTCCAACAGGGCTACAAGAAACCCCAAGAAACACCAAAGAAGACAGGGACAAGATCTTCCTCCGTTATCTTCTATCATCAAAAGCATGGCAGAAGAGAACCCTTGGTATCTTTAAGAATGGAAGAAGTAGTCCAAACTGTCAGCTCGCAAGGCAGCAGAAGGGGCTGGCTGGTCAGGAAAAAGCAAGCACCTGACCAGAGACTGACACAGCAAATTACATGTGCTCACAGTACATCTGTGGCTGACTCAGGGCTCTGCCTCCCCTACACCCTGTCCAACTGTAGATGATGGTGCTTTGTGGTCCTCAGTCGCTGCTCTAGCTTACTGGCTCCATTCATCTCCCACCCATTATAACTTTGACATGTAATCCTACGCTGGGACTTCTCAGGTTGTGGCATATGTGTGCTCGGTGTTTTCTTCTGCTGTATCCTCTCAATCCTTATCCCCCAAGTAAAGGTTCTGGGCCTTCCCTCACTGGAGAGGGCCCCTTCAGTTTAGACCCCATGGGTCTCAACCACAATCAAGAACAATAAAGAAAGAAAAAAGAAATAACAGAAGTCTTTTCCCAAGAAAGTTTTTTAGCTCACTCCCTTCCTGGTTCCCTCCTCTTGGAGGAAGCAAAAAAAAAAAAAGTGGAGTGAGAGGAGTTAAGCAGGAGGGTCCTACTTGCTCCCCTTCCTATCCTAGTATGGACCCAATTGTCTGGGTGCCCCTTGGCTTCCCCCCTGCACCTGGACTCTCACTGCTCGATGCTAGGTTCCTTTCTTCCTGCTCTTTGGCACCATCTGTGCCTTTTAAATTCCCCATGGTGGCACATGGGACCATGGGCAAATTTTGCCTGACCAACCTGATTGCCTTTTATGATGAGGTGACTGTATTTGTGAATGCGGGAAAAGCAGTGGACATGAGATACCTTGACTTTATCAAGGCTTTTGATACTGTCTCCCACAGCACTCTTGCAAGCAAGATAAGGATGTATGGATTGGATGAATGGACTGTGAAATGGATAGAAACCTGGCTAGATCATGGGGCTCAACAGGTAGTGATCAATGACTCAATGTCTAGTTATCAGCCTGTATCAAGTGGACTGCCCAGGGGTCGATCCTGGGGCCAGTTTTGTTCAATATCTTTATTCATGACCTGAACGATAGAATGGAGTGCACTCTCAGCAAGTTCATGGATAACACCAAGTTGTGGGGAGTAGTAGATACATTGGAGGGTAGGGCTAGGATACAATGTGACCTAGACAAATTGGAGGATTGGGCCAAAAGAAATTGCATGAGGTTCAACAAGGACAAGTGAAAAGTCCTGCACTTAGGATACTGGGGTGCATTAGTAGGACCATTCCAGCACATCAAGGGAAGTAATTATTCCTTTCTATTCTGCACTGGTGAGGCCACATCTGGAGTACTGTGTCCAGTTCTGGGGCCCTGTGGCAGGGAACTGTTGGTGCCTGCCACTTTAAGATCAGAGCCAAGCAGCCAGCAGGTGCTTGATTGCAGCAGCCATTTTAGATCCCTGGCTGCCTATATAAATAGATCAGTTCCCTGCCGGGCAGCAACATCGCCTGTCTGCAAGGCTCCTGGTATTATCCTGGAGGTAAGGGAGGAGCTATAGGGGATGTCTAGGAGGCTCCTTGGTCCTGGGCATGACCTAAAACTGCACCCTGCCGGGAGTGGGTGGCCTGGTGGGGCTCTCAGTGGTGCGGGAGCCCCCAGGAAATGCCAGGCTAGTTACCACCCCAGTGAAAGGCAGGTTGGGGCACCTTAACCCCAGTTCCCACAACCAGGTGGGTCTAGTAGGGTCCACAGGGCAGGCCCTAGAGAGAAAGTGGGGCTAGAGGCTCAGAGACCTGATATAGAATACCCTCTACTGGTCAATGCTGCGGCCAGGACCAGACCAGTCAAAAGGGCCAGGGGCCCACTGCAAGGGACGCCCAGAGCTAGGAGGGCCTGAGGTTTCTGACTGGCCTTAGAGGTGAGGCCAGGGCCTGTATGGTCAAAGGTCCCAGGGGACCACACCTGAAAGGGGAGATAGTTTCAGGGAGCTAGATAGCCTGAATGAAGGCAGGGTAGGCCGCCTGAATGGAGGGATCTTAGAGGGGTCCTGTTTGGAGAAGTCTGGGGCCCAGTGTGTGGCCGGTGACTGTGAGAACTATGGATGCCATCTGTGAGGCATGGGCTGTGGTGTAGGGAAGGTATGGAGTCACAGGTAGTGCCCCCTGTCATCGGGGCAAGAAGATGGGCAGCCTTCCGCCTAATTAAGATAATTAATTAATTAACAAGGCATGGCAGACAGGAAGGCCATTGGTAGACGGGCCCTGAGAAGGCCCCCAATTACAGGCCCCCATTACAGAAAGCATTCATGACACATAGGGGGTGCAGGCACCCTGAGATTAGCAATGCACCCCCTGAGAGAAGCACTGCTGACACTGCCAGTGGCACCTGCAGGCAGTTGCCACTCACCACCTCCTGCTGGTGGCATCTGTGAGCAGTTGCTGATCACCACTGGCCACCACTGACACGGCTCATGTTCCTTCCAGGCGGGAGAGGAAATTGACTTTTCCATTCCTTTTTCCAGCTTGATGTCTCACTGTAAAAACAAACAGCTGCAAAGTGAGGGACCACCTCATCAGCCTGGCATTATCCAGCTTAACTGTTCACAGCCAGTGTAGAGGTGCATGGTCTGTGATTAGCACAAATTCCTGCCCTATTAGATAATAGCAAAAAAGTTCCACCCCCCACCGGATGGCCAGGCCCACTCACTGGTGGAGTAACGGGTCTCCTCCAGGGTTAGCTTTTTACTGGCAAAGGCTATAGCCCTTTCTTCCCTCCCTCACCCCCCACCTTCCTCTTGGAAGAGGATCATTCTTAAGGTGGTACCCAATGCATCTGTTTGCAGGAAGGTTTTCTTGAAGTTTCAGGTGTACAAGACTGGGTGTTGGCATAGGGTCTCCTTAACCTGCTCGAAGGCTTGGAGGGCCCTTGGGTTCCATTTGACTGGGTTCCTTCATCCCTTGATCAGTTCCGTCAGGGGTGCCACCTTCTCCAAGAAACCCTGCATAAACCACCTGTAGGAACTGGCAAAGCGAAAGAATGATCGCAATTGTTTTAGTGTTCACGGAAGGGGGTGTTGCCAGCTTGCCACCACTTTGTCTGCCACCGGTCTTATGCTACTTTGACCTACCGTAAAGCCTAGGAACTGTGTTTCCCTTTTTCCTAGTGCACATTTCCAGGGGGTGGCCATCAGTCTGGCCCGTCAAAGTTCTTCCAGGACTTTCCACAGATGTTGGCGGTGAGTTTCCCAGTCTTGTGAGAAAATTATGATATCGATGTAAGCAGCAGCATATACTTGGTGTGGTGCTAGTAACCGGTCCATCAGTCACTGGAAGGAGGCAGCCGCTCCGTGTAGCCTGAATGGCATTAATTTAAATTGGAATAGGCCCCACAGGGTCCCAAAAGCCATCTTCTCTTCGTCTGCTACTGCCATAGGGATCTGCCAATAGCCTTTGGTGAGGTCTAGAGTAGAAATATACTCTATAGAGTTGGCCTGACCAACTTTTTCCAGCATGTCGCCCACCTGTGGCATTGGGAAAGCATCGAATGTTGTGATCTCATTCACCTTGCAATAGTTGATGCATAGGCATATTGAGCCATCCGTCTTTGGGACCACCACCATCAGGCTCCTCCAGGGGCTCCTGGATTCTTCAATGATACCTAATCTGTTCATCTAGTCAATTTCCTGTCCGACTACAGGCCACAAGTGTCGAGGTAGCCTTCTCCAGTGGTTGCAAACAATGCACCCCAGTGGTGTCTGGTGTTCAACTCCCCAGGCTTCTCTGGGTAACCCTTTGAAAACATCTCAAAATTCTGATATCAGGCCCCTTAGATTCTCCTGCTGTCCAGTGCTAAGATGGTCATCGATCTCTCGTCTAGCAGGGGGGTCTGCTGTCTTATGAGGCACCCTGGCTTCTTCGCTTTCTTCTAACCCATCTGGTTCTTTCATCATCCACCCCTCTCACTGGTGCCATTTCCGTAACGGATTAATGTAATAAATCTGTCTCCTGTGGGTGGGTTCTGTCTGGAGGACCTTGTAGTTAACTGGTCCCATGTGCCTAGTTATTTGAAATGGCCCTTGCAACCATGATAATAGCTTGTGGGGATTGGGTGCTCGTGCTGCTCCCCAACAATCTCTTACCTGGAGTTCCCTCTCGGTGGCATGCATGTCATAATGCTGTTTCTACTTCCCTTGGTTTTGGCCCAGGTTCATTTGAGCTCTCTCTCAGGCCTTCTTTAGTCTCTCCTGGAAATCCATCATGACTTGCGGTTGGGCCAGGTCCCCTGTTTCCTTTTCCCATTCTTTGCATATTATATCCAACAGCCCCTGTGGACTGTGGCCACAGACCAGCTTGAACACAGCATACCCAGTGGAGGCCTGGGAGGCCTCCCTGATGGAAGAAAGTAGTGGGGATATCATCATGTCCCATCCCTGAGAGTCCTCCTGTATGCAGACCCAGAGCATCCCCTTCAGGATGCAATTAAAGCGCTTCACTAGGCCAGCCGTCTTTGGGTGGCAGATGGAAGTTTGAAGCTGCTTGATCTTCAGGATGTGGCATATCCCTCTCGGGATCTTGGACATAAAATTCTTTCCCTGATTGGTAAGAATTTCCCGGGGAATCCCAACCCATGCAACCCATTTCAGGAAGGCCCCAGCTATTGGGTGGCTGTTACCGAACGTAGGGGCACGGCTTCTGGGAAGCAGGTGGCATAGTCATTGATCACCAGGATGAATTGGTATCTGGCCCGGCTGCAGGGAAATGGCCCTGCAATGTCCAGGGCAATCCTGTCGAAGTGGCATCCGACTAGAGGCAGGGGCATCAGTGGGGCCTTAGCAGGCTTCGCCCCCCCACCCTCTGGCACTCGGGGGCATTCCGTGCAGTACCTCTCCACCATCTTATAGAAGCTGGGCCAGAAGATCCACTGCTTCAGGCAGACTTCCATCTTGTCCCGCCCCAAATGTCCCCCCCCATGGGAAGAGTGTATGCCACCCATAGCAGAACCTCCCAGTACCTCTGGGGGACCAGGATTTGTCATCTCTCCTCCCCATCTTCCTTATCCTCCACCCGGTAGAGGGCACCTCCTCTTACCTTGAACCATGGGCTCTGCCTCGTCTTTCCGGGGTCCACCATCTCACCCTCATCCTTGGCCAGTTGGGACTGCCAAATGTTTCAGAACAGGGGTTCTTGTCTCTGTTCCTCCCTGAAGTATCCATCCCCTTTCATTTGTTCCATGTCTAGGTCTGCTCCCTCTTCCTTCTCTGGGGTCCTGAAGCACGCCGCTCCTGGGTCCTTCTCCCACTTGCCTCCTTTCTTTGCCAGGATCTGGGTGACTACCTCTTCCAGGTTGAGCCAGTCAACCCCTAGAAGCATTGGCAGGGGAGTGTCTCAGCTAAGCCCATAGTGACCTCTCATTCAGGTCCTGCTGATGAGAAAATAACCAGATCCGTGCCTCAGTTTCTTGAGTATGTACCTCTAACTGGGCTTGTTGCCCCTCTAAGAGTCACAGGGTGATGGTGTGTGCCTGCTGCATGTTAGCCAGAGCTTGCGTATCCATGGACTCCATGGCCCCTCAGGTCTCTTAAGAGTTCCTGGCCAATGCACCAAATTTTGTAGGAAGGCAGCTGGATCTGCCTTGGTTCCCTTCTGAACTTTCCTGCCATGACTTCAGTTGAAACAAAAAATAAGGTTCAGTGATATTCTTTAGGGGTGAGGAAAACACCACAGACCTTCCAGATGGTGAACTCACACAGTGCTGGTTTATTTAACAAGCAGTTAAATCACCTCATCGATCACCTCATTAGTGAGGGTACTGTGTAGTTGAGCAGATAACTCTCCTGGCCTTGGTGTGCCCTGGATGCTTTTAAGCTATTCTTAGATCTAGTGGCATCTTCCCTATTCATTAAGTCATTACCAGGGCACGTTCCCTGCACGTCTGTGAGTAGCAAATGGAGAGCTGCCCCAGCTGCTATTTCTGTGTTGGAATGGTGGAGCCAACTTGGTGCTCCCATAGCATGGCCAGTACCACTCCACCTTAGCTGTCTGAGCTGCCTGGACACTTCTACTTCAGGAGTCTTCTTGGCCCGATGATCCCCAGAGCCCCGACTCCTCCCTGGGCTATCCGTGTCAGCTGTGGGCCTCAGGTGGAGTACCCCATGTCCTTACTGGCCAGCCGTGGCATCCCAGGGTCTTTAGTCTCAAGTCCTCTTTGATGATCAATCATGCTTCTCTCTCATCTCGCAGTTCACTCCTCCTCCAACGCCCAAAGGCAAAGTGTGCCCACTTGCTGCCAAGTTTATACTGGCCATGGCAAGTTAATTACCCTCACCTCTCCCCAGTGTGTGGTTCTCCTCACCTGTGTAAGGTGCCCTCTATGGCTACGCTAGTAATGGGGCTCCTGCCTGAGCCCCTGTCACAATAAAATCCTATTGGTTTCAGCAGTTAAGGAGTGCTGGCTTTTATTTAGGGTCCCCAAGATAGACAGCTTTGATGTGTGATTCTGTAAGGTAGTGTTTAATAGTACTTAGGAAGAGGCCTACAGGTAAAAGAGCGTTACAGGTTACTTTTGAACTATCATAAACGCACTTATAGGGTTACCATATTTCCAGTATCAAAAAAGAGGACACCTGTCGGGGGAGGAGAGGAGGAAGACATGTGGTATATGATTGAGGGGGAGCAGTGATATGCCAGTGCCCTGTCTCTGGGTATATCACTGGTTTTAATAATAAAACCAACAATTTGGATAGAATTTACAACTGCAACAATAGATGAATAATTCTACCACACTGGGAGGTCCCACTTGCATCAAAAAAACCTCAATGGTTACATTCACCTGGTTATAACACTTTAAAACAGTTTCCCCCCATAACCCAGGTTGATTTCCCTCTGGTCATATTCCCCTTCCCTTAACAATAAATGGCAATACAGCTTTAACTATGATCCACCACTAGGTAGCAGAAGTAGGCATCTGCTGCTCCAGAGAAGGTGGACTCTGCTCTTCCTCGGTAACTCAGCAAAAAAAACCCCCAAAGTCTCTGATCAGCCACTGCAGGTAATAGGCTTCTTTCTTTTGTTTCCTTTTGAAAAAATACACTTCCTGCAAACACTAGCGGTTAAGTGTCCTCTCACACAACCATGCATATTTGGGATTCCCACAACTTGCTCCCTCTCTGGACCGTCTCTCTCCCCTACACATCCCCACGCAACACTTCCGCATGCAGACGGCAGATTCTTTCTGTAGGTCTCTGTCCCTGCAGTACAAGCCTTCTAGCCCAAACAGAAGACTTTCCTCTGCAGGTCCCTGACCAGGAAGCTTTCCCCAGCTAGCTTACCAACCCTTCCCCACTCTTTCCCTGGGTACCTGGGTCCCTGATCACACAGCTCTGACCTGGGTGGGGAATAAGCTTCTCCTTGGATGACTCAGGCTTTCCTCTGTCCTAAAGTTTGTTCCCCAGCAAGTCTCAGCACTCTTTCCTCTGTCTGGAGGGGGTTGGGGAAGCATGAGCTGGGTCTCTGCCCCCTCAGGCGGGGGTAGCTCTCCTACAACTTCACTCTCCAGCTGCTTTTCCCTCCCTCAGCTTTTATGGCCTAGACTTTTTAAGGCTCAAAAAAATCACCCCACTTTTACCCACCAAGCATAATCCAGCTGTCAGCTATCAATCATTTGTCTGTAACATACTTTCCAGTCTCATCCAATCAATATCATTCTCACCTCAGGCATTTACTGTCATTCAAGGTGATCTCTGATTTTTACCTCACAGAAACTGGACAGAACCAGTCCAGGTTCGTGCCAGAACTAGGTTACAGTACTGCACGTGCTTGGTTGGTGTCACTAGGCCTTCAGATCAATAGCTCATCAAGTTCCAGCAGATTCTTCTGGGAGTTCACAGTGTGCATGTGCAACAGCTCTACCTCCATACAGATGAGGTAATGCTTCCAGAGTGCAGTAGAGTTACCCATTTCAAAACCAAAACAGAACAGTCTTCTATAGCAAACATACCTACCTCGTTCTTTATATACTTGTTGGTTAGTGTCACTGGGCATAACCCTAGGTAACTCAGAGGGATGGAAGACCACCAGTGTCGATGAAGTCCCCCCTTTTCCTGAACCTTTGTAATCCTTTCCTGAACTTTTTGTAACCTCCTGTAATACTGGAAAGACAAGATGAGTAGCGGGCAGGCTGAAACTCCCTAAAACTGTTATCTGTGGAATGCAAGGACACCGCTCAGAGAGAGAAGGAAGGGGGAGGGTGGAAGGGGGTGGTGGTGGGTGGGGGCCAGCTGGTGGAAAATCACTGCAGAGAATTGACCCGGGTATAAAAATACACTGTTGCAGGGCTAGGGGTGCAGGATTTGAGATGATACAGTCTCCCTGCGCCTTTTACTTGAGCTCAGATAAACTCTGTCTACTTCTCCCACCAGTGTGTTTATTTGGCGTGACGCACACTGGGCAACGAACCCAACTGTTGCCTCCCTCGGGCACCTTGTGCCGGCAATATACTAGCCAATTGCCCATCAAGAATGATGGGGGGGCAGTGGGTGGGGAAGGACCTTCATGTCCCACCCCACAGTCCGGGCCCACTCCCCCCTTCCCTCCTTCTGCTTGGGGTCTGGGCCCGTTCCCCCTTTCCCTGCCACGATGGTAGGGGGAGTGGAGGAACAGGCCCGGGCCCAATGTGGGGGCATGGGGGAGGACTGGGCCTGAGAGTGGGAAGAAGCCAGCCTGTCATGGCAGTGGCGGGAGAGGGGAGAGCAGCAGGCCGAGGCCAACGCAATGGCAGCAGGGGGGCAGGAGGAGCAGCACAGGAGCAGACACAGGGAAGCGGGGTGGTAGAGCACTGGGCCTGGGCCTGAGGTGGGGAGGAGACCTGCTTCTCTCCTCCCCCTGCTGCTGCCACATTGGGCTGGGCCCGCTGCTCCCCCCCAGCCTCAGGCCTGCTCTTCCCCCCTACCCCCACACTGGGCCTGAGCCAATTCCTCCCCTCCCCCTATCACCCCCGCATCAGCCCTGCAGGTAGCAATGACAGAAAGGGGGAGGGGCAGGCCGAGGCCAGTGCTGATGTCCTCACCCCCCCTGCCTGCAGCATCCCAACCCCACTCCCTCCCCACACCACTGCTGCCACCTCCAAGGAGCAAGGTCGGATTTCATAGATTTCATAGATTTCATAGACATTAAGGCTGGAAGGGACCTCGGGAGATCATCGAGTCCAGCCCCCTGCCCAAAGGGCAGGAAGTCAGCTGGGGTCATACGATCCCAGCAAGATAAGCATCCAATTTACTCTTGAAAGTGTTCAATGTAGGTGCTTGAACCACCTCCGCTGGCAGACTGTTCCAGACCTTGGGGGCTCGGACAGTAAAGAAATTCTTCCTTATGTCCAGCCTGAAACGGTCTTGCAGGAGTTTGTGACCGTTCGACCTCGTCATCCCTTGGGGCGCTCTGGTGAACAGACGTTCCCCCAGATCCTGGTGGTCACCCCTGATAAATTTATAGGTGGCCATCAGATCACCCCTGAGCCTGCACTTTTCCAGGCTAAAGAGTCCCATGGCTCTGAGCCTGTCGTCGTAGGGTCTGTTTTCCTGACCTCTGATCATGCGCATGGCTCTCCTCTGGACTCTCTCAAGCTTCTCCACATCCTTTTTCAAACGCAGTACTCCAGCTGCGGCCTCACCAAAGCCGAGTACAAGGGGAGAATGACGTCCCGGGATTTGCTCGAGAAGCATCTATGGATGCAAGCCAGCGTTTTGGTCGCTTTACTAGCTGCAGCATTGCATTGCAGGCTCATGTTCATCTTGTGGTCAATGATGACCCCCAAGTCTCTTTCTTCTGTAGTGCTATCCAACGTAGCACTGCCGAGCCTATTAGGAAGCTGCAGGTTTTTCTTCCCAAGGTGGAGAACCTTGCATTTTTCGGTATTAAACACCGTGAGGTTCTCGTCTGCCCATTTGCTGAGCTTGTCCAGGTCAGCCTGGATCACCCGCCTATCTTCTGGCGTGGATGCTTTGCCCCAAAGTTTGATGTCATCGGTGAACTTGGCCAGTCCACTCTTGACTCCAATGTCCACATCATTAATGAAGATGTTAAACATTATGGGTCCAAGGACAGAGCCTTGAGGGACCTCACTGGTCACAGGGCACCACGATGAGTGACTGCCATCAATTACAACCCTCTGGGTCTGACCACGGAGCCAGTTTCCCAGCCAGTGGATTGTGGTGGAGCCAAGGCCACAACTGGCCAGTTTGGCCAAGAGGTGATCATGGGATACCAGATCAAAAGCTTTTTTGAAGTCAAGATATATGACATCAATCTCTTCTCAGCTCTGGTGGCGTCATCCCACCCCTCTGCTCCATCGTCACCGCCTCCAGGGAGCTAATACCACCCCTACTCCGTTGCTCCCCCCTCCATCCTCTGCATCGCCTCCACCTCCTATCCCAAAGCTATATTTACACTCTGGTTGTTTAAGTCAGCCAATCAGAGTGCACATAAAGCATTATAGACAGACAGGCAGAGAAAGGCTTTTATAACATTAGAATCTTGCTTTCCAAACCCTTTATCATCTTTGTTGCCTGGCTCTGGACCCTCTCTAATTTCACAGAATCATAGAAGATTAGGGTTGGAAGAGACCTCATGAACTCACCTAGTTCATCCTCTTGCTCAAAGCAGGACCATCTGCAACTAGATGATTCCTGCCAAGGCTTTGTCTAGCTGGGTCTTAAAAACCTCCAAAGATAGAGATTCCACAGCCTCTCCAAGTCACCTGTGTGGCAGAATGAATGAAATGGGAGAAAGAAAGCCCCCATTCACACCCTCCCCCTTACTAGTGCTGTGGTAGAAACTCTCCCCAGCAGTCACAAAGACAGCTGGTGCAGCAAATGCCACAGCACTAGACATGCACTTTGGGCACACCAGCTAGGATCTGCTAGGCTGAATCACATGGCGCCTGGCATAGGGAGTCCTGGCTGGGGAGGAAAGGTCCCCCAGCCAGGAACCAGGATAATGGGAATCCCTGGCCCTGGACAGCTGGAAAACCTACAACCCTGATTGGCAGCATGTGGGTTGTTCATCAGAGATGTCAAGTGGCAGCCGGAAACAGAGCCCCACCCCTGGTAGGCTGGAGTACCCAGTGGGAGGATACAAGAAGATGCTAGAACTGAAATTGGGGGGTGGGAACATCACCTGACAGCAAAAAGGACTCAAACTGGAAACAGATGTGACAGGCTAGCTGGCAGTCACCTGGCCCAGGGGTTTTGAAAGGGCAAAAGATGATTGGAGGACTTGGGATTCCCTTTCCTCACTAATCGGGTAATGATTTGACCCAGGGGTTTTGAAGGGGTAAAAGATGATTGGAGGACTTGGAACTCCCTTTCCGCACCAATCAGGCCCCAGAGACTCACCCCCACACTGTACCCCAAATGGCCCCTTGGGTCACTGAAGGGGGATAAAAGGGGCATTGTGGGCTGATTCAGGGGAGAGACCAGCAAGAGACAACAAGGAAGGAGCTTCACAGAGTTGGCAAGAGCTGAGCCAGTGGGGCAGGAGCAGTGCCCCAAAAGAGCCTGAAAGAGCAGCAGCAGCAGTGGGACCCTCAGCAGTGCGGCATGCGGCCGGCAGGAGAGGCTCCCCACTGGGCTCCAGGATCCCCTGTGAGAGGCTGCAGCCAGCAGGAGAGGCTCCCCTGCTCCAGGAAGGATCTGAGCCACTACCTGAGGGGTTCCCAGCTCTGCTTCCAGCTCCTTAAATCAGAGGCCAGGCAGCTTGACATAAGGCCAGGCTCCAGAAAGGTCAAGACCTCAAGCAAGCTGGAGCAGTGCCACCAGTGGTGGCTGTGACAGTATTCCTGCCTGTCACATGGGAAATCTGGGTTCAAGTCTTAGCTGGGGTGAGTGAGCTATCAAGACATAAATCTTCTTGCAGTGGAAGGGGCCATTGTGCTTTCTCCTCCAGGTATTAAGGCCCTATATTTCCTTGTCATTTGACATTTTGCATTTTGTGCCTTTTTATATTTCACCAACCCGTATTGTTTGTTCTGCTGTTTGAGTTTTATATTTTGTTAACCCTGTTTTTTGTCAGTGATTGTAAGAGTCTAAACTTTGTTGAATCCTGCCCCCTTGGGGCATTGTAGTGTCTGCTATACCCTCTGATTTAAGCCTGTTATGTTCCCAGTATTAAAAGGTATATGGTTAAGTCCCCATTGGTGGTCTGGCTCTGCTCTATAGGGGGAGGAGAGCCCCTACACCTCCCGTAGCGCTTGTGCACCTGCTTTGATCCCTTCAATTGGAGAAGGGGTACCTCTTGGAGTACCACCCAGGTTACACAGATAAGATGCAGCCAAACTGTCCACATTTCTTGATTTTTCATAAAAGATAGGCAGTCAGGTATTCCCGGTGTGAAATCTGGGGCCTTCATCTAGGGACTTTTTCAGGGCAAACTTAGTGCCCAGCTGAGGTCATGACCAGAGCCAGAGTTTAGACATGGAGAGTCATACAGAGGCCTGAGGTGGGAGTGTAGGGGTGAAGAAGCTTCCAGCACAGACCCTCTAAGGGTCAACCCAGCAGGCCTTTCTTTTGGTGGCTAGCAAAATCTAGCTGAATGAACTTTTTTCCTTCAGGCAAAGTATTGCCTGCTGTTGGGACCAATTTGCCTTTCTTTCTTTTACATCAAAGTCATGGTGGGTAAGAGAGAGAAAGGCAGGAAGCAGACTTTCCTTGGGGAAGAAAGTACTAAAGCATCCACACCCTTCACAGGTTGACACTGATGATCTGTTCCAGAAAGTCTTTCCTGTTACCTAACATAAGCTTCCCTTGCTGCAACTTCAGACCATTATTCCTTGTTCTGAGAACAGCCTAGGTCCATCCTCTTTGCAACCACCCTTCAAGGAACTGATTTGTTATTTACCCATCAAGATGTGGCAGGCAAGACAAGAGACAAATGCCATGGGTTGTTGGTCCTGCATTAATGCTGTTCCTAGGCCTCTTCTGAGCCATCACATTGCAGTTGTAGCTGCTCTTCTGGGTTGTAATACTTCAAGACTGGTTCCTCACTTATGAGTTTCTTTATTCTTTCAAATGGCTGCTCCTGGGCCTCTGCCCAGTCTCATGTTACCTCCTTGTTCATTAGCTGTCTTAAAGGTTCTCAAGCCTGTGAGCTGTATGCACAGATTCAAAGATTGTTAGCCATGCTAAATCTCTGGACTCTCTTCACATCTTGTGCTCTGGGCATTTCCTTAATGGTTCTCAGTTTCTTAAGGTTAATCTGAAGTCCTGCTGAGGTCAGAAGTGTCCAGTGCAGGGAACCCATCTCAGTTTTCCTCAGCTTCAGCTTTTCTGAGTTCAATTTTAATATTCTTCTCCCTACACTTGTTTATGATGCTAAGCTGCACCAGCTCCTGGTTTAAGATACCCTCTTCCTTGCTAGCTGTGTCCCACAATAAGGATGTCATCTGATTCAGTCTATACCAGAACACCTCTGGGGCAGAACTAATGCTCATAGGCACCTGTACCCAGCAGTAATCTACCAAAGGGCACTGCAAAAGCTGTCAGATGACTGGAAGACTCATCTAGCTCTATGCCAGAATCCATTTTTTTATATCACAAACTTTGAACAATTTTGCTCTTGATAGTTCAGGAAGTATATCCTTGAGAGTGGGCAACAGATAATGGTTTATTTTCAATGCCCTGTTAAAAGATTTTAGATCTCTACACATCCTCATATTTCCAGATGGCTTTCTTACCACTACCAGGCTGCTGATCCAGTCGATGCTAATTTCCACTGGTTTCATAAAGTCTCTTCTAAGGCTTGTTAATTCCTCTTTGAGTGGCTCTACCAGGACTAGTGGTACCCTATATTTGAGTAGTTGCAGAGGTTGTATTTGTGGGTCTACTTTTAACTTAAGCTTGCCATCTAGGAGTGCATCCAGATGAGCACACATGTGCCTGTTGTGGGATCTCAAACCAGTCTGAGACCCTGCAAGAGGCACACTAAGCAGTGGCAATGTGTAGAGAGTGCATGTGCACCCCTTGAGCACTGGTGCACCCCCTGATAGCCAGTGTTCCTGCGCAGGGGGGCAGGCAAGAGTGCTGGTGCCCCCCAAGAGTGCTGGCTGGGGAGTGGGGCACCAGGAGAAGCAGTTCCCCCACAGCTGACTGCGCTCGCCCGACTTGCGGGTTGGCAGGATTGGCCATGGGAGGGGACCCCCTGACTCAGGCACCAGTTGCCCATGACACTAAGAATTAAAAAATGTTCACCATGCTGTATATTTGCAGCATGGGTTCTAAATTTGATACTGGGAAAACCTGGAATAAAAAAAATAAAATAAAGATAAATAAAAAATTATATTGATTAATCCTACTGGTGGTATAGTAGGGCTGTGCGAAGCTTTGGGTGCTGATTCGATTTGGCTCAATTTGGTGGCTGAATCTCCTGATCTGAATAGAATTAGGACCCACAAAAAGGTCCAAATAGATTTTGGACAGCTTCAAATCTATTCGGAAAATAGCCAGAGTTTTGATGACTTGGGCGGTCCCTTGCCAGCTGGAGCCAGACTCAAAGCTGGTAAGTAGATGGAGTTGGGATGGGACCATATGGGGGGAACCCCCGCCAGGCCCAGACCCCAGCCCCCCTATGGCTGCCCCAGCCAGCTGCAGCTCCCGGTGCTTTAAAAAAAAAAGCCCCCACTCACTGGCTGCAGCATGGCGGGGAGTGATCCCTGCTGCACCCCACTGCCCCATGCTGCATGCGGAGCTCTGCCACAAGCCCCCAGCCCCTCCTCCAGAACCCCATGGCTGCCTTGTCTGCCCCAACTCCAGCCCTTTAAGAAAAAAACAAACCCCCACTCAACAGCTCCTGCAGCGGCTTTGGTGGCATGTGGCAGTGAGGGGGCAGCAGGGATCACCCCACACTGGGCGGGAACCCGTGAGTCCAGAGTTGGGTTTTTTTTGGTTTCTTCTTTGTTTGGGGTTTTTTTTTCCCTCTTAAAGGGCTGGAGCTGGTGGGAGCTGGGAGAGCAGGTGGAGGATGGGCCTATGTGATTCAGAGATTTGGCAGTAGCCGAATCTCCAAATTGGGTTCGGCTGAATCTATTTGGGACAGTGATTCAAATTGCTGTCCCCCAAATCGGCCAAATCTAAAGCGAATACTAGCTGCTTTACACAGGTCTACTGTATAGTTGTTTTATTGCATACCACTAGTATCTGCTTGCATCTCTTCAACCTGATATTACAGCTGAGTAGTTTTGCAGGAATTATACTGCAACTGGCTTCACAGTCAAGCTGGCTTGTGACTGGTTGCTGCTCTACTAGCATAGTTGCAAACATAGCAGATGGCTGTGTAGCAGCTTCCTTCTTTAGTGCATCTATGTTCAGAGTATTTTGATCAGTTGAGATCACTGAGAAGATCTTGTCTTCCTTAAAGAAAATTTCAGTGTCCTCCCCTACTGAATATCCATTGTGGCTTAGCCTCTCTTGGTGTGGTTGTAGCCCTGGAACACAATGAGCTGTTGGAAATAGAACCAAGCATCTTTGTCCCATAAGTCGGGTATTTTTCTTGTGGTCTTTCATGCTGCTTCCTGCAGTACCAGCACTGGAGCCTGGGGACTGCATAGATACTGGCTTGTTTCTCTCAGTAAATAATTCAGCTCCCCTTGGAAAACTGGAGGCACTTGATCAGAGTCAGATCAATCTGTCTCTCAATTTAGGATTAGATGTCCCACAAATAATTATTTTTCTAATAAGTGTGGAAGAAATCAAACTTCACATTGTGGTTGAATCAGAACTGACAGAGCCAGCTTTTCTTTATTTAGGGCTATACTGTGATCACAGGGAGGATTTCATACAGCAAGGGGAATCACCCACTTGTCTGTTTCAAAGGAATCCTCCCCCTCTCAAGTTTTCAAGCATTTTTATACTTAAGACAGATAAAGAGAAAAAAAATACGACCTCGGAGAAACTAAAACAAGTTAACTTAATTAGACATCTGTGCACAGGGTAATAAGACATGCAGGATGTCTTATCTCAAAACATGTAACTGAAATAAGCAGTATCAGCACTTCTAGTCTCTGTCTGTTTTTCTAGTCAAGTAGGCCAGAAGCCTGACTAAATTTACTCCTACATTCCCTAATTTTTTTTTTCAACAAGTTGGATATTTGTAGCTATTAGCCTTTCAACTTCTAGTTTTTCTTTCTCTTTACTTTCTGCTATTTCAACATACAAATTATATACTTCGTTTCTGGTTGATGGACTAGTCTTCATTTGCTTGGCAGCACAGCTTAAGCAACATTGTATTATCGTAAACACTAGGCATACTCCAATAAAAACAACAAACAATATCAACAAACTATGAATGACGGTAGAGCCTAAGGAACTGAAAATAGAGCTAAACCAAGAATTCAAATTCCAACTATCTGACTCATGCAATTTAGCTGCTGCTTTTCAAATATGTTTACTTAAATCTTGGATTTCTTCTGAATTCTCAGGAATATAAGTACAACATTCTTTACCTATTAAAGCACAGGCTCCTCTTTTGCTGGCTAGTATATAATCTAATGCAAGTCGGTTGTGCAATGTCATTTGCCTTATTTCCTTCATTTTTGTATTTATTTTATCAAAACTATCAGTAGTAGCATTAGCAATCTTTTCCAGAGATGCTGCAACTTTCTTTATCTCGGACATAGCTAAGCCTGCGCCATAGCTGGGGAACATTATACCCCAAAACCTTTGATTTTCTGTAATTTCGCAAACATTGCGAATTCTTCCTTTAGGTAAGTGAGATCTAATAGTAAAGGCAGGATATGCTGCGGAGACATAGCACGTTCCTCTCCAACCGAAGGGAAGATTTTTATAGGCCTTATCTCCACACACAAAACAGTGACCAGCTAATGCAGTATATCCACCTGTATTACAGCGTGGGGACATCATCCATTGTGAACAATAGCCTGATAATTGACCTGCAGGGGAGTAGTTAGACATCCAGGAACATGAGATCATTACAGGTCCAACAGAACTTTCCAGGGGTGGCATGAGCTAATCGTACATAGTCAGACCGGCTGCAACTTACATTCTGCCAAGTTTCATTTCCATGAAAATCTGAATAGTAAGGGGCTAACATCTGAGTTGTATTCAAGGGTACTGGTATCATGGGTATTCCTCTGGTAGAATAGATAGGGACATGACTACATATCCAACAATGACAGACATTTAAATCTATCCCAATTTGATTAACTAAAGACAAGAACATATTTTCATGAAATGATCTTCTTTGTTGGTGCGGAAGTGTAGTTTGGTTTACACAGTTTCTTATAACTGATGAGTTGAGTTCATATAAGACGGCCCAAAAAGAAATACTGAGAAATACTCAAATCATGACTCACCAACTCCACCTCAGGAACCAGGAACTAGATAGAGACCTTTTTCCTGTCCCAAAGGGCATAGTGGTGTCATTGAGGCACATCCTCTTCACCAGTAGGCGCTTGGCTCACTACTGTCTTGAGCTCTCCTGCTGGCAGGCGCTAGGCTTACTACCAGTCTGTGGAGGCTGATTACAAGATTGATATAGAGGAGACTCTGGGTCTAACTGGGCTGATGTTTTCTTACTGTGTGAAGCATGGATCCATGTCTGGAGTCCTTGACACTTTATTGCAGTGCTGGTGGTCAGGAGTACCTGGAATGGGCCTTTCCAGTGAAGTTCCAGTGATGACTTTCATTGATGGACTTTTATATGGACCCAATCTCCAGGCAGGATAGAATGGCATGGCTCATCTGGCTCTTTGGGGAGAGCTGCCTGTACCTGTGAATGAAAAGCCTTAACACACTTCATTAGTGCCTTACAATAGTCCAGAATAGTATCATCAAGTGAATGTATAGCATAAAAGTGGGAGGCAACAGGTGGCGAGGCGGGGAGCCTCATGGGTCTTCCCATTAGAATTTCATGTGGGCTAAGCCCAGTCTTTCAGTTGGCAGTAGATCTCATACTCATAAGGGCTATGGGAAGTGCATCTGGCCATTTTAGGTGAGTCTCAGCACAAATTTTGGCCAGTTTGTTTTTCAGAATGCCATTTTGGTGTTCCACTTGGCCCTAGGCATGTGGATGGTATGGGCAATGAAAGTTCTGTTGGATCTGCAGGACTTTGCAGACTTCTTTCATTATCTGTCCAGTAAAATGAGTTCCTCTATCAGAGTTTAGGGATAAAGCAATACCAAACCTTGGAATAAAGTCCCTGAGCAACTTTTTGCTTACAGTGATGGTGTCAGCTTTTGCACATGGGTAGGCTTCTACCCACCCAGAAAATATACATACAATAACAAGAACACATTCATAAGAACAACATTTCTGCATTTGATCTGATGGCCACCTATAAGTTTATCGGGGTGACCACCAGGATCTGGGGGAACGTCTGTTCACCAGAGCGCCCCAAGGGATGACGAGGTCGAACGGTCACAAACTCCTGCAAGACCGTTTCAGGCTGGACATAAGGAAGAATTTCTTTACTGTCCGAGCCCCCAAGGTCTGGAACAGTCTGCCAGCAGAGGTGGTTCAAGCACCTACATTGAACACCTTCAAGAGTAAATTGCATGCTTATCTTGCTGGGATCATATGACCCCAGCTGACTTCCTGCCCTTTGGGCAGGGGGCTGGACTCGATGATCTCCCGAGGTCCCTTCCAGCCCTAATGTCTATGAAATCTATGAAATCTATGAATAAAATCTAATTGTAAATTTACAAATGGTCCCCAAGATGGGGGTGTGCTGCCTTCTTTGTTTTTACAGGCTTTCCCATATTATGGGCTTGGCAAATAGGATGGGTGTGGCAGTACTGTTGAGCCACATATGGAAAAGTTGGAGCAAACCAATCAAGCTTAACAGCTTCTATCATCCTCCCCTTTGCTCACATGTGCCATGCCATGGTGTATGCGAGCAAGATGAGGAAGAAGGACTGTTGGGGCCACCAGGCGGCCGTCCAGGGAGCCACAAATGGTCAAGGTGTAACAAACACCGAGCCAGTCTCCATTATGTTTCTCTGGTTCTGGAGCCTGATCTTGGAGGAGGGCAACATCGTGAAGGCTTGCCAATGGAGACTGGTCAGTTGGAATACACAAAAACACAGGCATAGCCTGAGGAGTGGAAATAGCCGCAGCTTTGGCAGCGGAACCTGCCAGAGCATTCCCGCGTGTAACATCATAAGGTTTCTGGTGAGCTTGGCATTTAAAAATAGCAACAGCAGAAGGTAATTGTAAAGCATTCAACAAGGCATCTACATATGGACCATTACTAATCTTGGCACCTCCTGAACTGAGGAAGCCTATTTGTTTCCAAAGTTGACCATAATTGTGTACAATACCAAAAGCGTAGTGAGAATCAGTATAAATATTAACAGAGGCACCAGAGGCTAGGGTGCAAGCCCTGGTGAGGGCCACAAGCTGGGCAACTTGAGCTGAATACACATTAGGTAAGTGATGGCTTTCTATAACATCATATTGGGAACATACTGCATATCCTGCAACAAGGGAACCTTTTGAGTTTCTTTGACATGATCCATCAACATAGAATACTACATCTGGGTTTTGCAAGGGGTTGTCCTTTAGATTAGTGCAGGACATTGTTAGGTGAGCAGTAACAAAAATGCAATCATGGGGTTCACCATCCAAAGGGGTAGGTAACAGGGAAGCAGGGTTTAAAACAGGGTACCTAGTTAGGGTGACATTTCTAGCAGAGAGAAGCAAGATTTCATACTTAGTTAATCTAGCATTTGAAAGGTGTTGGGTTTTTGTTTTTAGTAAAAGGGCTGCTACAGCATGTGGACAGCAACAATAAGGGGAGAACCTAATACAAGGGTGGAGGAAAGTTTAACAGTGACAGCAGCTGCAGCTACAGCACGGAGACATGGAGGAAACTCGGCTGCAACTGGGTCAAGAGCAGAGCTATAATAAGCATGGGATGGTGCTTGTCTCCATGTGTCTGAGTATGTACTGCAAGTACAAATCCATCCTTTTCATGACAAAAAAGAATAGAAAGTTTAGTATAATCGGGAAGGTCTAAGGCAGGAGCTTGCGACAGAGCTTGTTTAATAGAGGCAAAAGCAGCTTCAGTCTCTGAAGTCCCGGATAAGGGCTCAGGGGTATTAACAAGAGTCAGATTTTGCAACGGCTTGACTATAGAGGCATAGCCAAGTATCCACTGATGGCAGTAGCCAGCCATGCCTAGAAAGGTACGCATTTGGGACACAGTAGTTGGTCTAGGGATTTTAAGAATAGCTAATATTTTGGAAAAGGAAAACAGTCGTTCTCCAGCAGAAATATCATGACCTAAATAGTGGACACAAGGAAGACAAAGTTGTAGCTTTTCTTTAGATGCCTTATGGCCTTTTAGGGCAAGAGAGGTGAGGAGAGTTAAAGAATCAGTTTTACAGGCTTCAACGGAGGTAGATGCCAAGAGCAAATCATTAACATACTGCACAAGCACAGAATTTTCTTTAAATATTATGTTATCTAGATCTTTCTTCAGAATTTGAGAAAAAAAGAGAAGGGGATTCAGTATAGCCCTGGGGCAATCGCCTCCAGGTATACCGAAGTCCTTGATAGGTAAATGCAAAGAGAAACTGGCTATCAGGGTGTATAGGAATAGAGAAAAATGCAGAACACAAGTTAACAACAGTAAAATAACAAGCATTAGGAGGAATACAGGACAAGATAGTAGCTGGATTTGGTACAACAGGGGAAGTAGGTAAAACTGCAGAATTTACCGCACAAAGGTCTTGTACAAAGCAATAAGTATTCTTTCCAGGTTCTTTTACAGGAAAAATAGGCATATTACAAGGGCTCTTAGCCGGGACAATGATAACGTGCTTTAAAAGGGCAGTTATAACACTGCGTATCCCTTTTTCAGCTTCTGGTCGTAAAGGGTATTGAGCAACTTTGGGTAAAGACTTAGCTGGGTTTAATCTAATTTTTACAGGCTGGGCAGTATGGATTTGTCCTACTTCATTAGCATGCTGGGACCAGAGAAACGGAGGGACAGCTTTTATGATTTTTTTCTTGCAACACAGAAAGATCAGGGAACTCAGGCTCAGGAGGTAAGCTAGCTAAAACGGCAAGTACTGCTATCTCATTATCACCGGGGACATGTCACTGAAATAAGCAGTATCAGCACTTCTGGTCTCTTCTGTTTTTCTAGTCAAGTAGGCCAGAAGCCTGACTAAATTTACTCCTACAAAAGGGAGTCTGTTATCTTTCCAAAATTACACATGGATGCCAACACATTCAGCTCTGTAACCATAATTATCTATTCTTTTCTGGATCAGGATTCTGGGTAAAAGATCGGTCTCTTTCCAATCTTCTTTTTTCTGGTGTCACCAGAACTCTTCATCAACTGCTTTCATGCAGTGTGGTGGTGGTGGTCGTGGTTGTTATGTTGTTTTTTGTTTTTTTTTCCAACCTTTTTCTCAGTTGCAGACCCCTAAAAAAATTTTGAATGGAGGTGGGGACCCCTTTGAATTGTAAGTCTAAGTATTCCTATACTTTTGATTGACCATAGTCATCTTTTGCGGACCCTTTAGACCAGAGGTGGGCAAAATATGGCCCACAGACTGGGTCTGGCTTGCCAACTGACTGGAACCAGCCCACAGTTGCCCCACGGTGCTCTGCATATGGCTAAGTCCCATCCTCTTCTGCTGGGGCAGCCAGTGCTGCACTCCTGCAGGTGCCTGCTGGCCTGGGCCCTGACCAGCAAGCACAGCTTCTAGCAGGGCTGTTCCCAGTGCTGTTCTGCTCCCCTTGCCTCTAGCAAGAGCTGCCTGGCTGAAGCTCCTGCCACCACCTGCCTGCCTGGAGCAGCACAGTAGTGGCAGGAGAATAATCCACTGCTGGAAGTAAGGGATGCTGAGCAGTAGCTGGCCAGCTGCAGCTACACCAGGGACAGCCCCACTGGAAGCTGCACACCCTGGCTGGGGCCTGGGCTGACAGGCCTGTCCTGCTCCCCTCACCTCGAGCTGTGCAACTCTGAGCCAGGGTGGGGGAGGGAGAGTCATCTGACTGGCTCTGGCTCCTGGCTGCCTTCCACCTGCTCTCTCTATGGGTCATGATAAGCCTGTGGGTGAACGGAGCAGATGGACGGCAGCTGGGAGGTGGAACCAGAGCCCCACAGGCTGAGGCAAGAGCCACCCACCCATATATTTTTATAAACTCTTCTTTTTATGCTTTACTTTGTCTTCATTACAGCAGAAGCAGCCTAACTTTAGACCAGAAAAGCCTCAGAAGGGTCGGACCAAGACAGGAGTCATGTGTACGTGACCATTGTTTTACACTCTATGCATAGAGAGATCTGTATATGTTTTAATATAAGGCCTATGTCGGAACACCATTTTGTAACTGCTTGCCCCCAAATGGAAAACCCTTCTTCAAGAATGGAAAACCAGAACAAGCATGTCCCTTCATGTCTCTACCCTGTAGTGAAAGGTACTTCTTTCTTTTTTTTCCGAAATCAAGCCTTTTGAAACTCTGTGTTGTTTTGGTTTTTTGTTTGTTTTTTTTTGGGGGGGTGATGGGGTTAATTTTGCTAAGGGTCTCTTAAAGCACAAGTGTTTCTTTCAACCTTGTAGCTTTTAAAACTGTTTGTATTTTGGGGGAGGGGGTAGGGTTAGAGCTAAGGGTCAGGGTGTATATTTTAGGGTTAGGGGTAAGTTAAGGGTTAGAGGTAGAGTGTGTGTTCATCTTAAAAGTGAATTGTTGATGCTGAGATGTCAATGTAATATTTCGTAAGCAATCTCTCACACAACACCTCCAAAGAGAGACAATGTTCCAGATACATCAGAGAAACACGATCCCGCTTGAAGGCCCCTAGCAGCACTCGCAGAAACACCCACCCTGAGGATCAGAAAACTCATGGACCAGAACCCCGCAAAACCAGAGCAGAAGGACACAGTTTAAAAAAAAAAAAGAAAGAAAGAAAGAAAAAGAAAAGACTGCATTTTTTTCTGAGGAACTATGCACCACCAAACCCTGAGAGCACCGTGTGTGACAACACAAACACTCACAGTTCCAAAGCTGCTGTTTTTAGGGTCTGTGAATAAGAAACACAAGACTGATTATTCACACTTTAGAGAAACCTGAGGAGATTTTTTCTATGTGTTTGAGAGATCATGATTATTTTTCAAGTGAAAAGAGGAGACTTTGGCAGGGTGTTGATACACATAATGCCTTGAAAGATCATGATGATTATTGTGTAAGCAAAAGGGCACATGTTGTACAGAGGGGAGGTGGTCTGTATGGTCCTGACACTAGGTGTGGTATGCATCGTAAGAGGGGAGGCCCTGATAAACCTGAGAACCAATAGCTTGCGGGGCAAAAAGTAAGGGCCTGTTTAAAGATGAGTGGAAAAGGCTAAGTGCCTATTGAGGAAAAGATAAGAGAACCCCTACTGAGATGCCCTCAGATACCCCAAACCTCCCCAAACCTGTGGAGCCAGAGAGCAGGTCTGGCAAATGTGATTTGGAAGACCCTCTAGAGGGCCCCTCAAAAACCCTTACTCCTCCTGGGTCTGTGAGATGAGTTAAAATGGTGAAAGGTGATTTAGAAGATGTCTCAGAGGGTCCCTTGAATGTAGCCCCTCCTTAGCCTGTGGAGGATGTCTTGCCAGATATAGAAATGGTATGGGTGAGAAGGCGGGAGTGGCCTAGAGGCAGGTTTGGAGCCCAGAGGTTTTAGGAACCTGGAAATTGTTCTGCTACATGTGGCTTTTGAAGCCATAAGAAAGGGGGTAGAATGAATTGTAGAAAATCTCCATCGCTTATTCACACCTGCTAATCATGCCCAGCTCTGTCTTGAGGCAAATGGTATGAACAACTGTTTATATTCCCCAGCTATAAATTTAAACTACATATCCACTGACCTGTTTTTTAGAGTGGATCAGCAAGGTCTTATGAAGTCAGAGAGAGAAATAATGTTTGATTCAACATTCTGGTTGGCTGTGGTAGTTGTAAAAGGTGTGGGTGGTGGTGGCTGTAGAGTGATAAGTTCTATTCCCAAATCCATTGCCAAAAAGAGATGGTATTTAATTGATCTGAACACCACTGATACTAAGCTGTTTTGCTGGCAGTCTGCTTGCTCTGACCACTCTTGGAGGATCCACAGATGCAGAGCTGCTACATGGTGCAAACCAGCTGCACAAGAAGTTGGGGTGGTCAGCACAGAAACAAGTTATATTGAAGGATGTAGCGTTGTTTGAAGACCTTGTAAAGGTTAACATCCATATAGTTATGCATAAGGATAAAACAGGGTGGAGTTTCTTTAAAACACACAGCATGCCTCTGTACCCAAACACCTGTTTCCTTATGTTGCATGATGAACATTATTATGGTGTGCTGGATGTGAGAGGTTTGGGGGTGAAAAATTACTGTGACCTTTGTTGGGCACTGTACAGCCATAGCCACCCATGCAGGTTCTGGTGCTCCCTCTGTCTGACCCCTGACTGTGCAGATAATGTGAGTGAGGCACAGAAGTGTCCTAACTGTAAACTGATCTGCTGGTTCTTAGGGTGCTCAGAGAGACTCACAGTTCTGGCTTCTGAAAAAAGGTTGACTGTCTATCTAAAACTTCGTTATAAATGTAAATCTTATGTGGATGAAAAAAACACAAATGCAAAGGGAGGCAATGCAAACAGCTATGGGAAGATTAAGGCTGTAGACAAGCATCAGTGCTTTATGCCCTGAATCACTAAACCTGACATAGGGGAGGGTTACATTAAAAAATCATTTTAAAAAAATGTATAGGGGAGACTGGTATGCACATGCTGAATTACACTTTTACAATGGAGTTAGTTAGGAGGATGAGACGGAACAGACTTGAGAATTTAAGGGTGAAGAATGTCTGTGTGACTTTATTAAGGTCTCTATCAATTTAAAAAGTATCAGGGCTGCACCTCCATAGCTCACAATTCCAAGGGCTATGATGGGTACTTCATTGTTAGCCTGCTATTAAAGGAAAAAATGGGCATAAATCTCATCACCCACGGTGGTAGACTCATGTGCATAGAAGTCACCAGCCTGGATATCAGTTTCATAGATTCTTTCAACTGTCTACTTTTGAAACTTAGCAAGTTCCCCCAGGCAATGTGGTTCAAAGAATGCAAAGGGTGTATACTACACTTTTTTTAACACAAGGGAAAATCAGGATCATGTGGGGCCTCTCCTGGAAGCAGAGTACTATGGGGCTGAAAGCATGATGCCTGGTGAGAGAAATTTTTAGAATGGTATCAGGACAACTGTGATAAGACCTTTGATTATACAAAAGGACCTGGCCTATTATTGCCAACTAGATGTAAAAATTTTGAAGGAGGCCTGTCACCTCTACAGGAACAAAATTATGCAAATGACCTGGTGGCTAGGATGGTGAAAAAGAAAGGTAAACTTGAATCTGTAAATCTCTGCATAGACCCTCTTTCAGTAGATCACACTGGCTTCTGTCTGTATGGCCAGGCAGGGACTTATGTTTTTGAAAGACCAGATAATAGCACTACTTCCTCCCAGACAACTACCACAGATAGACAAAGATATTTTCAACTCCCTCCATCCAGTGACTCATGTACATCTCCGAAAAAGAAAATATTCAAATTCAACATGCCTTACAGGGCGGGGAATTTGAGGTGGGGGGTGCTTTTTTTTTTATTTTTAGTGGCTATGCCATCGTTGATGGGGAAACCTACAGGCTTCAAATGTAATGGTATTACTTGTCAGGGTGAATGGGAAACTCAGGTTCCCACTGTGCAGAAACAAACCAACCAAAGTGCACCCACACTGATGAGGAAAGGGCCCTCCTGGTGTACACCTGAATTGAGCAGAGGTATCACAAAGGGGTACAAATTAGCTAAAATCTGTGAGGTCTGGCATTTTCCTGAGATGACTAATGCACTTTTTGAAAAGTACATAGCACTCCACCTCCAGCAGAAACAGGAAGCCTCGGGGTATCCCACCTGGTGTACAGACAACGAAAAACAAGACCAATGCATAGCCAATTTTTTGCAAAAAAGGTGTGTGTTTACTCCCTGAGCATATTAAACCGAACCCCACAAAATGTTAAATTACAAAATTTATTTCTAAATTCTTTGTGGGGTAAATTCAGCTAGAGAACAAACCTCCCCAACACCAGTATCATGAGAGACCCTGAAGACCTCTTTGGCTACCTCTTTTCTCCTGCCTATGACAATTCCTCCTGTGCCTTTATTGATGATGAGACAGCCTGCATGTCTTGGAAGCATGCCAAAGAGCGTTACATGTGGTTGGGCAACACTAACATATTTATAGCGAGTTTCACCAGCGCGTATGCATGCTTAGAGCTGTACGAGCTGTTAGACAGCCTGCAAGACCAGTGCCCATACCATGACAAAGACTCCATGATTTTTGAGAGCCACAAGGGAGACCACAACCCCCACCTAGGCGATTAATTTAGGTGACCTCAAAAGTGAGATCCCCCGCCCCGATGAACACAGCATGGAGTTTGAGTCAGCAGGCCCAAAAACCTCCAGAGGGAAGGTCTGCTTAAAGGTGAAGGGGATTACTCTGAATGTGGCCAAATGTGAAAGTCAATTTTGAGAGCTTGAAAGGTCTTGTTATTGGTTTACAGAGCAAACCCTGCCAGGGCTGACCCTAAAACCATTGCAGTACAGCAAAACTTGATTTGTCAGGAATAAACAACAGTGGACAATCAAAACCAAGGCTATTAAGAAAACACAAAGCTGTTTATGACAAAAGGGTCGTCACAGAAACCATTAAGTCCCTTTCCCATGGTTTTTAAATATGGATATGTGCTGGAAGCATTCCTTTTCTGTGATTCTCGCAGGGCCTAACAACTGCAGCAAAACTTACTTTATAAAAAGCCTTCTTAATAATACTGATAGCTTGTTGTCTGTTATGCCTGAGAATATCATGTGGTGGTATAGCTGTTGGCAACCTTTGTATAAAGAACTACTTTGTAACCCTTTTATCAAATTCCTGGAGGAGCTGTGGGGCAGTCTTAATGACGACTGCTTGTTTCCCCCAATAAAGTAAATATGGTTGTGGTGGATAACTTGATGGACTCTGCTTGTGAGAGTAGTGAAAAAGAGAAGGCCTTTACCAGGTATGTGCATCATAGGACTCTTAGCATCACTTATCTAGTTCAGAATGTTTTCTGTCAGGGGAAAAAGAGTTGCACCATCACCCTCAACACAAAACACATCGTTCTGTTTAAAAACCCAGGGATAAGCTACAAGTGGTATCCTTGGCAAGGCAGATGTACCCAGGGAAGGCCTAGTTCTTTCTGGAAGCTTTTGAGGATGCCACTAAAAAACCTTATGAGTATCTGGTGATAGACTTAAATACTTCTACCCCAGAGGCTTTTAGATTTAAGAACTGGGCTTTTCCCTCCTTACCAGCTGGCAGTTTACACTTTGAAAAAAGCAGTGTGTGGAAATAAAAAGAGACAATGTACCAGCAAGCTCTTTTTTAGCTCCCAAGCCTGCAGAAGGGGAACATGTCTAACTGCATGAAGAGAAATTTGGCTGCCTTAAAGCTGCTTGTTCAGTCCTTCCCCCAACAAAGGAAAGCTATACTCTGCTCAGCCTCTGAGGATTTAGTAGCAGCCATTTCAGAAACTGCTCTGAACACCTTAAAAAGAAACATCCCTTTGACACCCCAACAAATCTGTGTAGTGAAAAAGAGATATAGAATCATAAAAAACCTAAGTAATAAAAGACACTCTCTCTCAAAAAAAAGAAAGAAAAAGACACAGCTTGTGAAACAGTCTGGGGGATTTACTGAACCCCTGTTAAGTCTTGCCATCCCTCTGATCATGGGACTTTTGACTAAGCAGCGTTGGAGTATGCAGAAAAAATGTACTTGGGTGGCAAATTGGCTAGATGGCCACACCCACCAGTGATGGTGGACAGGTCATTTTCACCCTGGAGGGATGTGGGCCGTGGAGTCCCCCAGGGCTCAGTCCTGGGGCCTGTACTGTTCAACATCTTTACCAGCGATCTGGATGTGGGTGTGGAAAACACGCTGTCCAAATTTGCTGACACCACCAAGATGTGGGGCAAGGTGGGCAAGCTGGAGGGGAGGGACAGCATCCAGCTAGGTCTAGACAGGTTGCAGAGGTGGGCAGATGGGAATAGGATGGAATTCAACACAGACAAGTGCAAGGTGCTGCATCGAGGGAGAAGGAACCAGCAAAACACCTACAGGCTGGGGAACACCCTTCTTGTCAACACAGTGGCAGAAAGGGATCTTGGAGTCATTGTTGACTCTAGGATGAACATGAGCTACCAATGCGAGGAAGCGGTCAGTAAAGCTAATGGCACCTTGTCATGCATCTACAGATGCATCACAAGCAGGTCCAGGGAGATGATCCTTTCCCTCTATGTGGCATTGGTCAGGCCACATTTGGAGTATTGCATCCAATTCTGGGTGCCGCACTTCAAGAGGGTCCAGAGGAGGGCCACTCACATGATCAGGGGGCAGCAGGTCAGGCCCTACAAAGAGAGGTTAAAGGGCCTGAATCTATTCAGCCTCCACAAAAGAAGGCTGAGGGGGGATCTGGTGGCCATTTACAAACTCACAAGGGGGGACCAGCAGAAATTAGGTGAGGCTCTGTTCCCCTGGGCACCACCACGGGTCACTAGGAATAACGGCCACAAATGTTAGAGAGAAGGTTCAGGATGAACATCAGGAGACATTATGTTACAATTTGAGCTGCCAGGCTCTGGAATGGGCTCCTAAGTGAGGTGGTGCTCTCTCTTACCTTGGGGGTCTTCAAGAGGAGGCTGGACAGATATTTGGCTGGCATGTTATGACCCTGACACTTGTTCCTACCCAGGGCAGGGGATCGGACCTGATGGTCTGTTTAGGTCCCTTCCAACCCTAATAAACACTATGAAACTATGTACTGGGTGCCCAGCCACCAGCTGGAGCAATTCAGGGCTCCCCCACTACCTCAGGAAAATATCAGAACTGAGGTGATCTGTTTATTGAATGCTGAAATGAGGGACATTCTCGAAAGGCCTGGTTTAGCAGAATGTGATAAAGCTAAACTGTATGCTGCTGTGCTTCAAAAATCCCTCTTGCATGTGAAGCAAGGTGATCTGGATAGAGGGAAATTAACCCTGTTTATGCCAGAACAGAACCCCTTAGAAATGGCAAAACCCCTAGATACACCAACGAATCCTGACCCCGCTGTTCAGGAAGTGTCGGATAACGTGCCCACCTGATACAGGAAAAATGCTAAAGTGTTAGTTGAGTCAGCACAAACGTATTTCTTCTTGGGATTATCAAGGGGGTTTTGTATACAAACAATGCTCATCGGAGGTTTGAACATGTTTGACTTAGTTTGGGGAGCCCTCCAGACTCACACTGCTTCTAGTGAACAGCCACTTAAAGGCTGGGACATCTTTATGAAAGCCATGACTGAGCTGAACGCACCATTTTCTCTTATGGGCAATACTACAAATCGGGCTCATTTGGAACACCTGAAAACCTCTGCTGCAGGCCAAGAAACACCATCACCAAAGAAGCAAAAGGTTGTCTCTAAAAGCAAGTGGATTACCATGTAAAATTTTACACTTGCAATAAACTATTCTATACTGCTTCAAAATTTTGTCTGCAATGTGTTTTTTAATGTGATATGGGGTGAAAGAAAAGTACATACACATTTTTCTTTTTCTTTTTTTTTTAAACCCATCAGAGGGGTTCTTTATTTAAATAACATTTTTGTGGAAGTCACTGCAAGAGCCTGGGCTTGTTGAAACTTGTTTTGGGCAGGTCCAGACACATGGAAAGATTTGTATTTACTATTTACAAACTGCATCACCATGCAGTC
This sequence comes from Crocodylus siamensis, assembly GCF_052110815.1. Lineage (NCBI taxonomy): Eukaryota > Metazoa > Chordata > Crocodylia > Crocodylidae > Crocodylus > Crocodylus siamensis. The sequence continues at coordinate 27,405,828 of NC_143405.1, read as the reverse complement.
ATTTTGTACTAAATCATCTGAATACAATTTTAAAATGTGTTCAAATGACAACTCCTTGTTCCGGTCGTGCAGTAAAAACACAGTGGTATCCACAGGCAAAAGAGGTGGGGTCTTGTAATTGTTTCATCTGACAAGCATAGCTGGTAGCATTTTTATTTAAAAAGAGCATAATACTTTGAGGACACAGAGCACTGCTTGGGGAGTGACTGTACGAATCAAAAAACTCCTCGTGGTTCCTATCCGCCAGGTAGACAACTAACTAGTGTTCTCCAGGTTGGTTATGTGGGTGTGTGCTGACCACCAGGCTCAGGGGTCTTTGAGACAACCGAGCCTTAGAGAGCCAGTCACAGAGGAACACATCTACAAAAGTCTTTTCGGTGTAAGAGTCTGCAGATAAAACCCTGGAGAGATGAGCTGTTCACTGTCCATATTCACATATAGTCAAACAGGACATTTCTCCTCCAGTTTATCTCTATAATGTTGTCAAAGACCCCATACACGATTCTGTTGACAGTGGTGGGCAAAGCCCCTGCAAAGTGTATTTCTGCTCTCAGGTTTCCAGTTTTAATCAGAGAATAACGGTCAGCACATTCCTGGTCAGGAGACAGATCAAAGGCAAACAAGGTGTACCCCTGGGCAAACTCCTCACAGTTGATCAATAGGGAACAGTGTCTTATGTGCAGTCTGCACCAGATGCATATATTCTCTCACACAGTTACCAGTCTCAAAATCTGGTTGTAGTGGTTTTGCTGGGATTTTTTTCTCCATCAACATACATATATTAAAATTAATATTGTCATGTTTAAAGTTGAAGGGGTTCTGAGAATATTTCCCACTAAAGGCATCGTTATCTACAAACCCAATAACAACGAGCTTGGGCAACTGTCTCAAAAACAGATTCTCCTGATTACTGACACGACTGCCAGTAGGGATGCAAAATATTTTCAAACCTGCATGGTCTATGGAGTATTTAGCACTGGCTGTGAGCAAGGCTCCTGCATGGCCCAACCGGACACCCAGGCCCACCTTCACTTTCTTCACAAAAAGTGGGGCGTATGTGATTTATAGTTTATATTGTCCAACCCCCGGGGTGCTCATCAAACAGAAGGCGTCTTTACTGCGGGTCAGTTTTGTTGAATGGTGTGGATGTGAAAATTAAAGTTTTTTCTGGAAAAAACAGATTGCTGTGGAGGTGGCCTAGCAGCTCTACCTTTCTGCTCCTGGTAGTCAGGTTTTTCCATCTCCTAAACCCCTGGTTATCACCATCCAGGGTAAACCACTCCATGTTGTCTGGTGGTGTCTTTGTAAAACGGGCCAGCCAAAAACTGTGTGGCAAGTGTGTCATCACTGTAGTTGAGCACCAGTTCGATGAAGACTCAATAAGGGTAACAGTTGTTGCTCTGGCTTATGAGATGATCTCCCAGAGTGACATCAACTGTTTAATATTCATAGTCACGTCCAACTCCCTGCCTGTGACTCTGGTGCAGTCTGTTGGGGGTCTGCCACGGTCCCTGGATCTGTTTTGGGAGTCTGTGAATCTGTCTCAACCACCGAGATCTCATCCATAGTGCTGCTGAGAGAAGCCTGAACAGTGCCTGAGACTTCCAAAGCATAAGAATCCGTATTTGCTTGTGCCTGTATTAGTGTAGTCTCAGAAAACACGCGACCTGGTTTGGAGGGTTTTCCAACAGGATTTAGACAAGAGGCAGGCCAGGAACTTCCAGCCTAGGTCCCACCCCCCCATACCTGCTCCAGTTGGTTTGGCACTGTTCTCAGGGGGAGGAATTTCCCAGTTAAGGAGTGGCCATTCTGATGTCACAGATCATGTGATGGAAACAGGGTGTTCTGGGACATAATATGGCAGTCAAAATGGGTGCCAACCTGGAATTCAGGGGTTGGGACTTATGAGGTCATAGGGGACGTGTGATGGGAACAGGGTGTTTTGGGATGCAACATGGTGGCCAAGATGGAGGTCACAGACCATGTGATGGGAACAGGGTGTTCTGGGATGCAACATGGCGGTCAAGATGGCCACCAACATGGCTGCCAGGGGCAGGACTTCTGATGTCATAAGGATGCGTGATGGGGCAGGACTTGCTATTTCAGAGTCAGAAACACCCCCAAAATGGAGAACTTCAAGGGAAGGGCTGGGGTTTCCGGTGGCAAAGGTCAGGGAATAGGGGCGAGACTTCTGGTTCCAAAATGGTGGCCAAAATAGAAGCCAAAATGGTGCCCAGGAGGCAGGTCTAGGGGTGGGGCTGGGGGCAGGGCACCCATCAGTGGGCAGGGCTTGTGAGTTTGACAAGAGGTGCACTCTATATACTACTCTGGTGGTAGATTTAAACACTTCTACCACACAGACTTAGATTAAGAACCGGGATTTTCCCTCCCAACCAGCTAATGGCTTACACTTGAAAAAAGCAGTGGCTGGAAATAACAAGAGATAATGATTTTTAGCTCCTGAGCCTGCAGAAGGGAAGTATGAAGAGAAATTTGACTTTCTTAAAGTTGATTATTCAAATCCTCTCCCCAGCAGAGGAAAGCTATACTCTGCTGGGCCTTTGGTTTAGTAGCAGCCATTTCAGAAATTGCTCTAAACACCTTAAAAAGAAACATCCCTTTGACCTGGACAGAGGGAAATTAACCCTATTTATGCCAGAAAAGAACCCCTTAGAAATGGCAAAACCCCTAGAAGCCCAAATTAATCCTGACCCCATCGTTCAGGAAATATTGGATAATGTGCATGCCCAATACAGAAAAAATGCTCAAATGTTGCTCAGCAAACTGAGCAGCACAAGCATATATCTTCCTGGGATGATCAGTGGGGTTTTCTATACAAAGGAATGGTTATTAAGTGTTTTAACACACTCAACTTACTCTAGGGCAGGCCTTCAGACTCACCCTACTTCTAGTAAATCCCCACCTAAATGTTGGGACATCTTTATGAAAGCCATGGCAGAGCTGAACATATGTCTTCTGTTATAGGCAATGCTGGTTTCTCTCTATAACACTGTCAAAAAACTCAGGCACAATCATGTTGACACTAGAGGGTAAAACACCAGCAAAGCATATTTCTCATCTCAGGTTCCCAGTTTTAAACAGAGAATAATGTTCAACACATTCCTGGTCAAGAGACAGATCAGTGGCAAACAAGGTGTGTCCCTGGGCAAACTCCTCACGGTTGATCAACAGGGAGCGATCTTTCATATGTTTACCAGCCATCTACACCAGATGCATATATCCTCTCACCCAGTTACCATTCTCAAAATCTATTTGTAGTGATTTCATGGGGGATTGGTCTCCACTGACATACATGGCAACAAAATGAAGGGGTTCTTAGCATAGTTCCTCCTACAGTCATAATTATCCAAGTATTGTCCATAAGCAAGATCTCTGCATGGACCAGTCAAATGCCTGGAGTTACCCTTACTTTTTCACAAAAAATGATGTGTACATAATTTGTAGTTTACTCTATTCAGCCACTGGGGCACCCATCAAACAGAAGGCATCTTTACTGCAGGTTGGTTTAATTTTCATGTCCATGACATTCAACAAAGGTTTTTCTTAAAAAAAATCACTGTGGAGGTGGCCTAACAGCTCTATCTTTCTGCTCCGGGCAGTCAGGTTTGCCCATCTCCTAAGCCCATGATTACTACGATCCAGAGTTACCAGTTCATGCTGTCCAGGGGTGTCTTTGTAAAACAGGCTGGCAGAAAATTGGGTGGTGAGAGTGTCAACGCCATAGTTGACCACTGATTCAGTGAAGGCTCAGTAAGGGTAACAGTTGTTGTTTTGGCTTATGAGACTATCTCCCAGAGTTACATCCAACTGGGTGAACATAGAGGCCAGCAGGTAAGTCACTAGACCCACAGCAGCCCCATCATCAAGACTGGCTCTGTCATTTTTTACAATCTTGCAACAAAGGTAAAGCAGTATGTTGTTCAAATCCATATAATCTTCTCCATCCCTGGCAATGAAAAAGTTAAGAGGGGTATTTTCGTAATAGCTGATAATGGGAGATCTCAATGTACAGACATTTCTCAATACTGTTCTGCACAGGGACTATTTGAAACAAATCCAGTTCAGATTTGATACAGACTTCTGACCCTCAGTGACCAAAAGCCATGATAGTTAAAATATTTTTTTTCTTCCAGGAGAGTATCCTTTCTTTCTCCCAGGCAGCTGCTTCTTGGCCTTTCATGTGTGCCTGACCTGATGACTTACCCACTTTCTTTTAAGGGACTTGGGTGGGCCTGTACATCAGGGGTGTGATGCATTTCTCTTTCTTTTAAGACTCCTTCTTTTACTATACATGAGGCTGGACCTCTCCTACTTCGCTGACTTGCTCACCTTATTCAGAACATCTTTAGAGATGTGACCAATCATGTTTTTGGCTATGTTTTGAGCTGCATTTTTAACACATTAATAATTTCCAGACCTGTTTTCAAAAGTGGGGCATCTTCTCTAAAGAGGCTCAGGAATATGCCCCCCACACCAGCTCCATACATCATGGACATCCCCTGATAACTGGGGAAACCGTACCCTGCCTAGGATTTGTAATAATTATTGTACATGGTAGGGTCCCCATAATGTTTTACTATCCCCGTTGTGCTTTTTCTTATTTTAAAACCCCAAAGTCTTCTGGGGGCACAGGTGAAACTTAATAATCACCTTACCAAAACAAAGTGAGAAGTATTTGTTCTGATCTGTCTTTATTTCAATGCTGATTGTGTCAATGTGATGCTGATTCACGGGGACATTATGCAGCTTATCATATGTTTCATAGTAGCTAGAGTCAGAAGGGACCTGAACAGATCTTCTAGCCTGACCCCCTGCCACAGGCAGGAATGAATGCTGGGTTTACAAGACCCCAGACAGGTGATCATCTAACCTCTTTTTGAATTTACCCAAGGTAGGGGCGAGGACCACTTCCCTGGGAAGTTGGTTCCAGATTTTGGCCACCCTAACTGTAAAATATTGCCTCCTGATCTCTAACCTAACCCTATTCTCCATTAGCTTATTACCATTGTTCCTTGTCACCCCAGGTGGTGCTGGGGAGAATAGGGCTCTTCCTGTTTGCTGATGATCTCCCCTGATGAGTTTGTAGGCAGCCACCAGGTCCCCCCTCAGCCTCCTCTTGCCGAGGCTGAACAGGTTCAGGTCCCTCAGTCTCTCCTCATAGGGCCTGTCCTGCTGCCTTCTCACCAAGCAGGTGGCCCTCCTCTGAACTCTCTCCAGGCTGGCCATATCCTTTTTAAAGTGTGGTGCCCAGTACTGGACACCACACCAGTTGTGGCCTGACCAATGTCGCATAGAGGGGCAGTATCACCTCTCTGGAGCAGCCTGAGATGCACCTTTGGATGCATGACAAGGTATGGCTGGCCTTGCTGGCTCCGGTCTGGCATTGGCAGCTCATGTTCATCTTGGAGTCAATAATGACTCCAAGATCCCATTCCGCCTCTGTGCTTTCAAGAGGGGAACTCCCCAGCCTGTAGGTATGCTGTGGATTCCTTCTCCCAAGGTGCAGCACCCTGCATTTGTCTACACTGAACCCCATCCTATTCTCATCTGCCCACTTTGGTAGTCTGTCTAAATCTAGTTGCAGCCTCTCTCTCCCTTCAAGTGTGCCCACCTCGCCCCACATCTTACTGTCATCAGCAAACATAGTGTGCTTTCAACCCCCTTGTCCAAGTTGCTGATGAAGATGTTAAACAGTGTGGGCCCGAGGACCAAGCCCTGGGGGACCCCACTGCTCATATCTCACCAGATTGAGTACAACCTGTCCATCACCACTCTCTGGCTGCGCCCCATCAGCCAGTTTTTTTACCCATCCAACTGTATAGGCATCAGTGCCACAGTCACTTAATTTATTAATGAGAATGGGGTGAGAGACATTGTCAAAGGCCTTCTTAAAGTCGAGAAAGACTACGTTCACAGTGACACCATCATCCAAGGATTTAGTTGCCTGGTCATAAAAGGGAATCAGGTTGGTCAGGCAGGACTTGCCTTTGATGAACCCATGTTGATTGCTCCTGAGCATGATCTCCCCTGCTGGCCCCCCACAGATGTGTTCCTTGATGATTCTCTCCAAGATCTTCCCCAGCACCGAGGTAAGGCTTACAGGCCTATAGTTACCTGGGTCCTCCCTGCTCCCTTTCTTGAAAATTGGGACCACATTAGCTAGTTTCCAATCCACCATCACCTGGCCGGATGACCACGAATGCTCATACAGCTGGGCCAGGGGCTCCGTGATGACCCCTGCCAGCTCCCTCAACACCCTTGGGTGGAAGGCATCTGGACTTGCAGATTTAAAAATGGCCAGCCCTTCCAGAAGATCCCCAACTACATCTGCAATGATTGAAGGCCTGACAGAGCTATCCCCAAGATTGTCCCTACCTCTGGTAGGTGGGATGTCCTGTTCAAGAAAACAGAGCAAAGAAACTGTTAAAAATATCAGCTTTCTTGTCTGGCATAGCCACAAGATTACTGTTTGCATCTTGCAGGGGCCCTACATTGCCTGATGCCCTCTTCTTGCTCCCAATGTACTTGAAAAAGGACTTTTCATTGTCCTTAATCCTGGACACTAGCCTGAGTCCCATTGCTGCCTTGGCCTTCCTAGTAGCCCTCCTACACACACAGGCCAAGGAGGAGTGCCCTTGATGAGCCAAGGGGGTTTCTGAGCACTCTTACCCCCCTTGCTTTTCTCAGGGACTGTTATCCTTTGGGCCTTGAGGATCGCCCCCTTAAGGTACAACCATCCTTCGTGGACTCCCATCTCCTCTACCTTCTGGCCCTCAGTGCCTCCCCCGCTAGTCTCCTAAGCTCATTGAAGTTGGCCCTTCTGAAGTCAAGCCTTGGTGTCACGGAGTGGGACCTAGGAGTGGCCGTGATCTCTCTCTAGCGCCCCTTGCCGTGCCAAGTAGGCAGTCCAGCACTCTCTTACTCGCCCACCACATCTTGTTGTTATATGGTTCTAGAAGGGAGGCTGCCTCTTGTCGCCCTGGACACTGTGCTATGCTTATACTGTCCCTCGTTCCATAGGGAGTGACCTGGTGCACCCCAGCCTTATGGGCTATGCGGGCCTCCAACCTCCCCTTTAGCATGCCCTAAGCCTCACAGATGTACCAGACATTACCTGGTCAGATTCCTGTATGCGCCCTTCACGGGTGCCCCGGGCTTGTTACACAACCGGCGCCCCTTTCACCGACGCCCCTGGGCTTGTCACGCAACCGGTGCCCCTTTCACCAGCGCCCCTGGGCTTGTCACGCAACCGGCGCCCCTTTCACCGGCGCCCCTGGGCTTGTCACGCAACCGGCGCCCCTCTATCCACTAGCCCTCTTGGGCCTACTAATTATATCTGCCCCCCTCCTGAGGTCCGCTCAATATACTTGCCCCTAAGGGCGCCTGTCCACGTACAGATGGTGCCCCCACCGGGGCCTGTCCCTCCGCACACTCGCCCTCTCCAGGATCTCTATAATCGCGGACTCCCCCTCTCCGGGATCGTCTCTATAGTAGCACCCTACCCTGGGCTTCTCTTCCTGTGTGCCCCCCTTTGGGCCTAACATGAGCCCCTCGGACTTCTCGCTGCTACTCCTTGCAAGTGGGGCTCAGGTGGCCTTAGCTGTGCCTGGCCCCCACAATCCTCATTGCCCCCTTCTCAGGGCTGGGGTATTGCACCCTGAACTACAGTGCCCTCACCAGCACTTTGCACCTTGTCAGGGCTGGGGTAGTACACCCCTACTATGGTGTCCTAGTGGGCACTGGGGTCCCCACCACTGTGGAGCCCCTCTGGGACTCTTCCCAATTGGGGCTCAGGCGGCCCTCGCCTTACCTGGCCCCCTTGACCCCTTTCTCTGGGTCCTGCCCCCCTGGGGCTTCTACCTACGCCCACGCTGGGCTTCCTCTCACTAAACATGCCCTCCCCGGGCTCCTCAATCTGTTCGCCCCTTCTGGGGCTGGGGTCTAGATGCCCCGCAATACAGCACCTCTCTCTGGCGCTGGGAGCACCCCACCTCCCTGGGGAGCTCCTGATGAGGCCTCCTCCACCCCTACAGCCTCGCCCGGTCCTCCGGTATAACAATAACTAAACAGAACCATAAGCCAATCAGCTGTAATGCAACAATAAGCCTCCTGGCTATAACATAGGATCTAGGCCCACCTGGCTCTCTTCCAGAGGCCTCCCAGTCAGGGTTCTCTCCACCCTTACCATTGTGCAGCCCCTTGGGTGCTCAGGCTGCCCCACTTGTCTCTGCTCTGCTTGGCGCTCCTGCATCTCAGGCTGCCAGAAGGGAACTGCTGCTAGGCTTTGGCCTGGGCTGTTTATAAAGGCCTGGCCCTGCCCCCTTCTGGTCATGTGACCAGCCTAGCTGCTCCGGCAGCCAACACCTGTGCTGTCTCAAGGAGCTTCAGCAGCCCTTATTCCTTCATAGGAACAGGGCACCCAAGTGCTCCTGTGACACTTGGTGTAAGCACCCTGCGTTGGATAGTGAAATCCAGCAGGTGATGATTGCTGTTTCCCAGATAGTCAAGGACCTGCAGTCCCCTCACCAGGTCATCCACCATGGCCAGGGCCAGGTCCAGGAAGGCATTACCCCTAGTGGGGCTGTGGACTTCCTGGATAAGGTGAAGGTCCTGTAATACAGCCAGAAACCTATGCGAGTGGTCAGACTTGGCTATCTGCTCCTCCCAGCAAATGTCTGGGTAGTTTAGGTCACCCATGACAATAACATCCCTTGACCTAACCACCTCCATAAGCTGACTGGAGAAGTTCTGGTCCAGCTCTTCCCCCTGGTTGGGTGGTTGTGAGAAACAGAGAAAGTCACAGGGCGGAAAGAAGCAAGGATTAAACATAGGGTCAGTGGCCCCAGACCCACAGTCCCAAAGGACCCAGCAGAGGCTCTCCTTACCCAGGTGTTACTGGAGGAGCGGGGCTGGGAACTCCAACTCCAGTATAAAGAGGAGCCCGAAACAGGTAAGAGGGGGGAGTGTGGAACCAGAAGGAGAAGGATCAAGCTGAGCCACTCTGCAGAGATTTATATCAACATTAGATTTATCCAAAGGCTACTGGCAGGTGCCCTTAAGAAAGGAAGACCAACTCAAGACCGCCTTCGGTACACCCTGGGGTCTTTTTGAATTTAAAAGAATGCTGTTTGGACTTAATGGGGTGGCAGCCACTTTCCAGAGGCTGATCGATTGGGTACTCGCTCCGCATCAGGGCTATGCATCAGCGTATATTGATGATATTGTAATCTACACAAAGTCATGGGAACAACACTTAAGGGCTTTAAGAGCCATCTTACTTGGGCTCAGGCAAGTAGGACTGACTGACAGCAAACCCAAAGAAATGCGCATTAGGGAAGAGGGAAACTAAATATTTAGGATTTTTAGTGGGGCAAGGATGCGTGAGACCCCTTGCTGATAAAATGTGAGTTATTAGAGAATATCATGCTCCTATGACTAAGAAGCAAATGAGAGCATTCTTAGGGCTCACAAGTTATTACCGGAGGTTTATACCCAGGTTTGCTGAGGTAGCAATCCCTTTAGTTGAGGCTATTAAGAGCAGAACGTCAGATGGCATTGAATGGAATGCAGATCAATGGAAAGCCTTTGAAGATCTTAAGAAAGCCTTGTGCCAAGACGTAATACTCCATACCCCCAATTTCACGCTGCCCTTCACCCTGCAGACTGACGCTTCAGCGTTCATGCTGGGAGCAGTTTTGCCTCAGGACGTGGACAGAGTGGAGCGGCCAGTGGCCTACGCCAGTAGGAAATTGAATGAGCACGAGAAAAGGTATTCCACTGTGGAACATGAATATCTCGCTATCTGTTGGGGGATGGACTATTTTCGTTATTACTTGTTGGGCCATGAATTTAAATTGATAACCGATCATGACCCTTTGAGATAGTTGAACACCGCAAAAATGGATAATGCTCACATAATGAGGTGGGCGTTGGCTCTCCAACCTTTCCGATTCTGTGTTGCATACAGGCCAGGAAGAGTGAACACAGTGGTTGAATTCCTATCTCGTTGTGATGAAGACAGCCCGAGTGGGATGAAAAAGGAAGAGGAGGGAGAAGAAGCTAGCAAGCACAAGGAGAACCCAGTAAGGCAAGAATGCGAAGCACCTAATGGCGTCTTGAGGGGTGGGTTGTGTGAAAAAGAGAGTCACAGGACGCAAAGTGTGAGAAAGGGAGAGAGTCACAGGGCCCAAAGAAGCAAGGGCTAAACATAGGGTCAGTGTCCCCAGACCCACAGCCCCAAAGGACCCTGCAGAGACCCTCCTTCCCCAGGTGTTTCTGGAGGAGAGGGGCTGGGAACGTCAACTCCAATATAAAGAGGAGCCCAGAACAGGCAAGAGGGGGAGCAATGGAACTGGAAGGAGGAGGATCGAGCTGAGCCACACTGCAGAGAACCCTGAGAACAATGTGGAGAGCTGGTAGGAGATTCCTCCAGAGAGCGAACTCCCCAAAGGAAGCTTAGAGAGAGGACTGTTGACCTGGCAGTATTTGGAACTGCCTGTAACCACACCTGGAGTCAGCAGAGCCCGGCAGAGACAGGGACCATAAAGTGCAACCCCCCCAACATTTTCTCTCTGTCTTGTCTCTTCTATATAGGGTGTATCCCTGAATGCCTGCCGCTCAGTCATAGGTAGGGTCCCACCAGGTTTATGTGAGCCCTACTAAGTCTGGGTTCTTACTCGCAATCAGGAGGCACAGTTCCTCCTGCTTACTCCCCGTACTACGAACATTGGTGTAGAGGCACTTGAGGCCTCCTGAGGTTGCACGTGCTTCCTTTCCACTCCCAGGACAGTTGTGATCCCTTACTCCCAGGACGCTGATGCTTACCTGGGCTTCCCTTCCTCTTGTCACCCTGTGTGCTGGTGATGTCACAGGCCAAGTGATGGGGATGTGGGCATGAATGCTGTATGCCCTTGAAGGCGGGGGGGCGCATAACAAGCTCCTGCAGGTGGTGGTGGCACTGTCGGTGGCAGGAGCATGATGGCAGCAAGTGCTGAGCTTCCACAGGTGGCCATGGTGCTGTCAGAGGCCGGGGGATGGGTGGTGGTGGGCACCGACCTGTGGTCAGCGACCACCGGCAGATGCCACCGGCAGCATCAGTGGTAGCCAGCAGCAATTGGGGACCACCCACAGACTCCGCCAGTGGTTTCGGCAGTAAGGGGGGGTTGGCGAGTGGTGAACGCCCGCAGACGCTGCCGGCAGTGTCGGCAATGCTTTTTGCAAGGGGTGCACCACCAATCTCAAGGCTTTTGCCTCAGCAAAGCAGAGAGCTACTCACAACTGATTCACAGTGGGCACATCTACATGTGCTATTAATTCTCAGTAGGCTTATGTCAGGGTTAGGTACTATATGGCCCTGGCCCCCTCCTGCCTGACATCTTACCAGAGTGCATCATCAGGGTGAAGATCAGTGCTGTCACAGTGACACTCTAATGTTATCTTTCTTACCTGCCACCCCTTTGATGTTCTTTTAAGGTTGGGAGCTGGTTATGTTGGCTGATAGGTCTGGGCTTTTCCTTTGGAGGGCTTTCTTCAGTGGGCTCTGCCTCCCCTTACATCCCACCTTTAACACATTCCGAATGCTACCCATCTTCCACTTTGAGTCATAACCCTGAGATGAGATGTGGACTTAATTCCCTTTTCTCATGTCAGATGTTGTATGACCTATCCAAATAGCTGCCTTGGCATGGCATTGTAGGGAGTCTCAACAGCAACTCAAAGCCAGTCCATATCCTGACTTGTAACAAGTAGGTTTCTCCTTCTTACAAAACTGTGATCTCTGTCAGGTTCTTCTAATTAATTCATTAGGAGTCATTCAATTACTCAACTCAATTCCATAGAGGTTCTCTTATGTCACCCTTTGACATCCCCCAGAACCCGTTAACTTATATCACTTTGTTGAGAGTCCCAGTGCTGACTCAGTTGGAATCAATTCATTAAAGCTGCCCATCAGTGAATTCAATGGAGTTCATGTGTCCATATTCTTACATCAGTTCATTCATTCCGGTTTCATCCCCTTCAATCGATTCATTAATGGACTCACGGGTAAATCAACTGAAATCCAGGGACTTCCACCTGACAAAGAGAGGAAAGAGTGTCTTTGCAGACAGGCTCACTAACCTAGTGAGGTGGGCTTTAAACTAGGTTCACCAGGGGATGGAGACCAAAGCCCTGAGGTAAGTGGGGGAGCAGGAGAACTGGAGGAAGAACAAAAAGGACAGAGCAACAGGAGAGGTGCTCTCATACTTCCTGAGAAATCAGGGCAATCAACTAGTTACCTCAGGTGCCTGTACACAAATGCACAGAGTCTGAGAAACAAGAAAGAAGAACTGGAAGTCCTTGCACAATCACAGCACTATGACGTGATTGGAATAACAGAGATTTGGTGGGAGCTCACATGACTGGAGCATTGTCGTGGATAGGTACAAAACTGTTCAGGAAGGACAGGCAGAGGAAAAGAGTAGGAGGAGTTGCACTTTATGTAAAAGAGCCATATGATTGCTCAGAGCTCCAGTATGAAACTGGAGATAGGTCTGTTGAGAGTCTCTGGGTTAAGGTTAGAGGGGACAGCAATAAGGGTGATGTCAAGATGGGGGTCTATTATAGACCACCAGACCAGTAGGAAGTGGTGGATGAGGCTTTCTTCAAACAGAAGTTTCCAGATCACAGGCCCTGATTCTCATGGGGGACTTCAATCACCCTGACATCTGCTAGGAGGGCAATACAGCACTGCACAGGGAAATCAGGAAGTTTCTGGATAGTATTGGGGACAACTTCCTGGTACAAGTGCTGGAGCAGCCAACTAGGAGCTATGCTCTTCTTGACCTGCTTCTTACAAAGAGGAAATTGGAGGGAATGTAGTAGTGGATGGCAACTTGGGCAGCAGTGAGCACAAGATGATTGAACTGAGTTCAGGATCCTGAGGAAAGGAAGGAAGGAAATCAGCAGAGTAAAGACCCTAGACTTCAGAAAAGCAGACTTTGACTCACTTAGGGAACTCATGGGCAGGGTCCCCTGGGAAGCCAGACTGAGGGGGAGAGGAGTCCAGGAGAGCTGGCTGTACTTTAAGGAAGTCATACTGAGAGTGCAGGAACAAACCATCCCAATGCACAGGAAAATCACCAAGTATAGCAGGAAAACAACTTGGCTTAGCAGGGAATTCTCCAATAAACTCATTACAAAAAGGCAGCTTATAAGAAGTGGAAACTTGAAGAAATAATTGGTTTCTGAGATTAAACGAGATAGCTGTCTGCAGTAGAAAAGGGGAGGTCAGTTAGTGTGAATGAAGAAATAAGTTAAATCAAATGCATTACGAATTATTCTGATTAACAGACTACTGCAGTTTGGAGACGAGGTGAGTAGCCCTCAGTGATGAAAGAACAGGTTAGGGACTACTTAGAAAAGCTGGATGTGTACAAGTCCATGGGACTGGATGGGATGCACCCGAGGGTGCTGAGAGAGTTGGCTGATGTGATTGCAGAGCCATTTGCCATCATCTTTGAAAACTCATAATGATCAGAAGAGGTCCTGAATGATTGGAAAAGGGGAGACATAATGCCCATATTTAAGAAAGAGAAAAAGGAGGATCCAGGGAACTAGAGACCAGTTAGCCTCACCCCAGTTCCTGGAAAATTCATGGAGCAGATCTTCAAGGAATCTATTTGTAAGCACTTGGAGGAGAAGAAGGTGATTAGGTACAGTCAGCATGGTATCACCAGGGGCAAGTCATGCCTGACCAACCTGATTGCCTTCTGTGACAAGGTGACTGGCTCTGTGGATGTGGGGAGACCAGTGGATGTGGTGTACCTTGATTTTAGCAAGGCTTGTGATACGGTCTCCCACAACATTCTCACAGGCAAGCTAAGGAAGTATGAGCTGAATGAATGGACTGTAAGGTAGATAGAAAACTGCCTGAAGCATCGGGCTCAGAGAGTAGTAATCAATGGATCAATATCTAGTTGGCAGTTGGTATCAAGTGGAGTCCCACAGAGGTCGGTCCTGGGGCCAGTTTTATTCAATGTCTTCATCATTGACCTGGAGGATGACATAGAGTGCACCTGTAGCAAGTTTGCAGATGACACCAAGCTGGGGGAAGTAGTAGATACACTGTAGGGTAAGACCAGGATTCAGAGTGACCTAAACAAATTGGAGGACTGTGCCAAAAGGAATCTCATGAGGTTCAACAAGGACAAGTGCAAAGTCCTGCACTTACGACAGAACAATCCCATGTACCAGAACAGGCTGGGGGCTGACTGGCTGGGCAGCAGCTCTGCAGAAAAGGGGTCACAGTGGACAATAAGATGAATACAAGTCAGCAGTGTGCCCTAGTTGCCAAGAATGCTAATGGCATTTTGGGCTGCATTGCTAGGTGTCTTACCAGTAGGTCAGGGAAGTAATAATTCCCCTCTATTCAGCAGCGATGAGGCCACATCTGGAGTACTGTGTTCAGTTTTGGGTCCCTCACTACAAAAAGTATCTGGACAAATTGGAAAAAGCTCAGCAGAGGGTGACAAAAATGGTGTGGTAGCTGGGGCACATGACGTATAAGGAAAGATTGGGGGGAACTTGGCTTATTTAGTCTAGAGAAGAGACTGAGAGAAGACTTAATAGCAGTCTTCAACTACCTATAGGGGGTCAAAAGAGGATAGAGCTAGGCTATTATCAGTGGTGGCAGATGACAGAACAAGGAGCAATGGTCTCAAGTTGCATCAAGGAAAGTTTAGGTTAGATATTAGAAATAGTTTTCTCACTAGGAGGGTAGTAAAATGCTACATTATTCTGGCATTGTCCATTTTAGCAGATCTAAGCCATTTCAACAGGGCATGATCTGTAATCAGTTTAAATTTGTGTCCCAGCAGGTAGTATCTAAAATATTCAATTCCCCATTTTAGGACAATACACTCCCTTTTCACCATTGCACATCTTTTCTCATGCTCCTTGAGTTTTCTACTAGCATAAACCACTGGCCTTTCCATCCCTTCTACTATTAAAATATGACCACTGCCACAACCTCATCCACTGCATTGGCCTAAAGAATGAAAGGCTGTATAAAGTCAGGACAGTGCAAAACCACATCCTGGCACAAAGCCACTTTGATCTTTCTGAATACCTCTCTGTGCTTCACATTCCATTCTATGGAGCTGTTGCCTCTTCCGTGATGGTGTCCACCAAGGGGTTTATTAATATGGTAAACCACAGAATAAACCTGTTGTATTAACTGGCTAATCCTAGAAAGGCCCGCACCTGCTGTGGGGGGCAGTAATTTTTTATTATCTCCACTTTATCCAGCAAAGGTTTTATGTGGATTTGTCCTGCCCCAGTAGAAAACCCAAGTATTCGGTCTCAGCCTTACCCAAGGTACATTTCTTTGGGCTTGCCATTCATGCAAGACAGCCCTAAGAGCTTTCATATGTTGGTTCCATCCTTCAGTACAAATGACAATATTGTCAGTGTAGGTTGCTGTATACCCTTGATGTGGGGCCAGCACCAAGTCGCTGAAAGGTAGCAGCGACCCCACTGGGGACAAAAGACATCCTCTTGAATTCATACAGCTCCCAAAGAGTTCCAAAGGCAGTTTTGGCCTGGTCTTCCAGTCTCAATAGGATTTTCCAATACCCTTTTGCAAGATCAAGTGTCAAGATAAACTTGGCGTGTCCAATTCATTCTAAAAGTTTGCCTACCTGATACATGGAGAAAACATCAAAGTGCATTAACAAAAGTTGATGTGGGAGCATAAAATCTCATCAAGTTTCCAAACAGTCACAGTAGGGCTCCTCTAAGGACTTCATGTCTCAGTGGTGACTCCTTGCACTAACATTTTATCTATTCCCACTTTGATAGACTAGTATGTGTGATAAGGTATTCTTCTCCACTTTTCTCAGGTTATTTTCCCCACTGGAGTAATGATCTAATTCACAGCCCCCCGTGCTCTTCCTGGTGCTTCACTAAAGATGTCCTCAAACTCCCAGACTATCTGTGTCAACTGTTCTTGTTGCCTTTCCATGAGATATTCCCCTAAAGCAAGGGTGGGCAATTATTTTGGCTGGAGGGCCACCTAATGACTTTTGGTGAATTGGAGAAGACCACAAGGGTAGTCCCGCCCTTTGACAGGTGCCCTGCCCTGGTTGCCATCTTGGGAATGGAAGTTCCACCCTATAACCCCTAACCTTTGCCACTAGAAGTCCTTCTTCTTGTCCCTGGAATACATCTTTTGGGAGGGAAGTTTGCCATCTTGGAAACAGAAAAAAAATATTATGTCATGGGGTGGGTTCCCTAAGGATGGCTGTGATCTCCTAAGGCCCCTCAACCGTGCCAATTTGGCCTGATGGGCATCCTCTTTTCTCACCCACCACATCTTGATGTAAAAGTAATGTAGTGAGGCTGCCTTCACATCCAGTCCGACATGGTCCCGATGGACTTCCCCAGGACCCCATGGGTCCCCAGCCTTATGGGTTATATGCATGGCTCCAACCACCCCTTTACCATGCCCCAAGCCTCGCAGATGGTACTGGTGTTGTTTTGTCTAGGCCTTGTTATAATTCGGCCCCTTGTCCTCACTGGGCTCTCCGTAGCCCTGTCTCTGCGCCAGGCTCTCTGCAACCCAAATGCTGTGCCCTCACTGGCGCCAGGTTTATGCAGCCCAAATGCCACGCCCTCTCTTGTGCCAGGGTCTGTGCAGCCCAAATGCCGTGCCCCTCTGGCGCTGGGGTCCCCATGCTACAGTGGGCCCCCAATGAGGCCTCTGCCTTCCCCAAATAGCCTCACCCAAACCACCGGTTGTTATGAAATGGCAAACAAAACATAAGCCCCTGGGCTGTAACATAACACAAACTGCAGAAGGTGTGCTCTGCCCCTTTACATTACTAGGAGCAGAACTTAGTCAGGCCTCTTCCCTTCACTCACTCTAGGAGGGCTCTTTCCCCCTTGGCCACTGGCAGAGAGCTGCCTCCAAGTCCCTGTCCTGGGGTTTATATAGCCCAGGGCCCTGCCTCTTCTGGCCAGCTGACCAGGTGCAGGCGCAGGCACAGGCTAATTTCCTCATTAGTTAGCTGCCATGGCAACCTGTACGTGGGCTCCTGTCTGGCTCTTTGGACTCTCCCCAGGCAGTTTCTGCTCTTCTAGGAGAAGGCACCTAAGTGCCCTGTGACACACTAAAAAATCAAACATCTACTATAACATATTTTAATTTTATTTTAAAATATATTTTTGTCCTGATTTACATGTGCTTGCATAGTGTATATAGAGGTGTACACTATGCATAATAGCTCAAAATATAGTCTTACTCTTGTATATTGTGTGTGGGGTTTGGGGTTTGTGGGGAACTGTGGGGGTTATGGGTGTGGGGTTTGTGGGTTTGTGTGGGGGGATGTGTTGGGGTGTGGGAGTGTGTAGGATGTTTCTGGGGTTTGAGTGGGCATGGGGCTTGTGGGAGGGTCTGTGGGGGTTGTGGGGTGTGTAGAGGATTGTGGGGGTGGGATTGGTGTGTGGGTGCGGTGTTTGTGGGGTATGGGGTGTGTGTATGGGTGTGTGGGGGTGTAGGGTGTGTGTGTTTGTGGGGGCTTGTGAAGGGGAGGGGTTGTGTGGGCGTGGGGTCCTCCCACCACATGCAGCAGCAGCAGGTGGCAGGGCCTCAAGGCTTTCATGGCCCACAGCAGACACAGCCCCCCAGTGGTATGCAGCTCAGCCTGGACTCCATCCAGTCCCAGCCCAGCCCAGCCCAGCCCAGCCCAGCCCATTGGTGTGCACCTTCAGACCAGACCAGGCTGGCTCCTTGGCAGCATATGGGGCCCATGGCACTGCAGGCAGGAGTTGCTTGCCATCAGGCCAGACCAGACCATCTCCATGCTTCCATATGGAACTTTCAGCACTCCAGCAGAAAGCTGCATGTGGCAGCACAGATCCCACTTGGCCTGATGGCACATGACTCCCTGAAGCTCCCAGTCCACAAGTCACTGAGCTGGACGGGCTCTGTGCCTCCATGTGTGGCTCCTAGCACGTCAGCCAGGGGTATGCACAACTGGGCCAGTCTGGGTTGGTTCCGTGCCTCCATGTGCAACTCCTCATTGGAGTGCTGGAAGCCCAACACAGAAGCAGGGAGGCAGCCTAGCCTGCCCTGATGGAATGCAGCTCCCACCTGCAGTGCCAGGAGCCCCAGGTGGCATCAGAGAGACAGCCTGCTCTGGTCCAAAGTTGCATGCCAGTGGGCTAGGCCAGCTCTGTGCCACAAAATGCAGCTCCTAGAACTCAGCCAGAGCCATGTGCTGCCAGGGGGCTCAGCCCACTGCCTGCTGGTTCACCAGGGGCTGTGTGCCATGGGGGAGCAAGGGCCCACCCCCCAAGCCCCTTTCCAACACAACTCTACAACCCCTCCGACCACCTTCACACACCCTGCCCATATCCCCTCACCCACAACCTGGCCCTCCCTGCCAACAACCCCACCCATCCCTCCCTCCCACCCAACCTACCTACCCCTCCACCTACCCTCCCACCCCCTGCCCACACCCTACTCCTCACATGAGAGATAACCAGTGCCAAGTAGCAGCATTATTAGGCACTAAATTAAAGCATTTGGTGCAGTTCTGAGCTCTGCACTTTAAAAAAGGATGTGGAGAGGTTAGAGATGGTCCAAAGGTGGGTGGCAAAAATGGCTAAAGGACTTGCCAGTGCAGCGGAAGCCCATTTACACATGGAGAAGAATGTAAGCAGTTTCAGCCAGCAGTTATTAGAATAGACCCTGAAACCATATTGAAATGGATGGAGATGCACCAGCAGAAGCAACCACCATTCCAAAACCAGAACTCTTTCAGCAGCTCCAGATTCAACAGCAGCAGTTCTAGCAAAAATGGCAAGAGGCACAGCAATACTTTATGCTTTGGCTGCTGGAATAGGTGAAGCCCAGCCTGCAGGTGGATATGGCTTCTCTACGCCATGCAGAAATGGGTAGAATGCTTAAAATGAACCCTGACAATAAGCCAAAGCTTTCTTAGAGACTTTCGAGCAGGTGACTGGATGTATCAATGGGCCTGGGAGCTGAGGCCACATGCGCTTATAACACTGTCAAGTATGCCATTTTAGGTTGCATGGGGCTCATGGAAGAGGCATACAGACACCGGTTCTAGGTGAAGCCACTTCACCCAGACTCTCAACCCAAGCACCTCACTTACGCACCCAGTGGCTGAAACTGGAATCCAGCTCATCCACAAAAATCACAGAATTGGTAACTTTGAAAAAATTTAGACAAATATTGCTAGTGGGGGCCTGGGAGTTGGTCTAAGTAGAGTAGGTAGAGTGGGTTAGGGACTTTGAGGAGGCAGTCTGCCTCGCTGAAGACTTTTTAGAGGTCATATTAGAGTGTGGGACATCTTTTGCTGGGTCAAAGGGACAGGCCCACCAAAGCCTAAATGTAAAGTGGGGAAACCAGTTGGGGCTCATGAGCTGTTGGATGGAGGTTGTGTACTTGTCCTGGGAGTTCTACAACACTTCCTGAAATGACAAGGATGGACTCAGCAGCCTCAGACCATGGAGTCTGGGACAGAAGAGGATCACCACTGGGAGGTAGTATTAGACCCAGGGAAAAAGGAGCCCTTGGTCTGCTTTTTTGTGCTCAGGTTGGTCACTGGCACTCATGAACTCTAGTTACATCCAGTCTGGGGTCTGTAAGGTCCTGATGGTTGCCACAGTGGTGATCCTCTAGGGCCGTGCAATTCTTCAGATCCCACATTGGATCTGGACCTGCTTCGGATGCTTCAGTGTCCGAAGCGCCACTTCTGGATCACAGCAGGATCCCAGTAATGGTGTCCGGAGCAGGTCGGGGGCATCAGAAGTGCTTCAGACCCACTTCTGATGCTTCAGACCCGCTTCAGCCATTTTGAAGCAATTAGAAGAGGGAGGGGGAGCGGGGGAGGGCGGGGGAGCAGCACGGGGGGAAGACTGACGTCTGTAGGTAGCCAGGGAGAAGGATTTCTCCCTGGCTACCTATCCAATGGCAGCGTCTGTGGGGTGGGACTAAAAAAAGTATGAAAGCCCCTGTTTCCAGCCCTTCTGTGCCTTTTGCACTGTCAGCAGCTGTGTGAGGGAGGAATGCTGTGACTGAGACCTGCCTGCTGCTTTTTCGTGTTATAAAGGAGTGGTTAGGATTTAGCTTAGCTTAGATTATCTTATTTTAGCTATTAAATTCAAATATTAGTAGTATTACAATTCAATTTATTTCTTTGAATTATTTTTTTGGGAACTTGTTTTAGAAACTTTGCAAAAAGACAGTTGTGTTTTCCCAGGCAGTGTTATCTATCATTGTGCAGGGAGGCACAGGTTGCTTGCACACACGCATGCACACACGCACGCACGTCCACAGGGACCCGGAATATAGAAAAAAAATCACAACGGAAGAAGACAGACAGATATTTACAGAAAAGCAAGACACAGATAATATATTGAGACACAGGAAGACACCCAAATAATTTCATTCACACCACAAGATAGACAATATAGCGAGACCCACAAAGAACACAGGTAGACACAGATATTCACAGGAGAACAAGACAGACAGATATACAAAAGGATTCACACAAAGAAAGAGACCTTTTGCAGCACACGAAAGATCAATATAAAGCATGCTGGAAAGGCAGGTGCCAGGTCTTTTGGCAGAGGAGGGAGAGGGCGTAGGGGGAGAGCCCCGCCCCCCCCCCCCGTCCCAAACACAGGCGCATTCTATTCCCGAGCAGCCGTGACGTCGGTGCTGCCAGCGGAAGCCAGGCGGTGGGAGCAGTGTCTGCACCTAACGTCCCTGCGCATGCACCACCTCCGCTCAGTCCAGAGGTGGGCGCCAGCAGTGGAATCACTGCCTCTTCCACCCCAATTTCAGCTCTCAGCGTGAGCCTCCCATTGCCAGAGAAGGAGCTGGAGCTGGAACCAAGGATGCTGAGCGCACTGGCTCAGACAATTCTGGGGACTGAGGGGGAATCAGAGTTAGTGCTCCACACCCCTCAAGTTTCCCCTACCCCCAGGTCTGCTCCAGAAAGCAGCACCTAGGAGGAGGCTGAGGTTGTGGAGGCAAGTGGCTCAGCTGAGGCAGCTCCTCCTGCTGTTCAGCCTCAGCCTGCTGAGATTTCATAGATTTCATAGATTTCATAGATGTTAGGGCTGGAAGGGACCTCGGAAGACCATCGAGTCCAGCCCCCCGCCCAAAGAGCAGGAAGTCAGCTGGGGTCACAGGATCCCAGCAAGATAAGCATCCAATTTACTCTTGAAGGTGTTCAATGTAGGCGCTTGAACCACCTCCGCTGGCAGACTGTTCCAGACTTTGGGGGCTCGGACAGTAAAGAAATTCTTCCTTATGTCCAGCCTGAAACGGTCTTGCAGGAGTTTGTGACCCTTCGACCTCGTCATCCCATGGGGCGCTCTGGTGAACAGATGTTCCCCCAGATCCTGGTGGTCACCCCTGATAAACTTGTAGGTGGCCATCAGATCACCCCTGAGCCTGCGCTTTTCCAGGCTAAAAAGTCCCATGGCTCTCAGCCTGTCATCGTAAGATCTGTTTTCCTGACCTCTGATCATGCGTGTGGCTCTCTTCTGGACTCTCTCAAGCTTCTCCACATCCTTCTTGAATTGTGGAGCCCAAAACTGGACGCAGTACTCCATCTGCGGCCTCACTAAGGCCGAGTACAAGGGGAGAATGACGTCCCGGCATTTGCTTGAGAAGCATCTATGGATGCACGCCAGCATTTTGGACACTTTACTAGCCGCAGCATCGCATTGGAGGCTCATGTTCATCTTGTGGTCAATGATGACCCCCAAGTCTTTTTCTTCGGTAGTGCTAACCAACGTAGCACTGCCGAGCCTATAAGGGTGCTGCAGGTTTTTCCTCCCAAGGTGGAGAACCTTGCATTTTTCGGTGTTAAACACCATCAGGTTCTCATCTGCCCATTTGCTGAGCTTGTCCAGGTCAGCCTGGATCACCCGCCTATCTTCTGGCGTGGATGCTTTGCCCCAAAGTTTGATGTCATCGGCGAACTTGGCCAGTCCACTCCTGACTCCAGTGTCCACATCGTTAATGAAGATGTTGAACAGGATGGGTCCCAGGACAGAGCCTTGAGGGACCCCACTGGTCACAGGGCACCACGATGAGTGACTGCCATCAATCACAACCCTCTGGGTCCGACCACGAAGCCAATTTCCCAGCCAGCGGATCGTGGTGGAGCCAAGGCCACAACTGGCCAGTTTGGCCAAGAGGTGATCATGGGATACCAGATCAAAAGCTTTTTTGAAGTCAAGATATATGACATCAATCTCTTCTCCCTTGTCCAGGTGATAGGTCACCTGGTCATAGAAGGAAATGAGATTGGTCAAACAAGACCTACCCGCAAGAAACCCATGCTGGCTATCCCTTAGGATGTTAGCCTGGGCCAGTCCCTCAAGGATGGCCTCCTTAATAAACTTTTCTAAGATCTTCCCCAGGATAGAAGTCAGGCTAATGGGCCTGTAGTTAGCCGGATCCACTCTCCTCCCTTTCTTGAAGATCGGCACCACACTGGCCTTCTTCCAGTCTTCGGGCACTACACCAGAGCGCCAGGAGTTTTCAAAGATCCGTGCCAGGGGCTGGGCTATGACGCTCGCCAGCTCCTTGAGTACCCTGGGGTGCAGGTTGTCAGGGCCAGCTGACTTGAAGGTATCCAGCTTCTCAAGGTGTTCCTTCACGAGGTCAGCATTGATGGAGGGTAGGGGATCCCCCTCACCCAGATTTCCCTGTCCCATAGCAGGCATGGGCATCCCGTGTGACTGATGAAAGACTGACGCAAAGTACCTATTTAATAGGTTGCCTTTTCCTGGGCGTCAGTTGTCAGTTGCCCCATCTGGTTTAGCAGGGGTCCAACATTGCCCTTGCTTTTCCTCCGGCTCCCCACGTATCTGAAAAAGGACTTTTTGTTGTCCTTGATGTCTGAAGCTAGTTGGAGTTCAGTTGCAGCCTTGGCTTTCCTGGTTTGCTCCCTGCAGGACCGGACCAGCGTGGAGTAATCCTCCTTGGAGGTGAATCCCATCCTCCATCCTTTGTAGGCTTTCCTTTTTAGCCACAGTAGGTCTGCTAGGTCCCTGGAGAGCCAGGGGGGCTGCTGTGCCTTCTTGCTGCCTTTCCTCCGTGTTGGAATAGATTTAGCTTGTGCACTGAGGATCGCTTCCTTGAGAAGCAACCACTCTTCTTGAACTCCCAACTCCCTGTGGTCATGGTCCCTGAGGGCCTGACCGACTAGCCTCTTGAGCTTGTCAAAGTCGGCTTTTCTGAAGTCAAGGACTTCTGTGTTGCTGACTGACTTGCCAGCTTTACGGCGGATGGTGAAGGTGATCAGCTCGTGGTCGCTGTCACCCAACTTCCCATCAATCACTAGGTCGCCGATTAGGTCGTCCCCCATAGCCAGTACCAGGTCAAGCAGCGCTTTGCCTCTTGTTGGCTCATAGACTTCTTGAGTCAGGTAGAGGTCATCCACGCACGAGAGAAAGCTTTGCGCCCGCTCAGATTTAGCTGAGTGATCTTCCCACGAGATGTCCAGGTAATTGAAGTCACCCATGACAACCAAGGTCCTGGAGCAAGCGACCTCAGTCAGTTCCCGGGCGAACTCCTGGTCAAGCTCAGGACTTTGAGTGGGAGGTCTGTAGTAGACTCCCACCGTTGTGTCCCCTGTGCCGAATTCCCCACGAATTTTTACCCAGAGGGTCTCTAGCTGTCCATGCCGGTCGCCAACATCAGCTTGCAGGGACATGTAGCTTTCCTTCACATAGACAGCTACACCCCCGCCCCTTTTGTCAACACGATCCCTCATGTACAGGGTATAGCCCTCTATACCCGTGGTCCAGTCATGGGTGGAGTCCCACCAGGTCTCCGTTATCCCAATGACATCATATTTCTTTGCACTGAGCAGGAGGACGAGCTCGTCCTGCTTGTTGCCCAGGCTCCTGGCATTAGTGTACAGGCAGGCAAGTGTGCCCTTGGGGGCTCTTGCCTTGCCCACAGATTGTGCCAGGGCTGGGGCAGGGGTGGGCTCCCTTAAGTGCCCCTTTAAGTGCCTTGGTCCGCTGGCTTTGCAAGGGCCGTTCAGCGGGCCAGCAGGGGCAGTAGTCCCCCCATCCCCCAGCGGGCTTAGTTTAAAGCCTGGTGGAGCAGGTCATCCAGCCTGGCTGAGAAGAGCCTCCTCCCCAGGGGAGAGAGGTGGAGGCCATCTCTTCCCAGCAGCTCGCTGCCTCTCTCTCCAAAGAGCGGGCTGTGGTCATGGAAGCCAAAGCCTTCCCGATAACACCAGCGCCGCAGTCTTTGGTTCACCGCATGGATCCTCCTCTCCCTCCTCAGCCCATAGCCCGAGACTGGGAGGATCGACGAAAACACCACCTGAGCTCCCAGACCCCTAAGCCCCGCTCCCAACTCCCTGTAGCGCCTCATGACCTGGCTGGGGGTGCTCCGAGCCGTGTCATTGGTGCCCACATGAATCAGGAGCATGGGGTAGTGGTCTGTAGGCCGGAGGAGCTGCGGGATCCTCTCCGCAATGTCTCGGATGCGGGCCCCCGGGAAGCAGCAGACTTCCCGGGCTAAGGGGTCGGGGCGGCAGATTGCCCCCTCAGTGCCCCGCAGGATGGAGTCTCCCACAACAAACACCTTACGCTTTGTCTTGGGGAGAGCGGGGCCAGTAGCTGCGGTCGAGCCTGGGTTGCCTGCGGGAGCCAGCAACTGCGTGGGCTCTGCTGGGGCTGCAAGAGGTGCGAAGCTGTTGCTAAGCTCCGGCGGGGCAGCGGCCTTGGTGCGGCGGGCCTTGGGGCCCTTGACCACCTTGGTCCATGCCCCGGACTGGGCAGAGCGGGAGGTCTCAGAGTCCTCCTTAGTCGTGGAGGGAGACGGACCTCTCCCCTGCGGCTCCCGGGGGAGAGAAGGGCCTGGCAGTAGGAGTCTATCTCCTGCTCGCAGTCCCTGATGGCACGCAGTCTCTGGACTGTGGCCTGGAGCTCCTCCAGCTGGCGCGCCAGAGACCCCAGTAGGGAGCAGACCCCGCAAGGGGAGGCCGCCATGCTCCTGGGCCCCAGAGCCTGAAAAAGGGACAGGCAGCCCCCGCAGCCAAGAGCCAGGGGCTCCGTCTGCATGGAGCCCGGGACCATGGGCTCTGTCTGGGTGGCAGAGCCCAAGGGTCCCTTGGGGTGCGGCGCGTGCCCATCCGTGTCATGCCTCTCGTAGGCTGGCTACGGCTGGGGCTGACTACTCTGGGGGGGTCACAGGCAGGGTCTCGTGCCCTCCCACGCCCTCTCCTGCGTGAACTCCGTGCTAACTCAAGCGCCTGTTTACGCAGCCTGTTCATGCGGCTCCGGTCCCGGGGCTCCCTGTGGGGCTGGGCCAAGTAGGGGTCTGGGTGGGGGCTTGACCCCGCCCGGCACCAGGCAGCGGCCTCCTCCCAGCAAGCGAGGAGTTAACCCCTTCCCACCACAAGCCCGCTTACCTCTGGCTGTGCTGGGGGTTGGCAGGGGGCTCCGCGGCTGCTGAGGGGGTGTCTGGGGGGTTTCGGGGGAGTGGGGGCGCAGCGGGCTTCACCCGCACGTCTCTGACCGCTCCAGAGCCTACTTGAGTGTGGTGTGTTTTTTTTTTGTTTTTTTTTTGAGAAGGGGGAAAAGGCAGGATCCTCGCCCTAAACCCAGAAGCGGGGGAGTAGTGTCGAGTGGGATCATTTTGAGGTAGCAGATGATCCCAGGTT
The DNA here is from genome assembly GCF_052110815.1 of Crocodylus siamensis. Lineage (NCBI taxonomy): Eukaryota > Metazoa > Chordata > Crocodylia > Crocodylidae > Crocodylus > Crocodylus siamensis. The sequence continues at coordinate 27,380,092 of NC_143405.1, read as the reverse complement.
TGCCATCTGCCAGCACTGCCGAAGGCACATGAGCCGTGGCAAGGACGTGAGACATTTCTCCACCACAGCCATGCTGCTGCATCTGAGGAGGCACCACCACCTTGCCCTTCTTCCTGCTGCTAAGTGTGCTGAAAGGTAAGTCCCCTACTTACTCCAAAGCCCCCTTCCCCTCAAAGCAAAGGCAGGCCACCCTGGACCATTGGGGAAAGGTGGACAGAAAGTGGGGCGCGTTCCCAAGGTGCGCGAGATCACCCAGAGCAATGGGGAGATGCTTCCTCTGGATAGCCAGACCTTCTCCCTAGTTGAGCAACCAGGGTTCAGGTACTTCCTAGCACTTCTGGCCCCATTTTACAAAGTGCCCGCATGCACCACCTTTAGCAGGGCAGTGGTGCCCTCCCTGTATCAGGCATGAGGGAGGACCTGCACAAGACAGGGCTGCAGGTAGCCTTGCACTTCACCTCTAACATCTGGAGCAACCAGGGTGGTGATCACACCTACCTCTCCCTCACAGGGCACTGGTGTGATCAGTCAGGCCATCAGTAGGCTCTACTGAGAGCCAAGGTGCTGGATGAGTCCCACACAGCAAGGGAGATCATGGGGGCCATGAACTTCATGGTGCAGGGGTGGCTCGTTGGGCAGGCCGAGCTCACCTGTGGGTTCATGGTCACCGACAACGAGGCCAATATGGTGAAGGCTCTCCATGATGCCAACTCTGTTGGCATCCTCTGTGTGGCACACAGGCTGTACCTAATAGTGAGGGATGCCTTGGAGGGGGACAGGGCTGCTGGTGACAGTGTCACCAGCAGTACTGCTACAAGCCAGCTGATTTCAAAATGCAGGAAGGTGGCAGGCTATTTCCACCACAGCATCAAGGGGGGACAAGATGCTGCGGGAGAAACAGGCAGAGCTGAGCATCCCGCAGCACAGAATCATGCAGGATGTGGAGACTCGGGGGAACTCCACATACCTGATGCTCGAGAGGCTGGTGGAGCAACAGAAGGCCATCCATGAGCTGGCCTTGCTTGGGGAGTTAGGGATCAGCGTCCCCCTGAACAGAGCTGAGTGGGGTACCATCTCCCAGATATTGGTGGTCCTCAAGTCCTTCCTCGAGGCCATCGAGAACTTTAGTGCTGGCAATGCCCTCCTCAGCCAAGTGATCCCCCTAGTGAGGGAACTGGAGAACCAAATACAGATGTTCCAGGGGATCGACGTTCCTGGGTCATGATGGTGGTCATGTGTGACCCGAGGGTGAAGGGGAGCATGTGCACTAGCAGCCCCAAAACCCTTGATCACTGGACGCAGGTGTGACAGGCTAGCTGGCAGTGACCTAGCCCAGGGGTTTTGAAAGGGTAAAAGATGACTGGAGGGCTTGGGATTCCCTTTCCTCACCAATCAGCCCCCAGAGGCTCACCCTCCATGTCCCCTGATTGGCCCCTTGGGTCACCTGGAGGGAGATAAAAGGGACAGTGCAGCTGTCTCAGGAGAGACCACAAGGAAGGAGCTTCAAAGAGCTGAGCCAGTGGGGCGGGAACAGTTGCCCCAGAAGAGCCTGAAGGAGTGGGACCTGCAGGCAGCAGTGGGACCCTCAGCAGTGCAGCATGCAGCCGGCAGGAGAGGCTCCCCCACCCCAGCAAGGATCTGAGCAGCGACCTGAGGGGTTCCCAGCTCTGCTTCCAGCTCCTCCAATCAGAGGCCAGGCAGCTTGACATGAGGCTGGGTCTCCTGGAAGGTCAAGACCTCTAGCAGCTTTATACTGTATCAGTACTGGTAGTTTGGTGGTAGAGTTTCTACTCTTCCATATGGGAGAGCTGAGTTCAAGTCCTGGCTGGGGTGAGTGAAATAATGAAGAGAAATGCATGTTGCAGTGGAAAGGGGGCATTGTGTTCTTTCCCCCCTCCAGGTACCAAGGCCCTGTATTCCTTGTTATTTGACACTTTGTATTTTATGCCTTTTATATTTCACCAACCAGTATTGTTTGTTCTGCTGTTTGTGTTTTATATTTTGTTAACCCTGTCTTTTGTCAACTGGATGAATATGTCTATGATTATAAGTGTCTAACCTTTGTTGAATCCTGCCCCCTCGGGGCATGGTAGTGTCCCCTATACCCCTGGTTTATACTGGCTATGTTCCCAGTATTGTTCTCTCATTAAAAGGTACATGGTTAAGGCCCCATTTGTGGCCTGGCTCTGCTCTATAGGGGGAGGAGAGTCCCTTGCTGGTTGCAGTGCAGTTGTGAGGCTCCCGGTGAGCTCAGCTTAGCTGAAGCTGGGGTGGGGAGTAAGGGGGAGGTAGCAACACAGGTAAAAGTGCAGAGGTGCCTGGGGTGTCAGATGTCTGGCAGGTCACAGCGTGCCAGAACTCCACTGTCTATACTGAGTCCATGAGTTTCTGTACCTACTACCTAGGAGGTTGATGAAGTGCAGTTCGTAGGCCCAGCTTCTGAAAAAATAGTTTGCATTGTAATTTTTCCTTCTCAGGACCAGGCCTGAGAGACTGGAGGCAGAGGGGTTTTTTTGGTGAGGAATGTGCCCCCACAGGTAGTTGGGTTTTGTTGTCTTTGATAGAGTCTGGTGTGCAGTTTGTGGGGGTACTGGAGATAGTTTGCAGGTTTTGTTTTGAGCTGTAGGAAGTTGGCTTCAGTTCTGGTGATGAGGTTAGGTGCTTGTTTGAATGTACAAACCACTTTTCAGAGCTGGGCCTATGAACTGCACTTTTACCTGTGCTGCTACATCGCCGGCCGGATCGAGGTGGGAACCTGGTCCAGACCTCTGGGTTAGATTGCAGCCTACCTCTTACCCCCAACCCCAGCCTGTCCCTCCCCCCCGACGCCTCCATTTCCATTTTCACTGACTGGCTTTCTTGCCTGCATTGCAGGGCAACCCAGCCTCTGGCTTCTTTACTATTCCTTTCATCCAGGACCAACTGCAAGTACTTCCTCAGCCTGACAAAGGGGTTTTGACCCCTAAAGCTTCCAAAGATACAATTTTTTTAAGTACTCCGTTTTTTCATAATACACATATAGACATAAAAACACCAGATAAGCCATGACACACCATGAATGACATCATATGTCCAACACAACACAACATCTTTACTTCTTTCTGTCAATTCCTTTATAAAATGACAGGCTCTGTGCCAGGTCCATTTGGGTACTGTTGATGCTGTTGAGGATGCTACTGGTGTTCAGCCAGCTAAGTTATGGTACCTAGTAGTTTCATAGTTTCTAGGGTCGGAAGGGACCTGAGGAGATCATCTAGTCCGACCCCCTGCCATGGCAGAAAAGAGTACTGGGGTCAAATGACCCTAGCAAGATGTTCATCTAACCTCCTCTTAAACACCCCCAGGGCAGGAGCCTGCACCATTTCTCTTGGAAGCTGGTTCCAGACCCTAGCCGCCCTGACCGTGAAGTAGCGCCTCCTGATATCTAGCCTAAACCTACCCTCTGCCAACTTGTGATCGTTATTCCTGGTCACTCCTGGTGGTGCTCGGGGGAACAGTGACTCCCCCAATGCCTGCTGATCCCTCCTGACTAGTTTATAACAGGCCACAAGATCCCCCCTCAGCCTTCTCTTTTGGAGGCTGAACAGGTTCAGGTCTCCTCATAGGGCCTGCCCTGTTGTCCCCGATCATGCGAGTGGCCCTCCTCTGGACCCTCTCCATGCTGTCTACATCCCTCTTGAAGTGCGGTGCCCAGAACTGGATGCAGTACTCCAGCTGCGGCCTGACCAGTGCCGCATAGAGGGGGAGGATCACCTCCTTGGACCTGCTCGAGATGCATCTGTGGATGCGTGACAAGGTGCGGTTGGCCTTCCTAACTGCCTCTCCACACTGCCGGCCCATGTTCATCTTGGAGTCAATGATGACCCCCAGATCCTTTTCCGCCTCCGTGCTGACAAGAGGGGAGTTCCCTAACCTGTAGGTATGGTGCCGGTTGTTCCTCCCCAGGTGCATCACCTTGCACTTGTCTGTGTTGAAACCCATCCTATTCTCATCCGCCCACCCTTGTAACCTGTCTAGGTCTGATTGTAGCCTGTTGCATCCTTCCAGTGTGCCCATGTCCCCCCACATCTTAGTGTCATCAGCAAATTTGAACAGGGTGCTTTTTACCCCCTCGTCCAAATCACTGATGAAGATGTTGAACAGTGCGGGCCCGAGGACCCTGGGGAACCCCACTGCCCACGTCCTTCCAGGTTGAGAAGGACCCATCCACTACCACTCTCTGGGTGCGGCCCTCCAGCCAGTTGGCAACCCATTTGACTGTGTGGGTGTCTACACCACAGCCCCCCAGTTTCTTAATGAGAACGGGGTGAGAGACAGTGTCAAAAGCCTTCCGGAAGTCCAGGAAGACTATATCCACTGCTACCCCTGCGTCTAATGATCTGGTGATCTGATCGTAAAAGGCCACCAGGTTGGCCTGACAGGACCTGCCACTGATGAACCCATGTTGGTTACCCCTAAGCATGCAGTCCCCTGCTGGCCCCTCCTGGATGTGTGCCAGCATAATTTTCTCAAACAGCTTGCCTAGGATCGAGGTAAGACTAACCGGCCTATAGTTTCCCGAGTCTTCCTTCCTGCCTTTTTTGAAGATGGGGACCACGTTGGCCCCCTTCCAGTCCTCCGGTACCTCACCAGAGCACCACAAGTGCTTGTAAAGCCATGCCAGGGGACTTGCAATGACCTCGGCCAATTCCTTTAGAACTCTAGGGTGGAGATCATCCGGGCCGGCTGACTTGAATACGTCCAGCCCCTCCAGAAGCTCCCTAACTAAATCCTCGCTAACCCGTGGCCCAGGTGTGCCTCCCCTGGGGCCCGAGGGGGGGCCAGCAGGGAGGTGGCTGTTCTGGTCCCTACTTAGGAAAACGGAGGCAAAGAAATCATTAAACATGTTAGCTTTGCCATCTGGTGTGACGACCAAGTTTCCCATCGTGTCCTGCAAGGGCCCCACATTACCCGGGACCTTCTTTTTACCCCCTATGTATTTAAAAAAGGACTTCTTATTGTCCTTAATCTGGGAAGCTAGTCCCAGCTCCATCTCTGCCTTGGCCTTCCTAACTACCCCACTACATCCCCGAGCAACTACAGAATAGTCCTCCCTGGTGATGACCCCTTCTTTCCATTGGGTGTAAGCCTCCTTTTTAGCAAGAAGACATTCCCGGATGATTTTGGTGAGCCATGGAGGCTTGTGTGCTCTCCTGCTCTCTCTGATCCTCGTTGGGATTACCTTCCTTTGGGCTTGGAGGATCATCTCCTTTAGGAGCGACCACTCTCCTTGGACACCTGGCTCCCCTCCAGGACCTCAGCGCTTCTCCAACTATCCTCCTTAGCTCGTTGAAGTTTGCCCTCCTAAAATCTAGGGCCGCTGCCTTACTGCATGCCTTTGCCACCTTGCTCTGGATAGTGAATTCCAGCAGGCGATGATCACTGTCACCCAGTTGGTCGAGCACCCGCAGCCCCCTCAACATGTCATCACCCGTGGCCAGCACTAGGTCCAACAAGGCATCTCCTCTGGTGGGGCTGTGCACCTCCTGGGTTAGATGGAGGTCCTGCACTCTGGCCAAGAACCTACGTGAGCATTCAGACCTGGCTGACTGCTCTTCCCAGCAGATGTCCGGGAAGTTCAGGTCCCCCATGACAACCACATCCTTAGCCTTCACTGCCTCTGTGAGCTGACCCAAGAATTCCTGGTCAAGCTCTTCTCCCTGGTTGGGAGGTCTGTAGTAGACTCCCACTGTTAAGTCTCTTTCCCCTCGACTGCCTTGTACTCTAACCCAAAGCACTTCAGAGTGCCCCTCCCTGACTCCTTGCTAATTGACGAGGATGTGTATTCCTCCTTAATATAGAGTGCCACGCCCCCATCTCTCTTTCCTATTCTGTCCCTCCTGTACAGTTTATAGCCCTTGACATTCACTGCCCAATCATGCGTTGCGTCCCACCACGTTTTCGTAATCCCCACTATGTCCGGGCTGGTGTCAGCCAGCAGGAGGGTGAGTTCCTCCTGCTTGTTTCCCATACTATGAGCGTTTGTGTAGAGGCATTTGAGGCCTCCTGTGGATGTGTGTACTGACCCCCTAGTCCCAGTGTTACCCTGGCCCCTATCTCTTACCTGTTTATTTGCTTTGCTCGTTGGGCTGGGCTGGGCTGTAGTTGTGGGTGCTGTTTGGTCTGGCAGTCTGATGTTTCCTCCGCCCTCATCTTCCCCTTCCCCCGAGGAGCCTAGTTTAAAGCCCGCCAGAGGAGGTCCGCCAACCTAGAAGAGAACACATGCTTACCTTGAGGGGAAAGGTGGAGCCCGTCCCATCCCAGCATGTCTCTTGTGACCTGTTGTCACGTAAAGCAGATGACCAGGCTTGAGGCTGTAGGGGAGGAGGAGACCCCAGTGGGACACGCTGCCATGGTGTGCAGAGGCCACAGCACCAGGAAGGGCGCACTTTAACACACACACAGTGTCACCCAGCCACATCACGAGTTTTCCTTGTCAGCAGCTTGGGGTGCAGGGCCCCAAACGACAGACTCCCCCAGTGAGACACACACAGCTGGCAGGCAGGCTTCGCAGCTTGGGAGGGCCCAGCACTCACTCAGGCCTGCTCTAGGACACACACTCACAGCTGGCAGGCTTTGTGGCCTCAGTAAGAGCTACGACCCCTGTAGTTTTGACCCCCCTGAGTTGTAACACATAGACATGACAGGAGTTTTGCTTTCAGGAATTTGGGGTGCAGTTTCCCCCAAACCCCTGCACCTATCTTCTTGAAGCTTGGCAGGCTTTGTGGCCTCAGTAAGAGCTACCACTCCTGCAGTTTTCATCCCCCTGTGGTGTAACACACAGCCGTGACATGAGTTTGGCTTTCAGAAATTTGGGGCACAGTTCCTCCCCAACCCCTGCAGTGGCCTTCTTGAAACATGGCAGGATTCATGCTCTTAGCAGAGGCAACCATCTCTGCAAGTTTCATCTAAATCATACTAAAAACAACAAAGTTATACCTTTCATTGATTCCCCTTTGTACCCTATGGCCAGATCCCCGAGGTGGCTACGAAGCTTTGGAGCCGCTTTGGCCGGATCGAGGTGGGAACCTGGTCCGGAGCTCTGGGTTGGATTGCAGCCATCCAAAGTGGCTGGATCCGAAGCTGGATTGGATCGGTGCCGACTCGCACAGCCCTACTATCCTCATTTCCCACCCAGTGGTGGTGGGTCAGGATTGGGGCCCAATGACCGAGTTGCTACACCAGGCAATACCACAGAAGGGAAATCTGGAGCCCCTGAGGCAGCATGGGAATCAACTAGGGGTGATATTCTCTTTTGACCTCGAAGTTTTTGGACCCCCAGTTATGCCATGCAAGGAACACTGGCAGATTAGGAAGTCAACCCTGGATCCAGAGAACAGATTAGCTCAGACGCAAAAGGGAGGGGATGGGGTCCAGTGTGAGCAGGTAGGTTCAGGAAGATTCATCAGAACCAGGCTCTGTGGATAGTTCACTTGTGTGGGTGTAGTGGGGCCCCAGAAGAAGGCAAAGAGAGGACCCAGTCTTTATGGCCAGCTGTTCTGGGTGAACAAGAAGGCAATGGATTCTCACCTAGCTGCCCAGAATCCCCACTTCGGGGCTGTCCTGATGCGGGTCACCTGGGACCAAAAGACTATGAAAGTCAAGTTTTAAAATTAGCACATGACATACTATGACCATGAGCCATGAGTCAAGAAAATCTAGGAAAGGGTACTTTCTACCAAGACATTAAAGATTTCTGTGCCTCAAGCCCCAAGTGACAGCTGGTGGTCCCATGCCTACTGTACTGGGTGCTTGCTGTTGGTTTAGTTCCTCTTGCTAGGTACTCTGTTTGAGCAGGTTGGGATAGATATTGTCAGGCCCCTAGAACCCAGTGCCACCAGGTGCTATTTTATCCCGGTCCTTGTGAATTATGCTACTTTGTACTCAGAGGCACTGGCAATCCACAATTCCTCAGGCCAAATATCGGCCACAGAACTATTAAAAATCTCCAGGACAGGCCTCCTGTGAGAAATAGTAATCAATCAAGCACTGCCTTCATATCTTGGCTCCTGCAAGATTTGTGGGTGTTCCTGAAAGTCTACCTGGTCAGAACCTTTATTCATCATCCCAAGACTGATGCCTGGTGCAGAAGGTCAACCAGATCCTGAGAGGGGTGTTAAAGACATTTGTGACAGGAGAACCCTGAAAGTGGAATGTGCTTTTGCCCTAGTCTCTATTTACAATCTGGAAGGTTATCTTCCAGTTTTCTATGGGGTTGTCTCCCTTTGAACTTATATATGGGAAGCAGCCTTGGGGGGTGTTAGACTTACTGCACAAGACCTGGCAATCACAAGGCATGAAGGCCCAGAATATTCTCCAATACATTCTGTGGCTGCAGGAATGACTGGACCTAGTGGGGCCTTTGCCAAGGAAAAGCACAGGAACAACACAAGAACAAAAAGAGCTAGCTGCTCTGCAGTAGAACAATAAGGCAGGGACTGCTTAGGTAGCAGAGCACCTATTGCAGAGCTAGCAGGCCTGCAATAGTACAATAGAGCAGATCTTTGCTAAGGCCATCAGGACATTGCACCAGCTGTTAGGTCAGCCTAGTTGGAAACAGCTGCAATGCTGGGGAAACCCCATGACTTGGAGAGGTGGGGCTTAGGAAGTATATAAGCCCAGGGCTTAAGCCAGGGAGTAAACCTGGTTCTGTAGGGTATTTGGGAAGCAGTTCTACATTGAGCTGGTTCTGGCTGAGCAATGTACTGATCCTGCTACAATAGGGACTGCCAGTAAGGAGCCAAAGGTGGGACAGAAATTAAACTCCAGAATGAGAGGCTTTTATTATACAGCTAGGGTGCTTAGAGATTTAGTTATGGCCTATGGACTTACTTTTTTTTGTTTCAGTTTATACTGGTGAATTGGATTGGGACTATTGGGGGTAGAGGAGATCCCAGTGGTTCTGCTTTGACTCCTACCAGTGGCTAGGCTCAAGGAGCTAACTGGTAGCAACCACGCAGGTTTGAAGCCTAAGCTAGGGGAAGGAAAGAGCCTGTGGAAGCAAGACAGGGCTAGAGGCCCAGTGCCAGAGAAATGTAAAGACAGGACCATGAGCCCACAAGCCTGAGAGGTGCTTCTAGAGCTTTTTTGAAAGGTGAGGTTGGTGCCCTTGAGGGGCAAATCTGGAGCCCTTGAAGGGAACACTTCTCCAGAAGAGGAGGAACTCAGGGAATATAAGCCTGGGTACTTGAGGCAGAGGGACCAGTGCTACCTTTAAAGTCTATTGAGAGAAAAGCTCCTGCCAGCCTAAGCTGCAAGCCAGATAAGGTACTCCCAAGGACTAAGAGAGATACTGAGTGGGGAAGTGGCTTTGACAGAAGAATGATGCATGTTTTAGTTTAAAGCGAATGTCCTATGTGTGTGATGTAACTGAAACTGGAGGAGTGGACAGGGGCTGCATGGGTGGGTAGGAAGCCACACAGGGGTGCCTGGGAGGCATTCCAGGTTCTGAGTCCTACCAGGGGTGGGCCAGAGACACTGCCAGAGCAAGACAGGGGTAGGCTAAGGGCTGAGAGGGTGAAGGGTCTTTAGCCTGATGTGATCAGGGGAGAGAGGTTGTGACTGAAAAGCCAGGCCAGACCACATGGGCTTAGGTTTGGGAGTCCACAGCCAGAGTAACTAGTGGGCTACCGTCAGGAGGACTGAAGCCTATACAAGCTGGTGAATGTGTAGAGGGTAGGGTCCATAAGACATGTGGCCTCCAACCTCCCCCATAGTCACACAATTAATGCCCCTAAGTGATTTAGTGCCGGTGGGTATGACTGGTGCCAGCAGCCATGAGTAGTAGAGGGATAAGTGAACTGAAGCTCACTTCAAGCCCTGGGACAGCCCCCCCCCCCCCCCCCCCCAAAGAACCAAAACATCCATCAAGGTGTGGCAGATGAGACAAATGAGGTACACTGAGGAACTGAGGTGAGGCTGAAAGGGAAAACTGCAGGTAGGCAGCAGTTAATAGTCTGCCTGGTCAGAAGGCTGGGAGCAAGCTGCAAATGAGGGTAGAGCCAGAAAGAGGGTTAAACTCCAGGAGCAGAGTGTGAGGAGAAAGGAGACTGGTGCTGAGGAAGAAGTGGAGCTCAGGGTCTGAAGGAAGGCCACTCAAGGTCTGAAGGAAGATGGCAGGCTTTGGTTTTGTTTCTTTGCACACTTGCTTGCTTTGTTTACTATGGAAACAAAATTGTCTCCAGTAAAATAAACTGGCTGGAAACCTTGATGGGCCTTGAGGAAGCTCAGTAAGTGACCTACTTACAAGCCTTCTTGGGGCAAATCCAGGCTGCTTAAAGATAGCAGCCTCCCTAACCCACTTACAAGGAAAGATTGAGGACACCTCTACACACTGCCCTACAGTGACATTGTTACTGCACTGTGCTTTAGTACTTCCAAAAGGAAGTATTTAAAGCATGGCACTAACCTCCCATGCTGCACATATGGCATAGTATAGTTATTTTTAGCAGCTACTTGGCTGTAGCAGTGCACTATAATGGGGGAGCGCACCACTACATGAGACCAGCAGCTACCTCACCGTAGACACCCATGGATGTAACGCTGCTGTAGTGCGTCAGTACAGCAACATAGCTTTATGTGTAGATGTGCCCTGAGAGAATTAAATATGTTCAGACTGTGGAAAAGGTGGTGATACCAGCCTTCTGAGGGGTGCCATGAAGAACACCTCTTCTCCCTTGCTGTAAAAAGTAGCTGAAGTTACAGAAAAGTGGATTGGATATCAGGAAAACCTTTCAGTGTTAAAACAGCGAGGCAGTGAATTAGACCTCCTAGAAAAGTTGTGGAATCTCTTTCACTGGAGGTTTTCAAGAGGACATTAGATTAGCATTGCTCAGGGATGACTTGAAAGTAGCTGACCTGGGAATCCACATGTTCTCAGAGAACATCTGACCAGGCTCCAGGCTTAGAAAGCACTTAGAGTTGTCTCCTCTCTTCTATACCACTCCTGTATGCTTGCAGCCAATGCCAAGCTTACGAGGGTGAAGCCAGTCTGGCAGCTCCTTTTTAACCCCTTCCTCACCAGGGACTAGCCAATCTACACCCTTCCCCTTGAGACTCCTTTTGGGGTACTTTCCCCCTGCCCCCCCAATTGGGGAAAAAAAATCCATGTTGAGGTGAGTTTTTCTAGCCCCATGATGGATTTGAAAGGAGAAAGGGTGCAGGGCTAGGTACCACTGCATAATTTGGGGATCCATTTGCTCCATTGTATGTAACCACTGGAGGAGTATATGGTCCATGACCAAGGTGAAAGTCCAGTCCAGCAGTTAATACCGGAGGGCCTCCACTGTCCATCTTACTGCCAGTGCTTCCTTTTCAATAACAAAATTCTTCTCCCTTGGAAATAGCTTCCAGCTCAAAGACAGGATGGGGTGTTCCTTCCCATTCACTGTTTGGGACCACACTGTCCCCACCCCCACAATGGAAGCATTGGTCTGGCATATAAGCTGCTTTGAAGTCTGAGTTATACACGACTGTTTTCTGGCATAGGCAGGCATTCAACATTCAGCATGCTTGGGTGCATTCTCTGGCCCTGTACCTTCTGCAGATGGTCACCCTTGGGAAGGTCTGTGAGGGGGCTTGCAATTGAAGAGGATGCTGGTATAAGCTGCCTGTAGTACCTGGCCAGTCTTAGAAACTGGTATAGCTGCGTTTTGGTGTTTAGTGTTGGGAACCTCTGCAGGACCTGGACCTGGACCTGGACCTTGCCCTCCAGTAACCATATTGACCATTTCCCAGGATTATCCAGACACCTGTGGTTTCAATCTTAACCACATTGCACTTGACCAGGTTTATTGTTAGACCCACTTCCTAGGGTGACCTCAACACTGGTTGCATGGTCCAGGTGCTCTGCCCCTGTCTGGCTGTAGACTACTACGTTGTCCAGATATGCTGCCACGTGCCCCTAATGGGCTGTAGGACCTGGTCCATCAGCCTTTAGAATATGGCTGGGGCCCCATGCAACCCAAAGGCCACTGTCAATGGGTATAGGCCAAAGGAGGCAGCAAAGGCCGTCTTTTCCCTAGTTTCCAGTGTTAATAGGATTTGCCTTTCATAACATTGAGGGTTGTAATGTACCAGGCATCTCCTAGCTGGTCCAGCAACTTGTTGACCTGCAGCATAGAGTATGAGTCAAATTGTGAGATTGTATTGACCTTTTGAAAGTCATTGTAGAACCACATAGTGGCAAAAAAAAAAAAAAGGCTCAGTTAGGCTCAGGAGTGGTGAGAGACGCGCGGGTGAAGCCCACTGCGCCCCCGCTCCCCTGAAGCCCCCCAGACATCCCCTCAGCAGCCGCGGAGCCCCCTGCCAACCCCCAGCACAGCCAGAGGTAAGCGGCCTCGTGGTGGGAAGGGGTTAACTCCTCGCTCCCTGGGAGGAGGCCGCTGCCTGGTGCTGGGCTGGGTCAAGCCCCCGCCCAGGCCCCTGCTTGGCTCAGCCCCCCAGGGAGCCCCGCGACCAGAGCCGTGCGAACAGGCTGCGTAACCAGGCGCTCGAGTTAGCGCGGAGTTCGCACGGGAGGGCACGAGACCCTGCCTGTGACCCCCCAGAGTAGTCAGCCCCAGCCATAGCCAGCCTACCAGAGGCATGACACGGATGGGCACGCGCCGCACCCCAAGGGTCCCCTCGGGCTCTGCAGCCCCCGCATTGGGCACCTCAGAGACGGCCACCCAGACGGAGCCCATGGTCCCGGGCTCCATGCAGACGGAGCCCCTGGCTCTTGGCTGCGGGGGCTGCCTGTCCCTTTTTCAGGCTCTGGGGCCTGGGAGCATGGCCACCTCCCCTTGCAGGGTATGCTCCCTACTGGGGTCTCTGGCGCACCAGCTGGAGGAGCTCCAGGCCACAGTCCAGAGACTGCGTGCCATCAGGGACTGCGAGCAGGAGATAGACTCCTACTGCCAGGCCCTTCTCCCCCGGGAGCCGCAGGGTAGAGCACCGTCTCCCTCCAGGACTAAGGAGGACTCTGAGACCTCCCGCTCTGCCCAGTCAGGGGCATGGACCAAGGTGGTCAAGGGCCCTAAGGCCCGCCGCACCAAGGCCGCTGCCCCGCCGGAGCTTAGCAACAGGTTCGCACCTCTTGCAGCCCCAGCAGAGCCTGCTCAGTTGCCGGCTCCCGCAGGCAACCCAGGCTCAACCACAGCTACTGGCCCCGCTCTCCCCAAGTCAAAGCGAAAGGTGTTTGTTGTAGGAGACTCCATCCTGCGGGGCACTGAGGGGGCAATCTGCCGCCCCGACCCCTTAGCCCGGGAAGTCTGCTGCTTCCCGGGGGCCCGCATCCGAGACATTGCGGAGAGGATCCCGCAGCTCCTCCGGCCCACAGACCACTACCCCATGCTCCTTATTCACGTGGGCACCAATGACACGGCTCGGAGCACCCCCAGCCAGGTCATGAGGCGCTACAGGGAGTTGGGAGCGGGGCTTAGGGGTCTGGGAGCTCAGGTGGTGTTTTCGTCGATCCTCCCAGTCTCGGGCTATGGGCTGAGGAGGGAGAGGAGGATCCACGCAGTGAACCAAAGACTGCAGAGCTGGTGTCATCGGGAAGGCTTTGGCTTCCATGACCACAGCCCGCTCCTTGGCGAGAGAGGCAGCGAGCTGCTGGGAAGAGATGGCCTCCACCTCTCTCCCCTGGGGAGGAGGCTCTTCTCAGCCAGGCTGGCTGACCTGCTCCACTGGGCTTTAAACTAAGCCCACTGGGGTATGGGAGGACTACTGCCACTGCTGGCCCACTGAGCGACTCTTGCAAAGCCAGCAGACCAAGGCACTTAAGGGAGCCCACCCCTGCCCCAGCTCTGGCACAATCTGTGGGCAAGGCAAGAGCCCCTAAGGGCACACTTGCCTGCCTGTACACTAATGCCAGGAGCCTGGGTAACAAGCAGGACGAGCTCATCCTCCTGCTCAGTGCAAAGAAATATGATGTCATAGGGATAACGGAGACCTGGTGGGACTCCACCCATGACTGGACCATGGGTATAGAGGGCTATACCCTGTACAGAAGGGATCGTGTTGACAAAAGGGGCGGGGGTGTAGCTCTCTATGTGAAGGAAAGCTACATGTCCCTGCAAGCTGATGTTGGCGACCGGCATGGACAGCTAGAGACCCTCTGGGTAAAAATTCATGGGAAAAGCGGCACAGGGGACACAACGGTGGGAGTCTACTACAGACCGCCCACTCAAAGTCCTGAGCTTGACCAGGAGTTTGCCCAGGAACTGACTGAGGCCGCTTGCTCCAGGACCTTGGTTGTCATGGGTGACTTCAATTACCCGGACATCTCCTGGGAAGATCACTCAGCAAAATCCGAGCGGTCGCAAAGCTTTCTCTCGTGCGTGGATGACCTCTACCTGACTCAAGAAGTCTATGGGCCAACGAGAGGCAAAGCGCTGCTCGACCTGGTACTGGCTACGGGGGACAACCTAATCGGCGACCTAGTGATCGATGGGAAGCTGGGTGACAGCGACCACGAGCTGATCACCTTCACCATCCGCCGTAAAGCTGGCAAGTCAGTCAGCAACACAGAAGTCCTTGACTTCAGAAAAGCCGACTTTGACAAGCTCAAGAGGCTAGTCAGTCAGGCCCTCAGGGACCATGACCCCAGGGAGATGGGAGTTCAAGAAGAGTGGTTGCTTCTCAAGGAAGCGATCCTCAGTGCACAAGCTAAATCTATTCCAACACGGAGGAAAGGCAGCAAGAAGGCACAGCAGCCCCCCTGGCTCTCCAGGGACCTAGCGGACCTCCTGCGGCTAAAAAGGAAAGCCTACAAAGGATGGAGGATGGGATTCACCTCCAAGGAGGATTATTCTGCACTGGTCCGGTCCTTCAGGGAGCAAACCAGGAAAGCCAAGACTGCAACTGAACTCCAACTAGCTTCAAACATCAAGGACAACAAAAAGTCCTTTTTCAGATATGTGGGGAGCCGGAGGAAAAGCAAAGGCAATGTTGGACCCCTGCTAAACCAGATGGGGCAACTGACAACTGACACCCAGGAAAAAGCCAACCTATTAAATAGGTACTTTGTGTCAGTCTTTCATCAGTCCCATGGGACACCCATGCCTGCTATGGGACAGGGAGATCCGGGTGATGGGGATCCCCTACCCTCCAACAATGCTGACCTCGTGAAGGAACATCTTGAGAAGCTGGATACCTTCAAGTCAGCTGGCCCTGACAACCTGCACCCCAGGGTACTCAAGGAGCTGGCGAGCGTCATAGCCCAGCCCCTGGCACGGATCTTTGAAAACTCCTGGCGCTCTGGTGTAGTGCCCGAAGACTGGAAGAAGGCCAATGTGGTGCCGATCTTCAAGAAAGGGAGGAGAGTGGATCCGGCTAACTACAGGCCCATTAGCCTGACTTCTATCCTGGGGAAGATCTTAGAAAAGTTTATTAAGGAGGCCATCCTTGATGGACTGGCCCAGGCTAACATTCTAAGGGATAGCCAGCACCGGTTTGTTGCGGGTAGGTCTTGTTTGACCAATCTCATTTCCTTCTATGACCAGGTGACCTATCACCTGGACAAGGGAGAAGAGATTGATGTCGTATATCTTGACTTCGAAAAAGCCTTTGATCTGGTATCCCATGATCACCTCTTGGCCAAACTGGCCAGTTGTGGCCTTGGCTCCACCATGATCCGCTGGCTGGGAAACTGGCTCTCGTGGTCGGACCCAGAGGGTTGTGATTGATGGCAGTCACTCATCGTGGTGCCCTGTGACCAGTGGGGTCCCTCAAGGCTCTGTCCTGGGACCCATCCTGTTCAACATCTTCATTAATGATGTGGACATTGGAGTCAGGAGTGGACTCGCCGATGACACCAAACTTTGGGGCAAAGCATCCATGCCAGAAGATAGGCGGGTGATCCAGGCTGACCTGGACAAGCTCAGCAAATGGGCGGACGAGAACCTGATGGTGTTTAACACCGAAAAATGCAAGGTTCTCCACCTTGGGAGGAAAAACCTGCAGCATCCTTATAGGCTCGGCAGTGCTACGTTGGATAGCACTACAGAAGAAAGAGACTTGGGGGTCATCATTGACCACAAGATGAACATGAGCCTGCAATGCGATGCTGCGGCTAGTAAAGTGACCAAAATGCTGGCTTGCATCCATAGATGCTTCTCGAGCAAATGCCGGGACGTCATTCTCCCCTTGTACTCAGCCTTAGTGAGGCCGCAGCTGGAGTACTGCGTCCAGTTTTGGGCTCCACAATTCAAAAAGGATGTGGAGAAGCTTGAGAGAGTCCAGAGGAGAGCCACGCGCATGATCAGAGGTCAGGAAAACAGATCTTACGATGACAGGCTGAGAGCCATGGGACTCTTTAACCTGGAAAAGCGTAGGCTCAGGGGTGATCTGATGGCCACCTATAAATTTATCAAGGGTGACCACCAGGATCTGGGGGAACGTTTGTTCACCAGAGCGCCCCAAGGGATGACGAGGTCGAAGGGTCACAAACTCCTGCAAGACCGTTTCAGGCTGGACATAAGGAAGAATTTCTTTACTGTCTGAGCCCCCAAGGTCTGGAACAGTCTGCCAGCGGAGGTGGTTCAAGCACCTACATTGAACACCTTCAAGAGTAAATTGGATGCTTATCTTGCTGGGATCGTATGACCCCAGCTGACTTCCTGCCCTTTGGGCAGGGGGCTGGACTCGATGATCTCCCGAGGTCCCTTCCAGCCCTAATGTCTATGAAATCTATGAAATCTGATTTTGGACTAGCACAATCGGACTTCTCCAGTCACTGTGGGGCTCCCCAGTAACCAACAAGATCCAGCATGGCCTGTGGCTCCTGCTTCACTGTCTCCCTCATTCAGTGGGGTAGGGGACAGGCATTTTCCCTGACCCTACTGTCAAGATGAGAAAGCAGAGGGGTAAAAATCTCTGAGAAACAGGGGGAACCCTCCCATACTTATCTCAGGAGAGAGGGAAAACACTGCTGGCAAGAGTGGCAGGATGCTGCATCTCCAGAGTGAGTGTTCACTCCAGATTGGCCTGGGATGTACTGTGCTAAGTACTTCAAGTCCTGGAGAGGGGCAGCCCCAGGGAGAACCCAGTGCCTGGAAGCCAGGGATTTAGGGGAGTTCCCCTCTCAATGCTGATCAACCAAGGAGAAGGCAAGGTATAGGCACCAGGGAAAGTGTGAGGGGATCGGAAGATTCCCGATAAATCAAGCACGGCAGCAGAAGCTGGAGCAGGAGGAACCAGGCACTGCTGAGATTGGAGAGGGAGTGATTGTCTTGTGAGAAGTGGGCACCCACAGGTAATTGGATATTTTTGCCTTTGATGGATTTTCAGTGTGTGTTCATTCTGGTATGTGGTTGTTGTTTGGTTACATTTCTGGAGGTGCTTGTGTAAGATCTAGGAATGGTGATGGTTCTGTTGTGGGGTGTAATTACTGTAGGACTGATAGAGATTTGTTGGCCGGTTTTACATTTCTTGTCCTGGCATGGTCTGGATCCATTTGGTTTGATCTGAGTTGTAGGAAGTTTGCTTCTGGTGATGAGATTAGCAAGGTTCAGTGCTTGTGTAAAGGTTAGAGTGGGTGGTTCTGGACAGATCTCTTTAAGAACTGGGTTTTCTTCTAGTATGTGTTGCAACTGTTTGAGGATTTTCTGTGTAGGTTCCAGGGGATATCACATCTACTCAAAGAACTTTGCCTGCTATGTCCTTAGACCAACACAGCTACAACCAACAACCCTGCTACCTGGGGTGTCAAACTTCCCAGCATCCCTAGGTCTGGCAGGAGTAGGGCTGTAAAGAAGCACTCCTATCATGTCAACCTCTTGAAACCAAGGGAAGGCTCAGCTTTTCTGGCACCACAAAAAGTCTGGTTGCCTGATTTCATAGTTGACCAGCCCAGCCCACTGGATCATCCCTGCCTGTAAGTCCATCAGTTTTGATTCAGTTTGACACAGTTTTTCCTTGCGTCTGCACAGAATGCTAAATGCGCAGTAGACTAATTCTCCTGCTACATTGTTATTGTAGCATGCCACCTGCAAGTCTTGGGCCTGTCGTAGATTTTTCTGAGCAAACTCACCCAGCAATTTAAGTTTCTCCTGCAGGTTGAGTACATACAAAACCACATTATTGGCCTGCTCTCCCCATATTTCCCATACAAGATCCAGGATTCCCCAGGGCTCTCAGCCATTGAGCATCTTGAAGAGGAGAAAACCTGATGCCTGGGGTACCTCCCATACTGGGAGCAACTGATTTCAGTGGTAGGCATTCCTGCCCAGGAACTTTCTTAACATTTCTTTAAGGGTTCTATTGAACTGCACCATCAACCCATCCGTTTCGGGGTGGACATACAGAAGTTCTGACCAGTTCAATTTTTAGTAGCTTATATAGCTGCTTTATGGTTTGTGATGTGAAATTGGTTCTTTGGTCAGTAATGATTTCTTGGGGTATGTCCACCCATGAGAACCCCTTCATGAGTTTGGCAGCCACATGTGACTTTGGCCATCAAAAAGCGGAAAGTCATGGCCTTGAGATATAGTGCATGGCATGGTTGATTATTACCAGTATGTATTTATAGCATGCACCATTCCATTCCAGGAGTCCTACCATGTCCATCCCAATCCATTCAACAGCAAAGCAACCAGTGGGGCTCCCTGAGCTCTTCATGAGGCAGTAAGCTGGCACTCTGGACAGGAGTTACAAATGTCTGGCACATCTTCATAGATACCCAGCCAGAAAAATCAGTCTAGGATGCAGCTCAGGGTCTTTTCTTGTCCCAGGTGCCCTGAACAGGGAATGGAATGGCAAGGCATGTAACCTCTTTCCAGTAGGGTTTTGGAACCAGCAGCTGGGTTCTGATTTTCCCAGTTGTGCTGATAGAGCGTTGCCTCTTCCAACTGAAAGTGGGGAAAAAACATGGCTTGTTGGTGGTTGGTTACTTCCCCACTGACCACTGTCACATGGTCTTAGTCCCAGCTTAGTGTTTCATCTGCTTTTTGCTGTCACAAACTAGGGTGCCTTGGTTATGAGCTAGGCAGACAAGGTTTCATAGATTTCATAGACATTAGGGCTGGAAGGGACCTTGGAAGATCATCTAGTCCAGCCCCCTGCCCAAAGGGCAGGAAGTCAGCTGGGGTCATACGATCCCAGCAAGATAAGCATCCGATTTGCTCTTGAAGGTGTTCATTGTAGGTGCTTGAACCACCTCCGCTGGCAGGCTGTTCCAGACCTTGGGGGGCTCGGACAGTAAAGAAATTCTTCCTTATGTCCAGCCTGACATGGTCTTGTAGTAGTTTATGACCGTTTGACCTCGTCATCCCTTGGGGCGCTCTGGTGAACAAACGTTCCCCCAGATCCTGGTGGTCACCCCTGATAAACTTATAGGTGGCCATCAGATCACTCCTGAGCCTGCACTTTTCCAGGCTAAAGAGTCCCATGGCTCTCAGCCTCTCTTCATAAGGCCTGTTTTCCTGACCTCTGATCATGCGCATGGCTCTTCTCTGGACTCTCTCAAGCTTCTCCACATCCTTTTTGAATTGCGGAGCCCAAAACTGGACGCAGTACTCCAGCTGCGGCTTCACCAAGGCAGAGTACAAGGAGAGAATGACGTCCCAGGATTTGCTCGAGAAGCATCTATGGATGCAAGCCAGCGTTTTGGTCGCTTTACTAGCCGCAGCATCGCATTTCTTTGGGTAATCCAATATATTTTATTAGACCAACTAAAATAGTTGGAAAAATATTTTGCAAGCTTTTGGGTACAAACACCCTTCTTCAGGCAGAGGAAGTGAGTTAAGAGCTCTGACTCCCATACCAGAGGGATTTCCTCCTCCACCTGCAGCTACATCACCTCCAGGGGCTCGCTAGATCTGGAGGTCCCTTCTTTGGGATCATTCTGTGCTAGAGGAGTCCCACTCTCTCCCTGGGGCTGCATCTCCTCTGTGGGCTCCTGGGGTCACCCGCTGAACTCTTGGTCTCTTCTACCTCTGTGAAGACCACCCACTGCTGGACTAGGGCTTGGGGCCACTGCTTTGGGCTGATGCTGTAATACCCAGGTCCTACCCCAGGGGGGTACATTTGGCTGAACTTCTGCAGAGAATTACCTCTGCCACCTGCTTCCCCATCTTGTCATTTGGCATGAGCCAGTGCCAACACCAGTCCCTCGCTGCTGGGCAACAAGGCAGGGGTAACCTCCAGGTGGGTAGCATGCCTCACAAATCACTGTCAAAAGGTCTCCTCTGAAATGTCGAAGGGCATCCAGTATTATGGCTTTCACCTCCTGCTAATCATGAGCTTTCTCAGCATTGAGACCCCAATAGGCCAGCTGGGCCACCCCTGACAGGTACAGAGCCAGGGTCAGGGCCCATTGCTCTCATGGCTACTTTGCAGCAACTCCCGCCCTCTCAAATGTCTCTAAATATGCCTTGGGGTCATCAGCTGGTTCCCATCTTGGTCAGCCATATGGGAATGCTCAAGTTCAGGGTTGCCAGCTCAGGGGATGCTATCGGTGCAGGTGGTCATGGTAAAGTGCCAGACTTGTGAACCACCTGCTGCTGCTGGTTCTGAACTCCTAAGTCCTTAATTAGCTGCTGGTGGTGGGGAGCTGTCTGTGTCAGCAGTGTTTCCATCTCCATGGTGCAGGCCAGAGGGGTGGTGGGGCAGGACTAACAGTGATCTGTTTCTCCCCTGCCAGGTCCAAACCCCCTCTGTAGCAGGAGTTGGGACAGGGGTGGGCAATTATTTTGGGTGGAGGGCCACTAATGAAATTTGGTGAGCTGTTGAGGGCTGTATGGGTAGTCCCACCCCTTGATAGTTGTCCCACCCCCTTCTCCCTATCTTGGGACCAGAAGTCCCACCCCCTAGCCCCTTACCTTTGCCACTGAAAGTCCCCCTATCCCTTGCCCCCCCACCCCGAAATACTCTTCTTGGGAGGAGGGGTTGCCATCTTAGAACCAGAAAAAAACCCCCACATCATACACTAAAACTCAAGTTACATGCACCTGTTGTAACACATTTTAATTTTATTACAAAAATATTTCTTTCATGATTTGTGTTTGCATAGTGTACATAGAGAAGAGTGCATAATAACTCAAATTCTTAGTCTGGTCTATTATGGATGTGGGTGTGTATGTCTGGTGGGGTGGGGGGGGGTTGCAGTACGTGGGGGGCCTAGGGTATGTTGGGGTGTTATGTATGTGGGGGGGGATTATGGGGGACAGGGTGTGGGTGCATGGGGTTTTTGGGGTGTGGAAAGGTGGGGGAGGAGAGAGTGGGGACCCTCTTGCACTCCCCCCCGCCATGGTGCAGCAGGCAGGGAGCTCATTCAGGTGCACAACGGGGCCTGGCTCCAGCCAGCGCTGCACATTGCAGCAAGGAGCACAGCCTCCAGCTGGCTGCCTTCCCTGCAGGGGCTGCGCTGAAAGGGAGGGAAGCCCCAGGTGCCTTCCTGTGGGAGGTGGGGAAGGCCGCCGGCTCCAGTGCCTGAGGCTTCTCTCTAGTGCTGCTCGGCCCTGGCATGGAAGGCAGCTGGCTCCAGTGTGCGGAGCTTCCCCCATACCTGGCAAGTGTGGGGGCTGCACATGAGTGGCAGGGAGCACCAGTGATACAGACTGCCCAGGGGAGGCTGCACCCCTCACTGCATTGTGGAGCACTGGCCAGAGTCACACCTTGCCAGGCACCTGCACCCTGAGTGCCCCATCTGCTGTTGTGGCTGCTGCCGCTGCCTGCTGGGGCTGTGTGCCATGGACAGAGTGTGGGGGGGGCCTCTAAACCTCCCCACCCTCCCTCACAGCCACATGCTGCTGCCACCTTCCTGGGCACAGGCTCTGTGCTGCTGCCAGCCCGAGCTCCATACTCCACATTCCCACGCAGTTGCAGCCCCACCCCTGCCACTTCCACTGCCCCACTTTCTCTGGGGAGCAAGTAGAAAACAGGCCCCTGGGGGCTGCTGCAGCTGTAGGAGCAGCCCCACACAGAAGCTGCATGCTGGTCAGGCCCGGCCCTTCTGCCCACGAGGGTGGGAGTGAGGCAATAAGGTATGTTTGGGGCTGTGTGTACATGAAGTGTCTTGCTGCCACACTCATGGGCGGAAGGGCTGGGTAGCGTACAACTTGTTGGTGGGTGCTGTGGGCTGGATGAAAGTGCTTGGTGGGCTGGATCCGGCCTGCAGTCTGTATTTGCCCCCCCCGAGTTAGAATCTGTAAACCATCCACATTCTCCACCAGAAATGTAATGGGGCCACCAGGGAAGTTCCTTGGTCCTTGTGCTGTGATCTGCCCAGGCAGACTTTGAAATCCTCATGGTTTGGTTCTTGAAGAACATTTTTTTTTAATTTTTGTTTCAAGGGCCAAATCTGTTCCAAATTCTATTGAGCAAAGTCCAATAGTCAGATTCTAAATTTAAACTGAGCAGAGCTCAATCATTAAAGTATGCATGTGTGGCTCCACCACTGGGCAAGTATCCTCCCTTGCAGACCCGTCAATCTGAGGCTTCAGATACTCCCCAAATCCATGGCAGACATCCTCTGTGGGAGCCCCAAGTCTGGAGGCCCTGGGGTTCAGATTTTTAAGGTTTTGTCTTTTTTTTTTACTATGCGTTCCTTGGGGAACCTTCTTGGAGAAAGCCAGCATATAAATTAAATAAACAAATCAATAAAAACTGATAATGACTTTTTGAGATCTATTGGTTAGCCAGTTCTTTTCTGATGTTGTACAGTGCTAGTTTTTTAAATTAGATTTTTGTGGGGTACTAAGTTAAAAGCTTTATAAAAGCCTATACCTACAACATTACACTCAAAATCAAATTTATAATCTCATAAGGAATGAATCCAAGTAAGCCATATTTTTCATAAATTATGTTGATTGGCATTAATTATATTCCTGTCCTGAAATTCTTTATCAGTCGCATCCTGTGTTAGCTTTCCCATTATATTGCCTAGAGTTCATGTCTGGCTAACTGACCTATATTTATACAGGTCATCTTGCTTGCACTTTTTTGAATACTGGTACTGCATTACCACTCTATTAGTCTTCTGGAATTTCACCTGTATTCCAAGACTGATTAAAAATTAACATCAGTGTGTCAAAAATCTCATCAGACAACTTGCATCCAGGAGTTCCAAAACAGCTATCAGAGCCTACTAATTTTAAAAAGATTTATTTCTAATAGATGCTCTATCAAAGACAGTTGCTTATGAATAACTGGAGTTCTTTAAGATGTACTGTCCACCTATACATTCCCAGTAGTGGGAGACTGGCTTTAAATGGAGACTTTTTACTAGAGGTGCACTGATAACTGGCTGTATCAGATATCAGCCCTATAGGGCCAATAATTTGACTGATAAATGCCCATGTTGCGTGCAGCTGAAGCACAGCACTTGGGCAATGAGGTGCACAGCCCGCAGCATGGAGAACTGCCTCCAGCTGGTAAATCCAGTGTGGTGGAAGGGGAGGGCGGAGGGAAGGAGGGGTGCAGATCAACACCCCCTGTGGTGAGGGAGGGGACTGCCCAGGTGGGGTAGGGGGGGCAGAGGTGCAGCTCATGGTGGTGGAGAGGCAGCTCCCACCACTGCTTGCACCCTGGAAAGGCATGGGGGGGTGCCCCCCCCCCCCCAAATCTGCGTGGGGCAGAATGGGTAGCAGCCAGGGCTGTACAGGACTCTTCTTGGCAGGCTCCAGCAGTGTTGCTGCATCCACCCCAGATTTCACTGCTGCTCCACCACCAGCTGCCTGGCTCTTCCCAGGACATGGGTGGAGGCGAGGCGTTGAGCCCAGCTCCTGCCAAGAAAGCCCTGTGCAGACCCAGCTGCAGCCAGCTTAACCCTGCACAAGTCCAGGGGGCACACTGCACCCCCTGCGTCCCCCTTCCCCTGCCCTCCCAGGGTGCAAGCAGTGGTGGAAGCCACCTCCCCACCCTGCACGAGCTCTGGCCCCAGCCCCCACCCCCCACCTCCATCTTACCTGGACAGCACCTGCCCCCTCCCTCACCACAAGGGGTTTTGATTAATAGATTTATAGATGCCAGGGTTGGAAGGGATCTCAACAGATCATCAAGTCCAGCCCCCTGCCTAGGCAGGAAGGAGTGCTGGGGTCAAATGACCCCAGCCAGATGCCTATCCAGCCTTCTCTTAAAGACCCCCAGGGTAGGGGAGAGCACCACCTCCCTTAAGCCCATTCCAAATTTTGGTCACCCTTACCATGAAGAAGTTTTTCCTGACATCTAGCCTAAATCTGCTCTCTGTCAGTTTGTGACCATTGTTACTTGTTACCCCAAGAGGCGCCCTTGTGAACAGAGCATTTCCGATGCCTTGCTGCTGCATCCCCCAATGAATTTGTAGGCAGCCACAAGATCACCTCTCAGCCTTCTCTTGCAGAGGTTAAAGAGGTTCAGGTCCCTCAGTCTCTCCTCATAGGGCTTGTCCTGTAAGCCCCTGACCATATGAGTGGCTCTCCTCTGAATCCTCTCAAGTCTATCAACATTCTTCTTGAAGTACAGCACCCATAACTGGACACAGTACTCCAACTGCGGTCTGACCAATACCGCATATAGGGGAAGTATCACCTATTTGGTTCTATTTGTCATGCAACTGATGATGATAAAATGCGGTTAGCTTTGCTGATGATTTTGTCACACTGACAACTCGTGTTCATCTTGGAGTCCACTATGTGTCCGAGATCCCTTTCTGCTTCTGTGCTGCTGAGAGGGTCACTTCCTAGCCACTAGGTGTGCTGGATATTTTTGCACCCTAGGTGCAGTACTCTGCACATGTCCTTGTTGTACTGATCTTCCCTCCCCCCCTCCCCTTCCACCACATTGGGCTTACCAGCTGGAGGCAACTGTATTGGAAATTGGATTGGTATTGGTCAGTATGCCTCCTTAAATATCAGCTATCGGTATCAGCCCAAAAAGATCTCTATTGGTGCACCCCTACTTCTTACCTTCAGTACCTGTAGAATGTGCTGAAGCTGCATTGCCTTGTTGAAGGGATAAAAGGTAGTGTACATTTCCTGCTCTTCAGTCTTCTCTCAACCACAGAGTCCTATATTTGACTTTGAGGAAAAATGGAAATACGGTGTATGCAAGTATATTTGTGGACAATACCTCTTGAAGAAATTCAGTTAGTGGTAAGTAATTTCCCTTTCTCCTTCAGTAATTGTTTGTATATATATTCTCACCAGTGGGTGACTCTAAAGCTATGCCTTGCACATCTGGATGTAGGTCCCCTAGGCAACATATCTGAGTCATCTAGGTATATAGCAATTTGAGGGTCTGTTAGAAACACTGCAAAGTCAGGCATGGAGACAGCCTGAGCTTTAACAGGCATAGCACTTACAGCACAATTTCACACAACCCAATAGCCAGCTGGATACTGTCTGGACTGATATCTTTAAATCTCTTGGCTATAGCTACAGAAAGTCATAAAGATTCACAAAAAAGACTTAAACTGATGCAAATAGTAGGCCAGTGCCCACATAACATCTAGAGTATATAATAAAGAGACAGCTTGGGAGGTATGTGGCTTTAGAAGGGAGCTGGTAGGGAGTCCTTCTGGTGCAAATGATCACTTTGGGCAAGAATTTCAGGTGAATCCTGAGGACTACCTTCTCAGGAAAAAGAAGTAGTATGCAGAGGTAATTGCTCTTAATAAACGGGTTTTTTTTAAACTTTACCGGGCGAGAGAACAAGCAATAAGTAAGTTGTTGTGGCTCCAAAGGTGGGTCCAGTTGTGAAGACTAGGTTCAGGTCTAGTCTGTAGTAAGAAAAAACATCTTCACTAGGCCTTTGAAAAATCCTAGGGCTATTGGATGTGAGACTCCATGGTAGTCATTAATAGAGAGGGTGGGTAATATGCTGATATCTAGATGTGATGCATCTAGATGTAACTTGACTGAATTCATAAGTAGATTAGCATTATTGAGCTTCTCACTAATAGCCTAGAATATTCAGAATCAAAGAAAGGAGTAGTACTAATTGAAAAACCTTTCAAGCCATTTAGCCATTTAAGTTCACCTTTCCTACAATGGATGAGAGTACTCCTAACTGGTTCAGAACATTCTTGCTCTTTCATTGAGAGTTGCTCAGCATCCATGGTAAGAGGTGGAGAGGGTGGAAATTTAGATGGAAACTCTCCCCTTGTTCTGTCCAAGTAGGTCCAAGAATGGGGGCAGGGACTTGTAGCACAACACCAGCAGCAGCATAATCTCCTGGTACCAGAACAATCAGAATAGGGCAGCTAGGGCTGCAGAATAGGGCAGAATGAGGGCAGCTAGGATCAGCTGGGTTAAATCTGGTCAGATCTTGCAAGTTATCTGGGGAATCAGAGGCATTCCCAGGTTCAAATTAGGATATTATATAGCAGGGGTGGGCAAAATGTGGCCCTGGGGGCCAGATGTGACCCACCAGGTCATTCTATCCAGCCTGCAGGCCCCTAAAAAAATTAGAAAATTAATATTTATCTGCCCTGGGCTGCCTGTCATGCAGCCCTCGATGGCTTGCCAAAACTCAGCAAGCGGCCCTCTGCCCAAAATAACTGCCCACCCCCGTTATATAGGGTACCTCTACACAAGTGCTTTACTGTAGAAATGACTAATTAGCTTTGCAGTGAAAAATCACCATCTACATGTGTGCCCATATTAAGGCACAGTAAATTAACTCCACTGTAGGATAGTACTGTCTGGGACAAGTCCTTTCCTACAGCAGAGTAGTCACATGTGCCAAAATGCATGTGTATACAGTGATTGGAGCTGCCTGGGGCATGAGGGTGCTACACTTCGGGGGATGCCTGCCAGCTAACTCTGCACTGTAGCACCCTCATGTCCCAGCCAGCCCCTCCACAGCATATTGAGCTGGGTCAGAGGTGCACATATAAACTCTGCAACCAAAAGCAATAAACTCATGCATGAACTGCATTGCAGTTTATTGCTACCTGCTAACTGCACATGTACGTGCACCCATAGTGGGTTGTGATGAGGAGCAGATGTAAAATGATGGGAAGGCTAGTAAATGGTGAATTATTTTGCTGCATTAGGCAACTAGGAGTGATTGAGTTAGGAGAGGGTTACTGTCTGTTTTTGGAGGTTTAGGAATAGTTAAGGTAGGTTTGAAGATGGTGCAAAAATGGGGGAAAACCTGATGATTGGGAAGTGTAGCCGAGACTGGAAGGAATAGGAAAGTAGGGCTGGGTGAAAGGGGATGGGAGCATAGTGTTCAGGTATGTCTTCTTACAGTCATTGCTGTGACTGTAGCTTGGGTCTGACCTGACCTGAGCTAGCTTGAAAATTAGCTAGCTTGTGTACTGCTCTCTGTAGCCATGGCAGCATAGAACTCAGTGCCAGTTGCAAAAGCAGTGAAAACACGAGGTCAGTATTTGGATGGCTAGCCCATTCTGAGCTCCCTGATACTGCAGATACACTGCTAATGTCACTCAAGCTCATTAGTTTAAATATAGCTTTGGGTATGTCTACACAAACTAAATTCACAATAACATATTTGTGAGCTTTCTAATGGCATTCTATTTTATGCCTCAGAAGTTGCCAGAAGCCATTAAGAGCAGTACTGTGTTTTCATAACTGGGCATGGCAAAGCTGTGTATATTTAGTAAACCACTGTGCCTCTGGTTTCTTTATATTGTTAGTGGCTAAATATTGGAGAAAGAAGGGGTTGAGAAGGGAGGACTGGGTGTTAGGAAGCAGAGAAGTAACTGAATCTGAATAGTTGGGGTATTATAGTATTGGATATAGGGGAAATGTATGTAGGGAAAGGATACAGCAGCCAACTTTTGAGGAACACAATCTGGGGCAGTGCCAGACACTCCACAGGCCTCTTGAACCAGAAATAGCACCACTTATAGCTCTGGATAGTGTACTTGCCTTAATGTGGTGCTGCAGGTTGGCTGATTAGACTCATGCAATACTGTGTGTATGCCATTATGAAGACAACTGCCTCCCACACAGGTAGAAGTATAGTTGCATTCTTGCAGCCTAGTGCTGCACTTATTCAAGCTTCAGGACACTTCCTTTCACTGTGAAATGTCACCTTTTTTGGGATCTTTTTTCCAAATTCAGGACAAAAATTAGAACTTTGGGTACAGGAAAATTTGGAAAGCTGCTTGCTTTAGGGAAGGAGGACCTGTTTGTTGGAGGGTTGAGTGTAGATGGGTTTGAGAATGACAGCTAGGTGAGGACAGAAAGAGGCCTTTATATTAGAAAGGGAATTAGGGTCGTGGGGGGCAGTTGGAATATGTCTTTGGAAAGGGGTACTATGTTTAGAAATGTGTATGGGGTGGTTGGGGGGCTGGTAATAAATATGGGTATCAGGATGACCATAGGGTTGGGTGTAGGAGTGGATGGCAGCTCAGTGTTGGAAGGTGGAGGAGGGTTAGGAAGGAGATGCTAGTTTTGGGAAAGAAAGACGAAGTTTAGGATAGAAGTTTGCATGTAGTGTGGGCCTAGTAGGTTGTGTTTTAGGAGGTTCGTCCCAGGGTTGCTGTGCATTTCTGAAATGGATTCTGGAAAGATGTATAGAAAGGCCCAGTGAGGAAGGAAGAGATGTCCCTGATACCAGAATGGGGGGGATGATTGGTATCTGGATGATGAAAATGTATGAAGGGACTTGTAGGGAACTTGGTCTGGGGTACTGGGGTTAGTCTGGAGTGGTAGCAGGGTGTCAAGTGGGACAAGTTGGCTTGAGAAGGGAGCCTCACTTGCAGTACAGCAGGTCTCTGGAAAGGGGAAGATCTGGAAGCAGGGTGAAAGGGGAGAGTGCTTTGGAAAGAGCTGGTGAGTATCAGGGATGGGTGCACTTGCAGAAGTGGGGCTGGGTGCTGAGTGCCAGGCTTTGGGGAAATAGGATGTCCTAGGTGTCAGTCTGGGAAGACTGGTGGCAGTGGGAAGAAAGGGTGCATGGCAGAAGTGGTTTGAAATGAAGTAGGTGTTGGCTGCCAGGGCTGCGGGGATGTTGAGAGAGTGGGTGCAGCATCAGGGGAGTGGATGGTGTTTGGGAAGGGGCTCATGCCTCCCGAGGCTCAGGGGGCACGGCGACCACCGGCAGGTGGTGGCGGGGATGTGGGGGCAGTGAGCGGGGGTCACCTGCAGGCAGGGGGAGGTGGTGAGCCTTGACCGACAGTTGGCGACCACCCACAGATGCCACTGGCAGCAGCCGTGTTGGCCAGCGGCAATCTGCAACTGCCCGCAGACACTGCCAACTGGGGGGAGGGGTAGCTGGTGCCAACGGCCTGCAGGCACCACCAGCACCGTTGGCAGGGGACAGTCTCCAGGGGTGCACATGCACCCCTACGCCTAGCCAATGCGTGCTTGTGGTGGGTGTTGGGAAGGGGACCCTGGGTGGGGTGGACAAGTGCCATGGGCCAGCGGCGGGCAGCGTAGCAGATCGGGCAGCGAGCACGAGACGGGGAGCAGAAAGAAGAGCGAATCGGCAGGGGCAGGGGACCGAGCGTTACGGGGAGGGTGCAGGGCTCCTTGGCCCACTGGTTCAGGACATCAAGGCCGGGCTGCACGAGGGCAGAGGAGGTATTTCAAGCGTGCGGATGCCAGAGGACGGGCCAGAAAATGTTTTTCTTTTTCCAAGGAAACGCGTCCCAGGCAACACGGAAGGGGAGCTTCCCCCACAACACACGCTTACGGCCACAGCGTAGCGCTTCGCCGCAGCTCGTACTACACGTCCCGCCCGTTACGCTGCAGACGCAACCTAAAGCCTTTCAAGAATATGGACAGAGCCGCCGCCTTCCTCCTAACGCAAACCTCACTGCGGCTGTTCCTAGGACACTGGGTGTTTACCCAATCATTGTGAGATTAGTTCATTGCTACGGGAAACAGCCAATCAGCCTCTACATCAATCATTCAATTAAACCAATCGGAGCTGTCCTGAAGAGGGAGGGGAGAAATTGTGACGTCTCAGTAACTTAACGTCACGATCCGGAGGAGGGGCGGTGTTGGTGGAGGAAAACGTGATAACTTGACCGACAGTTTCTTAACCAATCGTGCTTCTCTCTGTTCCGAGCCTCATTATGATTGTCCAATAGTTTTTGTCAGCGGTCGGCGGGGGCCGAGAGAACGTGGGTGCGCGCGCAAACCGTTACTATATAAGCGGCGGCGGTTGCCTGACGCACGCAGTGAGGCAAGTGCGGTGCTGAGGGTGCTTCGGAGTTTTCTACACAGCCGCCATCATGAGGGAGATCGTGCACCTCCAGGCCGGGCAGTGTGGGAACCAGATCGGGGCCAAGGTCGGTGGCAGCGGCGGGCGGGCCGGTGGTAACCCGCGCGGGTTGACAGGCGGCAGGGCCGCTGCTCGCCGCAGCCTCTGACCTGGGTGTGTCTCTTGCAGTTTTGGGAGGTGATCAGCGATGAGCATGGCATTGACCCCACCGGCACCTACCGTGGGGACAGCGACCTGCAGCTAGAGCGTATCAACGTGTACTACAACGAGGCCACAGGTAGGTGCTGCCCCCGCTGCTCCAACCCCCCCCCCCCCCCATCCGCTCCGACTTCCGGCCTCACTCTCCCTCCCTGTTTTCTAGGTGGCAAATATGTTCCCCGTGCAGTGCTCGTGGACTTGGAGCCTGGCACCATGGACTCTGTGCGCTCTGGGCCTTTTGGGCAAATATTCCGGCCTGACAACTTCGTTTTCGGTGGGTGTCACAGGGTTTGTCTGGGATCGGGCAGGAAGTTGGGGGGGGGGTGTGGCACAGCGGGATAGCTTGCCATGTCTGTGGTGAGGTTTATCCTGGCTGTAGGGGACTTTGGAGCAAGATAAGTTTTACCTAAGGCTCAGCTCTGTTTGAAGTGGTCACAGGTGTTTTGGGTGGGACATGACAAGGAATTCATTTGGTGTCCCTGTCCAACACACTTACAATGTATCCAGATTCTGTTGCAGTGTAATCACTGCGACTTCAGGTTGACCCAAGGGGGCATTGTGTGAACTTGGTAGTTGGTGTTCAACCTTCTGGCCCTTTTAGAGGAATGGTAAGGGGTCACTCCACAAAGCCGCATGCTGTGTGGAAATCCCATGGGTGATCTAGCATGCAGGGCCACAATTTGGCAACGGGAGAGCAGTATTTAATATGTCTAACTTTCTCTCACCATTGAACTTCTGGACCCTCTGTGCCATATGTTGAGTACCACTGTTTTTAACAGATTTTGCATGTTGAATCTTCACATTATTTCTTATAGAATATTCTGGAATAAGAACTTCATGAGCTGCTGTCTTTTTTTTTTTTTTGCCAGACTTGGCTTCAGGCGCAGTCATTTCTTTTTAAATATTAATATTGAAACTTGTTCTTTACAAAGTAATTAAAGAGTAATATTTCTTAAATATTCCCGCACTACTGGGAAATGCATTCTCAAGCACTCCATTTTAAAAAAAACAAAACCCCATCCAAACCCACAACATCAGCAGTGCCTGTAATGTAATATAAAAATGGTTTTCTTCCAGGTCAGAGTGGAGCAGGAAACAACTGGGCAAAAGGCCACTACACTGAAGGTGCTGAACTGGTTGACTCTGTACTAGATGTTGTAAGAAAAGAGGCAGAAAGCTGTGACTGCCTACAGGGTTTTCAGCTTACACACTCCCTTGGTGGAGGCACTGGCTCTGGTATGGGCACTCTCTTAATCAGCAAGATCCGTGAAGAATATCCAGACAGGATCATGAACACTTTTAGTGTTGTACCTTCACCTAAAGTATCGGACACTGTAGTAGAGCCTTATAATGCCACACTTTCTGTACACCAGCTTGTAGAAAACACAGATGAAACCTATTGCATTGATAATGAAGCACTATATGACATCTGTTTCAGAACACTGAAGCTAACTACTCCAACATACGGTGATCTGAACCATTTGGTGTCAGCAACCATGAGTGGAGTGACCACTTGCCTACGTTTTCCAGGTCAGCTTAATGCTGACTTGCGTAAACTTGCAGTTAATATGGTTCCTTTCCCTCGTTTGCACTTCTTCATGCCTGGCTTTGCCCCACTCACCAGCCGTGGGAGCCAGCAATATCGGGCTCTAACTGTGCCGGAACTCACACAGCAGATGTTTGATGCAAAGAACATGATGGCGGCATGTGACCCACGTCATGGCCGCTACCTCACTGTAGCTGCTGTTTTCAGAGGCCGCATGTCAATGAAAGAGGTGGATGAACAAATGCTTAATGTACAAAACAAGAACAGCAGCTACTTTGTTGAGTGGATTCCCAATAATGTTAAAACAGCTGTTTGTGACATCCCACCCCGTGGCCTGAAAATGTCTGCTACATTCATTGGTAACAGTACAGCTATCCAAGAATTATTTAAGCGTATTTCTGAGCAATTTACTGCTATGTTTCGCCGAAAGGCTTTCTTGCATTGGTATACTGGGGAGGGCATGGATGAGATGGAGTTCACTGAGGCTGAGAGCAATATGAATGACTTAGTATCTGAGTATCAGCAGTATCAGGATGCTACAGCGGAGGAAGAAGGGGAGTTTGAGGAAGAAGCTGAGGAAGAAGCAGCATAAAATTTATGCAGTAGCAATTCCTGTATATTATGTCTAAAGCTGTATGAACTCTTTCCATTCAAAGTTTTTTTTTGTTTGTCTGTATTGTGTGAATCTTTTGCTGTTCCATGACAACTTCATGTCCACTGATGTACAGACAATTAAAGCATCTTTCAAAATGCACGAGCTTGTTGCTTTTGTTTCTGGTAAGCTTTTCGGGAACTGTTGCCAAAGGTCAGCATGTAGTTGTTTCTAATAGCTGGAAAATAAAATGCAGTAAAGTTAGCAAGTATTCATGCAAAAATAGTTCTGATTGGACAAACTTATGGAACAGAACTAGACAACTAGTAAACTCAAAATATGTCTGCGTGCAAGGGAGGGATGGTGCTCTTTTCCTTGTCAAAGAGTCTGCTACCCTAGAGGTGATGAAAGGGATTGGGGAGGGGAGGGGGTGCAGAAGAGTCTACATCTAGTTCAAAGACCTGACAACAAGGTCAGTGCATCCCTCCTCCAGCATCGCCCTCATGCTTCCTCTTAAACATTGGGAAGATCATGCTCCTATATCTTCCCCATGGGGTGCTGAGCCTCTGGCTTCTGCCATGTGCAATCTTCATGGCAAGGTCACTAACCAACTGGCAGGGGGTGGGTGAGTGGAGGTAGTCAGGATTTTCACAGTGCCCTTCCATGGGACCCTGTATCGGATCCACTACACCAAAGGGGAGAGCAGGTGCTTTCCATGTTGGACACTGGGCCACCTTTGCCAGGAGGTGCTGTGCATTTTAATGCTTCAGGGAGTGCTAATGATACCAGCCTCCTGCAGACCATGTACTGTAGTAACCTGCAGGGCCCTAGGGAGGAGGTGGAGGGCCCTTCTGCCTTAACTATCACCTGGTGCAACAGTATCCACCCTCAGAAGCTAATTCACTTTCATCGCCCCAAAACACTGGAAGCTGATCCCCAAGGAGTGGTGAGCACTCTCTATTGCTGAGCAGAAGGTCTAGCTGCAGCTCAGTTCCTCTGACCTAAAGGTGGCCTCCACATCTCTGAAGAGGAGCTGAGAATGTGGGCCCCATCCCTGGAGCTGCAGACTCCCAGGGAAAAATAAGTAGGTAGAAACAAGCAGGAGGAGGGCCTAGAACAAGAAGTCTTTTCCAGAACTGATATTCCCAGCCTGCCACCTGTGGAGCACGCTGGGAGATGTTTCCACATTCTTGGCTGTGTGTTGGTAATTTCAGTGGCCAACTGACTCTTCCCATGGGGTGCATGAATGCTCTCTCCCAGCCTTTGGCTGGACTTGACAAATACAGTCTTACCCACATCTACTTATTCAAAACACTGTTGCGATCTCCATATCTCTGGCTTTTTGCTTTGACTACATCAATTCTTTCTGCATCCCTCTATTTCTGCTTTGCATCAAACACCATCTATTCATACTCACTTTATTAGCCTAGCCCAATTCTGTTTATCATCTTTCATGGAATATTGGGAAGCTGACTCCTAATTTTTCAGCCAGGGATATAACAGGTAATCACTCTTGCTGAATTTTCAAACACCTTAGTGCTTACTTCCACACTGCCTTTCAGGCATGGGAGGAGTTCTCCTTCAATATTTGCAACGCTAATGCCTTCCAAGTGTTCTTTTTTTAGCAAGACCTGTAAAACTGACAATTACTAGGCAGTTGATCATCATCATCTATTATGCCTCTTATGATTACCATGGCTATTATCATCAGTGATTCATGTCAAACCTGACAAACTTACTTGGTACAAAGCCAGTGTAGAAAGGTATCAATCCCGTGCTGGTGTAAATTCTTTTGTTAGGCCAGTATGTTTGTGGTTGTCTCTTATTAGATGTGCACATTGGGTTTCTTGCCATGTGCTGGAAGAATAAGTAATATTTTATTTTAAAACTTAGTGTTATACGAACTTGTTTTATCACATTTGCACTCCCACCTATGACATTAATTTTGATGCAGGGCCAGATTCAGGGTTGAATAATAAAGCAAAACCCTAGGCTCACCACAGTATATCTGAATTACAGTGATTTGCAGTCCTAGTTTGACCATGACAACGGTCTTGTGGTAGCTATGGGCCACAGCTGGGACTGGCAACAGCGCCACTTAAAGATACAAGTCTTGAAGGCAGGCTATGAGAGGGCTACAGATGCTAACTGGATCTTCAGTGCTCACAACGTGACGACCACCTACCATAGGCAGTTCTCACATCCTCATGGGGGTGGGGGGTGACTCCACAGCAGCCCCTATTTGCCTGACACTGATGGTTGGGCCCCAGCTGACAATGACTCTGATGCCTCCATTGAGGCAGAGGGGGAAGACCTCTCATCCAGGGACCTCAGTGGCACAAAAGTGAGCACAGGAGAAGCAGAAAAAACTTCATGGAGTCTCCATTCTCATACAAAAACAAAGAACCAAAGTTTATCACCCCTCCCTATGATAGAGCTCTGGAGAGACTCATCCATCCATCAGTGCCATCTCAGGATCCCATCCCCTTGATGTTACTAAAAACTCATTACCATTTGGCCTCTAGAGAGACAAGACTGCAGCTCACGTGTGATCAGGCCTGTTTTGCAAGCTTAGACTCAGAATTAAGATATGGGTACTATTCCCTTAATTATAACCACTCACAAAAAAAAAAAGAAAAAAAAATGCCATGAGACAAATCTACAGTGTGACCCTTGAATATCACACCCCAAAAGCAGAAGAGCAGACACTTATTTCAGTGCCCTTCTAGCTATCCCACAAATGAACACAGATTCTCATTAGCTTTTTAGGTCTTCTTGAATGTTTCTCATTTTCCCTCCAGTCTATACCCTATGTTTATAGACAGCATTTTCTAATAACTTTTCTAACCTGAGAGGGGCAAGAACCAGAGGCCCAGCTGCCCAGGACAAATTCTAGGGCCAGGGCCCCAGAGAGACTGACAACTGATGGGGCTGAAGCTGAGAGAGCTAGACCTGAATGTGGGCCAGGGCTGAAGGCTGACAGCCAGAGAAAAGGGAGGTGGAAATTGGGAAGCTTGAGGCTTCTATAAAGGACCAAATGGTATCAAGTAAAACCTGCAAGGCATGGTCACAGCTGTAAGGGATGCTGGAGGCCATGAAAAGCCCAAAAGGCAACAAGTACCCTGGGGCACATAGGGGCCAGGAGGGCCCACCTACTACAGACCAGGTCTGGGCTAGTGGGGTCCAGGAGGGGAATAGTTGGTGAAGGAAGGACAAGGGTATGTTCTAGGACCCTTAGACAGCTCCTCTTTAACAATCTAATGATTACGTCAAGGCATGGTAGTTGAAAGTGAAAGAGAGGGTACCTAGAATCAGAGTAAAGCACCCCTGAGGCCTGGTCCAGATACAGGCAGTCACACAGCACCTAGCTATATGTGCATGGAGGGATTTTTGAGTGGAAGCCCACCGCAGGGGCAGGGGTTAGGTGAACACTGGCAGGCCTGAGGGTGGAGGATGCAGCAATCAAAGTGAATGGCCTGTTCTGTTTGGGGTGGTGCCAACACTGGCTCCCAGGGTCCCCTGCTGTGTCTGTCCTGTCGGTACCTAAGTATTTACCACCTCTAGGTATCCTGGATTCATGCCCCTTCTCCCCCTCCCACCCAAACTTTTCTAGAATATAGTGTGTAGATGGAGGGGGTAATTAAGATGAGGCATAAGGGGGCCAATTCACAACATTCACTGTGAGAATTACTGCTCCTTCCATAGTGGCTCCCTTGGAATTCCCCAGCAATTAGAGGCACCTAACACTTCATTACTGTATGATGGTAATGAGTTAATGCAGGGAGGGAGAGTCTAGAAGGCAGCATTTCATTTACAAGCTTTCAGATCGCCTACCCCCCTCTGACGATTCCTGCCTCAACAGCACAGAGGACAGGAAAACACAAACAATGCACGTGCAGGCCATGTGCACAAACAATGCACCCAAGACCACAAGCATCCCAAACCCTCTTCCTGCTCTCCTTGACCCTTCCAGATGAAAGAAGCTCTCTCTGCTAGTACACAGAAGCCGTGTCTACACGAGACG
The DNA here is from genome assembly GCF_052110815.1 of Crocodylus siamensis. Classification (NCBI taxonomy): domain Eukaryota; kingdom Metazoa; phylum Chordata; order Crocodylia; family Crocodylidae; genus Crocodylus; species Crocodylus siamensis. The sequence continues at coordinate 27,343,591 of NC_143405.1, read as the reverse complement.
CTGGCTGCACAGTAGCCTGTTACTACTGCTCAGTAGCATCGTATGGCATGAAGCATGATGTACCACTACTAAGCAGTAGTAATGAGCTACTGTGCAGTCAGCGTCCCCTAAAAGCTGTTTGGTGACCCTACTGAGCAGTAACTCCAGTTACTGCTTACTGTGCAGTCCTTTAGTACTTGTGCCTCAGGCAGGAGAGACTCAACAGGCTGCTTTGGCCACCTTCAGTAGGCAAAGACCATTCTCTGTATCACATCATCACATGGTCCACCGCCACAGCCACTAGGCCACCGACACTTTGCTATTGTTTACCCTCTGTAACAATAGGCCAAAGCCTCTGTTACTTTAATAGGGAAAGCAACAAGTGAAAACTGAATTCCAAGGGGCCTGCTGAGCTACTGAGCAAGCAGCACAGCTATGCCAGGTCCAGCAGAGGAGCAGGAAGCTCGCTGAGCTAAAGCGGGACACCCAGGCAGTAAGAGAGCTAAGAGGGGCCATGTGACCAGAAATGAGCAGCGCTCATAAGCTCAGCCTGGAGCCAGGATAGGTGGTCTGGTCTTGATCCCCTGAAGGAGAGGAGCAATTGCCTGCAGGGAAGCTGAAACCTAGAGAGGGGTTTGCAGTGAATAGAGACTGGTGGATTTAGGTTAGGATACAAGATTATGTTAAAGACTGGTGTGTTGATGTTTGTGTTTAAGTTTGACTGGAGGGCTGGACTGTGGCTGTAGGGAAGGATGAAGACCATATCAGAAGGTGCCTGTTGGGGAACTCTGTTATAGCAACCTAGCCTGGAGTCAGGGACCCAGAGAGCAAAGGACTAGAGATATGTAGGCCTCTTGGCTTTGGCCTAAGAAGCTGGAGCCCAGGAGGAGATGCTAAACAAATCAGGGCCAGGAGCCTGGATGCAGGTGGAGGCTGCACAGGCTAAAGCCTCAGAAAGGCTAAAGCCAGAATAGAACCAAGGGCCCAGAGACAGATTAAGGCTGAGAAAGCCCAGGGCCTGGTGGGCAGATAAATGAGAAATTAACCTAGACAGGATGGGGGGCTCAGGGATAGACTGAACCTTGCCAGGGTCAAAGCCAAGGCCAGGGTCAGGGGCCTGGTGAATTAACAGGCAGAAAGAGCTAGAGTGCCTGGAGCAACAAATCTGGAGTGACACCTACAAGGTATGGGCTGGCTATGGGGGAGACTGGAGGCCACTATTAAAGCACTTAAGGCACAATTAAAGCCAAGAAGGCCCTGATTAGTGCCCTAAGGCAATTAGGACCCTGGACCCTGATCCATTCACAGAGGGGCACCTGAGTGCCAGTAAAACATGAACAGTGTGAACCAGAAGTAGAAAAAAATTGTTAGTGGACTGACAGTCTAGTGACAAGAAGGACTCAGGGCCTGGCCGAGTAAGTGAAGTAAAACTACAGATGGCACCAGTAGGAGTACTCTAAGACTCTGAAGTAGCCTTCCTAAGTGCTAAAATATTTACTTCTAGGTGTGGCAGGAAAGATAGCAAAAGGGGATACTCTGAAGAGCTGGACAGGGTTGCTTCGGCAACTACAGGGCACCATGTCCACCCTCAGGGCAGGTCCTGTCACATCCCAGTGTCCAATGTACCATCCTCCAACACCCCTCCCTGCAGGTCCCACATCACAGCCAACAGAGGAGCATGGTTTCCCTGAGCACTTCCTCATATGGATGCAGCAGCTTGAGGGATCCTCTCCCCAGCCTTCAATCTCGCACACAGTGAGCCAGTGCTACCAGCAGCAAAAACACTTGGGGCACACACTAGGTCATGGCTAATAACAGCAAACCCCACTCAGGGCAGCAGCTGGGCCAGAGCTATTGTTAGCTGCTTGACTTGGAGCAGTAGCCTCATCAAGGCTGCTGGCACCAGCCACCCTTGGGGAGGTATCCTAGAGGCATAGGCAGAGGGAGAAAAAATTATTTGGCAGGGCTGAGCACATGTATGCATGTGTACCCCCACAGGTAAGTCTGTGGAGGAAGAGGGGAGGGGAGGAGGCAGATCGAGGTGAGGGAGGGAGCGGGCACAGGCAGGACCCATTCACCCCAGCTCCTGGTCCTGCCTATTCCCCCGCTCCCTCCCCACGTTGGTCCTGCACAGTCAGGGCGGGGCACGGGACAGAGCCGCACGTGCCTTGTCCAGGGAGCGCTTGGCGCAGAGAGGTGGTGGCAGCTCCTGCCGCTGCATGCACCCTGGGAGGGCATGGGGGCTGTATGCCTGGGATCTGTGCATGGCATGAGGGTGGGCTGTGGGCTGGGGCTGGGGCTGCACTGGGCTCTTCCTGGTGGGGGGGTTGGGCCATGCTGTGCTTGGGGTGGGCAGCGGTGGCACTAGGAGAGGGAGTTGGGGGAGCTATGGCAAATTTTGGGGTGGCTGCAGCCCCTTGCGTAGCCCCCTCCCAGCACCACCGCCGCTGCCTCTCCAACCACAGCCCAGCCCAGCCCAGTCCCCACACCAGGAAGAGCCTGGCACAGCACTGGGCCCAGCCTGCAGGAGCAGCCCACCCTGCCCTGTGCAGATCCAGAGGCATATGCCCCCCATGCCTCCTGGGGTGTGTGTAGTAGCAGGAGCCATGTCCCCCTCAAATGAGCTGCTCACAGCTCAGTCCTACGCCCTGCCTCAGCTGCCCCAGCCCCAGCTCCATTCCCTCCCTCACTACTGCACACACCTCTCCCCACCCCTGCTGCAGCTGCTGGAAGTCCATGGCCAGGCTGCCTTGTGGTCCTACCAATGCCCCACACTTGGAGGGGCCAAGTCCCATTAGCCCCCCCTTTTCTACTCCCTATGCCTAGAGGCCATGGAGGACTCCAGTCATCCATAGCTGTCCTCTGGAAGGAGCCTGAAAGTCAAGATGGCTAGGATAGTATTGATGTGCTGATGTGGCAAAGTCCAAGTAGGGTGCAGATGCCAGGTCATTCTCCAGGTCACAGAGACCTATTAAAGCTTCTAGGAGGCAAGGATTTTTGTGGGTGATACTTTTAAATGTACTAACTGCAGGTCTGGAATAATTGGACCAACTTTCAAATGCAAGGCATTCTTCATCAGGTCTCATCTGACTCTTGTTTAACTTTATTCTAAGCATGCAGTTAGTCCAGGCAAAATTATCACCCACAAAAATCCTTGCCTCTCACGTATTTCCTGAATCATCAGTTACAATATCACTCCAACAATACTAAAATTTCAAGAATGAGGTAAAACTGCCCTAGACAGGTGACTGGGTCCAATCCCATGAAGATGGAACACAGCTAGTAGGTGGAGATGACTGTCAGGCTATGGCCTTGAACCCATGGCCTTACCTATTTATTACCTATCTATCTCCAGCTGGCCATCCAGATCAAGCAAAGTAGCCTGAAACCTCCATCTGTGTCTGTCCACCTGTGCACTCCCTGCCACTGGAGTGGAGTAGTTGTCCAGGGTCAGCTGACCTTTCACTTCTTACCCTATAAACCCTGGACCTGGAAAAGGAAGTGTTTGAGGAATAGGGCTCAACCTCTACCCAGAACTGCCCTGCTTTTCCTTATGGGCTGTGCCTCTGTCTGCTTGATCTCTGGCTAATGTGACTTGGCTTTTCATCTGATTCTATACTCCATCTCATCCTTTGGCTTCCTGACTCAGCTTATCCCTAGACCCTGCTCTCTGCTTGGTCTCTTGACTATTTGACCTGGCCCACCTGCTGGGTCTGCACTCTGTCTGACCCTCTGGCTTCCTGATTCAGCTTGTTTCCAAACCCCATTCTTGGATGGGCCTCTTGGCTTCTTGATCCAGCTTGTAGATGGATTCTGTTTGCTCCTCCTGGCCCCAACTGGCCCCTCAAATCCCAAGTGACCCCCACACCTGGCTGCCTGTGACCCAGTGTCACAACTACTTATCTTCCCCTGAGCTCTCAAGCTCACTTTACTTGGCCAGAAGAAAGTTTCTGGAGCACAAAGACACTTTTATTAGTCACAGTGAAAACCTTACTCTCCAATCTCTCTCCTCTCTCTGCAACTCTAACTTCCTTTCCCAATCCTTAACTCTGTGGTTCTGAACTGGGTGCCACTAGAGCCTTTCAAGGGTGTTGCAGCACCTGGGCCACTGCTGCTACAACTGAGTGAAATTGCCCCTCCCCATCTCCAGGGCTCCTGCCTATGGACAACAAGACAGCTGGGCACCCAGGGCATCAGTGAAGCATGGAGGCAGTGGCAATTTCTAGCTTCCACCATGTCACTGGTGCAGCCACATGACTGTGGTGGCAGCTGCTATTTTTCTGTGTCTCCCTTCCAAGTTGGCATTGAGGACTGCCTCCAGTGGCCCCACCTTAGATATGCTACTGGTTCCTGACTGCATTGGGGTTATTTGATAAACCTGAGGCAGGCAGAAGCACCCACTCCTGCTGCTGCATTTTCCTAGTCTAGGTCTGCACACTTCTCTTAGAAACAGAAGTGCATGGGGCAATTCTACCTGGAAGTGGTGGTAGTGCAGCAGGAAACACACTGGTAATTCTCCAGGCTTTAATGTTCCTCCAAGTGGAACTATCCCATATGCCTCTTTCTAGGAGTGTGCAGGGCTGGACCAGGAAGGGCTGTAACAGAAGCAGTGACTCCTGCCTACTTTAAATTTATCAGATAACCTTAGTATAGGCAGGAGTCTATATGGAGGATGTTTCTGCTGCAGCCAATTCCGAGTCAGTCTCTGCACTCTGCATGAAGCATGCAAGACAGTTTCACTTGGCTATGGCAGCAGTAGCCCATAAGAACTAGTGAGGTAAGGTAAGGCAAGGCAGCACAATGGTCATTTTCAACCAGGGTGCCACTAAATCCAGGAAACTTATGGAGGGGTGTGCTGAAACTAAAAAATGAGCAGGGGATCACTCCAACACATTGCAGCTGTGGGGAGGAGGGAAAAAATCATACAGACATGCACTGCAGTAGTATATTGGGTGGGAGGGGGGGCAGGGGAGGGTTGCATGGTTGCACATTACTGCATGGGGATTGTGCAGTCATGCATTGAAGCATGGGAGAGGGATTGCATGAGTATGCATTGCAATGGTGGGTGACTGATGGATCATGCAGTCCCTGGGGAGAAGGGAGCATCTGTGAGGTGTGCAGCCCCTGAGGCATGTGGTTCCTAAGGGCTTAGAAACTCAAGTTGGACAATCCTGCTCTACAGCAAGGAAGAACAGTTGTTCTCCTTCTTTTCTACGGCATTATCTCAAAAATTTGGAATCTATTATCAAGCCCCTCCAATCTTCTTTTCTCCAAGATAAAATACCTAGTTGTCCCAGGCGTGCCATCCAACCCCTCTATAATTTTTGTCACTGGTCCCTGAAACTTCTACAGCTTCTTCACATCCTTCTTAATATGGAGCCCAGAAATGCACACAATACTATAGATAAGGCCTAGCCAGTGCCCATGCCTCATACCTAATACTTGTGTTATGCAGCCCCAAATTACTTTTGCTTCTGCAGACTTGATTGGGAAGGTCTTTATTCCAGCATCCAAATAATTAATTCTTAAGATTCCTGCCCTTATGTTTTACTGTGTTGGAACCTTGTAAGCATCCAATAATGTGATTAGGAACAGTCAGCATGGATTCACCAGGGGCAAGTCATGCCTGACCAACCTGATTACCTTCTACGATGAAGTAACTGGCTCTGTGGATGTGAGGAGACCAGTGGATGTGCTATACCTTGATTTCAGCAAGGCTTTTGATATAGCTGTTGGTATCAAGTAGAGTGCCTCAGGGGTAGGTCTGGGGCTGGTTTTGTTGAATGTTTCATAGTTTCATAGTTTTCTAGGGTCGGAAGGGACCTGAGCAGATCATCTAGTCCGACCCCCTGCCATGGCAGGAAAGAATACTGGGGTCAAATGACCCCAGCAAGATGTTCATCTAACCTCCTCTTAAACACCCCCAGGGTAGGAGCCTGCACCACCTCTCTTGGAAGCTGGTTCCAGACCCTAGCCGCCCTGACTGTGAAGTAGCGCCTCCTGATATCTAGCCTAAACCTACCCTCTGCCAGCTTGTGACCGTTATTCCTGGTCACTCCTGGCAGTGCTCGGGGAAACAGCGACTCCCCCAATGCCTGCTGATCCCCCCGACTAGTTTATAACAGGCCACAAGATCCCCCCTCAGCCTTCTCTTTTGGAGGCTGAACAGGTTCAGGTCCCGTAGCCTGTCCTCATAGGGCCTGCCCTGCTGTCCCCTGATCATACGAGTGGCCCTCCCCTGGACCCTCTCCATGCTGTCGACATCCCTCTTGAAGTGCGGCGCCCAGAACTGGACACAGTACTCCAACTACGGCCTGACCAGTGCTGCATAGAGGGGGAGGATCGCCTCCTTGGACCTGCTCGAGATGCATCTGTGGATGCATGCCAAGGTGCGGTTGGCCTTCCTAACTGCCTCTCCACACTGCCGGCCCATGTTCATCTTGGAGTCAATGATGACCCCCAGATCCCTTTCCGCCTCCGTGCTGACAAGAGGGGAGTTCCCCAACCTGTAGGTATGGTGCCGGTTGTTCCTCCCGAGGTGCATCACCTTGCACTTGTCTGTGTTGAAACCCATCCTATTCTCGTCCGCCCACCCCTGCAACCTGTCTATGTCTGATTGTTCACCCTGGACAGTATCCGAACACATATTGGGTCATCAAAGATGTCAACAGCTCTTCAGAACCTCCATATTTTTAGCACATCACAATTGGTTATCTAGGCGCGCCAAGCAAAAAGTTACGTGAATTGTGTAATATTTCTGGATACTGCTGTTTCTTATTTTCTTTTGCAGGTAAAAGCCATGAAGTTTCTCACGACCATCATCCTGCACTGTGTCGTATGTCCCGTTTCGGGCACAATTCAACAGAACATGTTCCTGACTCTACTAGCTGTTTCCACTACCGAATGCCACAACTTCAAAGACACCGGAAATGCAACGGTAGACTACTGGCTCTATTTCCCAAGACTCACAGCAACAATGGACACCGGCATCGTCACTCATCTTAGTCGATCACAGTCTAGTATTTTCATATCTCGCTATCTTAACCTCTTGCATTGTAACATCCCTTCAGCGGATGTTTTAGAATTACCTTTCACTATCAACACTACTATATATATATATATACCTACATCTGAATGGCCATATGTTTGTATGAGAAGTTGAAGGTTTTGTTACGTGTATGATAGGATGGAGCAGAGTCTAAATCGTTTATCTATATAGCTATGACCATGTGGCCGGCATGCTGACCGCATACTTAGCATGTAAGACATGACGTGAAATGCAGCGAAGGTGTCTGTCACGGTGTGATGTGCTGGTTAGTTTGATTTGGTTTGGTAGCAAGTTGTTTGTGCTTTTGCTTTGTAAGCGGCCACCATTGTTGTATACCTGAACCCCTGTAACCTCCTTATGGAGCTTGAAAGGACTCCAAGTAGGCTGGCGAAATGCTACCACCACCGCGCATACCTGTCTTAAGTATTTTCATTGTTATCTTAGTAGTGTTAAGCATCTTTTTTTTGCCTTTTTCATGTAATCAAGAAACGAATAACCACACTTTTTGCTTTTGTATACACACGCTTGCCAATTGTTTATGAGCTCGATGAGAAAGATAACCAATTTTAAATGATGTCACCAAAGTTGCCATCGGCAAGGGGGCATGTCAAAGATCAAAGTCTTTGATTTCAGATGCCGATGGCAAAAAGTCAGATGGCAAAAGGTTAGAAGCTAACACAACAAACTCTGTGATTGTAGTTTCACACTATTATTCTTTAGTTTGTAACAGTGCTGCATGTATACACCCCTGTCTGTGCCTCATTTCAAATCACTTGAGCTCCCATACAAGAGAGAGAAACTGACCTTGACAACTCAGCACGAAAGATATCGGTACCCATGGTGACCAGATAAAAATGAAACTCCAAATTAGCTGACTTTAGTGAAGTTGTAAAATTAAATAATGTACTATGCTTGCCCTCCTGTGACCAAACAGGACCAGTACCACCCAAGCAAAAATAACCCCCCTTATTTCTGAAACTTGAGCAAAGAGAGTACAAGTGCCAACTCGTTAATTATTCATGCCTGGCGTGTAGTAATTGGCCACCTGGTCAAGTATAACTTTAAAAGAACTTCCGCCCAAAGGGAAGAACTCTCCACACACACACACCCAGGAGACACAGTTTGTAAAGTGGCCTCTTACAAACATCTCCCTGCCTCCGATCTTTATCTTGGCATAACTCTGTCCTTGCCGGCTCGATTACCTCCCTCGTTATCTTTCTTATCAAGAGCTCTCGGTAATCTGCAGACTGCAACGGCTTATATGAATTGCTTGGAATCTGTAACAAGCAACTCTCTTACCCACCCTGTAAATGCTGGGTAACATGATATCTGCATGCTGTAACTGAATAAATCAACTCCTCTGCCTATGCTGCATCACATCAGTAGTGTAAAAAATAAATTTTCTGTGTAACCAATACGCTTTAAATCATCTGACTCCTGCTCGCTGTTAACACTCACCTGTCCAGTCATAAATCCCCCCTCGCGCCAAGCTGGTGGTGCCGACACAGGCTCGCAGGTCAAGGGTGCACCGGTCATCAGGGCGCAACAGGATCCTATGACCCCAGCTGAATTCCTGCCCTTTGGGCGAGGGGCTGGACTCAATGATCTTCCAAGGTCCCTTCCAGCCCTAATGTCTATGGAATCTATGAAATCTAACTGTTTATGTAAGCAACAAGGCACCAAATGTAAGTTGCCAGCCAGTAACTAACTAACAAACAGCTGAAGAACCCCTTTGGAGCTCCAGGGCACAAAGGAGATAACAGAAGAAGAAATTCTGCCAGATGGGCAACAAGACCACTCCAAGGCTAAGATACGCTGAAGACAAACAACCGCAAAAACAGAAGCTGGGTATGGAAAAACCCCAAAGCACTGAAACAAAGGATGCCAATCCCTATAAAAGAACACTTTAGAAATGCCAAGTTGGGTGAATCTCTTTCTCGACTGCTGTTTTATTGGAGCACAGATGCATCTGTTCACCCCACTCCAGCTGTTATCTTCAAATCTGCTATCTTCAAATCATCATCATCTACTCAATAAGTCCAGGTTGGCCACTCTAAGCTGATATTGAGCAACTATTGCTGGTAACTATATCTGGTGTATGTGTAGATGAAATGGTTGTTTGTGTGTGTGTGTGTGTGTGTGTGTGTGTGTGTGTAATGATGTATATGATGATTTGTGTGTGTGTTTGTATGAATGGTGTCCAAACCTCTATGTCTAACTCATGTAATCAATAAATGCGGCAACTTGCCTTATCCCCCTTTATAAAGCCTCGCTCATGATTTGAGCAATTGGCAATTTGAGTAACACTCCTGAGAGGGGCAGGCTTGCAAATAACTTTGCTGGAGGGCTGAGTGGATGTGTCTACATAAGATGCTTTACTGCACAGTAGATTAGTCTACTGTGCAGTAAAGCATCACCATCTACACATACTTACATTTACTGCACCATAAATTAGGCTACTGAGCAGTTAGTGACTATCTGTAAATACAGCTAGTAAAATAACACACACATGCAAACTACACATGTGTAGACTCTGACTGAGATTTGCTCACAGTCAGCCTAGCCAACAGAGGGTCACAGGGGAGAGGGAGCTCTCTGCCCCTGGTCCTGGTGCTGTTCAGCTCCCTGGCTGCCCCCAGGAGCTGGGAGCTGATAAGCACCAGGACTTGGGAGCTTTCTGTCCCCTGTCTGGGCTCCCAGTTCAGAGCTGGCTGGAGTGAGTGGGGGCTGGGAATTCAGCCCTCTGCTGTCCAGCAGATTCCCAGCCCTGCCTGCTCCCTGGCACAGCCAGCTGTGCATGGTGCGGAGCTGCTTCAGGGCACAGGAAAGACTGGATTCCTAATCCCTGCCTGCTTCCTGGAGCATCTAGTTCCCTGCAATGTGGAACTGCTCAGGGGAAGAGGTGAGGGATAGATTTCTAGCTCCCACTTGCTCCCTGGAAGAGCTGGCTTCATGCCGAGCAGGGCAGCTGTCAGCAAGCCTCATGCCCCCCACCACCACCACTTTGCAGAAGGCTTGCCTGCAGCTGCCCCACACCCCAGACAACTCCCAGCAACCCCCTGCTGGGCAGGGAAGCACTTCCCAGTAGGGAGCTTGCTAGCATTTGTGTGTCCAGATAAGCACAGGGCAAGAGAGCTCTGCTTGCTGCAGAGGCAGCTCTCTCCTGGCCCCGTGCACATCAAGTCCCCTCCCAGTGTTCACAAAGCCAGGAAACTGCTGCTGCTGCTGCCAGCAGAGTGCTGCTGACCCTCTGCCCATTGGAACCACCCTATGCCCCTTACCAGAACCTGGGCTAGCACCAGGAGGAGCCTGGAACTCCCCCTGGCTGCTGTAGGGGGCAGAACAGGACGGGAGCAGTCCTGTACTGGATTGCTCCCATTGGGTGAAAATCTGCTCCCTAGAGGGAGCACATGTAGTTGTTTTCCTGGGTAGGTTTACTGAGCAGTATTTTTGCTTTGAATTAATAACACATTTAGACCCACCCAGTGGGCGCATCCACACATGAACGTATGTGCTCTTGCACCAGCTCAAATAGAAGTAGTGCAAATTTGAAAGAAGAAAAAAGAAGAGATGGAAAAGCAGAGAGTGATTAGCTATGTCAAGAATCAGCACTAGAAGGAATATGAAGGTACTGGCTGGCAGGGCAGATTTTGTCAGGCTAATGCTGCCTGGGAAGTTTAATTGGAATGATTTTCTGATTTTAAAATGTGCTTTTTATGGACTCAAAAAAAGTTCAGAAGACCCGGTTTCCTGTCACTTTCAGTAGTTGACATGAATATTTTCAGAGGATAGTGCAGGAAATTCTGCTTTGAGAAAGGAAAAAGAACAGTATAAAGAAAATAAATGGAATTTGTATAATAAAAACTGTTGTATAATTGAAGGAACTTGGGCAGAAGAAATTATTGGTATTTGGATTAATAGCATTTGAAGAGACAGGGCTGAGGCTCTGCGCTAGGTTGTCCCAAGACCATAGAGGAAAAACAGAAAATATGGCTGTTATGAAGACAAAGCTACAAATACTTGTTACTGTTTCCAGTGCCAGAGAAGTAAACTCACTTGTACAACTTCCTGTGGACTTGGCTATGATTACACTCATTTGCACAAAAATGGCTAAACTTATTGAAAATTCCAGAAAATCCAACCCTGAGCTCAGTGGAGAGTGATATATTAGACATATCCATGGCACAAAAAGCAATTCCATCTTCAGGTTCTCCATCTCTCTAGTTTATTAGAACACCCAGAAAAATGCATAGAGTGGAATAATTAAAAACCCTGAGAAATTTACTGAAGGCTATTCATTCTCTTTGGGATTAGTTTTGTTGACATAAGTGACAATACAGGGAAAATCCCAAATCCCCAGGCAGGCCCCCCCTTGCTCAGGAGCAGCATGGTGCTGGCGGCAGGCCCATTGTGCATCCGCACAGTTTCAAAGGGCTCACGACCCCCAGCACAGCCAGAGGTAAGCAGGGCCCATGGAGGGAGGGGTTAGTCTAGATCAGCTGCAAGGAGCAGCTGAGAGGAGCTGAAGAGGATCTCACCTGCCCCGGCTCCTACTTTGCCCAATCCCCCAGGGAGCCACGCAACTAGAGCCTCACGAACAGGCCGCGCAATGCGGGAGGTTGCTCAGCAGGGTGAGTGGGAGGGCCCGAGGCCCTGTCAGTGAGCCCTAGGGAAGCTAGTCCCATCAGTAGCCAGCCTCCCAGCAGCACGATGCGGATGGGCACACACTGCACCCCAAGGGTCCCCTTGGAGTCTGCGGCCTCCTCCTCTGGCACCTCAGAGTTCTCCACCCAGACGGAGCCCATGGTTCTGGGCTCCATGCAGACGGAGCCCCTGGGTTTTGGCTGTGGGGGCTGCCTGGCACATTTCCAGGCTCATGGGACCAGGAACATAGCCACCTCCCCTTGCGGGGTTTGCTCCACTTTGGAGTCTCTGGGGCCACAGTCCAGAAACTGCGTGCCATCAGGGATGGTGAGCAGGAGATAGACTCCTTCTGCCAGGCCCTCCACCCCCTGGAGGCAGAGGATAGACCACGGTCACCTTCCAGGACAAGGGAGGACTTGGGAATCCCCTGTACTGTCCAGCCAAGGGGTTGGAACCAAGGTGGTCAAGGGCCCCAAGGCCCACTGCATCAAGGTCCCCTCCCTTCTGGGGCTTTGCAACAGGTACAATCATCTTGCAGCCCCAGTAGACCTGCAGAGATGCCAGCTCCTGCAGGCAAGGGAGGATCACCCACCCCTACTCTCCCTAAGATGAAACGCAGAGTGTCCTTGTTGTGGGAGACTCCTTCCTGAGAGGGGCTGAAGGGGCAATCTGTTGCCTTGACCCCCTGGTCCAGGAGGTCTGCTACTTCCCGGGGGCCTGCATTCGGGACATAGCCGAGAGGGTTGCAAAGATTCTCCAGCCCTCCAATCACTACCCTATGTTCCTTATCCATGTGGGCATGAATGACTCGGCTTGGAGCAATACCAGCCGGGTCATGAGAGACTACAGGGCTCTGGGAGCGGGGCTTAGGGGGTTGGGGATGCAGGTGGTCTTTTCCTTCCTCCTTCTGGTTGTGGGTCATGGGCTGAGGAGGGAGAGACGGGTTGAGGTGGTCAACCAGAGGCTGTGGCACTGGTGTCATCATGAATGCTTTGGCTTCCACGGTCACAGCCCACTCTTTGGTGAGGGAGGCAGTGGGTTGCTAGGTAGAGATGGCCTCCACATCACTCTGCTGGGGAGAAGGCTTTTCTCAGCTACACTTGCTAGCCTGCTCAACCAGGCTTTAAACTGAGCCCATCAGGGGCTAGTGGGAGTACCGCCACTGCAAGCCCACTGGACAGTTTTTGTAAACCCAGAAGGCTAAAGCACTCAAGGGAACCCAACCCTACCCGAGCCCCAGAGCGATCTGTAGGAAAGGCAAGGGCCCCCAATGGGACACTTACATGCCTGTACACCATTGTCAGGAGCCTGCGGAACAAACAGGAAGAACTTGTCCTCCTGCTAAACCAAAAGGATTATTTTTTCATAGGGATAACAGAGACCTGGTGGGACTCCACCTATGACTGGGCTACAGGTATAGATGGCTATACCTTGTACAGGAGAGATTATGCAGGCAAAAGGGGTGGGGGGGAGCTCTCTATGTCAAGGAAAGCTGTGCATCCCTGGCAAGCTGACATTGGCACTTGGGGGGGGCGATTGGAGACTCCCTGGGTCAAAATCCATGGTGAACAAGACACAGAGGACACAAAGATGGGGGTCTACTACAGACCTTCTAGCCAGGATCAAGAGATTGATCAAGAATTCACCAGGGAACTACCTGAGACTGCACACTCCCGGTGCATGGTTGTCATGGGAAATTTCAACTACCCTGACATCTCATGGGAAGAGCACTTGACCACATCCGAATGGTCACAAAGCTTCCTCATGTGTGTGGATGAGCTCTATCTGACTCAAGAAGTCTATGGACTGACAAGAGGCAAAGCCACCAGAGGTGGTGCAAGCTCCTACTCTGGATTCCTTTAAGAGTCAATTGGACATTTATCCTGTGACCCCAGCTGACTTCTTGCCCTTGGGGCAGGGGGCTGGACTCAATGATCTTCCGAGGTCCCTTCCAGCACTAATATCTATGAAATCTATGAAATCAGATTCATGAATAATTTGGGGTTGACCAAAATAGTATTTTTAGCAAATAAAATATTTGCCAAAATAATTTAATCCCACCCTTGGTGGGAAAACATTGGGTGTTTATAAACATGCTTGGGTGTGGGGGCGTTTCAATTTGAGCAGCTCCAAGAGGCGCTCTAACTGAAGTGTTCGGAGTATCTCATGTATCAGGGCCCCCATGCTTGAAAATGGCAGCATCGATCAAGCTTTAGATAAAGCTCCCCTGCTGCCATTTTTAAGCATTGGGACACTGATACATGAGACACTGGAGACTGCTGGAGCGTGGCAATGACCAAGCTCCAGACTTGATTAATTGTAATTACAATGCATTGGAGCAGCCTCACTGCTCATGTATAGGCACCCATTAAGTCTTCTGTCTTTTGTGGAGTGTAAAAAGAAGGTGGTGTTTCACAGGAAGTTAGTAGACATAAGAACCGTTGTATTGGAGTTTAAAGGATAGTATTGCAAACCCCCAAGGGTGGGTGGGGGGCACAGGCTCTGACTGGTGGCCAACGACCACTCGCAGATGCCGCTGGCAGTGTTGGCAGTGGCCAGCGGCAATCAGTGATGACCCACAGATGCGAGTGGGGGCCAGTGAGCTGAGACCACCCACAGGCACCACTGGCAGCAGCCAATCAGAGGAGATGCACTGCCAATCTCAGGGGGTGCACATGCACTCACATGCCCCCCAGCTACGCATTGCCAATGTAGCTAGGCCTTCTAGCGTAGGCCCACTGGGTTGGACCTGGCTTTGAGGCACTTGCTTCACTTGTCTCTTCCAGTAGCTGGGCCCCTTGGCCCTCTGTGACTGCGCCCTCACTGGCCCCGGGTCTCTGACCGCTCTGTGGCGGTGCTCTCGCTGGGTACTAACATAGCCTACTCCTTCCCTTATAGCCTCATCCCAATTCACCTTGAAAAACTGTATAAGACCCTGGGCTATAACATAAGCAAAACAGTAGGGCTGTGCAAAACAGCACTGTTTTGTTTTTTCTTCTGTTTTGCCTTTTCAAAGGGACAGTGTTTCATTTTGTCATTTTGTTTTGTTTTGAAGCACTATTCCATTCCATTTTGTCAAAACTGTTTCGATGTTTTCACGTTTTGCCCATAGGCTATAACAGGGAATCATGAAAATGCCTATAACTTTATCATTTCATACCTGATTCAGATGAAAATTACAGAGAGGGTAGCCCCTTCTAATGGCATAAAGCCTGCCAAGTTTCAAGGAGATAGGTGCAGGAGTTTCTGGGAAATTGCACCTCAGTGTGCTGACAAGCAAAACTCATGTTACTTGCTGGCAGTGGCAGCCTCCTGTCATCCTGCATGCAGATCTAGAGGCCCTCACCCCTGGGAGGACTGTGGGGTTGTGCTGGACTCCTCCCAGCGTACAGGTCCCCAGATCTGCGCTTGGGATGACAGGAGGCTGTCATCTGGGACTGGCGGTGGGAGCAGCCTGCGTCCAGGGCCAGGAAGACTGGTGCTGCCGCTAGCCCCAGGCAGCAGTAGCAGCTTCCTGTCATCCTGCATGCAGATCTTGGGGCCTGCACCCCTGGGAGGAGTCCGGCAGTGCTGGGAGGGCAGGTTGAGCTCTGTGGGGCTGGCGGACCACTCAGAGTGCAGCCCTGGCTCTCCCCGCCTCCCGCAGCCAGGCTGCACTCCAAGCAGCTCCGCCAGTCCCATGAAGCTCAGCCTGGAGGAGGGAGGTGAGGAGAGCCAGAGCTCTGCTCCGAGTGGCTCCGCCAGCCCCACGGAGCTCAGCCCAGCAGCAGGAGGCAAAGTACAGCTGCCTCCCACCACCAGGCTACTTCAAAACGCATTTCATTTTGAAGCTGTTTCAAAGCCTTCTGCTTCATTTTGATTTCGTTGCTTTGAGCTCAAAATATACCAAAACAGCTTTGAAAAGAAAAACTCATCAAAATTTCACACAGCCCTACAAAACAGTAGAAGCAGCCCTCTGCCTCTTTAAGAGGGCAAACCTTCCATTCTAGGGCCAGTATACCTCCCAGCATGGCTCTTTGTGAGCTCATTGGGCCTAAGTCTTCTTGCAGGTAGCAAAGCCAGAAGACCCAGTGCAGCAAGCAGGGCTAGCCTGACTTGCCAGCTCAAGCCCCAGGTTTATATGCACCCAGGCCCCTGCCTACATCCTGCCAGGTGACTGCCAAGGCTGGCTGCTAATTACTTAATTATCCCAGTTGCCCCAGTAACCAGCAGCTGCTGTCTCCTGCCTAGCCTACAGTGCTCTCTTGCTGGGCTGTTTCTCTTAACAGAGAGCTCTCTGTTACAGATGGGTCACTAACTAAGTCAGTTTACTGAAATACTGGTTGTGGACATGACTTACCTGATTTATGTCAAATTCATTCATGGCCTCTTCAACTCCCTTGAGGTAGTTAACACCCATAACCCAGGTGAAGCGGGGAATGAATCCAGTGTAACCTTTACGTGAGGATAAAAGAAAATAATTCCTTCTTAGGAACACATCTATGGAGGGCAATGGGTATCCAGCAAATATACAACCTGGAGAGTCTGGGAGGTGCCATTTTAATAGCTTGTTATAAGTAAGGTCAGATGCTTTAAACCTTAATTTTAATCAGATATTTGCAAAGTGGTTACTTTGAAATCTTTTTTTTCTTTTTTTTTTCTTTTTTTTACCACCCCAGGGAAATTACTATGAATTAAATGGATCTTTTTGTTCATACATGGGTTCTATGTGATATGAATAAAAACACTATTTTCTTACAACCAAAAGATCTACCATGGCTTTTCACAGTGTAATACACAGTCAAATATGAGAAAGAAGGGGGATTCAAACTCACTTTTAGGAATGATTCTGTGTAAGTGGTTTGGACCCAGCTGAAGCACTGATACCAAAGATCCTCAGCTATATGCTGCTAGGAAACATGTAGGAAGTCTTGAGTCTCTACTGAGGGATTGATTCATATAGATACAGGAGCTGATGAGCCCGTCTGGGGCTCTCAACACCTCTGGCAGTGATCACAGGGCACACGGGGGCAGGCAGAGATCCGGGATGGCACAGCCCAGCCCAGAACTTTTCTTATATGAGAGTACCAGCCTCAGAGGGGGGCAACACTGGCCCTGGCACTGGCCTATGCCACATTTCCCCACCAGGATGCAGGACCCAGATCAAGGACTTGACGGTTAATCCTGTCAAATGTACACTTGCTCAAAAAGAGACCCACTATTTGGGCTTCCAAGTAGGGCAAGGAAAGATAAGGCACCTAATTGGAAAACAAAATAGAGGCTTTAAGAGACTATAAACAGCCTGTAACAACCCCCCCGCCCCTCCAACAAAACAGTCAGATCCTTTGTTGGACTTGCAAATTATTATCATGAGTTCATCCGTCATTTCTCAGAAATAGTGGCACCTCTAACGGCCTTGACTAAGTCCTATGTGTCCTGCAAGATCAAATGGAACTCGGTGACTCAGGGCGCAGTTGAGCAAATAAAGCAAGCTCTATGCCAAAAACCAACCTTACACATGCCAAACTTTGACCAAACCTTTATTTTACAGATAGACATATCAGGTGTGACCCTAGGGGCCACATTAATTCAGGAAAAGAAGGGAACTGAGCACTCGATTGCATACATTAGTTGTACATTTTTAGAATATGAACAGAAGTATTCTATAATAGAGTGGGTGTGCTTAGCAATTAAATGGGTGGTAGACCTTTTCTGCTACTACCTGTTGGGAAGATTATTTGTTCTGGTCATGGACCACATTCTGCACAAGTGGCTCCAGTTGGCAAAGACAGAAAATGTACATATCACTAGATGGGCACTGGCTCTATCACCTTTCTGTTTTACAGTGCAACACCAGCCTGGCAAGAAAAACATTGTGGCTGACTTTCTATCATACAAAGATGAGGAGGAAACAAAGTCAGGCACAAAAGTGCATGGGTCAAAAGGCACTAAGTGCATCCACCAACTTAAGGGGGCGGGGATCTGTAGCAGTAACCCATCCAAGCCCCATATTTACTGGGGTAATGAACACTGGTTTGTTCCATGGGTGGCAGGTTTGCAGCCAGCCCAGTGGGAAAGCAGTGAGCCTGAGGGCCACCAGACCATCCTGCTGTTCCCCTGACCCCAGATCAGGATGAGTGGCCAGCAGGAAGCAAGCTTGCCACTGATCCTTTCTCCACAGCTGAAGCCTGAGTCCCATGTGACCATGAAGCCTGGCCAGCTAGGCAGGCAGGTGGCATTGGAAAACAGCACTACCTAGGGCCCAGGAGCTATGGATACAGGAGCTGACAAGCCTATCTGGGGCTCTCAACACCTGGCAGTGAGTGTATGGCACATAGGGGCAGGCAGAGATCCAGGTTGGCCAAGGCCATCCCAGAACTTTTATACAAGAGTACCAGCCTCAAAGGAGGGGGGAACACTGGCCCTGGCACTGGCTTATGCCATTTTCCCACCAGAATGCAGGACCCAGATCAAGGACCAAAAAACCAGCAAGTCACCAACTCTGTAGGAGGAACACTGACTGTCCCCCAAAGGTCAGACACCCCACAAACCCACATTAGGGTTTGTGGTACTGGTGGCCGCAGAGTATCCAAAGGGCAAAGCCCAAGATGGGCCAGCCCACTCAGGCTTAGGGGAGGATAATTCTGAAGAGCCCACTCATTTGGGAAAGGCAACCGAGGTGCACCATTGGGCCAACAAGAAGCCTGAAGCAGGCACAAACTGTATCACCTGAGTTATAGTTATGTATTTGGTTGTCTCTGTTGCAGACGTGTATCTAACAAATGAAGCTGGATACCTAATAAGACCAGATGCCCAGGCTGATCACTGAGAACACCTGAGTGAAAAGGGGTGGGGTGTAAGGGAGATGGAGCCCCACAGAAGACTCACAACCATTGGGACCCACATCAACAAAACACAGGATATCAGGTACCACCTCCTAACACCTTCTTTTAGTAACACTAAGTCATAGAGATAAGGGAGAAGTAGACACCCATGAAGTGGGCAGCACCTGGGGCTTACCCCAGTGGGGCTACTTGGCCAGGGTCCCTCTACAGAAACACTTAACATTTATCAGTGTTCAAGAATCACTTCCCCACAAGCCTGCATTTCTCCATTCAAAGGAGATCCATGAGTTTTCTGTGAAAATTATATCTACTGAAACTCACCGGGTATAATCAAAGAAGTCACCAGCAGCTCACAAAAAAATATATTTTTCACCCCTGGGAAGCTGCTCCACCCCTAGCCGTGGGGGAGTCACAGATGTGATACATGCTGTTCCTGTTATGCTGAATGACATCATTGCAATTTCAAGAGTCATGTAAGATGTGTGCCATCAGAAATTCAAGAGCATACAGGTAGTTAGCCATGTCGATCTGAAGTCAGTCAGAAATATTTACCCTGCCATCAGAAATTTAAGCCATCTGCAAAGATGTTACAGGATAGTATACCTCCAATCGCCACAAACACTGTCGCTGATCTGAATCAAATTTTAGTCTGTGGAACATTCTAGGGCTATGTGAAGCTTTGGTCGTTGATTCTATTTGGAGTCCTGATTCAGTGGCCAAATCTCCAAATCTGAATCGAATCAGGAAACCCTTTAATCTCTCTGAATTGAATCAGAAACCTCTGAATCAATTCAGAGAGATTTGGAAAGATTTGGTGATTAGGACACAGACATAGCTTTAAATGTTTTTTCTACATACCTTAAGGTAGCAGGCAGCTCATGACTGCTGCAATGATGGGGTGGATGGAGTGTGCTCAGCAGCAGACCCGGAAGTGGACCAGAAGCACTTCTGGTCCATTTCTGGGTCCTCCAGGGAGCGTGCTGGGGGGGACCCCCATGCCCTCCCAACTCAGCAACTGGTGCCTCCTGGGTCTGGGGGACACCTGCGGTCACCCTGCAGCCAATTACCAAGCTGGGGGAGCATGGGGGGTCCCCCCAGAGTGCTCCCTGGAAGACCCAGAACTTCTGGGTTTGCCAAGCATGTGGGGGACTCGAGCCATGCCTGGAACCTCAAGGTAGGTAGAAAAAACATTTAAAGCTGTGTCTATGTCTGAACTGCTGATTCTCTGAATCAGCATCAAATCTTCAGATTTGGATTTGGCTGAATCAAATTGGGGACAGTGATCTGAATCAACTAATTGAATCACTGTCCCCGATTCGGGCCGAATCCAAATCTGAATTAAATAGGGCCTGTTTTGCACACCCCTAGAACATTCACAGATGTCTATAATAATAGTGTAAAAATACTGTCCCTACGAAAAAGTACCTACATTATAATGATGCTCCAAGTGTTTCATGTTTCATGGAAATAGACTCTGGACCTGAGTTTTCCTTAATTTCAGAAGAGACATACAAACTGCTGCGGTCTCAAGATGATCTGCTTATTGTCATTTGCAAAGCAAGACTTGTGTACTACAATAAACACACAGTTGACTTAATGTTATATCAGCATCCACTATGGGAAAGATTAAGGGGTCCCCTACTTCATAATTGCTAAAGGATAGCAAGCAAGTGTCACAGGCCAGCAAGGTGATGCTCCTTTAAAGGCAGAAGCTGCCTACCTGGAGACCCATGTGAGGGAGACAGAGCTCTGCAGCTGCAGGTTGCCGGCGCAGCAGGCTAAGGAGGAAATTAGCTAGCACCTGCACAGTCAGCTGACCGGAAGGAGGCAGAGCCTTGGGCACATAAATAGCCCCAGGGCTAGAGCTGCCAAGAATTAGTTCTCTGGCACCCACCAGGGGAAGTGGCTTCTGCATTAAAGAGCTACCTGGAGATGTTTGGGGGCCTGACCTGCTGCCTCTAAAATTAATAAGGCTTTAGGAGCTCATAAGGTACCTAGAAATCAGAGGCACACAAGGGAGAAGTTTGCCTTCTTAAAGGGGAAGTGTGGCCTCCATTGTTATTGTTATGTTGTAGCCCAGGGGCTTGTATTTCTGTTGTCATTTGCACCAGTGGACCAGGATGAGGCTAATAGGGAAGGAGGCGGCCTCATTCTGGCACTCTATTGTGTAGAGGCCCAGTACCAGAGGGGTGCAAGCTGCAGAGGGTCAGAGAGCACAGCGCTAGAAGGGCGCCACAACAGGGGTATGCAGACCCCAGTGCTGGAGGGACACAGCAACAGGGCCTAGTGGCAATAGGAGGCAGAGTTCAACCAAGGCCACATCAGAGGGCCAATATTTATATATCACCTATGAGGTGTGATAAAGGGGAGGTTTTGGAGCCACACACCTAGCCCATAAGGTTTAGGGTGTCCTGTGGGGCACCAACTTGGAGTGGGACTCAGCAAGGGATCCAAGAACGTCCAGAGTTTAGTGGGGTCAACAGGACCATGGCCACACAAATTCATGGGCAGCCTCCCTATTTGCTATCTTAACCAACAAGACATAGAAGGCACCTGCAGGGTGAAGCTGGCCCTGTCATGGAGCCCTAGGGGCATCACAGCCATCCCTGGGGACCCCACACTGTGACAGCAAACTTACTAGGTAAGGAACAGTTCAAAACATTGGACACTAAGTTAATAGGAGTACACAGCATTGCAACAGACATCACACAAGGTGTCTCAGAGATTCAGATCAAGCCTTGTTGTATTCCAGTCACCTTCTGTCCAAAGACTGATGTAGTGATCAATCATCTTGTAGAACAAGTTGTCCTAAAAGCAGTAGTAAATCCATCCCGGTTCACTCCTATTGTACCCATCACAAAGCCAAAGGTGCCGGTAAGAGGGAGCCAGAGACTCCCTGTTACTTTAAGGGTGGAACAGCTGCACAGTGTCTTGGGTGAAGGGAGCTGCCTGCCAGGGGCTGTGAAAGACCAGTCATGGGGAATTAATAGGTTACAAGTGCCTTCTGCAGCACAAGTGGCCAAGCAATAGGACAATATGACAAGGCCTGCCTAAGCAGCACAGCAATAGTACAATAGATCAGAGCCCAGTTTAGGTAAGAGAGGAACAGCCACAGAAGTTAGGTCTGCCAGTAAACCTAATGGAAAATATCTACAGCTGACCTAAGAAGGCACATGACCCAAAGAAGTAGGGCTTAGGAAATATATTACCTCTGGGAGAGCCTGGGGATCAGTTTGGGGCTGTGGGCCATCAGGGAAGGAGCTCTATACTGAGAGGACTATGGTGGAGGGACTGACTGGAATCTGCCTGTTCTTGGGACTAAAAAAGAAATTAACTGAAGGCTGGTAAAGATCCCAGTTTTGGTATGCAGCCAAGGTGAGAGCTGGAGTGAAGCAAGGGCGACATGGCCACCTGGAGGCATCACAGACCCTTCTGAGGCCCTAGACCTGCTACAGTGCCATTCAAGTATGTACTGACTACAAGTGTACAATAAACAAAGCACTAGAGAAACATTCATCTCAGATTACTGATGTAAACCAGCTCCTTGACCCCTCCCCCCAGTTGTCTTTCCTGATTGGTGCAGGGGGCTGGACCCAATGATCTTCCAAGGTCCCTTCTGGCCTTACAATCTATGAATCTATCTCTGGGGGGTGCGTGCATGCGTGTGTGTGTGTGTCTGTGTACATGTGTGTCTGCGCACGCACATGTGTGTCTGTCTGCTTTTGTGTCTGTCCCCTGCCTGCCCATCAGCAGCAAGCACATGGCATCATGTGGCTCTTGGGACAGCGGCAGCAGGATGCAGAGTCCAGCCTGCTACAGCAGCAGCCTCCACCCCATGTACAGATCTAGGGGGCACATGCCCCCCAGACCTCTGCCAGGGTGCATGTAGTGGCAGGAGCTGCCCCCCAGATGAGCTGTTCTCATGACTCTGTCCTGCACTCCCTCCTTCACCACGGCAGCCTCAATCTGCACCCCCGCTTCAAAAAAAAGAAAAAATATAAAGGGGTACATGAGCTGAAACTCTGAGGCAGAAGTACACTTGTTAAAAAAGGTTGAAAACCGCTGCCCTAGATTTGAATAAGCAGAAACTGCAACTATTCCTAGGGTTGTTTAATTTCTACAATTCCTTTTTAAAAGACAAAACTACAGTTGCTGAGTGTGACAGGAGTATCAATATCGGAGCCTTTCTGGGAGTTGCTCCGCCCTCCTGTAATGGACTAACCACCTGCTTACTTTCCTGCCACGCCTTGATCTTACTTGATTAGAAGATGGTTGTAATCAGCGGGAGGCTGCCCATTTTTCCGTGCCCCGGTGACAGGGGGCACTACCTGCGGCTCCTTTTCCTCTCCTACACCGCAGCCCAAGCTTCGCAGATGGAGTTGACGTGGTTTGACCTGGGCCTTATGTTCTGGCCCTCCTCTTTACTCCTGGGGCTCCTCACTGCCCCCTCTCTCACTCGCTCTGGGGCTCCTCGCTTCTCCCTTCTCTCTTGGGGCTTCTTGTTGCCCTTTCTCTCTCTGGGGCACCTTGCTGCCCCCTCTCCTGGGACTCCTCACTGCCCCCTTCTCTCTTGGGGCTCCTCGCTGCCCCCTCCTCTCTTGGGGTTCCTCGCTGCCCCCTCTTTCTCTCGGGGCTCCTTGCCACCCCCCTTCACTCTGGGGCTTCTCACTGCCCCCTAGCTCCGGGGATGGGGCCAATGCGCCCCCAAAGCTGCGCCCTCTCTGGCGCCAGGAGACTCCACGCTACCGTGGAGCTCCTACGAGGCCTCCTCCACCCCTAATAGCTTCGCCCGGTCCTCTGGTCAAAACAGTAAACATAAAACCCTGTACAAAGCCCTGGGCTACAACATAAAAACTAGACCGTCCAGTCAAACAAAATTTACTCCCTACTAGAGAGTGAGGGAGCGGGGGGGAAGGAGGGCTCCCCAACCCCAGCAGCGACCGGGGGATGCTCTCACTGCCAGAGTCCTCCCCTCTGTCTGTCTAAGCTTAGTCCCTACTCCCACGGCTGCTGGAGAGGGACTGCCCTCCTGGCCTCCTACCTGGGGTTAAGAAGGGATAAGCCCTGCCCCTTCCTGTCAGCTGGTTTTATCAGTTGTCCTGGCAACCAGCACCTGTGCAGCCCTGGTGACTGGCAGCTGAGCCTCCCCTTTTCTGCCACTAGGGGTCTCCCCAGAGCAGTCTCCGCTCTCAGGCACAGGGCACCTGAGTGCACTGCGACACTGAGCCTTTGTATCATCTACCGGACAAGGATGCAACATGAAAATGGACTAAATGTCATGACAAGGCCTTCAATGATGTGAGGCAGTTTCATTCAACAGTCTGCTAGCCCATTAGGACATGAAAAAGACACTTTTACTTACCTGCGATGCTCTACCATGTGGAGTTGGGGCTAGGGAATCAAACAAGTATTTATTTGGGTTTGGTTCAGATGCATTCAGTCCGTTCAGGTTTAGTTCTGGTTCAAGCCCCCCAAAAGAAAAATAAATAAATAAACTCCAGTGCTCCAGTTAGCAGTTTGAACTGGTTCAAATCAGATTTTTGTTCATGTATAGCATAGAAGAAATTTGTTTGAGCAAACTAAAACGTCTTCTGCTTTGTCATATTGGACCTCTGTGCTGATAGAACATTTTCAAGCTTTAAATGTGTTCTATCTCCACTTGTGTTGCTGGAAGTGCCATGACAAATTTTGCCAGTTGATATAGTTCAGACATGGCATTTTTCTGAAGTTGCCAGTATTTTAATATATCTTCCTTCTTACTGAGACATGGCTCATGTGAACAAAACTATCTTTCTGGGAGGTTTCTTTTGTTCAGATCTCTTTTTCTCTCTGGATATTTCACAAGCTTGAATAAGAGAGTCCAATTCAACTTCTGGTCTTTCACTTTCAGACATGCATTTCTTAGATTCTATATAATGGACTTCGACTACTTCTGAATGAAGCATTTCCCTTTCTGTCTATATATTGGTTAAATTAAATGTTGCCTTAATTTTCCCTTCTTCTGACAGAAGGATTTGATATCTGGAATCAAGGCATATACATGACAGAAATATATCATTTCAAGCCAACTTTTTTCTCACTTTTTCATGGAAGCCAGTAAGGACTAAGATACAGGGAATGAGACTTCTGCAGTTTCCAGCTGGCATTTTAACCAAGCACCACAAGTTATCCACTGTTAGCTGTTCATACTGAAGAATCTTTGCTGTTACTTTAGCAAGCTTTATGTTTTCAATGGCGTTCCATTTTGCTTCTGTCAGATGAAGCTCATGACTTGAGGTGGCCATGTCCTGCCAGAAATCCTTGAGCTCAATTATGTCATAAGTTGAATGCCATCTGGTAAGACAATCTGTGAGTGGGTGTTTTGACTTTAATTTCTTAATTAGTACCAATATTGTTGGGCTTCTTAATATTTTACATACACACTGAGCTTTCTGAATTATTTTAGAGATTATATTGTTCCTTCAGTGAATCTTCAACTGCATGCTGCAGAGTATGGGCAGAACAGTGAATTCCACTCAATTTTGCACCAATAGTCTCAGCAGATGTATTAAATCCATCTTTTTCAACCATCTGGGTCAAGTTACTATAATCCCCCAGCTCCTGGCATTCCTTGCAACATGGTCAGCAACAACTGATGTACCTCCTCAGGGCATGGGTCTTCAGAGAGACAAAGTCCTGCCCATCCTGCTAAAATTCTCCCTCTAATGACCTGCTCTGGAATGTGACTGTGTCTTTGTTACATAGCAGCCTGGTGACGCCCCTCTTGGCAATTTCTTTGAGGGTGACAGCAGCAATACTGCTTACCACTTTATTGGGGCAGGTCAGGAGATGAAAGGTATGGGTAATGAGTACAATGTCACAGAGGTAACAGCATGTTACTCCATGTACAACCGCAGGTTAAAGTCCTGAAGAATCACAGAATCATAGAAAATGAGAATTGGAAGGGAACTCAGGAGGTCATCAAAGTCAATCCCCTGCTCAAAACAGGACCATCCCCAACTAGATCATCCCAGCCAAAGCTTTGTCTAGCCAGGTCTTACCCCCCAAGATGGAGCTTCCGCCACCTCTCTGGGTAACCTGTTCCAGTATTTTACTACCCTCCTAGTGAGAAAATTCTTCCTAATATCTAACTTAAATTTCCCTTGCTGCAACTTGAGACCACCGCTCCTTGGTCTGTCATCTGCTACCACTAAGAACAGTCTAGCTCTATCCTCTTTCAAACCCTCCTTCAGGTAGTTAAAGGCTGCTATTAAATCCCCCCTCAGTCTTCTCTTCTCTAGACTAAATAAATCCAGTTCCCTTAGCCTGTCCTCATAAGTCACGTTTCCCAGCCCAGTCACCATGTTTATTGCCCTCCACTGGACTCTCTCCAATTTGTCCACATCCTTTACGTAGTGGGGATGGTGCAGGGCCCAAAACTGAATGTAGTTCTCCAGATGTGGCCTCACCAGTGCTGAATAATCACTTCCCTTGACCTAGCAGCAACACATCTACCAATGCAGTCCAGTATGCCATTTGTCTTCTTGGCAACAAGGGCACACTGCTGGCTCATTTTCAGCTTATTGTCCACTGTAACCCCCAGGTCCTTTTATGCAGAGCTGCTGCCCAGCCAGTCAGCCTCCAGCCTATACTGGTGCATGTAATTGTTCTGCCTAAGTGCAGGACCTTACGCTTGTCCTCGTTGAACATCATGAGATTCCTTTTGGCCCAATCCTCCAATTTGTCAAGGTTACTCTGAATCCTAGCCCTATCATCCAGCCCTACCCTGCAGCTACTACTACCGAGGAATCTAAGAACTACTGAGGAATCCCCAGTTGAAGACCTGCTTGGATTGGCTTCCACACAGACCTGGTAGCTGCAAGCCAAGTAGAACAAGAAATCCAGTTCTTTGTGAAACAGGCTACTTCACTTGTACGGACTTTCAAACCAAGTGATCCTGTTTGTGTCTGAAACCAGGCAACCAAACCACAGCAGATGCCTACAACTGTCCTTAAAGCTACAAAACCAGTGTCAGACAAGACCAAGACTCCAGATGGGAAGACACTTTGCAGATGATATGCCTACAAGATGTGAGACCGAGTCCCAGATCTACCAATCCAGGGGACATTATACTGCTAGTTCTTGAGTCCAACAGCTGTTTTGCCAGACACCTCAAATCCTCTACCTGCTAAAATGACTCGTGAGGAGCTGAAAGAGCCTGCTGCCAATTCCAGTAAACTGACTCCTACCTCTGAATTGGGTTATCCAAGACAATTCACCATCCTTCCCAAGTACTTAAAGGATTACCTTATCTAGGGGGAGGGGTGTTCTGTACTGAGTATTACATATGTTAAGCACTCCTATCAGTAGGTGGCACTATTTCACATGGTGTTTCCTACCTGCCGCTTTGGTTGGAAGCTTTAAATTAAGCCTTCTGTGAAAATAATAAGAGATAGTTGCCCTGTTACTTTCTGTCTGTCCCCACTGGGACCAAGAAACCCTGCAATAGGCCAAAGTGACCATAAAGAGGAAGGTCTCAGACTTCCCAGCACAGCAGGACATCCACTACCCTTGCCTCTTCTTTGCCACTCCTTTTGAAGCTGGCCTCCTGAGCAGTCATGCAAGATGGGGATGGTGACAGGCTTGCAGGTATTTCAAGGGCTATATGTATGGTAGTAGGAGTCTTTGGATCCCAGGCTTTGGGGCAGTCCTGGTCCCCAGCAGTCAGACCTGGCAGGATCAGCAGAGAGGCCGATCTCTGAAAATACTGGCAGAACTCTAACAGGAACTGTTAAGAAACTGGGATGTGGGCAGTCTTGCCTGGTGTTTAGACACCAGAAAAACAGGTGCAATCTAGATTGGTATTCCAGAGAGCTGGAGGTACAGAGGAGTCTAGTGTCAGAATTAGACTTGGGAGTTGTAGCCATAGCCAAAGCCAAAATAGGCCAAGGTCAGAAGCCAGAGCCAGAGACAAGGTAAGCTGAAGGTTAACCAAAATCAGGAGCCAAAAGCCAGAGGCAAAGGTCAAACCAGAATCAAGAGCCAAAAACCAAAGTTGGGGAATGCCAAGGGTATTGGCAGATTCAGAAGCCAAAGTAAGATCCAGGAGTCAGAACCAGAAAACCAACAAAGAAGATTGTGGGGTTAAGGAGTTAACCCAGGGCAAACCTTGATTTTCCTTGGGACAAGCAGTGGGACAGCAGGGAGAAATTTGGGACTCTGGGAATATCCCACAGATAGGTTTGTGACACCAAGACAGGAATAAAATGCCACCACTGTCTATCTCATGACAACTTCATGCTCTCCTCTTGAAATTCACTGAATTTCCCTTTGAATTGCTTTAAGGTGGTTACATGTATCACCACAGCATCTAAATAAGCTTTTGAATGGCCTTCACTTACTTCAAGTGTTAGTGAATTGTAGACTTTTCAACTACCTTACAAAGACTTCCTTAGGGAAAAGGTGCTGCCCAGACAGCACCCCAAGTTCAGCCCAAAGCCAGTTCAGACTTATACCTAAATGAATCACTTACCTTATTTCTTTCCTTTCCCTGGCTACACTGAATGATGAAAAGAAGAAAATTTACTCCCTGGATATATCCAGACATTTATTCTGTTACCTCTAAAAGGACCAAGCCATTTCAATTATCTTCTTTTCTCTTTCAGCCCATATTTAGCCTTTCAACAGGCCAAGAAACCTTGTTAAAGAGAACTTCTAAATGGACTAAGCAATGATTTCTACCAGCCATTGGTGCTAAGTAGGTGGGGGCCCAAGGTCCCTGACCCCCTCAGAAAGAGACATAGGGTGACCACCCATCCCTAATTAGGCGGGGCAGTTCCAAAATGGGAACATCAAGTCCCATCCCAGGCTGCATGACTCCAGGACAGCATTAGTCCCAGATTCATGCAGGTATCTGGGTTTTCTGTTAACCATGGAAAACCAGAGGAAATGATGGGTTTCCCCTTGCAGGTTGGCAGAGTTTCAGCCTGCAAGGGGCTGCAAGGAGCAGGACGCAAGGGGGTACCACATGCATGTGTGCGTGCACGCACATGCACATGGTCAGGAATACAACCTCAGGCAGTGGTTGACAGCAGCTTCCCCAACTGCCTGCAGTTAAGCTGGGGGAGGAGTGGTGGTACAGATTGAGGCCTCCACAGTGAGGGAGTGGGGCATGGGCTGGGCCTGGGGGCACTGCCCAATCAAGGCTCTGCATGGGGTCCAGGACCAGGGCAGGGAGCAGCAAAGAGCCATAGGTGATTCATCCAGGGGACAGGGCATCTCACTGCTGCTGTGCACACTCCCAAGAAGAGGGGCATGGAGGGGCACATGCCCCCTCAGATTTGTGCACAGAACAGGGATGGATGCAGCCATGGAGCTCCCTGCCCTGCTGGCCCTCCCCTGGGAGCCTGTGCCAGCCACGCTGCCATGACAAACCATCCCCTGCCTGCCCAGCAGCAGTGGGGGTGTTGGTGTGGTGTGCCTCCCACTGCTGCCAAATGGGTTGGGGGTGCCTCACCATGGTGATGCAGCTAGTGCAGGACTCCTGGGGGGGGAGGACAGTAGGGCAGCTCGCCCCAGGGCCACAGCGGCCAGCTCGCATCCACCCCTGCCCTGTCACAGACTTCACTCAGTTCGGTTCTAGCCATGCCACCATGTGTGGGGGGAGGCAGGTGACGTCCTCTTAGGTCCCCCTCGGCAAAAATAAAAGTTGGCACGCATGCTACCAGCAGACACCTGGCTGACATCCCTTTCTTTGTGAACGCTTAAGTGCAGACCACCAGGGCAGAGGGTGCACTTATCAGATGCTTCAGAACTATTCCAATCCATGAAATCTGTAAGGCTGAATACCCAATAACTTTCCACATTTGCCAGCAGTACTTCAATCAGTGTTTGATTCAGTTGATGCTTCTCATCCTCTAGCCTTTTGAGGTAATATTTTCTGCCAGTAACCCGCAGTGAAAGCTGACACACTCAAGAGTCTGGTTTGTTTAACGTAGCAAAATGAGCCCACTTTGTGGTCTGTACTCTTTTCTTCCTTGCTAGGGCTTATTAATCATAACTGTTTCTTCTATTTTTATATCTTTACTGCGCTTTTGCTTTTGCACAGGAGCAAGAGAAGACACAGGGCACATAAACAGCCCTTATAGCTACTCAAATATTTCAATTTTCTTATGCATGAGGCACATGCATATCTACAGTGGAATTCACAGTGATTACAGTATCTTGAAGTATCATAGTCACTGTAGTGTAGGCTAAATAACCATTCTCTATCTGTAATCAAGTTGAAACTACTGGCAAAACTACAGTATTTACCCAGATCCAAGATGACTCTGAATTTACTTATAAAGTATCCATGTATAGAATCTAATTACTGGGAGGGGGGTGTCACCTGAAATTCATTCCCCCTGCCTTCCTCCACTTCTGCAGTGGGGCAATCAGTGGCAGAGGGTCAGGTGGTAGGTGAGTGAAATGGCCTGATATCTGCCCCTGCTGCCAGCTCCACCAACCTCTGCCTCTAGGCCTGCCCCTCTACCACCACCTCTGCCCCCACTCTGCAGCCTATGCCCCTTTGGCACATTTGCTCCAGCCCCAGCCCAGCCATGCAGTAGTGGCAGTGCCCAGGATGAGGTTGAAGCAACCATGTGTTCTGTGCCCCAGGTTGGAGCAGGGCCAGAGCTGGGGCTGGAGCCAAAGGGTAAGCAGTGTTAGCATCAGCTGGGGGAGTGGCAGAGGAGACAGGAGTAGGGAAGAGGCTGGGAGGGGAGGGGAGGGGGACAGTGGAGGCAGGGGGGTAGCAGCAGCTGTGGCTCTGACTCTGACCCTGACCCAACCTCAACCCTAGACCAGAGTCTGAGCTGCAGCAGCTCCCTGACCTCCGACTTGTACTCAAATGCAAGTCAAGAGGCTCCCCCCATGTTAAAATTTGGGTGAGAGGGAGATGGGACTCATCTTGGATTCAAGTAAATATGGTAAGCTTTTCAGAAGCAAGAGAGAATGAAGACCCAGTTCAGAACCATAGAATCATAGAGAAGTGGACTGGAAGGGACCTCCAGAGGTCATCTAATCCTTTTAAGATTATATGGCCTCATATTGCTAGGGTTAATTCTGCACATGACGTTGGTCTCTACCTGAAATAGCTTTCCGTTGGATCAGGTTGGGCACATCCAGCTGTGGGAGCTGAGAGTATCTGCTTACATCCACGGCTTCAGTCACTGCAGGCAGAGCCACTGCCTCAATTCTGATGGGCTAAAAACCAAAGCAAAAAGTATAGTAAGCACTATTTAAATTTGTCTCCTTCCCGACTGCTTTCCTTCCTTGCTGTGGCTTATTAATCGCAACTGCTGTTTTGTCTTTACTGCATTTAAATAACAAGGCCTAATCTGATACCCACTGGTTGAGTTACTAATAATGCTACAGCAGATGAGAAAAATAGGTCTATCTTTTTATATTTTTTATCACGAGTGTTCTCCTCAGAGCAGATATGGTGGTATCTGAGACCTTGACTGTACATTACAGCTGTTTTGGTGTGCTTGGGAACATTGCTGGTCTTGTGGGGATATGTATGGTGGTCTATGGGTTTTTTTGCATATGGCAGTTTGTAGGGTGCCATCCTGAATGTGGACTATGCTATGTACAAAGTTGATGGTAGAACAGAAGAATTCTAGAAGAAGTTTGATCAAGGAGTGAGAGTTGTTAAACCAGTGGTTAAAGTCAATAAGTGAGGCCAGGTGTTCAGTTCAAATGGTGAAAAAGATCATTTGTGTAATGCAGGTTTGATACTGCAGTTTTCTGGAAATGATTTTTTTTTTTTTTTTTGGCCCATAGCTGTGCCCGTGGTTTGGAGGAAGTGTTGATTGTTGAAAGTGAAGTTGTGAGTGAGGATGATTTTTTTCAACATGCTGTTGCATGTATTATATGCTCCATGTTCTTGTAGGTATTTCAAGCAGGCAGCTGTGGTTTCATGGTGTTGGATGATAGTGTACAGGCTGGTGATAGGTGATATCCATGGTTGCAAATATGGCCTTCTCAGGAGTGGTTCATGTTCTGGATTCTGTTGAGGAAGTCTTGTGGTGTCTTGGAGAAACCACTTGTCATGAAAAGAACAAGTTTTCTGGGTAGTTTTTATGAATCCTGATAGCTCTTCAATGAAAGTATCATAGTTGAATATGATAGGTGTGCCAGGGTTACCTTTTTTTGGATTTTTGGGAGCATATGAAAAGTTCCTGGAATAGGAGAGTTAAGGATAAGTGGAAATAGTTTTTTCTGAAGCTGGGATGGGAAGGATATAATATTTTCCAGTCCCAGAGCAAATGTTGGTATGGGGTCCTCCCTAAGTTCTTTAATACTACATATACCCCTGGTGGTCCTCTATGACTCTACTCTGGAACCAATTAGAAGAATCATCAAACAGCTACAACTTATACTTAACAAAGATCAAACCTTGAGAGAAATATTCCCAGCGCCTCTTGCTCCCGGCTTTCAAAAAACCTCCAAACTTTGCCCAAATCGTCACCTGAAGCAAACTGCCTACTGCTCAACAGACATTAATAATAGGTGGTTAATCTGTCAACACATCCCCACTGCTACTACAATTACCACTTCCCACAACAAGCCTATTGGAATCTACAGAATCCAAAATGTGAAATATCTGATCCAATGTACCAAATGCCTTCCTGGTAACTATGCAACTGAAACTAAATAGCTACTCATGAAACAAAATGAACTCTTACAAAAAACAAATATAAAGGATGGAGATACATATATGTCAGTAGGAACACACTTTTCACAGAACAACCACTTGCTTTCTGACCTCACTATCCTCATGTTCAAGGGAAATTCACCAAACGGCTTTAAAAGGTGAATTCAGGAATATTCATAAGTTGGCTACACACTAGGAACCAAGGACCGAACATTGATATTGATTTTATAACACACTTGATTCCTGAAATTCTTTCTGCACCTGACAGGTCTTCTTCTCATGTCTCTACACCACATCTGACCATGTTGTTACACATGCTTGTGCTCATCTATTGTATTTTGCAAGATCTTTCATTTCATAGACATTAGGGGCTGGAAGGGACCTCAAGAGATCACTGGGTCCAGCCCTGCTGCCACAGGCGGGAAAGTACATGGCACTCTAGAGGGGGTAATATATATCAAAACAGGCTTTGTGTATTTGTATAGACTTTATTGAAATTCTTGTAGTTTGCTGTGTACATGTGTCTTCAAGCAGTGGGCATTGCAGCAGGTGTTGCATAGTCTGAGGCTCTTTGCCTCAGTTGCGGGTAGGGAACCAGTGGTATAGTCCCACTTCTTCATTAGTTCCTTGGAACATCCAAGTCTGGTATGTAGGTGGTTGAAACATTGCCATTTTTGCCCTGGTTCATCAGCCCCTGGTGGTAAGGACTAAGCTGCGGGAATGTACATTTTTTCACTGTCAAGTATTTTCTTCAGTCTCTTGTTTCACATCTGTAGTCATGTCTCCTTGGGTGGCATCAAGAAATCGGGTGCTGGTAAGTAAGCTCCTGTATGACTTCAGATGTGTGTGTGTGCTGGAGGATGGTTCTACACAACAGGTAACAATGATCCTCATCCCTTTTGATAGTTCTTGATCACCCAGAAATCAAGGTTCTTTTCTTCTACTAATTATTTATCTGCTACCCCTGAGAATTTCTCCCCCTTAAATTTCACAGCTCGACCTACTGTTCTTAAAAACTGTCGTGCTTGCTTTCCTCCTCAGACCCGAAGAAGAATATTTTGCATTCAAAAGCTTGTCTGACTTTATCTTGACAATGCAGTTAGTCCAATAAAAGATATATGACTCAAAAACTCCTTACCTCTGGAATATTTATTTGACTGTTTTTATTTGTGCCAGGTAGGACTGAGTCAAAAAACTTATGGAATATAAATATATCATGTCAACACAATTAACTTTATCAACCAAATTTTTACTTTTGCAAGAGATGATATCAAATGTATTTTATAACACCTCTATTCCATAAATCAGGTTTAATTATTTCCATAAAATCAGGTTTAATTATTAGTTATCAGAGTAGTCTGGGTGATTTGCTAAGATGGACACAGCAAACTACATGAATTTCAATAAAGTCTATACACATACACAAATACACAAAGCGTATCCGATATCTATTACCTCCTCTAGAGTGCCAATGTAACTAAGGAACGCTCTTTCATTTTGTCAGTCTCTACAAAGGCAGTGTGGTACAGAGCTCTCTCCCATACCTCTTTGATTCTAGGGAGGCAGGGAAAACTGTTCCACCCCTGACCACATGCAAGTGCAATTTCAGAATGGCAGGGTCCATGGCTCTTTTCTTGCCCACAAGCCAGAGCAATGTCAGGATCACAAGATGACTTCTTCTCTTCCTGCTCAGAGGCTAGTTGTTTTCCAGGAGGACAGGAAAGGCTTTTCCACCCATGGCCACATGCCAAACGAATACCAGGATGGCAAGGGATGAAGTTGTTCTTCTCGCATAATGATGAGGAGTCACCAGTATCTGTGTTCATCAGTAATTGTTGTTCCTTTGCTGGAACAGGTCTTGATAAGGTGGGGGTTGATTCAGGTGCTGGTACAGGGAAGTACATTCCAACATGTGCTTTTTGGTAGGGAACGAATCCTGTAAAACAAAACAAAAAAAATTAATATGTATATATGTGTAAATGTGAACAATCAGAGGAATAAGAAGGCATTCATGTCAAGGGAGGAAAGATTTGACATGCAGACCTCTGTGTACTAGAGAGAAGAAGCAGTCCCATTATTAACTGGCTAATAGAGTCAAGTGCAAGTATTAATTATACCTAGATAAGGAAGAGTTGTCTCACTTGCTGAACAACACTAAGAAGCCCTAGATTCCAAAGTACTACTTCATGGATATATGACCATACAAACATAAAAAGTGCCATACTGAGACAGACCAATGGCCTATCTAGCCCAGTAATCTGTCCCCTACCATGGCAGGAGTGGATGCTAGACAGAGAGCATTGAACCAGATAGAACAAGTGATCTATGACCTCTTAATTACCCTCTCAGGAATCCAGCATTATTGATTTAGAGTTGCCAACAGCTATTTAGTAATCCTGACTGCCTGTGACAGAGGTGGCAGCAGCTCCTTGGGCCTCTGTGTGGCTCAGCCTGGGCAGGCTGTGTACAACACAGGAGGGAACTCAGCCATGGATCAAGCAGGGGAGCCAGGAAAGCCATGCTGGGCACCGGAGGTAGATGCAGTCCCAGACTTCCTGGGCTGAGCCAAGCAGAGCCCCCAGGAGCTGACGCCGCCTCTCCCAGCATCCTGCCAGCAGGGAGGCTGGGCGCTTGCCTGGGGCAGAGGTGGGTGGAACAGGGAAAGCTGTATCAGGCAATGGGGCAGACGCAGTCTCAGCTTGCCTGCTATACCAGGTGGGAGCCCTAGTGTGGGCTTTTAAGGGCACCTGAATCCTGGGAGGGCAGCAAGGCATCCCACCACTGCAGGGCTGCATTGCTGGGCCACCAAACCTCTCCCAAAAGGAGAGGCGCAGGGAAGCCACCAGCAGCTGCAACACCAGCTGCCACTTTTTTCTTCCTGGTGGTGTCCGCAGAAGGACACATCCCCGTGAGCTGGGCTCCTGTTGATACAGCCAACACAGCATCAAGATGCCTACACGCGGGTTACAGTGCCTTAACTAACTGGGCCTAAATTTGATACTTGCTTCATGCAGGTATCAAATTTAGTCCCAGATTGCCCTAAGTCGGTGTGTTTAAGGCGCATTAAGGATGTGCACATGTAAACCTGTCCTTAGTACTCCTTAAATATGGCAAGTAACACAATGTAAATCACCTTAGGTCTTCTTGAGGGTGCACATATAGACACACCCACATTAAACTAGAATGACTACATGACTAATGGGATTATCTTTTGATTATTTTGATCGTTTTAAAACATATATAAGCTTAGCAAATGTATGCCATTCCAATAATTATATTTGTTTTGTTCTTAAACTGAATAACATAGTGCTAGCTCCCTAGCATAATAGTAAGGTTTCTAGATTCTCTTTAATTAGAGAAAAAATGTATTGTGCTGTATATGATGATGTGTCACACCATTTTCCACCTCCCATTTCAATTCACCCATAGGCCAGAATCCTATTTTACTGCAAGTGCTTAAATGGGCAGTTTTCTAGTAGTTTAACTTTGAGGATTTATACAGCATGTATGTTTCTATTTCTTGTGTAGTGTAGATGCATAGCAACAGACAGTAGCAAGGAATGCCTTGAAGATAAAGTTATAAAGAATAAAGGAAGAGGTATTCTAGACTGAGGTTAATTCTCACAGTATGAAGCATGCCTGAGAGAGGAAGTTTCTGAGCACTAAAATCAGATAGTAATAAACATTTTGATATCACAGGCAAGTAGCTCTTTAACCTATTACTGGAACAGAGCAGGTCCTGTCCTTCAGTACCACAAAGAAACAAGATTGTATCATACATCAGAACTAGCAAAACTTTTGCCCTTACTCAGGTAATATCACACTATTGCATAATTCAATAGTGAGCTGCTATAAAGCTTTATACTCATAACACCCTCCCTCTCCCACCCCCTGCACACACACACACACACGCACGTGCGCACACACACCTTTGTCACTACAGAAAAAACAAATAAAAAACAATTCTCCCATGCCAAGAAGAATATGGAAGAAAAACTTCTGCTGGGTCCTGGTGGACGCACTGCTGCAAACTGAGGTTCAGATCTGTTCGAAAGCATCATGTATGCTACCTGAAGAGAACTACTATTCAAGAGGGGTTTAAGCTCAATGCCAAGGGTGTATTCAAAATCCTACAAGTGGGCATCTATGTAAGCCCTTATCAAAAGAGAAGAAAATACTTCATTTTACAGTTACTTGGCAAATAAGAGTGAGAACTTTCATATTGTCAACTTTCAGAGACAAGAGACTGAGGGGCCACATCCATACTGAACAAGGAAACAATACATGAATGCAACCATTACCCTTTCCTATGTCAAAGCTATGACTTTTCCACTAAAGTATGTTACACTTTTTCCAAAGTAGTTCATATATTGTGAATACAGACCTGTAGCAGGACCTGGCCCCAGGGTCAGCTGCAACCCCCCTGGTGGCCAAATGGCAACAGCCTTGCTCTGGATTTAAGGTACCCTCCCTTTATCTTTCACTTGCCATGCCTTGATGCAATTGATTTTTAAAGGGAAGCTGCCTAACGGTCCTACAGCTAGCTCCAATCCTACAGTCTACCAGCAGATCCCTTCCCTGAATTCCACTAGCTTCAAATCCTGTCCTCATACAAAATGGGCCTCCCTGGCCCATACATGCCCCCAGGGCACCTTTTGCCTTACAGGCTATTCATGGCCTCCTAACCTTCCCTACAGCCATCTCCATGCCTCATAGATGTTAACAGTTATCAATTAGCTGGAGTACTTTGCCCCAAACCACTACCAGGACACCCAAGGCCTTTACTCCCTTGTTGGAGCCTTGGTCTTTCCGGCCTCTGCCCCTTTCCTCTGCCTGTGCCCTTTGCCCATGTCCACTGCCCCAAACCTGGCTTCTGGACTTCAGGCCCCGCCTCACCTTCTCAGGGTCTGGGCCCCTTGGCCCTGGTCTCTACCCTTCCCAGGCACTGGGTCCCTGGTCCTTTCCAGCTTCCATCCAAGATGGGCTTCAGCCCCTCTCTGGGCTTACACTCCCTTTGGCTTAAGCCTGATCTCTATCCAGAGCCCCTGCCCCGGCAGGGCTCCAAAACACTGGTGTGCCCCTGGCACCCTACTGTGCTTAACCACAATATGTTCCCCAGGTGCTCCACTATAGGTTACCTGCAATGCATACCTTTGGCTCCCTGACTACAGCCATATACACAGTCTACTGGTCAAAACTCAAACCAAAACCATAAGTCCCCTGGCCATAACTTAACTCTTAACCCAACTGGCTGTATGCCAACCCCTTCTCATCTGGATCCAAGTCCCCTGCCAGCCCTCAGCCCTAGCAGACTCTCGATTAGTCACCCCGAAACTGGCATCTCGCTTTCCCCAGTGGCCTCTAGAGATGGAGTACCTGCCTGACTCAGTCCTGAGCTTATATTCTAGGCCCTGCCCTTTTCTAGTTAGGTGGCCTCCACAGCTACCCACAGGTGTTTTCTGATTAGGCTGGCTGGCTTCAACCCAGGGTAGCTTACTGTTGCTGCCTAGCCACTGTAGAAGTGTTTTGTCTCCCCTGCTGGACTACTGCAAGTTAACCAGCTTGATGATACACCCTCCTGGCTTCTCCTTTTTCCCCCTGGCTGGCTGTTTAGCTCCTCCTCCTACTCTTTCCTCCTCAAGTAACAGGAGCCTTTTGCCCCTCTGTTACAAGACCCCACTTATTTGGGTGAAAACCCTGACTTAATTTTAGTCATTTGAGACTTAATGTAACTTGTGTTTGTGTGTGGAGTGAAACTCAGGAGTTCTACTTGCCTGTGTAGCCAGGAATATAACTTTTGTCTCGATCCAGCATCTGGTTCAAGGGATGCTTTGTGTCACTAAAATCATTTAAGAACTTTGGCTTCATCAGTGGTGCCAGCACAGAGCATGGGCTCTTCTGAATACTAGGATCGGTGAGCAGGTGAGATGTGGTTTTGCCATAGGTTTCTCCAATTTGGTAGCGGAACTGAGGGTAAAATCCCCCATATCTGAGGAGGTAATCACAGATAGGCAGTCAGCAATTCAGCATACTAAGGTTTTCTCTCCCTAGTGCATAATTACAATAATTTGCTTTATTACTGTGTTTACATGCATTTGAAAGAGTACATTTAACCTGGAGGGGAGACAGAGGGGTATTTGATAACAGTTTTCAAATACTTGAAGGACAGTTAGAGAAAGAATAGAGATGGACTTTTTTCTCTGTGGCCAGGGGACAGGATGCGGAGCAATGGCCCCAAGCAGCAGCAGAGGAAATTTGGGTTGGCAGTTTAGAAGGAACTTTCTGACTTTGAGGGTGGTCAAACGTTGGAGTAGGCTACTTAGAGAAGCTGTGGATTCTTCATCCTTGGAAATTTCCAAGAATAGGTTAGACAGACATTTGTCTGGGATGGTTTAGTCAGGGATGATCCTGCTTTGAGCATGGGGCTGAATTAGATGATCCCATGAGGTCCCTTCCAGCCCTACTTTTCTATGGTCCTATAATGCAGATATGTATAGGTGCAAATGTGTGAGGTGTCTAAGATTGAACTGTAGATAAATATACTGTATGTGTGCTGGTGTGTGTGCCAGTGTGTTGCTATGTAAACAGCATGCATACCTGCAGAAAAGTAAGCAAGGTAAAAGCTTGTACTGGGTGTTTTCAGCTGTGAAAGTGTATGGAAGGAGGTGCAATTAGGATTTTTAAAGGTGTGAAAGCAAGCAAGCAGAACTGTTTTGATGCATACAGACTTACACTTGTGGGACTGTGCCTGCAAATATACAATAGTGTAAATGTACCAGAGAGGGCTCACACTTGTGGTCAGTGAAAGATAGGGAAGATAGAAGGGGTGCTTTGTGTTGATTTTTAATTTTGGCAAAATATGGTAATAATATGTTTATAATAAAATGTGAAACCCTCCTCAGTTCTAAAGTTTGGGTTTGCATTCACAGTCTTTAAGCACACTGAATATTTTAAAATTTTCAAAAGTCCCTTGTTCAACTGTAATTCTAAAAATAATGAAAAATATTTTTCTTCTATTATTCAAATAATTCCTTCCCTTATCCTCCAAGGATGAAAAGATTAAGAAGAGAAACAAATAAATTAGAGCAAAACACCAAAAAAACTTTCATAAAATCATATGAAATAATTGTTCAAAGAGATGGTTAAAGGAAAGTAATTAAGGAGGATAGGCTCCCAGTTAAGATCTGAATCCCCCGAGAGAGATTTAATACTAGCACCAGGGAGCAGCCACTGAAGCTAGTAGATGACAGGTTTAAACCTAGCAAGAGGAAGTGCTTTTTTATGCAACGCATAGTTAACTTGTGGATTTCATTGCCGTAAGAGGTGGTGAAGGCAGATAGCATATCCAGTCCCTTTTTGAACCTGGCTAAATTGATGGATGATAAATCAATTAATAGCTATTGAGCAGAATGGTTAGAGAAGTTTCTTCCAGCATTTTTGAGCCAA
This sequence comes from Crocodylus siamensis, assembly GCF_052110815.1. Lineage (NCBI taxonomy): Eukaryota > Metazoa > Chordata > Crocodylia > Crocodylidae > Crocodylus > Crocodylus siamensis. The sequence continues at coordinate 27,303,972 of NC_143405.1, read as the reverse complement.
TAACGGTGGTTTAGACATGCCAGAAGATCACTGTAGGGGAACACTATATCTAGATCATTCTAGAGAGTTCCAGTTCAATGCTCTCCCTGTATAGCATCCACTTCTGTGATTGTCAGAGGCAAGAAACCGGGCCAGATAGACCACTGGTCTGACCTAGTGTTGCACTTCTTATGACAGACTGAATACAAGCAATCAATCAATATGCATTTTAATATATTACCAGGAGTAATATAATATATTGTCAACTATAGATACTACAGGATTTATGCCCTTTCTGGGACAACATCTTCTGTTCTGCTCCAAAGGGAAAGGGGTCCTAAATAACCCTTAGCCCAGGGATGGGCAAAATACGGCCTGCAGGACAGATCCGGCCTGTGAGGCCATTCTATCCCCTAAAAATTTAGAAAATTAATAGTTATCTGTCCTTGGTTTCTGTCAAAAATGACAAAAGCCAGGAGCAGTAGGACCCAGGGGAAGCCCTGGCGGGCTCCTACAACAGTAGGACCACGTGGCTCTTCCAGTACGGGAAACTCAGGTAAGCGGGGTGAGAAGGGCAGGGGAGGACCCCACCCAGGGAAGGAGATGGTACTGAGCTGGAAAAGTGGCCCCTCTCCCACCCCATGATCAGTGTTCCCTGCTGCAGCTGCTCACAGCCTGTGCAGGGGTGTCCTGACCAGGCACAGGCAGCCCCACACGGGCTGTGAGTGGCTGCAGCATGGGACAGCGGCCATGGGGCAAGGGAGGGGCTTTTCCCCGTGTTCAGCACCAGCTTGTAACCTGCCCCCACTGCCAGCTTGGGCCCCATGCCAGCTCGAGGCCCATGCCAGCTCCAGGCTTGCCCATCAGGGCTGCACTGTGATGACACCAGCTGCTTGGTGTGGAGGAAAACGGTGACAGTGGCAAACACTGCCCAGTGCAGCAAGCAGGGGGGCCACAGCTGCTGCCGCTGTGGTGCAGCCCCGACAGGTGAGCCCAGAGACAGTGCATGGCCCAGGCTGGCGTTGGGGGGTGGGTTACAACTTGGTGCTGAGCGCAGGAAAAGTGGCCCCTCACCCATCCCATGGACGGTGCCCCACGCTACAGCTGCTCATAGCCCACGTGGGGCTGCCTGTGCCTGCTTAGGACAGCTCCGTGCGGGCTGTGAGCAGCTGCAGCAGGGAGCACTGGCCATGGGGCAGTGGAGGGGCTGCTTTTCCCCACGCTCAGCACCAGCTCCTTCCCTGCCAGTGAGCAGGGGGTTGGGGCTGCAAGCTGCCCCCCGCCTGTACTGCAGGGTTGGGAAGGCACTGGGAGTGAGCGGATGTGGAAGCTAGTGGGAGCACAGGAGCTGCACCAGTGTCCTGGGACCAGCGCTAGCAGGGTCCCGAGCAGGGCAGCAGGAATACAGGGTCCCGGCCAGCAGGGGCGCTATGGAGCCGAGCCAGTTCTTCCTTCTCCCTGCTGATGCAGCCGAGCCTGGCTCTACAGACCCCTGGTCTGGTCCTCACTGGTGCTGGCCTGAGACATTGGTTCCAAGATGGTGACCAGGGGACAGGCCACCTGTCAAGGGGCTACCCATGCAGCCCTTGACAGCTTGCCAAAACTGGGTAGAGTGGCCCTCCACCCGAAATAATTGCCCGCCCCTGACCTTGTAGCACAAGTTGTCTTCTCCCAAATCGTCCCAGTCAGGGACAGTGGCCAGCAGAGGGAGGAGTGTATTGAGGAGGTCAACCAAAGGCTTAGAAGATGGTGTCACTGCGTGGGCTTTGGATACCTTGACCTTGGGATGCAGTTTAACTACAGCAGCCTCCATGCAAGGGATGCTGTTCATCTCACCACCAGAGGGTAGAAGCTCTTCGCCATGAGAGTTGCCAACTTGTTGAGGAGGTATTTAAACTAGCTGCATCCAGGGGCCGGGGAGAAAGTTTTGCTGCCAAAGCAGAATCCATTAGCCACAATGACACATGGGAGGACATTCAAACAACAGATGTCTTGAGACAGACAATGTGAAAGAAAACCTGAGATGAGTAGGGGAGAGATCAAATGTCTTTATGGAAATGCCAGAAGCACAGAAATAAACAAGAGGAACTGGCAGTCCTACTGGCTGATGAGAAATTCAATTCGATTGGGTTGACAGAGACCTGGTGGGATGATGTATGACTGGGCAGTGAATACCGAAGGTTACAGGCTTTATAGGAAGGATTGGACTGAGAAGAAGGGAGGAGGTGTGGCTCTGTGGGAGGGCACTGTTTGTGCCTGCCACTTTAAGGGCCTGGAGCTGGCAGCTGCCTGATATGGGCAGCCATTTTTGAATCTGGGGCTGCCCATATAAAACAGGGCAGTTCTGCTGCTAGAGGTCAGGCAACATTGCCTGGTTGGAGGGCTGCTGGTATCATCTGGAGGTAAGGGAGGAGCTGTAGGGGATGGTCAGGAGGCTCCTGGTCCTGGGCATGACCTAAAACTGCACCCTGCCGGGTGTGGGTGGCCTGGTGGGGCTCTCAGTGGTACCGGAGCCCCCAGGAAATGCCAGGTCAGTTACCATCCCAGTGAAAGGTGGGGTTGGGGTGCCTTAACCCCTAGCCCCACAACCGGGTGGGTTACCCCTTCATAGGGTCTGGAGGGTGGACCCCCGGAGAGAGAGGAGGGCCATAGACTCATGCCTGTCTGGACTTCCCCTGACTGGTCAATGCTGGGGCCAGGACTGGAAGGGTCAAAGGGCCGGGGGCCCACCGCAAGGAACACCCAAGAGCTGAGGGCCTGGGGTTCCAACTGGCCGGGAGGTGGGCCAGGGCTAGTAGCCAAAAGTCCTGGGGGGACCACACCCCAAAGGGAAGCAGTTCAGGGAGCTATGCTGCCTAATATGAAGGTGGTTGAGACCTCCTGAGGAGAGGAATCCAGGCAGGAAATGGGCAGCCTCCCGCTTATTAACATCTATTAATTAATTCCAACAAGGTGTGGTGGGCGAGAAGGTGGGCGGTTAGCCCAGAAACAGGTGGGTGGGCCACAGTTAAAAGTCAGCCCTGAGAAGGCCCCCTGTTACAGGCCCTCTATGTGAAAGAACAGTACCCCTCCCTGCAGATCATGTTTGACATCAGGGAAGGGTCCCTTGAGACCCTCTGAGTCAGATTACAAGGGGGACAAAGAGAGGGAGACCTGATGCTGGGAATCTACTGTAGGTCTCCCTCCCAAGAGGAAGAGAGCGATCGAGCAGTCGCAGGAGGACTAACAGAGGCAGCCAGCACTAGAGACATGATAGTCATGGGTGACATCAACTACTCAGACATCTATTGGGAAGACCATTCAGCTGCCTTCAGCATGTCAGTCAACTTCCTGGCAACAACAGACAGACAATCTGTTTCTGATACAGGTTGTGGAAAGCCTACTAGGGGCAAGGCCACCCTGGATTTAGTGCTGAACAAAGGGGAGGACATCATAGGCAACCTAAGGATTGGTGGTACCCCAGGCAACAGTGATCATAACCTGATAAGGTTCACCCTCCACCATAAGACTGGGAAGTTAGTCATCAGAACAGGAGTCCTAAATTTCAAGATGACAGATTTTGGCAAACTCAAGAGGATCATTGGAGAGGCCCTCTGCAACCGGCAACTGGATGATTTGGGAGTGCAGGAATGATGGTGCTTCCTTAAGGAGACAGTTCTCACAGCTCAAAAGCAGGCCATCCCTGTGGCAGGCCAGTAGGGGCGCTCCTGTGTTGAGCCGCCCACCTCCCTGTGCCCAACCACCTGCCAGGCTCCGAATGCCTTCCTAGGGGAGCCTTATGTCCAGCCCGACCCCTTCCTGGTGCACATACGCTAGCCTGGGGGTAACGTAGCCGCCACCACCCCAAGAATGGACTCACTCCCTGCCCTGTGTCCTCAGGGAAACACAGGCCTAATGTCCTACAGGTACTCGACCCAGTACAGGCACTTGGGGCACTTCCCCAAGTCAGGGGGCAAAAAGTAAAGTCTCCCTTAGTCCGCAGACCTAAGCGGTCTCTCTGGCGTAATTTAGACCCACCCCTCAATAAGTCTCCCACACCAGTCACAAAGGAAGACTTTATTGGTTACAGGGGTAGGCTGAAAATAGGGTACAAGATTGAGCAATATCCTAGAAATCCTAAAGAGCAAACAGTCTGGCTGAGGTAGCCTTTTGATCACGCATCTGAGTTACTGCCAGCTAGATATCTAATCAGATCTCGAGTAGCTTACTCACATGCTTCATCCAGAGGCTGGTGAAATTTCCCCTCTGGAGGCAGGCAGTTCCTTGCTCATCAGTTTTGGGGGAGAGACAGCCAGTTTTAGATGGTAAAGCTTCTCTGTGTCCCCCGCATGGCTGCTACCCCTTCCTCCTGGGCAGTCCTAACTTATATAGCCCCTGTGACCTCATTCACCTGGCCCAGTGGAGGTCAGCTCTGGTTGGCTGTCCGCCAACCAATTTGAAATACATCACCAGTTACCGGGCAGACTCCAGCCCACCAGGTAGATGCCCCTCACCCAGGTAGCTGATACCAGTCACGTAGGCAGAGGGAGCAAGTTCCCCCCTCCCTCGAGAATGCAGCCAGCTCAAGTTACCTCAAGAGACAGGCTGAGGTGCGAATCCTCTGTGATGGGCCTATTTTAATCTCATTGTCATAGGGGCAGAGAATTCGGGGAGAAACCAAGGTGGCTTTCTGCCACAATCCCCACACGGGCAACAAGTGGGAAAGGAGCCAGGAGACCTGCTTGGCTCACCAGGGATATTAGGGAGGTATTGAAAAAGAAGTGTATCTATACAATGGAGGAATGGTTCAGCAACCAGGGAAGAGTACACCTGTATCACCAGGGCCTGCAGCTACAAGACACGGAAAGCTAAGGCAGGCACAGAGATCAAATTGGCAACCAGTATGGAAGACAACAAGAAGTCCTTCTACAGATACATAGGAAGCAAGGAAAAAAATCAGACTCCACTGTGGGACTCCTACTGAAAACCCAGGGGCAGCCCACAGTAAATAACCGTGAAAAGGCACAACTCCTAAACGCATACCGGTTAGTCTGATTTTGATCCTGGGAAAAATCTTTGAAAAAAAATGTCAAGGAAGCTATCCGCCACAAGCTCATAACAGGTGGGGTAGTGAAAAACAACCAACATGGCTTTGCTGAGGGGAGGTCATGCCTAACAAACCTGATGTAGTTTTATGACCAGGTAACTAACCAGCTGGACATGGGACATGAGGTTGACATCATCTATCTAGATTTCAGCAAGGCGTTTGATACTATACCCCACAAGATCCTATCAGTTAAGTTGGAGGGTACTGGCCTGGACCAGTTAACAATGAAGTGGGTTAGCAACTGGCTCAGAGGCCGATCCCAGTGAGCCATAATGGATGGGATGGCCTCATCCTGAAGGGCCGTTTCCAATAGTGTCCCCCAGGGATCAGTGCTTGGGCCCATACTATTTAACATCTTTATCAATGACCTGAATGAGGGAGTGGAAAGTGCAATGATTAAATTTGCAGATGACACCAAGCTGTGGAGAAATGCAGGCACATCTGAGGACAGGGCAAGGATCCAGGATGCCCTTAACAGGCTGGTCCTATGGGCTAAACACAATCAGATAAGGTTCAATAGAGGTAAGTGCTGGGTCCTTCATATGGGTAGGAAGAACCTTCACCACACCTACACAATGGGTGATATTGCATTGGCTGACACCATATCTGAAAGGGACCTGGGGGTGACAATCGACCAGAGGATAAATATGAGCCAACAGTGCGATGAAGTCACGAACAGGGTGGGGCAGAGCAGGTGCAGTAGATCCTGGGATGCCAAAAAGTGATCTTCATCATAAAAAGGTTGGAGACTGCTGTTCTATTCTATGATTCTATACTTTGCATTGGTATTTCTGAAATCCATTGAGGCCCAGGGAACAGGGGGAAGGGCAACAGCCTACAATAAATCAGCCCAGAACAGGTGAGGGATCTTCTACAATGCTTGGACATTTTCAAGTCTGCTGCCCACAGGGCCATCCCTGGTGGAGCAGGGTTAGGGTGGTTAGGTGAGGGGGGGTGAATTGGGGCAACTGCCCTAGGCCATGCACTTTGGGGGACCCCGCGGATAGTGCCAAACCGGCCCCACCACAGCCACTGCATGCCACCGGCTCTGTGCTCCAGCTGCTTGCCATCCCTCCCTTATCAGCCCATGCAGGACTGGGGGATGGCATACCCTGGGCCCCGCACACCCCTAGGGATGGCCCTGGCTGCCCAAACAACCTGCGCCCGAGAGTCCTGAAAGAACTGGCCAAGCTGTTTGAACAGCAGTGGTCCCAGATGACTGGAAGAAAGCCAATGTGGTGCCCATCTTTAAGGAAAGAGGGATGACCCTGCAAACTACAGACCAGTCAGTCTGTCTGACCTCAGTCATGGGTAAAATCTTTGAAAAGTTGGTTAAGGAGGCCATTGATTAGAAGCTGGTAACAGATGGGGTGCTAAAAAGCAACAAGCATGGCTTTGTCGAGGGTAGATCATGCCTGACAAACTGTATCCTTCTACAACCAGATAACTAACCAACTGGATGAGGGACACAAGGTTGATGTCATCATCTTAGACTTCAGTAAAGCCTTTGACTCAGTCTTCCATGGGATTCTCTCCAACAGACTGGAGAGTACTCGGCTGCACTAGTCTCCAGTGAGATGGGTGGACAACTGGCTTACAGGCCACACCCAGAGAGTGATGATCAATATGATGCCCTCATCTTGGACAGCCATCTCCAGTGGTGTCCCCCAGAGATCAGTGCTTGAACCTGTGTTATTCAATATATTCATTAACACCTTGGATGAAGGGGTGGAAAGCTCAGTGATTAAGTTTGCAGATGATACCAAGCTGTGGGGAAACTTGGGCACACCAGAGGATAGGCAAAGATTCCGGATGACGTTGACAGACTGGATTTATGGGTGGAATGAAATCAGATGAGGTTTAACAGGGAGAAGTTCAAGGTCCTTCACTTGGGTAAGAAGAACCCTCACCATGACTGTACAATGGGTGGTGGTACACTGGCTGGCACAGCAGCTGAATGAGACCTGGGGGTCATGATCAACTGAAAGATGAATATGAGCCAGCATGGTGAGGCTGCCAGAAGGGCAAATAAAACTCTAGCCAATGTGTGGCCAATAGATCTAAGGAGGTACTCCTGCCTCTCTATTCAGCGTTGCTGAGGCCTCAGTTCGAGTACTGTGCCCAGAATGGGGCACTGCGCTTCAAGAAGGATGTGGATAAGCTCAAGAGGGTACAAAGAAGGGCCACCTTTATAGTTAAGGGCATGGATGGTAGGCCCTATGAGGAGAGACTGTGGGAACTGGGCCTCTTCAGTCTGAGTAAGAGAAGGCTGAGAGGTGACTTGATAGCTGCCTACAAGTAGGTCGGGGGGAGCATCAAGAACTAGGACAGTAACTCTTCAGGAGGGCACCTCAAGGGAGGACAAGGACCAATGGGCATAAACTAATAGAGGGTAAATTCAGGCTGGACATAAGGGAAAACTTCTTCTCTGTAAGTGTCACCAGAATCTGGAACACACTCCCAGCAGATGCAGTGCAGTCAACCTCCTTGAAAGTATTCAAGGTAAGGCAGGACAGGCACCTTGTCGAGCTCACCTGAGCCCAATAACTTCCTGCCCATGGCAGGGGACTAGACTTGATGATCTTATAGGTCCATTCTGGTTCTATGATTCTATGACCGCTTGATAAACCAAGAGCTTGGTTTCAGATCTGATGTTGCGATCTTCAAACATCTAGTTCTTCAGGTGTCCAAAAGTTGCACTTGCACATTTGAGGCAATGTTGGGATTTCTTCGTCAATGTCAGCCTTCTGTGAGAGATGGCTTCTGAGGTATGGGATATACTCCTATAGTAACTATAGCTTTACGAGAGAGAGAGAGCGAGAGAGAGCGAGCACGCGCCAGCATGGCAACACTCTTTTCCACTCTTGTTGTTGGAGCAATTTTATTTTGGAATACCCTTGGACAAATACAACAGGCATTCTCTCTCCTGCCCACTACATCTCAGAATACATCAACCATAAGGGCTTCTTCCCCATTAGAACAATGAACATCTTGGACTAGAGGAGGCAGTTCACATACATCAGTGCTGGCTGGTTGGGCAAGGTCCACTGTGCCAGGATGTTTCACAACTTTGGCTTCCCTGCCTGATGGAGTTAGTAACTTTGTTCACAATGTTTTCAGGTGGCTGGATTCTGTAGACTGGGTGGGGGGCACAACCTGCAGCATGGGTACCACACATGGCACTGGCAGCCTTTGTGTGGTGTGTGACAGATCGGGGGGGGGAGGCAGGGGAGAAGAAAGCAAAGTAACAGACAGAGGGTGTGTCTACACAAGATGCTTATTGTGCATTAGCTTAATAACACTACATTGTAGCACGTTACAGCACAAACCATGCTAATAGCCTACTGCACAGCAAGTATTGTTAAATAACCATGTATTGGTGCTACTGCACAGTAACTCCAAGTACTGCACATTTTAGTTAGTACTTTATTAAGGAAGTACTAAATGTGCAGTATCTAAGGTGCATTCATTAATGTGTAGACATGCCTGCAGAAGGAAGCAGATCAGCAGGGGAAGGGGATCAGAGTGACACCCTGGGAGAATGTGGGACTAGTTTATGGCACACCTGCCAAAAAAGTTTGCTTTCCACCATTGCAGACTATATTATGCCCTGAGCTATTTAATGGCAATATGACAGAGCATTTATTTGAACAAAGCAGGGTAAGAGAAGAAGAGGTAAAGGATATGAGCAGGCTAAAGAAATGTCAGAGATGAGAACAGTTTTAGAAAGTATGAGAATGGTCAGAAGAAGTAGGTTTAAGTTTGTTTAGAGTGTAGCTAGATGTTTTAGATAAGCTAGAGCTTAAATAGGGAACAAAATAAATGATATTATAATTAATATTCATATCCCTATCAGGAACACTTTTTAAAAACCTTATTTAGTAAGCTGTTAATATTTAGCCAGGCAATAAAATACAAAAATCCAGGTCTACCTCAGGATTTTTGCTTTTTGGTCCTGAACTGTATTTCTTGCTGTACTGGTCACCTGCAGGTATACAAAATGAGTGGCTCTTAAAAACCTGGTTTTTGAAGCATGCATAAGACCTTTTTTTCCCCTAACAGGCTAACCACCTGTTAGAGGTATTTTAAGACTGTAGGATGTAAAGAATTTAAGACTAGTTCTTTCTAATAATAAGATCATTATTTTTTTAGTCACATTTTATAAATTCTAATAATTTGCTTGATATATTTTTGCCTGTACTGTTTTGTCCTCTATATCTTGTATGTAAAGTTGCAGCAACTTCACAAATGAATCTGTGGCTTAAGGACTGTTTTGGTTTCATTTTAAGTCACTCAATGAGCTGTGGTAGAGATCACTTTTAATTGGAAAACTGCCAATCACAATCTGTGAGTATTCGTTTAAAAAAAAAACCCAAAGTAAAACTGGCTCTCAACTTTTTTTTTTTTTAATTCCCAAAATACTTTTTGAAATCAACACAAGAACTCTTTAGCTACTGCAGCAGCAGCTGCTGCATGGCTGTAGTATGTGCTTTTCAGTACCTTTGACCTGTGAGGCAAGATGGAAGGCACTGGAGGTCCACCTGGATGTTTGAATACTACCTGCTCTGCTTTTTGTTATTTATACCAACATTATGCTTACCATCTGTGAGGCCCGCCCCAAGGTGCCAGTGCAGTCATTGCCAGCACAGAGCTGATGCAGGAACTGTGGAGCCCAGTGCAGCTGTTTGTAGTCTGCCCCCCGCTTGCTTGCTGCAGCTGCCCAGAGCCCGGGCTGGCTACAAACAGCTGCGCTGCACTTCGGAAGCCTGCCATCATCACCTCTGTGCTGGGAGAGGGGGAGACCAGGGCTGCGCTGCCTCAGGCCCTTCCCTCACCACCTGCTCTGATGCATGGGTGCCTGTGCCAGTGTGGAGCTGATGCCGGAGCCCCGCACAGCCGTTTGGAGCCTCCCGGCTGCAGCCACCCCGGCTCTGGGGAAGCTGCTGTCAGCTGGGAGCCCAGGCTGCTCCCAGCAGGCAGCTGGGACACTGTAAGCCCTGCTGGGAGCAGCCTGGGCTCCGTTGCTAGCAGCAGCTACCCAGAGCTAGGGCTGGCCATGGTGTGCCAACCAAAATGGCCTCGCGTGCCATGCTTGGCACATGTGCCGGGGGCTGCTGACCCCTGGACTACCAGACCAGGAGGATGAAGCTTTCTTCAACAGCTAGCAGAAGTTTCCAACTCATAGGCCCTAGATCTCATTGGCGATGCATCAGGGGTGCATGTGTACCCCCTGAGCTTGGCAGTGCACCCCCTGCAAAAAGCAGGGATCTGTGGGTGGTCCATGATCGCCTGTCAGTCCTGCCCCCACTGCCAACAGCACCACTGCTGCCGTCTGTGGGAGCTCACCACTGCCACACTCCCACCGCTGACAGCACTGCCACCGCCTGCGGGAGCTCACCACTGCCACACTCCCACCGCTGACAGCACTGCCACCGCCTGCGGGAGCTCACCATGCCCCCCAGCCTCCAGGGGCATGTGGCATTCATGTTAGTTCTTATGGGGGACTCCAGTCATCTTGATATCTGCTGGGAGGGCAATACAGCAGTGCACAGACACCCCAGGAAACTTGGAAAGTGCTGAGGACAACTGCCTGGCAGACATGTTGGAGAGGGCAATTAAAGGCTGTGCTCTTTAGCTGCTGCTCACAAACAGGGAAGAACTGGTCAGGAAATGTAATAACGGATGGTAACTTGGGCAGCAGTAACCATGAGATGATTGAGTTCAGGATTCTGACAAAAGGAAGAAAGGAGAACAACAGAGTAAGGACCCTAGACTTCAGAAAAGCAGACTTTAGACTCGCTCAGGGAACTGATGGCCAGGATGCCTTAGGAGGCCTGTCCAAGGGGGAAAGGAGCCCAGGAGATCTGGTAGTTTAAAGAAACCTTACTCAGGGTGCAGAAATCAACCATCCCAATGTTGAACATTGAAGCAGGAAGACTAGCAGGTATGGTAGAAGACCAGCTTGGCTTAGCAGAAAACTCTTCAGTGAGCTAAAACAAAAAGGGAACTTACAAGAAGTGGAAACTTGGACAAATAACTCAGGCATGCAAGGATGAAATCAGGAAGGCCAAAGCACAAAACTGATGCTACAGCTAGCATGGGTAACAAGAAGAGCTTAACTTAATTTTCTTGAATCTGGGACTAGGAGCTAGCTTTTACTTCCTTTTGTATGCCTAAATGGTGTTGTTTGTTTTTTTTAATTCTGTAGGGTGCCTATATGGATGCGCAGCCATATTCTAATTACAATGCATTGAAGCAGGCTCAGTTAATCAAGTCTGCTCCACATTCTAATTAGAACACTCTAGTAATGCCAGTGTCAAGTATATAAGCCCCTGCAGGTTTAAATATGGCCACTGGTGCTTTAACTAAAGGTTGTTGAATGAGCTTTAATTGAAGCATCCTGTGGCCATTTTTAAACGTGTGAGGGCTTAATACATGATGCTGCAGTGTTTTATTTAGAGCAGCTCTCTGGGAACCACTCTAATGAAAACACCCCCTCCCCATTCCGATCATGTGTTTAGTCACCCATACATTTTTGGCACATATAGGGCTATGAATGTATGTATCTGAGCATAAATCTGGGAAAACTAACTCCATTATATTATGAAAAAAGGGTGGAGCAGATGCTCCTACGTTTTGGCCTTAAGAGCAAAGTAGTTGGTGCACTTGCCTAAGAAGCTAGAGGCCCAGGTTCTGGGTCACACTCGTCCAGACAGGGTTCATAGGAAAGGGACTTTACAAGATCATCTGGCCTAGTCCCATGTTCAATGTGGGATTATCGCCGACTAAACCATCCCAACCAAGTGTTTGTCTAACCTGATACTGGAGATTTTCAGTGAAGGAGAATCCACAACTTCTCTAGTTAGTTTGTTCCAATGCTTGACCACTCTCATAGTCAGAATGTTCCTCCTAAATTACCAACCTCAAACTTCCTCTGCTGCAGCTTGAGGCCATTGCTCCAAGTCCTGTCCCCTATGGCTACAGAAAAAAGCCCATCTCTATGCTCTCTGTAATTACAGCATTTGAACCTGCATCTCTCCAACTTCCCTTTAGTGCTGGAACCAGTTCCTCACAAATTAAACATTATTCAGCTTGCCCCACAATGCAGGGCAAGTGCCAAAAATCCCCAGGTACATGACTGCTATTTACATATACAAGGAGAAACAGAATTCTTCCTTAAGTGCCTAATTTCAGTGGTTTTCAACCTTTTCTCATTTGCAGACTGCTAAAAACTTGAATGGAGGTAGAGGCCTCCTTGAATTGTAAGTGTGGGCCTTCACATACTTTTGATCAAAGCCATCTTTCATGGACTACTTAGTCTGTGGACCCACTAGCCTAATTTTTAGGCAATCTTACAATGCCTAAATTTAGGCACCTCAAATTCCTCTCTGGGTCTAAGAATCATAAGGAAGTACCACACATATTCAATCCAAAACTGGGTTTGCTACCCCCCACAATTTAGCATGGGGGGGGCAAACCCCTCATCTTGGTGTTAGAAATATTATTAAAAATGCATTATCAATAGCAGATTTAGGAAAAAAAAAACAAAAAAACAAAACACAGCTGCTACCCCTCCTTGTCTCCTTAATGGGAGAGGGAAGGGGGGGGTTGGAAATTGATGGGAAAAACCACCAAAAGCCCTTTGTACTAAGGTATCACTCCCTCTCTGTCCTGCAAATTTACTATCTCTTTGTTACACTAAATCACACTTTCTTTCATGACCCCACATTCCTAGGCTAAGATAAGAGCAAATGCCATTTTTGCCTTCAGGTTGAACCTTGAGTAACCTTGGGTCCCATCTACGCACGCGTGATAGCCTAATGCATATTAAGCCTACCCGCCCCGCATACTTAAGTAGTTAATTATAATGCACATGGGACGTATGAAGCGACATGTTTACATATATGTTTGTATGAACCGGAAATAAGTTGTAAAAATTCCTCCTTCTACACACGTGGTCAGGAGAGGGGGGATAAAAGCCTGCTAATGATTGTGCTCGGGGGCAGAGGGATTTGATCTTTTGTCTTCTCCCTCTGACCCTATTTGCAAATATATATCTTTTGTGTTGCTAATAAAGTGTGTCTGTAGCTGAAAGTTTTTTTCCACCTCCCGAGAAACGAACCACGATTTTTTTAATTCAACATTGGAATTGAGTACAAGGCAATGGAGGGACAGGCAGCTACTGCAGCTGTGACCCCAGCTCCAGGCCTGACCCAGGGTCAGGGCCAGAGTTACAGCTGCTGCCTGCCTCCCCGCAACCTCTTCTCCTCACATCCCCTGAACTCTCCTACTGCTTACCTTTGCTCTGGTACCAGCAGGCTCCATCCCCGCTCCAACCTAGGGCACAGAGCACAGCCCCAGCCTAGCCCAGTAGCAGTGGTGGCAGCAGTAGCTCCAGCTAAGTCCCAGAACTAGAGCCCCAGCTGGAGCTTCCAGGCTGCTGCCACAAGGACAAGCTGGGGCCATGCTCTTCCATGCTCCAAGCTAGAGCAATAAGCAGCAGGGGAAGGCAGGAGGTAAGCAGCTTTGTTTAGAATCCAACATACAGAAGGGTAGATTCTAAATACAATATACAGAATCTAATAATTGGCGGGGGGTGGAATCATCTTGGATTCAGATAAATACAGCAGGAGTAGAAGAGAGATCTAAAAGTTTAAGTCTGTCCCAACTATGCAAATAGTCCAATAAAAAGGTATTACCTACAAAAATCCTTGTTGCATATATTTCCTCAACTATCATGGCTACAACATCATTTGAACACTACCACTATAGAGGAAAAAGAGATTTGTTAATCAATGTCTCTTGAATCTAGCAGTTAAAGGTATTACCTAGAATTTGAAGGTAAGCAAATTTGGGCTAGGAATAGTATCTACATTTTTTTTTATTTGTGAGGTTAATGATCAGGAATCTTTAGAGCAACTTACCAAAGGCTGTAATTATTCTTCCAGTATGAGCAATTTTACAATTACTGGATTATTTTCTAAAGAATGAGTTTTATTTCAAATGGATTAATAAAGGGAAGTCCTATTGTCTATGTTACATAAACCCCCTTTCTTTACTGGATTATTATTCAAACGCTGTTCCATAGGGGGAATGTTTAACTCCATTATCGGCTTTTAAATGATGTCCATTGCTAGAGTTAAGTGCTTGTAAAACAAAACTTTTCTGTGAAAAACAAAATTAGATGAGAGGGTGGTATTACTTCAGTTTTACTGTTGAGGAATAGAGGCATAAAGAATAGTACCCATTAAATTTGTAGTGCCCAGTCTGAAATATATAAGACTTGCCCCTCCAAACATGCATACCACTTTATATGCTCAGTACTTGGCTAACTTTGTTTTGTGTTACAGCTGTGAGTGCCTAGCACTTTGAGGTAGGGGGATACAGCCCAGACTGCAGGGGTGTAAGTTGAACACTCAGAAAATAAAAGAACATGCAGCTAGTGACCACTTGAAAAGTCCAGATTAACAGCTAGCTCCACAGAAAGATTGATGCTTTTTGTCTGCCTTGACCATTTTTATGGGGCCTAGGTTATGCTGCAGGAGTGTTGCTAAGAAGAAGGCCCAAAGCCTGTTTCTGAATAATCACAGTGTGAACCTTTGACAACTAACTTGGTTAGCAAGTAAAGAGAACTATCAAAAAATTAAACAAAGCACAAGGTCTGAAAGGAGATAACGGAAGACCATACATTAAATAATCCATATACACTATATCATAATTTTATCTTCATCATAACTTTATAAGTAGTAGTGATTGATGTAACCAACTATATTAGATGCAGCCATAAAGAAAAAATACCATCCCACCCCACCCCACCTCCTGTTGCTGCAGAGCAGCATGCAACCCAAGGGCCTGAAGTTGCAAAGTAAGTTTAGATTGGATATCAAGAAAAACCTTCTTTGTTGTTAGAAAAGCAAGGTAGTGGAATAGACTGCCTTGGAAACCGTGAAATCTTTATTCTTGGAGGTTTTCAAGAAGAAGTTGGATCAGCATTATTCAGGGATGATCTAGGAGTGACTAATGCCTGGAGTACTCCAAAACAAGCAACAGCTAGCAGCTCAGGATTACCACCTATGACCCCTCCCCGACACCCCAAAGGGAATTTCTGTAAACAATGCTCATCTACGAGCATAGGAAAGAAGTCTTGTTGTTTTCCATTCTAGGAGCAGTGTTTGGGAGCAAGATGGGTGTACAGAGCCCAGATCACAAGACAAGGTCATGGGGCAGCCCCTGCTCTGTAGGGGGAGGTGTGTGCATGTGCAGGGGGAGTTGCCTGGGCACTAGGTCCTGGGGACCAGCTGGGGCAAGGCGAGGAAGGAGGGTGCAGGGGGCACATGAAGCAGAGCTCACCTGGGCAGTGCAGTCCAGTTGCCCCCAGTGGCACTCCACATTGCGCTGAGCCCTGCTCAGGACAGCCAGCTCCACGCTCCATCCCACGCCCACCGATCCTGGCCAGCAGGCAGAGTTTCTGGCAGGACTGCTTCCGGTACAGCTGCAGCCACCTGGCTGCTGGCTCCACTCTCTGCACCTCCAGCAATGGTTCCTGCTACATCACTCCCAGGAGTGGGGTAGGAGCCGACCAGCTGAAGCTTCTTGTGGGCCAGACTCACTTCACAGAGCCAGGTCATCTAGCTGGACATAAGCCTGGTCACGTAGCTCACAGGGTCTCCCCACATGTCCAGAATTTCAGTGGCATTGATAGTTGCCCCTCCCCTGGTACAAAATTTCTGGATCTATGGGGAGGCCCATGGGCCAGATAATATGGCCATGTATGCTAGATTGTTCCAACAGATTTGGGGGGTGGGGAGAGGAAAAGTCAGTTTGGACTACTCTGTGCACCCATGGACCAGTCCCATGCAGGATCTTGCCTACAGACTGACCCCATGCCACTTATCTGGCCTGCACAGCTAGAAGGTTGACCACACTGTGCTAGGTAAGCAGAGCAATGCAGTTTCAACTCCATACAGCACAAGGGAGGCCTATCACTCAGATCTCCTACTTAGTCAAGTGCCCTAACCACTCAGCTATCAGAGCTAAAACACAGGATGGTCCTCCTCCCCATTCTTCCCAGACTTATGCTTAGCCACATACATGCATAAGCAAGCTCAGTCTACACATACATACTTGTGTATCCACAGTAGGAAAGGCAGGGTCAAGAATATCCATATATTAAGAAAGCTAGTATTTATGTACATAGAGGGAAACAGAATTCCATTCACAGTCTTTAAGTGCACTGTATTATGCAGTTCCTCCCCCCACCACCATGGAACTCCCTTCCTCATTCATTAAAATCCCGATTCAACAATGTAATTATAAAAAAGAAAAATACTGAAGTTTATAGAAACAATATTTTTCCTTAATGTGATCAAATTATTTCTACAATTAAAAATTACATACTGCTTCTGCGAAGTTGGAACTTACCCTGGAATGTAGTGAGGCTCAGGAGTAAAGAGGCTGTGTCTCTGTGGAGCTGTCATTGCATTTGTAGTGGGAGGTCAGCTCACGCAAGGCAGATGCAGGATTGAGCAAAGTCAAGCAACACTGTAGTCAAGACAACCATTGTGAAGTTATCATAAACAGCAGCAGCATGGGCAAAAAACCCCACACTTCACAATTCAAAGAAAAACCAAGCCATGGAATTACTGTACCTACTAGTTTTCTGAACCAAGATCTATAAACGGACAACTGGGCATGGTGAGGTGAATTTATGCATTTCCCCAAATGCAAGTTAACTTAGTTGGCATCACTTATAACAATGGGAAAGTCCCCTTAACTACTAGTGTTCAACACCTTTACGTCTGTGTTAGGAGAGTGCCCCACAACCATTAGGCTATGATAGCAGGTTCCTTCAATTGTTCCTTGTTTTATATTACACAGTCATGGACTGAAAAAACAGAAATAAGCTTGGTAGTAGGGAAAAGAACCAAGGATCTTTTCCCTCCTAGGGAAAGTGCCTTTATCACATGGTAAACTTCCTTCTGCTTCAATAAGGAAAATGTCCTTATTTATTCTACTGTACAACAGTATTCTCCTAGAAGAAGGGAGATCTAAATTCAAGTCTGCTCAGGATAAGGACACCTTAAAATGTGAGTTTCCCACCTTTTGTGCAAGAGCTTTTAAACCACTAAGCCGGGAAATAACAAATACGAAAGCCAAGTTGGAGGGAACTTCGTGAAGTCACCATGGCCTTTGCTCAAGACAAGATCAACCACCCCAGCTGAGTGCATGTCTAACCTGCTCTTGAAAATTGCCAGGATAGAGTTTCCACGTGAGGAAGAAAGCTCGAGATTGTGGGCAGCACTACATTGTGTAGAGAGGAACACCTTTCTCCCAGCAGAAAACTGGTTCAAGTAGGGGATGGGGAATGGCACAGAAAGAGTTCTGGAAAAAAAGAAAGCTGAGAACATTTCTAACCAGGAAGCGGTCTCTCCTCCTACACCAACTTGAACAGCTTTATGCTTTTGTGCCAATATCTTAGTTTTTTGTTGTGTCCCCTCCCCGTGCCCCCAGGGAAAAGTACGAAAGCGCTGTACCAGCTCCAGTGGCCCAGGGCAGGCGGTCAGGGAGCCCTGCGGAACCTGCTGCTGGCACCAGATGCCTCCCACCACAGAACAGAGTCAGTTGGATAGTTCTAGCCATAGTACAGGAGCAGATCCACAGCGGGTATAGTGGTAGTCATACTCCTTTCATATCACACAGAAGCAGCAGCCAGGGACTTAGGTTGATCTCCTGATTTTTATTTATTTATTTATTTATTTATTTTTAGAAGAGAAGCATTATGTTGGCCCTTTTCTAGTCCCCTGGAATTTCACCCGTCTTTCACTATTGTGCAAATATCATTGCTAGGGGCTTTAAAGTCCCTTCTGCCAGTTCCTTCAGCACCCTGAGACAGAGTTCATCAGGCAAGTTTCACTTGAATTCAGTTAAGCCAATCAAAGCTATTACAGTTTCTTTCATTATCTTTGACCTCTCTCCTTCCTTGCCTATGCAATTTTGATTAGATGCTTAGTTGCCACTTACCTTTTTTGTGAAAAACAAAGCTAGAGTATTTGTCAAACAGCTCCTCTTTCTTTGCATCTTCTTCTGTTAATGGAACTCCTTGGCTTTTTAGCAGTTGATTTGGGAGCAGGGAGAGGGGGGCAGCACACAAGAAAACACTTTTCTGACCAAAGTATTTATAGAATCCAGTTTTCCTTAACTTCCTTTGTCAGGTGCAACTCATTTACTTCCCCGATTTTCTCCTCCCAAGTTCTTGCTTTTGCACAGTATGCTTTCTTAGAGACTTATGACCCAGTTGAGTCTTCCATACGCATTCTATATTCCTACCAAAGCCTGTTTAAGTTCTGTCTTAGGCAGAAAGCTCCTTTAGTGATCTTTCCCCCAAAAGCTATGCAGTTCAAAGTCCAAGGCCACTTTGGATGTGGAAATAGCTCTGGCCTATTTCCCGCATGCTTCTTTGTGGAGATAGTTGAGAGATCCAAGGGATTTACTTCTGGACCTCAAACTCTCCAACAACATTTCTAGCTGTACTGGACTCTGTGATCCAAATGCACTCCAACAGACCTCAGGCTATTTCTGATGCCTTCTTTAGGGTCTCCATTTTGGAGATTTGTAAAGCAGCAACTTGGAGTTTGCCCAAATGTTACTGAAAATGGTATGGGTGTGAGAGAAAATAGGAAGGGCACAAACAGAAAGAGGAGACAAGGAAAATGGGAGTGAGGGGGATGAGGGAGAAGAAAGAGAAATGGGTTGAAGACCCTGGAAATTCTGCCCTGCTCACCAGGAATGCAGAAAGAGAAATCCTGCCTGTAGGTTGCTGGGCAACATGGTCTCACTGATAAGAAGGACTGTGGTCACAAGCCCCTGTGACCATCAGCCAGGGCCAGTGCCCCAGCCACAAAGGCAGAGGTAGAAAAGCTCAGGCCCATGAAGATATTAGGTGATCCCTGTTTCTTCAACACCTTCATGACCAGTACTGCTAACAGTGACAGTCATTATATTGTGCTCAAGTAGAAGAACATTGATTAATCAAATATACACATTTGGGTATGTGCATCTATTCTCCAGTTCTCTAATATGCAAAAGGCCTTACCGAATTACCTCAGGTTTACAAAACATCTCGTCCCAAGGGCCTGATGCTATATAGAAGGCTTAAAGCAAATAGAAGTGGCCCCTAATAATTCCCTTCCCAAAGCTGGGAAAAGGACCATATGCAAGCCCAGCTCCCGGGCAGAGGGTAGATCAGACGCAGGTCTAGAGTGTATTGCCCTCTGGCTGTTTCCTGCTTCCTAGGGTGCGAGGCTGGAACATCAAAAGGAAGGCATGAGAGAGAACAGTTCTAAAAAAAAGTCTTACTTACCTGGGGGCCAGGCAGGGTCCTTCATGGCTCTAGAACACAGGGATCTTTCTCCCTTAGTGCAGAGTGGAGAACTGAGAATTAAGCCTTCAGGTCTCCTACTGCAGCAATTGTGATTTATAATGAATGTCCACATACATAAGGAAAAAGTCTGCCTTACTCAGGGCAGGTCTTCAAGGATAGTGCCAATCATGGGAGCAAGGTTTGTGGCCAATGCTCTCAGCTTGACTGGATTAGCCTACTGAGCCTGGTTCTGCAGCAAACTCTTCCGATTTACCTGCAGCAGAGCAAGAGCTACATCTACAGGTGTGACTGTTTGCCTTGCTCCTCTCCCAAGATCCTGAGACATGAAGAGTGCCTTCCCATATAGGTAAAACAAATAAGAAGTTTGTGTATAAGCTGCCAAACTTGAGTAGCTTAGCTAAGACTTTGCTTCTGATGCCCCTGACTGCAGCAGCTGATTTTGTCCACATACATTTTTGAAGGTGCCTGGCAGCCCAGCTAGGCTTCTCAGAAGCAAGCTATAAAAGGATCGTCTATGCTTTAGGCAAGGTGAATATAAGCATTGTAATGGGTGCCACCTGCAAAGATGGATCTGGGGCCCTCTAGCAGTCACTCCAAGACTATTTTGCATTCTGACTTACTAGGGTACTGCCCTGTCTTTGCCTCCCAAATTGGTGTTATCAATCTTAGCTTACCCCCACACCAACCAGCTTAGCCTAGAGTACCCTTTAACCAGGCATTCTTAATACCTCCCTACTGCCCTGCAGAAGTCTTCCCCCATACCTCATGGCTAACACAGACAAAACCATCAAGTTGTTACAAGTAAGATGACCAACCAACTCTTGCCCCTCTCAATCCGGAAAGTGCCTAACACATCCAAAGCCACCACTGCTAGTTGGCTATCCTATATCAGCCTCTCAAAGCTACCTTACTGCCTGTATTTTGTAGCCCCCATTCATCAGCCTAGAGCCTTCCCTCAAAGGAGCTCTGCTCCACACTGTGATCTAATTCAGACAGACTATCATAGATTCCCAAGTTCTCCTTATCCTAGTGCTTCAGATAAATTCTTCCACAACCCCAGCCTAGGCTAAACTGACTTCTCAACCCAAGAGCCAGGCTCATATAGCCCCTAGGCTTCACTTCTGGTCACCTCTCCCTCTTATGATAAAGCACAGGAGTTCCTCAGTAGGGCTGTGTGAAATGTTGCTGGCTGTTTCATTTCAACACTGTTTCGACTCATTTCAAGGTTGAAACAGCAAAATCAAAATGAAACAAAGGACTGCGAAACAGCCTAGATACAAAACAATGCTAGTCAAAATGTTTTGACCACAGCACTGAGGAAAAGAACTCAGCCCAGCTGGGCTGACTTCCCATCCCCAGCGCTAGATGGCATTGAGGTCCAGGAGTCAGCCCAACTAGGCTCCTTCCCATCCCCAGTGCAGTCCAGCCTGGCTGACTCCTTGATCCAGCATGCTCTAGGCTGTTTTACACAGCCCTATTCCTTAGTAGTAGTCTGCAGGCTTTTATCTCAGCTGTATGTGGCTTACTTGCTCTCTACCGGTTGCCTGCAGGAGTTGCCTCTTTTTAATCAAGTGAAATAGACTTCACCAAATGGAGCAGATCAGCAGTGCCATGATGTGTACAGCATAGCTGATCCACTTTGTTAAGCAAAACATAAGTTATCCCTGTCCTTGATGGTGTGGGATATGTGGGTGATGTGATCTCCCCACTTTCACTGCTGCCCCAGGCCTGCACTATAGGTCTGAAGCAGCTGGGAAAGATGCTTCCACTATCTGCCAGCCCCATGGGACTGGCTGGGTTAGGAACACCCTGTCCCAGGTGGAGATTTCCAAGCAGGGAAGCCTTTTTTCCACTCCCCAGACCCATTTCACAGGTCTGGGTGAGCAGGGAAAGGGCCACAAAGGTCTGCTGCAATAAAGCAGCAGAATCTATTACTACTTCTTCTTGTGCCGCTGGTGTGGTACCTGTCATGTGGTGCAACAAAGGGCAAGGACATCTATTTGTGCTGCCTTAAAAAAATGTTAGGCAGCACAAATGAGACTATGGACAGGTAATATCTATCTCCACCCAGAGGAATGCCTGGTACAGAAGCCTGTTACAGCATCTTGATATGAAATGTCACTTTTCTCCCCCCCAGGTTATAAATGGCACCAAGTGCTACGACCAGGATGCCTATGCTCAGGCGAACGGAGGAAATGACTTTGCCCTTATGGGTCCTGCTGTGATAAGGCACCTTTCCATGCAGTCCGGCGGAGGGAGGCAAGCCCTGCTCCTGCATGAGCGAGTGAACCGGTGAACCTGAGGCACGGGGGGAGATCGAGGACTGGGGACTTCGGCGCAAGGCGGGTCGCTCCGGTCTCTAGCAGACAGCGGCGCCCAGCGCGGGACCTGGGAGCGCATGCCGCCCGGGGCGGATCGCAGGGCGGGGGGGCTCGGGCCGGCAGCTCCTCGACGCAGCCTGCAGGAGGGCGGCGACCGAGCTCCGGCCCCCGCTCGCCCCGGGGAAGTCAGGCCCGGCTGTCAGGGCGCCTCGGCAGGGAGCAGCGCCCAGGTCTCCCGGCCGCCCTTGGCGCTGCCCCGAGGGCCAGCAGCTCCGCCCCAGCCGCGAGGGGCCTGCGGCCGCCCCGCCCCGCGGCCTGTCCCTGCCGAGACGCCGTAGCGGGGCGGGCGTTGTGAGCGGCGCCGCCGGTGAGTAGCTGCGGCCGGGCCGGGGCCGGGGACCCCGACGCGGGACGGCGCACCACAGCGGGGCCGGGCTGGCCCTGGCGCGGCCGTGGTTTTGTTGCTCGTCCCGGGTCCGAGCCTCCCGCGAGGTCTCCGCCAAGGGGCCCGAGGGGGCAGCGCCCGCGGAGCTGGGCCTTGTTCGCGCGGCTCCTGCGGGGCTCCCGGCCCCGCTGTCCGCAGTGCTCCGCGCTCGGGGCCTCATGGAGAGGACTGGAAGCCGGGACGGGGCTGGGCGCCAGCGCCCTGCGGCCGAGAGTGTCTTCTCCACGGAAACGAGGACTCCGGGCTTGGGGCGGGGGAGCTCGTCACAGTCACCGAGGAGCAGAGCAGCAGGCGGCTGATCTGGCAGAGGCTGCTTCGGCGGCTGACAGGCGTGACACTTGTGGTGCGATACAGGCTGCTTTAGCGCCACACAACGCGGCCGTGTGTGCGCTCGGGATGTTTGTCGTGTTGCCTAATCTTTGCTGCAACAAGACGGACAGTGCTTGGCCCTTCCTTCCCTTCAGAGGAAGGGAGGGAGAGCAGTTGGTCCCCTAAAAGCCTTCCCTGCAGTGACCTGTCGGGGAGCCCTGCAAGGGCCAGCTGTTGCTGTTCCTACCAGGTGGCAAAGGTGACAGAAGAGCAGCAGGGGCAGTCCCGCTCACCTATCAAGTCAGGGGCAGGCAGTTATGTGTGCCCACAGGGCACAGCCGTCACCACCAGCCCCGACCCCAGCCCTGGACTCGTCCTGGCTGGAACAGACCAGCCAGAGCTCACACAGGCAGCCCTCAACCCAGCCTGCCCTGCGCCTGCTCCCAGTGCCCGCCCACCCCGAGCAGGGGCTGTGGCCAGGCAGAAGCTGCTGCTTGTCTGGGAGAAAAGCGGCCCCTCCCCCTCACCACTGCCAGGCCCTTCTCGCTGCAGCCTCCCAGAGTTCATTCCTTGGGCGGCGTTGCAGCTCCTCTCTGCCACCATTGCCACTGCCTCCAGGCTGCCTGGCAGGGCAGCGGTGGCGGTGCAGAGGAGCTGCAGGACAGCCCAGGTGTGGGCTCTAGGCAGCAGTAAGGGCCTGGCAGTAGCAGACTAGCATGCCAGGCAACAGCTTCTGCCAGGCTACTGCTCAGCATGGGTGGGTGAGTCTGGAGCAGGCACTAGGCAGGCCTGGGTCAGGACTGTGCGCATGGGTTCTGGCTAGTCAGGAGCTGGTCTGCTCATTTGGGCCAAGCCTGGAGCAGGTGTGGGGCAGGCTGGGATGGAACTGTGTGTGCTGGTCCCACTGGGCTGGAGCCAGCGGCAGCAGCAGCTGGAAGGAGCTGCCACTGCCTGGGCTGCCTATAAAGTAATTCTCCTTTAGCAAAAAATTCAGAACAACCACAACAGGTCAGAATTCTTTTAACACTATGAATTCCTGTATGAAGCTTCTAGGTTTATGTTTGAGTCTCATTTGCGCACCCAACAGTGTTAAGACTGCATGGCTTCTTGGTACCCATGAAAGGATCTCAAGACACTCCAAGGTACCATGGTACCCAGTTTGAGCATCAGTGTCGTAGTCTGTGTTCCAGTGATACTGGGAAGAATCATATTGCCACTCTGAACTTCCTTTTGCCTCCAGAAAATAAAGAGTCTATTTCTGGAAGTAGGCAGTAGATTCTAGTTAAGAGCGGTCTCGGTTTGCTTTCTGATATTGCATCAAAGATGGATATTATGCTTATCTGGTTTTTGTCCTTTTTAGATAAAGTTTTGGCAGTGGCAACCTTGTAGAGGGCATATCGCAGAGCCACCTGCACTAATCTAGTTGGGAAAACTGGTCGCATTTGGCAAGGAACACCAAAAGAGAATGCAGCAGATGGATAGCAGTGCATGTCCCACGTGCATGATGTTTTTCTTTTTAGTGTTCAACTAGATCTGTATTTGTACTGCCTGTTGATCTGTCAGGCCTTTGCAAAAACTGAGCAGCTAAACAACATCCTTTGCTGATGGTAGTTTTTTGCCACGCCATCTTTTTCCATTCTGTCTTTCAGGAAGTTATTAGACCTGTCGATAACAATGGCTCTGGCAGTAATCTACAGACACTGGCTTCTAATGTTTTCAGGCTGAGAATTGGCTGTTTGCTTCCTGTAGACTTAACAAGTGCTTGGTCACCGTGGCAGCACCTCACCTTTTTATGGTGTTCCTATCACATTTCCTTAATGCTCCTCTTATGGTGAGGGGAGCAAGGAGAATACTTGTCCTTAGAAAATCTAAAATACTCTACAATGTTGGTGGTTTCTTTTCAGTTTTCTTCACTGTTTCAAAGCATTCTGATGGATTAGAATAAGCCAGTACAGCTCTGGAAAAAGTGAATTGGATTCCCTGTTTAGAATTCTTTGAGCTGTTTCGGCATTAGCAGAAGCAAGTTTAACATTGCCTTGCGTGTTTAGAAAGCTTGCATAGTACAGGCTACCATGTGTAGAGTTTGAAAGGTATGCAGTGTTTGTACTGCAGTAGTTTTGTTCTTCAGTTCCTACCAGAATCTCAGATAAAAGCCACTTTGTGGTTTTAGTACAGCCTAACTTTGAATTATTTGTAATGTGGTTTTTAGATAATACTCTAGTGGAGTGGGTAGGCAGTTCTCCAGTTTTCCTTTCAGCTACCTTCTGCACCTGATATGGTACTGTCTACAACAATGAAGCATATACTTGCTTCATGCTACCTATACCTTTGCTGTATCCCTCTGCTCCATTTCTTTAGAACATAAAAACAGTGATGTTTATCAAGTATTTGCCCTCAAGGGAAGATTATAATGATTTTCCCCCAATGTGCTGCTTGCTCATACATAGGGGATGGCTTATAATTGATGTCTAGAGTACAGCCAGCTTGCAGATCTGTGCTTTTTGACACCTGCCTTTTTAAACACCTGGGGTGAAGGGTAGAGGACTGTTTTAGTCTCTGATTTGTGTGCGTGATGCACTCAAATATAGGAGGTATTGCTTGAAGTGTCTTGCTTCTGTGTTCTAGTGATCTTGGGAAGGCTCAAATCTTCAGATAAGTGCTAGGTTTTAACTTTATAAACATGTCACATCTATTTCTTTTGCAGCTAAATGAAATTCTGTCTCTCAAAGCCTCTGAGTAACCTCGGCCCTCCCATCTGTTTTGCAACCATGGACATTCTGCTGTAGTCACGTTCAGGCTTCTTTGTGTCCTCCCCCGTCTTGCTGCCTACACCAGCTCCTGCTTGAAAAGTTAGCAGATAGAAAAGCTGTTGGGTATCAATATACTTGTATCAAAGAACAAGTAGAGAACATTGCCATGTCCAGCGTGGGAATATTTTATCTTAGTACTTCATTATAAGGCTGTTCTGCCTACCGCCTTCAAAGAGAGATTTCCACAGGGGGCTTTGATGTATTACAATAGCCCTACCCCAACTCATTAGCTCAGAGGAGGGCAATTATCTTGGGCAAAGGGCTGCTTACTGAATTTTGACAAGCCGTTGAGGGGAGAGGCAGCCAGGGGCAGATAAATATTAATTTTCTAAATTTTTTAGGAGCCCTGTAGGTCGGATAGACTGGCCTGGCGGGCTACATCTGGCCCACAGGCTGCATTTTGCCCACCCCCGCATTAGCTCCAGCTGTAACTCAGAATGAAGCTTGCCTGGGAGATTCTATGTTGCTGCAGCCTGGAACATGTGTGGTAGAATGGGTTGGAGAACAATGGCTGGTACTCTTGTGGATTGATTCAGTGGCCTGGGATAGATGCTGGGAAATATTGAATTACAATGTGTTGTGACAACTGTCTCACTCTTTCCTGACCCTCAGGTGAGATTAAGGTCAGGTTTAACTTACTACTTAGTTAACTTTCCAGTAACAGAACATTCTGCATTTGGTTTCAGCTTTGAGTGTAGTGGCTATTCTCACGGCTGTGAAGAATGACGTCAAGAGGTGCTGGGACAGCCTTTGTCCGGAAGAACTACAGGCTGAGTACTGAGCTGGAAAAGCCTAAGGTTACAGGTATGAGTCGCATGTGTAGATGCTGTTTGGGAAGAATGCCAAACTGTTTCTAGAATGACCTGTGGACAGAAGTAGTTAAGTGTTCCTATTCCACACTGGGCATCTTCTTCCTTAATTCCACTTACTCATCTGTTGATGCCAAATCCTAGTCATAGCCCCAACTTTCCATGGGGAAGTTAACTCTATTTAAAAGCAGAGGTGAACTGCAGTGGTGCCAAGTATTCAAGTGTCTGAGCTAGATGTTGCCTTAGTGCAAAAATTACAGGCTGGAATTGTGCAAATCCCCTGTATAGACAACAACTGTTAAGGCACTTAAGGATCTTCTCCCTGGGGACACCTTGTGAAATTTTGTGTTTTGGGGAGGGCTTTTGATCAGACTAGAGGGGTAGTGGTTGACAGTATCCCACATTCCAACAGCTTCTTAGAGCAGTTCACAAATATCTGCAAAAGCTTTAAATGACACCAAGAATGAATTGTGAAATAGTTGGAGACCTCTTACCCATCCCTGAAGGAGGTCACCTCAGATCATCTTTACTTCTGACTTACCATCGTTCATTTTGTTTTTTCTGTTCACTGTAGGAATAGTGAATAGCAAACTGCTGAATACCTATCTGCATCGTGTCTTTCCCAGTGCTGATGGGAGCCTGCCAGCAGCAGCTTACAGGTACTAGACTCCTGATCCATTTAATGGCAAGTGAAGCTGTGCCTGTGATCCTAACATATAATGGCGTGTTTAACTGATAGGCTCTTTCCAGAGTCCCTGTGTGACAGGGCCACGGTGATGCTGGCACCAAGACAACCAGATCAGAAAACAGCATTGTATTGCAGAAGTGATTTCTTTGTTTCATATTTAATGGCTTCTCAGACAACTTGGCTTAAAGGGCTTGATTTTCAGAATTGTGCATGTATATTTTGGCCACAGCTTACTTACAGACATACTGTAAATTTGGTGATTGCATATATACATGGCTGGCTGGGCATTTATTTGATCATTTGTGTGCAAGTTTTCCTAATTTGTTTATGCAGTGGCAGTAATTTAAAATACAAAGTGCAGAAGTCATGAAAGCTAGGCATTCAGTACCTTTTAGTTAGATATGATGCTAGATTGTTATACTTAAATGCTGTGACACTTTCTATAGCAATAATCTTTTCTTCTGCTGCCTTAGCAGTAAAATATGGTGTATTGCCCTTTTTGTTACTAGATATCATCTGAAGGAAACTGTGAAGAACAAAAGTAAAGCTAGACCCCAAATTACAGTGTTGATTTTCCCTTCCCTGTTATGTTTTCGAGTTTGTTTTTATGTTTATGTGTAAGAATCCCTTGCATTCTGTCTTGCAATTGCAGATCATGTCACTTCAAAGGTGGTGAGATTGGTGGTCAGTGGGCAGCTGTATGAAGAATTCCTCCTGCTGGCTGTTTGTATTTAAAGAACTGCTGGGTTCACATTTCACATTCTGTACTTAGATTCTGAGCTCATAGTTGAGCTTTAGTGCTGCTAAAAATTGCTTTTGACCCATTTGCTTTTGGCAAGCAGACATTATAGGGGAAGATCTGTCATGTTACTTTGCCACTAGCTATCCCAGCCAGTGTGCACTGGAATGTTGCATTTGCATGTGTGTTCCATTTTCAGAACTATGGGTTCCTTTGTCTGCTGATTTGAGCCTTAAGAACATAGGGACGGACAGGCAGGGAAAGAGGATGTGACCCAAAAATGGCTTCTGTTTGGCCAGCCCTGTTCTGCATTTGAGTTGAGGTGTGTAAGCCTGTTACCTGAACCCAGGTGTTAACACCTCTCATATTTCAGCTAATGCAAGTTGCCATGCTGGAAGAGCTTACATAGTTTGCGACTCTAGCCATGGTCTAAACTAGTGCTTAGTAAGTGTTTTCAAGCAGTAGGCAGAAATGATTCAGCTCATGTCCAAGGTGGGCTGGTTCAAGGACCTGGCAGCTGCTGCCACCACTGCATTTCCCTGTCATCTGACTGCAGTTTGGGCAAAGTTCCCTCTGTCCAGCCACAGTGTGGACAAAGCCCCCTACCACTAGAAAGTCACTAAAGTCTCCTGTTTCCGTGTGCTGGATCCAGTGGCTCCACACACAAGTATAGCAAGTACTTTCAGTGCCAGGAACAGCTGTGGGGGAGTTGAGGGGGAAAACTGTGTTGATCACCAGAAAGTGATGCGGGAGAGGAAGAAAAGGCAGAATCTTACCTACTAGAGCTCTCCTCATTTGAGTGGCAGCTGCTACTGCTGCTGCTGTAGCTGTATGAGCTCAGACTGCCACTGAGGGACAGGCAATGGTACAGGCTCCCTGGGGGGTTCCTTTTGGTGCTGTCTGCCCTCCCACCCTTGGGAGCAGGGCTGTGCTTCCCAGGGCAAAACCTTCCGGGGGGGATGATGTTATTCCCTCTCCACCCCCGAATACACTGCTGGGCATAGGGCTGCAGCTGCTGGGTTGTTCCTGCTGTGGCAAAGAATTCTGGGAGGAGGGGCATACCCTGTAAGTTGGTGCCTGGGGTTGGTGCCCAGCTTGACTAGCCATAGCTATGTTGCTGGCTACATGGGCACTGGCTTTAACTATGTATGGAAGAAGGTTCCATGAGGCTACCTCATTACTCTCCTCCAGACCTTTTCTTAAACTCTTTTTTGTGATATCTGCAAAGTCTTGATCATTCTTAAGTAGCAGTCGGCACATCAGTGGTTTCTTGTGTCAACCAGCATTATCTTATTGTTTACTTGTTCCCTCTCATCTGTCTGTCTCTCTATCTGCATAGCTCTATTGTCTCTCCTTATTTATTCATGTTGTAAGTTTCTTGGGCAGTAATCTATTTCTTAATTCTTTGTGTATCCCAGTGGTTCTCAGCTCACACCTCAGAAAATGTCAGCCTTAGTTTTCATTTTTTCTGAACTACAAAATAATAACAAGAAAGCAATTCTTCTGTTGCAAAGACCTCAAAGACCACAGGAGGCCAGAATGTTTTAACATTATGGTTTCTTATCTGAAATCTCTGGGTTTATCTTGTGGCTCATGTATGCATACTTAACAGCCCTAACATTGTGTGGCTTCCCATAGTACCCTGGAAAGGATCTCAAGACACCCCAGGGTACTTCTGTGCCCTGAGTGAGAATCACTAGTGTATACAGTGCTTAGTCTGTGGGGTTCTCATCTGTGCCAGGGGTACTATACTAATGCAAAAATAAATGTTAATAATCCAGCTGACCAGTTTTACATTACTCCTTATATGGGTTTCTCCTGAGCCCAGTTGGCAATCAACAAAAAGATCTGAGAGTCTTCTGTATGTCAGCTACTTTCTGTGCAGATACTATTCTTATATGGTTCAACATTTGACCCTGCCTCACCTTGGGCAGCAGGTTCCTTGGCTTAAGCTACATAACATAACACAAGTAAATGTAACTTACAAGTAGCAGTGACAGTGAAAGGCAATGTGAGAACACTGGGGAAGCTCTGATTTTGCAAGGCCTGTAAGGCTTGAACTCTTTAAAATGTGGGGAATTGGTGAGTCCTCTGAAAGGTTCTTTTTCCTTTTCAGAAAACCCCTGACATTCCAGAACCTGC
Organism: Crocodylus siamensis; assembly: GCF_052110815.1. Classification (NCBI taxonomy): domain Eukaryota; kingdom Metazoa; phylum Chordata; order Crocodylia; family Crocodylidae; genus Crocodylus; species Crocodylus siamensis. The sequence goes on along the minus strand of NC_143405.1, from coordinate 27,274,264 downwards.
AGGAGCACCTTGATCGTTTGCTAGCAGAGGACAGTGGTTCTGATGATAGTGGAGGTAGGAGATGCTGGGTGTTTAGTCCTGTTAAAGATTCCTTGTGTACTGCTGTAGTGGGGGAAGGAAGGTATCTCATGGGAGAGTTTCTTAAATGAGATTCATTCCTTACTTGCTTTCTTTGCTTCTAATCTTTCATCTTGCGATATCCTATGTATTAAACACTTGTGGGCTAACCATATGGCAGGTCAGTTTATAATTGTAATAGCCATATTTCCTTATGGGGAGGCAATTGCAAAGCAATGGACTTCTTGTTTAGTGAGGTCTGGTTTGGGTAGAGATTGGACACTTCTTATTACAATGACATAGCACGTCTTGCCAGGAGAAATGGTGTGTTCCATTCTAATTGTGGAATGCCATGCTATGTTGATAGAAGAAGAATCCAGAGAATGACTCATTTTCACCATTCTAATTGCATTCCCTCTGAGCCCTGACCTACTGCCTGTTGGATTTTATCCATTCTCTTAGGAATTTGTTTCTTTGAGTTGGGCAAGTATTTGCCAGAGCAGCATTTCTCAACCCGCGAGTTGCAAGAAGATTTTAAAGGGTGGTGGGAAAGTCTGAGGGAAATACTGCAAGGCTGCATGGAGGGAGGAGGGTGCGGGGTGATGAGCATACAGCAGGGCAGCATAAAGCAGTGGCAGAGGGAGGAAGGGGGCCAGATGCAACAGCTGGAGGGAAAGGAAGGAGAGAGAGATGCACACTGTGGGTCCAAACTGGGTGTGGGTCAGGGCAAGCTGATAGTTATGCTGTTGGGTCCCATTGTGAAAAAGGTTGAGAACCACTGTGCTAGAGCATATTCAGACAATGCCGCTAAAGAAGGGAACATTTTGCACCTTGTGCAGTTTGATCTGACCTGTGCCTGTTGATTTGACTTTGTTTTTTCGGCAGGGGAGTAGGGGGCTTAACCTCATCTCTAAACTGTTTGAAACCACTTATTGCCCCTGAGACTGTAAAGACAAATGTGTCAGGTATTGTGTAAAAATTGGCTTGTGAGCTGGCTGCTTCTTGGCTAAATTCTGATAATACTAGTGACACTACTTTACTGTTCCTACTCAATGTCAGAATTCAGCTCTAGTTTAGCCAATAGTGTCCATTCAGTTATTGTATTCTAAATGCACACAGCATTCTCTGATTGGTTTTTCTGCAACTCTCATTTCAGATCAGATAGTAGATGGGCGCCTTGGGCCTCCTACTGTGGTGTTGGACCACACAAGTGGTTTTGAAGGGCTCCTGCTGGTTGATGATGATCTTCTTGGGGTGAGTGTGACAAGGGGCACTTTGTAGAATGGATCTTTGTGGCTTAAAGTGTGCTGTCTTTGGGCCTCTTACAGGAATTTCCTCACCCCAAATCCCTGTTGCCATCCTTTTGGTGTGTAGCGATGATGCTCTTTTTTTACTCAAGGGGGAGTCTCTAGCATCTTGAGTGAAACAGGCTCTCCTGGAGAAAAAGTTCTAGCAGTGTCTTAAAGCTGCACTCCTTGGTGAGCTGCTTCTGCTTTCATCTTACTTCACTATATGTTTTTTTTTAGAGTTTTGAGACTCTGAAGTTGTTCTAAGTTGTTTCAAAGTTACCTCAAGATTTCATTGCATTTTTGCCTGTATGCTGTATTACCTTGGTACTGCTAGGTAAGTTGTTGAATGTGTAAAGAAATCAAAGACAATAAACAGAACTGCTGGATATGCAAAGGTCTAAGGTCAGCAGGACCAGGACAGACTGTTCCTTTCTCCCTCTGATCAGTATTCTTGTTCTTCCCCCTGGGCTCCTAGGACCATTCCTTTCCCCTTTATCCTGTGATCCATCAGGGAGAAGCTACACCGGTGCACTTAACTTGTCCTTACATTTCCACTATCTCTTTGACCAGATGTCCCTGCTGCTCCCATTTGACTTCCAATTACTGTAGCTTTTGTGTCCCTCACAGACTCTTTCAAAGACTAGATTGATACAACCTAGTGGTAGTTAGCTCCTCTGGGCATTTATAGATGTTGTCCAGGAGGTGGCAAGGGGAGGGGCGCTTTGATTAGTGCAGCTCCAAGAGTCGCACTAATTAAAAGCACCTGGAACATCATCTGTATCAACATTACCATACTGAAAAATGGCATTGGGGTGCTTTGAACTAAAGCTCATCAAACAAAATTCAGTTTAAAGAGCCCCACCACCATTTTTCAGTGCAGGGATGCTGATGCACATGACACTAGAGTGTGCTGGAGCATGGCAATTACTATCCTCTAGCAGACTTGATGAATTGAATCTGCTCTGATGCACTGTAAATACAGCGCGTCGGAACAGCCTCCCTGAATGTGTATAGGAGCCCTCTTTCTCCAACGTTGCCTCCTTGTACCCTGGTCTCATTCTAGGGTATGAGCTCCTGTGCCTACATGCTCTCTTGCTCTTTCTCAGGGCTTTGCTGTTCCTTGCTCTCACAAGGGAACATGCCCTGGTCTTCTCTCAGCCGTTCTTGCCTCTCTGTTCACCATCTCATTCCCTCTCTTCCCCTGTATTAACAGCTAATTCTCAAATCAAACCAAATTAACATAAGTAATTTCCCCTTTAAAATGTTTGCCTTGTCTGCTCTGGTGACGTTCTTTTAGCGTCAGGAGAATTTGCAGAGGGCAATACAGTAAATAGGGTGGAATCACTGGCCAGCTGTATTGAGCCTGTAGCCTATCTAACATTTAGGTATCTGTCCCTCTTACACTCAGCAGTGCTTCCCCTTTTTCCTTGCAGGAGCTGCATCTGTATGTTCTCATTTGTTAGGAACCAGCTTCCCCCACTGGGCTGTTATCCCACCAGCTGAGCTCTGCATTCATTTGACTATAACAGGCACTATGGACTACACAAACCTAGATCATCTAGATCAGGGGTTTTCAACCTTTTTTGATCAGTGTACCCGTGGTGGCTGGATGTGGAGCAGTGTACCCTCAGTGGCCAGATGAGGGGCAGGGTGTGGGGAGTGAGTAGGGGGAGTGGCACACGGCCAAACATGGAGCGGCAGCAGCTGCTGCACGCGAGCTTTCTTCACCCCTCGCATCCAACTGGGTGGCCAGTGCCTGCATGGCAGCATGGGATGGTGCGTGGCGGCGCTTCGTCCCCACTCGCCTGTGTGTACCCCCTAGGGCCTTCCCAAGTACCCTCTGTTGACAACCCCTGATCTAGATGGCTCTGGACTAGCTGCTGCTAATGGCTCTAAGTCTGTTTCTGGGATCCTGAGAGCCTAGACACTGCCTTTTCTAGCAACTCTCTCCCATTTGAATTGGCTGCATTCACTGGGACAGTCCATGGGAGATGGAGGGCTAGGCCAAAGGAAGCGGCGGTTTTGTTTAGCTGTAAAAAAAAAAAAAAAAATTGTTTTTTTGTTCCTTGGTTCAGGTGATTGGCCACAGTAACTTTGGCTCCATCAGGGCCACAACCTGTGTGTTTAAAGGTAAGAAATGGGGTGTGGAAAAGTGGGGCATGGAGAGAATGATGTGGAAAGAGCAGAAACCTACAGAAGCTATAGTAGGTTAGACAGCTTGAGAGGTCAAGGAGTTGGGGATATACTGCAGCTTCAGACTGTAAATGCTTAAATTCCTCCAGCTGTTTCTTGAGGAACAGAAGGATGATTTTGGAGGGATTGGGTTTGACCTGGTGTTAACTCTCCAAGACCCACCCTTTTCTCTACTGCATTGGTAGTATAACCATATCATTTTTGTAGAGATGTGCTTTGAGCTAGTATAAACTTGCCCTTGTTCCTCTGTGCTACTTCTTTTAGGGAAATGGATCTACGAGGTGCTCATTTCCTCCCAAGGCCTCATGCAGATTGGCTGGTGCACTCTCAACTGCAGGTTTAATCAGGAGGTATGGTAATTGCTCAGCATAAGGCAGAACTGCCCTCAGCTTATTCTCCACCTTAACATGCAAGCCAGGATGAATGCAAGTGAGCTGTAGATCTCTTCCATAGAGACTGGTCCTAGCATACTATTCCCTGGAGAGGCCATACCTAGTATAAAAGAAGAGATCTAAAAATCTGTTTCTGTTGTGCATTTGGTGAATTCTGGTGCAGTGACTGAGCCTTGTAAATCTGTCAGGTGTATGCTAGGCTCTTGCTTGATAGTCATGGGTACAGCAAATATTGTATTTCCATGTACATAGGACTTTTCTGCTGTTCCCTCCTTTAGTATCTTGGTAGCAAAATCTACAGGTCCTATGGAAACATTACTGGCATCTGTAATATATATGGCTCTTTCCAGTGGGTACTACAAGGCCTGGTAGAAGTACGCCCTTGCTGGAGGGTCTGTCCTTCTTGTCCTGGCCATGTCTTCTTTAAAGTTGCTGCACCTGTTTATCAGTTGATGGGCTGACCTGCAAGTTTTCAGTATTTACTTCTTGACGCATGATTCTTGAGAAGAGGTATATATGGGAGAAGATGTAGAGCAGCATAACATGGTATGCTGGTAGAGTGCTGAGTGCATATTTGTTAGTGTTCTTGTTTTGAGTTAAGGGTCACTAGGATGGAATGTGTTTTTAAAGGAGAATATTTGGTATGTAGGAATGTAAATACCACTGAGAGAGGATCTTTGCAGATACTGCTGAGGTGCAGGAAAGTGCACCCTTTTTCTTTTCTTCCCTCCCAGGGAATGATTGGTGAGACCTGTTAAATCAGATTTATGGGGAACTTAGGTGAACTCCTAAAATTTTGGTTAAGGACTCTTCTTCCTCCAGTGTATGCCGCTGAGTGCTTGAGGGTGTGTTCTCTCTGTCCTGTATCTACTCTCCCTTGTGACTGCTGCTGCTGGGTGTGAGGTGCTGTCTCTGCTTCATGTTCATAGTTCATTATGAATCTTTTATCTTGGGGTCTTCTCTCTAACACAGGAGGGGGTTGGAGACACTCCAGACTCATATGCATATGATGGAAACAGAGTACGCAAATGGAATGTAACCACCACAAACTATGGCAAAGTAAGTACCTCCCCCGAGTCATTTCTGGCTCTGAGAATGCTCAAACCTTTACTCTTGAACCGCTGTGACTTTGGAATTGAGCTTTATCCAGCTGCTATTATGCTCTGGACATCAACAGTGATGTGGAAATATTGAGAGCAAAAGATTCCAGAATGGGACATGCAGCAGCTAACAGAGTATTCAGGGAAGAAGTCAGAGAGAAGGCCACTGGTGCTTTAGAGATGCAAGAGGGGTGCTGCTCTCAAACTACACATGCACCTTCTCCTTTGGGACTTCAACTGGACAAAAAGATACTTTTCCCATTTCTGTTTCTGTTGGGGAAGGGTAGAGTAAGAGGATGGCTTTGAAAGCCTTGTATGTTTCAAAGCAGATGGTTCCCCACATTTTTCTGTGTTCTTGTGTGCGTCATGCAAAATCTTTTCCTGACATTGCAGTTCAATAACCCCAGATGTGATCTTGGGGAGGCAGGATTTTGGCACTGACTTGAGCTCTTGGGGAGAGTATTGCCTCTGTTGGGTCAGTTCAGTGCTTGGGCAGGGCTATATGTACAGCTTACTCAGCTTGCTATTGAACAGCCCTGATGCAAAAATTCCCAGCCTAATATGGCTGTTGTTGGAGGGCTATTTTTTTTTGTTCTTTTTTTTAAGAGTGTTACTCGCTTATGCCTAATTCTGAGTGGTTCATGGGCTTACTGCAGCCATGGTGAGAGGTCTTCTCTTAGTGATGGAGGAAAGAAAGAGCCTGGCCAGTAGTGTGCTTGTAACAGCCTAGAAATGTATTACATAGCTATATGAGCTGGTACAAGAAGGTCTTCCCCTGCCCTTGTAGAGGATGACAAAATGAAACTGGGAAGTAGGGCTTTCCTTTGGTTTGAGGGTATCTCATAGTAAGATGTCTGAGCTTGTGGAGAAGTCTCTCTAACCAATTCTCCTTCTCTTTCTGCAGTCCTGGGCAGCAGGAGACATTGTCACCTGTTTGATTAACCTGGATGAGGGGACCATTGCTTTCTGCCTGTAAGCATCTTTGTGCTTTCTGCTGCATTGATCAATTCTCTGTAATATGATAAATGTTTTTGCTCTGATCAACAGATACTGTTAAGACTTGACCTGAGCTGCTCCTGCCAACTTAGAGATCTTTTGAGCCTTTTGCCAAGCAGCCAGATTGGTATGATGCTTATCCTTTCTTTCAGGTTCCCAGTAGAGTTCTGGAGTCGAGATGGTTTGTCTTCTGAAGAGTCAGCTTTGAGTGATTAATGCCCAGATAAGCCTAGCCTGTGGGTTAGCAGCCCCACCATAAAGACATGTTTGAGCTGCTTAAGGTTATTTGGGTGTTTGAAATACTATCGTTCTTAACTTTGGAGTGAGCACACCCTCTCCAGACAGAGAATTGTTGGAAGGCATTAATGTTGCTGGTCCTCCAACCATGTCCTCACTATTGAGTGAGTAGGTTGTCAGTCTGGGTGAAAGCAACACTGACAGTCAGTTAACCTAGGTTCTAAGCCAGTTAACCTAGGTCGAAAGTACCACCAAATATCCTATTACCATATTTAAATGAATCAAACACAATCCTGAATTTAAGGCAACCCCCAATAATTAGATTCTGTACTTGGAAAATGTATAAACTTGTTATTATTTCCATGTATAGAATTTAATTATTGGAGGATTATCTTAAATTCATTCCCGTCCCCTGCCACTGCTTTTCCCATTGGAGAGGCGGGTAGAATTAGGCAGGCAGCGGGGAGAGCAGTGTGGGGGAAGGGGAAGCAGCTTGTGCCTTCCACTTGTCTCCGCCCCCCAATGCACTCGCGCACGCGCACACACACACACATGCACACGTCCTCCTTGCCTGCTTCCTTGTACTGGCTCCCTGCACTCTCAGGCTCCCTGCCCCCACTCTATGCTCCTTCGTCCTCTGTCCCCACCAGTGCCCCTTCCTGCCACTTACCCTTGCTTTGGTGCCAGCAGGTTCTGTCTCTGCTCTGGCTCTTGACACAACACCCAGAGCCTGGCCTCAGCTTGGCCTGAGGCAGCAGGAGGGCTGGCTCCCAAGGAGGTGAAGGGGTGGGAAGGAGAGGCAGAGGATTGAGGGGGAAAGGCAGCAGTGGGATGGACCCAAGGTGGTGGTAGGAGGATGGAGCCACTGTAGGTGCCTGCCACACCCCTCACCGCTGCCTCATGCTCAGTTCCAACTTAATGGGAGGAAAAATTGTCATCTTGGAATATGATGTTAACTTCTGAAGTTAACTCTAAACTGAAGATAGTTTAACACAGCTCTGGGGTTCAGTTTATACAGTCACAAGAGGACATCTGCTTTTGAAGCTTTCCCCTAGCAGGGAATTTGTTAAATTCTCAAGGCTATAGGTTTCCCTTGATGGTGAATGGATTTTTGTGCCATCCCAGTATTGATCTGCATAAACTCCAGCACAGTCAAGTGTGCGAAAAGGCAAAGTTTTGACTTATAGGAATCTGAGGAATTCCATGCCCTTGGTGAGGAATCTGAGCCCATGGGGCGTGATTGAGATGAATGGGGTACTTCATAGCTCTGGGTGCCTGTTTTGGGATGGGCAGATGTGGAAAAATACCATTATTACTTCAGCCTCACTTATTATTTTCAGGATTATCTTGGTGCTAGAAGGGTTGGTGGCTTAAATAAGATTCTGGAATGCAAATCTGCGACTGGGGATTAATTCCATGAAGATGCAGTACTTGGCTTCTGATTTGTATTTCATTATTTCAGAATATGGTATTGTACATTTCCATCTCATTGTATGAGTCGAGAAGAAAAACCTCTGGTGTATTGTCTCCTTCTCCAGATACATTGTCTGTGAGGTGGATGGTTTGTTCTGCTGAATACCAAAACCTCCTTCATGCTTGCTGAACCTCAGGGACTGTTTCCTCTTCTTTCAGGAATGGTGCATCTCTGGGGACAGCTTTTGATAACATCACCAGAGGAGCTGGTATGGCTTACTTCCCTGCAATCAGCCTCTCATTCAAGGAATCTGTTGCTTTTAACTTTGGCAGCCGTCCACTCCGATATCCTTTGGAAGTGAGCGGGGGGTCCCAAGAAGAGCCAACACCTGCACAGCTCTGGATGAGTGGTGCTGCATGTGCAGGCCCAGCTACATAGCTGATGAGACCTGCCTTTTGCTCATTCCACTTGGTATGCAATTGGGCAGGAAGGGAATAGGGTGCTGTTAATCATCCCTTTGGCTGGAAGTTGAGGGGGAGTGGCAATACAAAAGGCATGCATGCCAAATCAGCTCTTCCTGGTAAAGACTATCCATTATGGGTTGTATTCTGCTTAAATGTGCAGAGCCTACTAGTAGCTAGTTTTGCAGCTGGCTATTCTGGGTTGCCTGAATCCCTCCAGTGTCTTCTGTATCAAAGTTTAGAACTGCACATCAGCCAAGATCATAGTCCTTCAGTCCAGGCTGTGGGTGCTTTAATGCATCCTGTGGACATAGGAGGAGTGTTGCTGCCTGCACTCTTGCAGAAGGGTTATGAATGGCAGCTGAGGGCTTGCAGTTTGTTCTTTCTTAGGAGTCTCTTGGTATGCCTGTTCTCTGCTTAAAATGTACTAGTGGGCAAGGTGCTGTCTAAGACATGACGAGAGAGCACATGGAATATATAAAGCGGTGCTTACATGGCAGTCGTCCTGCATAGTAGATGGGGCAGAGCTCCTGAAGTGGTTTTTCTAAGGAACAAGTTGCATTCTGGCAGGTGGACTTTCCTTAATGCTCTAGCACTTATCCAGTGGAGAGTTATCGCCCCCTACAGGACCCACCCTGCGCAGACCTGGTAAAGGCACACAAGCTGTTGGGCTACCTGAAGAACGTTATTCGCTTTGGGATAGATGTGGCGGTAAGCTGGTGTCATTGGATGGGATCGTGAGGCAATGATGCTGGGAAATATAGCCTGACAGTAATTTTAAGAGTTCCCAACGCATTTTCTGTCTTCTGTGAGTCCGCCAATTTTAAAGCTCTTAAACTTGGAGGAGGATTAACTTGCTACGGTGGAGGGAGGGACTTCTAATTATTCTATCTTGGGTTATGAGAAATTGTTTGCTTCACACTTTTCTAAACTGGAAAGTATCATCCATGTTATCAACCAACAGGACTGGAGCTAATTTTTCTCATATGGCTAAAACCATACAAGTTATATTTGCAGCTACAGGATAAGCACTTTTTGTATCTTCAGCTTTTCACTGAGTCCCTTAATCCAGCTCCATTAGGCCAGTTTCTGACATACCCATCTTGGCATTAGTTTGCCCCACACTGGACAAATTGTGAAAAGAACCTGCATTCTCCAGGATCAGTCAGGAGAGGAAGCAGAAAACAGCCATTGTTCTGTAACTTCAGAGTCTCTAGAGATTGGAATGAGTAGGCATTGTTCTGGGACTGACTTAGATTTATCAAGGCGACAGCCTGGATTTCTCTTGGATGCCAAGTTTATCCACTGTAGGTGAGTTTGACCTCCCTACATTCTACATAGAGGATGATGTTGTATCCAGTCCAGTCAGTGGCAAGGGCTAGATCCAGTACAATCTTCTTCATTTGACCTAATCTTTTTCAGAAACACTCATTTAGAATCCTAACAGTTTTGGACAGCTCTCTTCCCCCTTTTCAAAACTGCTTGTTTTCTTTAGTGACTGGGATTTACAGAACTTAAAACAGTTTTTATTTTGCATATACAGAGCCAGAAAAAAGCTCCAGCTTTCTTAAACTGTTCTGTTAAATGTGTAGTTTAACCAGATCATATGCTAGTTCAGGGCTATCAGCCAAATGCAGCCTGTGCAGCCATCACATTTGACCCACAGGGCTCCCCATGGGCATGACTACAGCTGCAGGATAGCTGGATTGGGGATGCACCCCCTCTCTCACAGATGGATCAGGGCTGTGCACCTCCCGTTCCTCCCCACCGAAGGCTGGATCAGAGCTACACCATGCCCCCCCCTTCTTCCCCCTGCACCTGTGGGGCTATGTTGGGGCTGGGTTACCCCTGCCTCCCTCTGTGGGGCTGGATGGGGCCTGCTACACCCACCTTAGATCCATCCCTCGGACTGACTAGGCACTGCCTACCTGGCCTGCCGAGCCAAAAGATTGAGTACCATTGTGCTAGTTTACAGAAGTTCCAGAGGCAAAGATTTCTGTGACATCTTTTACTGGACCAACTGTATAGTTGGGAGAGCTGTCAGACAAGCTTCCAGGAATCAAGGGCCCTTCCTCAGATCACCTACGTCTGGTAATTTCTGTCAGAGAGTACTGTCCTTTACGCTTGAATCACTATAACTTCCGTGTATAGCTTTATCTAGCTGCAAAGATGCTCTGGAGATTTTGCAATGGACATCAGTAGTGACTTGGAGGAATGAAGAACAGCAGATGCCAGAAGAGGACATATGTAGTGGGTGTCATCTGAGGTGTCACCTAAGAGTGCACTTGATGCCTGAAAGCTTGTCTAGCTGTCCTCCCAGCTATACAGTTGGTCCAATAAAATGTATCACAGAAATCCTTGCCTCATACATTTCCTGGACCATCATGGCTACAACTTTCCAACCCTACTAAAAGTTCCAGTTTACCCCAGTTTGTGGTGATATAGCTAATACCACTTATATGCTATCCTGGTTGACCTGGTATTGGTTTGCTCAGTCAAGTACATAATTACCCCTGGGAAAAACACAAGGTAAGCTCCACAAGTGTAAGCTACCATGAGATAAACTGCATACAGATGACACCTACATTGGTAGCCATTTACTCAATGCAAACAGGCTACCTGTTCCCAACCACCTAGTGGTCTAGCTCTGTAGCATTTACAGCAGGGTGGGCAAAATGCGGCCCACGGGCTGGATGCGGCTGGCCAGGCCATTTTATCCAGCCCTCGGGGCCCCTAAAAAATTTAGAAAATTAGTATTTATCTACCCCTGGCTGCCTGTCTTGTGGCCCTTGATGGCTTGCCAAAACTCAGTAAGTGGCCATCCACCAAAAATAATTGCCCACGGAGGCCAAGTCTACCAGTAGCAGTTATCCAGTGACTCCATGTTTGGAGTGGACGTACTGGCCTCTTCTCTGGAGCCTTTTTTAAGGAATGGAGGCAGCTTGGGTGCCAACAGAGGTGTAGCACCAGCACCTCTCAGGCCTTAATAGGGCTTTGGTAGGAAGGATCATGGTTATATGGCTGATTACTAGAGGAATTGTCATTGAGATGAGCACAAGCTCCCTAGCTACTGTATCATACTTAACAACACAGACTGAGACACAGGGCTTTAGGCTGCCTCTATCAGTTTGTCATCCATCTTTTACCAACACCCTCTAGGAGGAGGAGAGAAAGTGGAATTGTAGCCATGTTGCTCACAATCCTTCCCTCAGATTTTTGTGTAGTGCTAGAATAGGATGAAGTCTGGTTTGTTGCTTAAACAATAAAAACTTTGGGGGGGGGGTTGACCAAAATGGAAATTAATTTATTGGTAAAAAACAGAAAAGAACCTTTATTTTGGGTGGACTGTATCATTTTATTAGACCTAAACTGAAACATTTAATAGAAAAAGGTTGAAATATATATATATTTTGTTTAGATTTTCTTTCAAATGTTTTCAGCCATAATAGTTCATTCACATTTGCCCAGTTCTCCTAAGCACCCATGGAACCTGTGTATATTTGACACCACTGTTGTCTGCTATTTGCTAGATTAGCATTGACCTTGTCACCCTTGATTTTGTCTATGGCACTTTTATAGGGTGTTTTGGATATGTTCCTTGTGGTGATTTGAGGGATTCCTTTGGTTAAGAAGTGCTTGAAAATAATAGGGAGTGGACCCTTGGGCCCAAGAAACCCTTTTATTGTCCATTGTTCCTGTGTTTATCCCCTGCCCCCTACCTTTTCCAGAGATATGTAATGTTGAATGAAGTAGAGGATGCACCAACAACGGGCCTTCTACCCAGCTATGAAAAGTAGTACCTCTGGATGGCATCATGTTGCTGGGTTGAGTTGCTTTATTGCTCCTTGCAGCATCTCTGTCCTGGGAAATTTCATCCAGTGCTATTAATCTGGCATCAGGACCTCAGCAATCCTCCTACAGCATAAGTGAACAATATCCCTTGGTAAAGGTATTTGGAGGAAATTTTGTTAAATATACCACTGACTTAACAGGTGTTCCTAGTTCTAAATGTAGACAGTGGACACATCCCCACATGCAGGGGTGTGTGGTTGCTCCAACAAAAATAGCATCAGCACAAATGTGTGCGTCTGTTTTTTGGTGCTGCTAATTTGCAGTGCAGCAAACGGGTACATGTGTGCTGTGTGCAGTTTGTGGTGCTTCAAACTGCTTTGTAGCATCGCAAACGGCATGTGTGCACTCATGGGGATGTGCTTAGTGTGGCCGTTTTGGGGTAGGGGTTCATTAAGTGAGTTGTGTTTGAGAGCTGAATTTGACTCCTGTATTGGAAGATTTAGAGCTAACCCAAGCACGTACTGCTAAGATATCAACCATGGGCTCAGGGCTAACTTGGAAAAGTGGGATTGGCCTGGCTGTTTGAGAAATGTGACTCCACAGTGGAAGTGGGTATAGTTTGATTACTGGCGAAGTGTTCCTGAGTCAGAGATGGGAATATCCTGTTTTGAAAAGCTCCTGGTGAGGGCAGGGTAATATATACATGTACTCAACAGGCTTCTTTTACACCTTGCAGCTTCTTTCCAGTGCTAATATCCTCTTTGCAAAGTGGGATATTTTCCTAAGAGACATGCTGAGCAAAGAGATGCTTTTTCCTTTGGGTGTACATGGTAAAGGAGTTGTGGGTGGGTTGGGGTTAGTTCAGTGCTTTATATCTCCCTGGATTTGTTGTTGCAGGAGGGGAAGCTGGTGGAGAAAGATATTTCGACATGGCAGCTGCAGGGAGAGCCCACAGTGCTGATTACCCTTGCACACATCTTTAACCACTTTGCCCCTCTCATGGTGAGTTCTGTGTGGCCATTTTGGCATATGCATCCATTTTAGTTGCTCTTAGAGGTACAGCTAAAGTCTACTGCGCTCTCCAGTAACACAGCTGGGAGAAGTGATATGTCTTGACACCGATAAATTCGCTATCTTGGAGTTATTTGTCTAGGCCAGTGGTGCTTGACATTTTTCCTTAGGAAGCCAGATGGGCAGTGCCCTGTCTGTTCATGGGCTGGGTGTGTTTGGTGGTCTAGTCTGGCCCCCAGGGTTGGTGTGGTGGGGCCCCATCCAGCTGTGTGGGGGGGTCCAGGGGGCAGCCTAGACCTGATTCAACCCTGTGGGGGGAGGGGTTGTGGTCTGACCCTGATTCAGCCCTATGGGGAGTAGGTGTGATCTGGCCCCAGTTTTGCTAGGAAAGGGGAACAGGGCATGGCCTGGCCGCAAACTGACAGTGCGGAGAGAGGGGGATATGGCTTGGTCCAGAACTGGCTGTGCCAATAGAAGGGGTGTAGGGAATTAGGTAGCAGGGGAGGGTGGCCACTGCTTCCCTGCTGCCAAATTTTCCAATCCATCGGCAGCCCCATGGTTCAGATGCAATGGCTCTTTAGGCCGTGTTTGGCCTACGGACTATAGTTTGAGTACCCCTGGTCTAGACAATTGCAAGCTGTCCTTATGTCTTAAGTAGTCCTTGACTGGTCGCTCCTATGGAATAGCCTATCATGAAACAGGGTTGATACAGTGGTGTTAGAAGGTGAGTGAAAAGACTTCGCATTCATCAGGGGATGAACTTCTTTAGGGCTTAACTGAATTGCTCAGTGGTGCCAACAAGGATGAGATTTTGGCATGTAACTGATGGCAAGATGCCTTCCTATGGAGACTTTCACTGTTTCACACCCTGAAGTTGGATTTTTCATGGGCTTGGTTTCATGTAGAGTGGTGGTCCAGTTCTTCTTTGTTCTACTTAGAAATTGTAATGCTTTCGGGCACTGCTGGAATGAGCTCAGTTGTTCATGATGGGCAGTCATTGCTAGTCTTGTTTTCATAGCCTGCACCAGTAAGAGCCTATGGTAGTCTCCAGGAAGCTCACTGTTATTTCTTGTCCACCGGCTCACAGCAAATCTAAAGCTTTCAGTTCCAGCCTAAATCCTCTCCTGGTGTCCTAAATTAGGTATCTCCTGCCTCTGTTGGCATACGTTGATTGTGCTGCCCAGAACTACTGACCATGCTTTTTGTTCTCAGTGCAAAGTGTATCTGGTGGAAGATGTACTCATGAACTTCCTGCTGAGTATCTTGGAGCAGGGTGGGGCAGTGGAAGCACATCCTCTCATCCAACAATTACTGGATCTCATGTGGCTTCTTATGGAGGTGAGTTTCTTAGATACTTCCACTCCTGTAATGCTACTGCTCTGATGCAATGATTGGCAGGTGTCAGTACCTTAGTTAGATAAGGTTCTTTGGGTAAATCTGATATTTTTTATTAAACCAACTCATATAGTTGGAAAAATTCTTCTTTGCAAGTTTTTGGATATACATACATTTCATCAGTCTGAGTAAGCATCTGCAGTTGGTGTATATTCTTCCTGGATGGAATGAATGGTAAAGAAGCCAGAGGCTGGTATGCATGCAAGAAAGCTAGTCACTGAAGATGTATGTTGAGGAGTCAGTGGGTGAGAGACAGGTTGGGGTCAGGGGGAGGGAAGGGGAGTAAATATAGCTGGTAAATAGTGGAGAGGTACTTGGGGAGTCAGATGTTAGGCAGGCTATGAGTCATAAATCCAATGTCTATATTTAGTCCATGATTTTTTATATCCAGAAGACTGATGAAATGAATTTCATAGGCCTGTCTGTGGAAAGGTGTTTTGTAAATTCCCCTTTGAGGATTACGAGTGAGAGATTGGAAAGAGAGTGGTTTTCTTGTGAGAAAAGTGCTCCCCACAAGTAATTTATTCTTATCTTTGGTAGATTTTCAGTGTGTGTTCATTGTGGAGAGCAGTTGTTGTTTGGTCTCTCCTACATATTTTTCCATCAGGGCATTTGGTGCATTTGATGAGATGTATTATATTTCTGGAGGTGCAGCTGTAGGATCCAGGAATCCTCATTATTCTGTTGTGGGGTGTAGTAATTGTTGGGGTCGTGGACATATGTTGGCAGGTGTTATATTTCTTGTCATGGCATGGTCTGGATCCACTCAGTGCCTTTTGGGCTGTAGGAAGTTTGCTTATGGTGATGCGGTTTGTGAGGTTAGGTGCTTGTTTGAAGGCTAGGATGGGTGGTTCTGGGGAAGATCTCTTTAAGAACTGGGTCGTCTTCTAGTATGAGTTGCAGTTATTTGAGGATCTTCCATATAGGTTCCACGGAGGGGTGATATGTCATAATCAGTGGTGTGCGAGTCATGGGGGTTTTCCTTCTGTACTGCAGCAATTCTTCACATGGTATCTGGGTGGCTATTTCAAAAGTGAGATCTATCTGTGTGGAGGAGTGTCTTTGTTGAGTGAAAGCCTTTTTGAGATTTGTGAGGTGGCAATTACGGGTGTTCTCAGTGCAAATTCAGTGCTATCCGAGGGCTTGGCTGTATATTATAGCTTTCTTGTTGTGTTTTGGATGAGAAGATGCCAACTGCAGATGCTTCCTCAGCCTGACAAAGGGTATTTATTCCTGAAAGCTTGCAAAGAAGAATTTTTCCAACTATTTGAGTCGGTTTAACAAAAGATATCAGATTTACCCAAAGAACCTTGTCTGCCTACATCTTTAGAGCACCATGGCATGGCTATAACCCAGACCCCTATACCTTAGCTAGACACTTATTAATTTTCTCTGTTCCCCTCCTGCTCTGGTGGTCCAGTGAATGATTTAGATATCTGGAATGTGACCTGATTGCTTGCTAGTTGCAGTCCACAGCTACTTTGCTGTTTTAGCTGCACTCTCTGAACAAGGCAAAAGAATTTGGCATCAGCAGTTGACATCCCTGTTATGGCTTTTCTTAGTGTCCCATTCTATAGTGCAATGACTGCAGGATGACTTTGTGAGGGAGCTGAGAAGAAGCGGATTTATAATTGGAAAGTGTCAGTTATGATTAGTTCTTTCTTTTTCCCAAAACACGATCACAGGGTGCTCTCATGAGCCATTGATCTTGATGGAGAGCTGGGAAGTCCTAGCTGCTGTGTGAGGGCCAGGAAAGAGGAGTGAGTGTTGATAGGAACTCTTTAATTTGTAACAAGACAAATAGATCTGTTGTTGAATTTGACTTTTCTATCATTGCTAACTTTTAAATAAGATCTAATGTTAAATAAGTTTATCTTTCATTGAAAAACAAGTTTAAATGCCTTGAAAATAAGCATTAAAGTTGCTTTTTATGGCTATACAGAGCTTTTCAGAGGAACAACCAAATGTTACAGTCCAGCATTTTGTATGAAACTGCAGTGGATATTTGCATTGCACAATTGCCGCCTCGTCAGCTTAATGAAAAATATACCCTAAACTCCCCCACAAATCTGCCCCCAGCTGAGCCAGAGCAGAAGGTCTTTATCCCTTTTTGTGGACCTTATTTGAGCTTGGCTTCGTCAAACATCATCTAAGAAGCCTTTGGTGCTGGTATCCCAGCAAGTTTAGACCTGGAACTGGCAACAGCAACCTACCAGTTGATAGAAGTTGTTCCATAAATTATAAGGTTAAGGAAGTCCATTGGTAGCTGGGTTCACACTTCCCAGGGCTTCTGGAAACAGCACACTTCTTCAGTTGCACTGGGCTAGCGGGCAGCAGCAGCAGCAGCAGCTGCTTTGAGCCCATCAGTATCATGACTCAGAAGCTATAATGCAATTCCACTTCAGAGTATTCTACAAATTTGTTGAACCCTAGCTCAGGGGCCTGAATCCCCACCTGCTCTCTCTTGTTGCCATATCTCCCTTCCCAGGGATGAAATTAAAAGCCCCCACTGAATGAAGGGCTGACATAAACCTAGGGGAGCAGATTCTCCTTTTTTTCTTAGCTGTGGACTTAGGCTGGAAGGGACTTTCAGGGGTCGTCTAGTCCAATGGTTCTCAACCTTTTTTGTACCAGGGCCCATTTGTAAGCAGTCTCAACCCAGTGCCCCTCGCTTTTGATCTGCTGCCTCCTACCCCCACACCCCCAGTGTGTGGGACAGGGGAAGGTGTGTTTGGGGTGGTTGGGGGGTGGCAAGCTGGAACTCTACCAGCTTGCAAGGGAAAAGCCACTGTTTCCCATGTTTTTCTTCTTTAAAGGAGAATCCGTTTTTAAAGTTTGTTGATCCAGTTTTTTTGTTCATAACCATTTCATATATTCTTGTGACCCACTTTTTGGTCGCAACCCACATGTTGAGAAATGCTGGTCTATTCCATCCCTCTGCCTAAGGCAGGATCAGCCTTATCCAAACTATCCCATACAACCATAATCTAAACTCTGTGTAAGACTACCGTCAACCCTGCCACAACATAGACCTAACAACCTAACCTGCTGTGGGTAAAGCTGGGGAACCACAGCAACCAATGTTCTGCTTCTGTAAAATGTTGTCAATTTATTCTCAAGAGGTAGAGACCCACACTCCCTGGTACAGAAGAATGCGAACCCCCCCACAGTCTGTACCAGTCTGACCATGGGGTACAATTCTCTCCTGACCCCAAATATGGTGATTTGGGCTGACCCTGAGCAGAGGGGCAAGACCCTCTGTCCAGGCATGTCAGGCTTCGGTCCCAGCAGGAACATTAGCACACCGCAGTTGAAGTCCCCAGCCTTGGCTGCAGCCAACACCCAAAGCCTCTGGGAAGGCTTACAAGCAACCTAATACACACAGCAGAAAAAAAGGCAGGGGGAGTGGGGACAACCAACAAAGCCCAGAAACATGGAAATTACCCATGCTAGAGCATGGGCAGTTATGCCTAGATAATCCCCGACTACTGGCTGTCCAGCCTCTTCTTGAATACCTCTAGTGATAGAAAGTCCAGTAAGTGACTTATGCTTATGAGTAAGTCAAGTTACTAACAAAAACCACAAGGGAAAGTGGAGTGTGAACATGCTTTGCCCCATGCGACATCTGACTGCTGCTTTTAACTGTCACCACCCCACATGGTATTCTAGTTCCTGCCAAGCAAATGTCGTAATCATGGATCCAGAAGACAGCAGCTGGTTTCAAAACAAACTCCTTCTGACTCTAAGAGACATTTCTGTTGGTATGCACTTGCTTCCACTCTGCAGTATGCTGTCTGTTTCCAGTGAATGTTTTTCCATCTTTCTTAGGAGTATGAAGTGCATGAATGCCTCAAGCAACTGCTGATGTCCCTGTTGCGGGCATACAGGTTCTCTCCCATTGTCCCAGACCTAGGCTTACAGGTAAGTGACACTTCTGAGCCCCTAGAAGCAATGACTGGCCAGGATTTACTAATCCTGTTTTGACCAGGAATTATTAATCCTGTCTTTGTGTGGGTAACTCAGCTCTTTGGCCAGTTCTGCACTATGCAGTTAATTCTGCTTCTCTTATCTCTTTAGATTCACTATCTCCGTCTCACCATTGCAGTTCTGAAGCATGAGAAATCTAGGAAATATCTGCTCAACAATGTCCTGTATCCTTTGCATTTATTCTTATCTTATGTGCCCTCTAGAATGTGCAGTTAAAATCTCCCAAGACCCTGGCCAACTGCCAGCAAAATGCCTCCTTGTCTCTGTACACAATGTGATGTTTTGGGAGGCTGTTTCATGGGGTTCTGATATCTAGGGGAATAGCCAGTGCTGTTCTCAGTGGAGCCTTATTTTGAAGAAGGAAGGGTAGCTTATGGACCTTCCTGTTGGAGAGGTTTTCCTGACCTATGTTTCTGCTTAGCTTGTACACATACAGAGTCTCTGTATCCTTTTGACTGATTTGTGGTAGAATCTGAAAGATTGTACAAGATCAGTTTTCACAGCCATTGCCTGATGCTTTGGCAGCTGGCTGGATTCCTTGGGTATCTGAGCACCTCCTGGAGATTCCATTGTTTGGAAAGTGGCTTACATGTCTGCCTTCTCTCTGGACTGTGGAATTGCTTTCCTTTCTGCTGAGGTTCTCTGTGCAGTTGAACAGTTCCCTGTCATCCTGCATGTGCTCCCAACCAGATAGTTGTGCTTGTGTCTTAACTTGGAGCAGCTTTGATGTGCTTCGTTCTGTTGTGTTCTTCTACATTAAGAGCCCCTTGCGTGTGGAAGAAGCTGGTCTGCAGGAGCTCATTCCTACCACCTGGTGGCCAAACCGCTTCACCAAAGAGGTATGAAGAAACATACCTCTAAAGGCCTGACAATTCCATATAGTGATCCACCCTGGCAGGGAAAGCTCTTACACACTTGGAAGCTGTATGAGTTTGTTCCCCATTCAGTAGTAGCTGTGGGCTTGGGCTTGAGTCCTGAAGTGCTCTGTCTGGGGCAAATTGTTGTTGCCCTTCTGGGCATTATAAGACATTTTTATTAACCTTTCTTATTAATGCTGTCTTCCCATGTAGGGTAAGGAAAGTAAGGAGGTGAAGGAAGAGAGTGCTGAGGAGAGGCTGAGACGGCGTGCATATGAGAGAGGTTGCCAGCGGCTCAAGAAACGCATTGAAGGTCTGAGAAGGGAAAGGGAACTCTGCCTACCTAGTGGCTTAGGTGGGCAGTGGTTAAATATGTGCCCTTCAGCTTAGGGAGAAAAATCTGCTCACTGTCTTGATGTCCTGTAGGCTGCTTAAAGTCCAGCTGCACTCCCATCTGTCCTGGGCTATGCAGTGAGAGCACAAATACCTGGGGCACTGCTCTACACAGACTTGCAGCACTCCATCCTAGGGTACACAAGCAAAGCCCGAGCTCCCCTTTCGGGTCATTCCCCATTACTAATGGTAAAATTACTTTGGTCACTCCCTATTACTGCTGCCACATCAGGCCTTGTATGAAAGGGAAGACTCTGAGTGATGGGGCTAATTTTCTGACTTGTGCTAGGATCTTCCCTACCATGTTGCTTAGCTGTGAAGGGCCAGTCACCCCTTTAAGTACAACGTGCAATGTTGGACAAAAAAGCAGTGGGGGAATGGGGTGGATGCTATCCAGTGCAGTTTATCTGATGGCTGAATTATTCCTGTCTCAGTGGTGGAGGAACTCCAGGTTCAAATACTGAAGTTGCTGCTGAACAACAAAGATAGAGGAGGGGTAAGTGGAATGAAGATGTCTTTTGACTGTTAATATAAGGGCTTGCAGGTATTTTATGGCAAAGCTTCCTCACCAAGGTCTCCATGAGTACTTTTCAGGAGTACAGTCTACTCCATGTAACATTGACCACATTCTGAATCCCGGTCTGAGATTTCAAGTTAGTGAATACAGGGTTGTGTTTGATCCAGGTTGAATTTGCTTACTAAGACTTGAATCTGTGTGTTATGAGAACAGGAAGCCAGTGATCTGCATTATGTGATTCTATGGGTCACTTGCACATCACCTTTTGGCCTCCACAGTATTAAGTAACTAGCATCTAAATACAGCGTATGCAGCTCTTTCTGGCCTCTGAATTTCCTTCCCCTCTGGATTCTAATGAAATAATGTGCCTCCTCCAAACAGCACTATGTAGCTTCTCTAAAATTTTGGACATGTATATAGTACAGGATGCATTAGACATGTTCTTGCACTGACCAGATGGAAGTGGTAGATCCCATCAGGGCCCTGCTGATTAACCCATATGCATTTACATGGTCTGAACCCTGGGGAGTTAGTGGCACTGTCTGGAAGGTTCTTGGAGGTAATACAGGCAGTACCCCTGCTGAGATGCACTCCCTGCTGTGTGATGTTCTAGGCATGCAGGTTAGCTGGAGAAAGTTTTAAGGCTTCTAAGAGTGAAACTTGACCTGTGAGGAGAATGCTGTCCAAGGCCCACAGGTCAGTCAAACCCAGGTATGCGCGAAGTTTTTAGAGGCTTTTAGGAATCTAAAGATACAGAGAGGAGCATGATGTGGTTTTCAAAAGTTCCTAGGTGCCCCTCCATCTTTAAAGAGAGGCATCTGTAGCTCTTTGTGTGATGAAGTTTATGTCAGGTGAGCAGGAATCCAAAGGGTGGAGGGGACCAAGAGGTGGCACCTTTCAGTTTATTCCTCATGACCCAGGTAAACTCAAATCCTTCTGTTCCTCCTGGCAGGGAGAAGCCTCCAGATATATCTTTCTTAACAAGTTCCGCAAGTTCCTTCAGGAAAATGCCAGCAACCGAGGGGTAAATCATGCACCAGTGCTTCAGTAACTTTTTGCTTCGTGATCTTCCAATGTGATTTCCCTGGGCCACTGATCTCCCTCTTTCCCTTCATCAAACATGGTGGTGTAACTCCCTCTTAAAAATGTACAAGATGAGACCCAATGGGTGCCAAACAAGGGCACAGCAAGTTAGTAACAAAGGAAAATATTCTTGTTGCCCTTCTGCAACTCCTAGGAGTGCTGTCTTTGGGAACACAGCTGGTGGCAGGCTTGTGTGCACTGGAGAATGACAGCATTTAGTGCATTGGGATGGGTGTGTGTATATATAGAGAAGCCAAATATTCTAACAAGCACCCCAACTTCCTCATCCCCTTGGGTCTCTCCAAACTGAATGTCAGGGCCTTTTTTGCTCTCTCTGCTGGCTTGGCAATGCTGTGTCTGTTGGCAAGAATGGCAAGGATCTCTGCCCATATGAAGAGGTGACCATGCTGGAGCTATGTTGCCAATGTTTGTGGAGGTCTGTTAGTATTGTGGGAAGTCTTGGGTGAGGGTTGAGCAAGCATGTTCCCAGAGAATGCTAGCTGTCTGCTTCACTTGAAACTTGGGGTTATGATTGACTTATTGCTGCTGAAGGCTGGGTGATGCCAGGCTGGCTCAGCAGTTGATTTTGTTGTGCTAGCTGCCCATGTCTGGTGTTTGGAGGGAAAGGGATTGTATGAGAGCTCAGGCTGCTGCCTTCCATTGGGATGGATGGGTCTGTGTTGGGATGGACTTGCTACACTTTGCCAGAAAAATAACACATGTTAAGAAAAGTGCAAATGATAAGAGCAGAAAGAGGCCCAGCACTCCTGCTAGGAGCCATCCAGCATTCACTGAATCTCCTTTCTTCCCTTTTCCACCCCTCCAGAATCTGACTGTGCTCTGCCCACCAGAATATATGGTATGCTTCCTACACCGGCTCATCTTGGCCTTGCGCTTCTACTGGGATGACCACAAGGCAAAGACCCCTGCAGCCTTAGACAGTGAAGGTATGGCTTTTCCATGCTGCAGCAATTAGCAGTGGGAAAAGGAATCCTTAAGGCCATAACCATGCTTGGTTAGCTAGATATGGATATAGAATTAAGTCTAGCTTTTAGAGACCAGGAGCTGCTACCCAGAAGCTAACATTCTGTTCGGTAGCAATGGCCTCTTATAACCCTGCACCTGAAGTGCCTGAGCCCTTTCGTGCTTTAGACTTGTCTACATGTAGGAATAGACTGGCATGGCTCTGCTGGCCATGTTGTTGTTTTGCTGCTTAGCTGACCAATACTCCTGTGTCTGTTATAACTGATGAAAAGGATTCTGTTCATATCTTTGTAATTATGCTGGTTAGTTCCCCTGTATAGAGAAGCTCTTGTGGGGAGAGGAGGAAGAGGGGAGAGGGAGTGTTGGTGATCTTGTCAGCGAGCTTAAAATTGTGGAATAATAGCACAGTAGTGTGCTAGCAGCTTATGTACCTTCTCTTCCTGGCTTTTCCATTCCACCACAGTACTATCCTTCATTCCCCTTTTGTTCCAGGCCTACCTCCTCCTCTGAGGTATGTCCATTCCCACCTTAAAGAAGTCGTCTCGTGCATGGCCAGTGTGTGGTGTGGTGTTTGGGATATTTATGCATAGCCGGTGAATTGTCCACCAAGTTCATGAAATAATTGGATTGTTGAAGGAAGAGGCAGCTATGGATACATAGCTCCTGGCCAGTTGGAAATCTTGGAGCACCCCAGTCCCTTTGTTGTATTTTGGGCTATAAACAGCTTGAAGTTGAAGACTTATGATTCAGCTTATAGTAGAAGCATTCTATATTAGTAGCCTTCTTATGCACTTAGTGGTTGGTCCAGGCCCCAGACCCTTGCCATACATTTTATTTTCTCTTCTCCCTCCAGAGGCATATGTTCCTCCTCAGCTTTTTTATAATGGCAAAGTGGATTACTTTGACCTTCAGCGACTTGGGGGCCTCCTGTCTCATCTCAAGAAGACCTTGAAAGGTTAGTGCTGTGCAAGATGGTTAGCCCCTCCACTGTGGGCAGGAAGCTCTGTGTTACTGCAGGTAGCCTTCAGTATAGGACAGCGGTTTCCAATTTGTGGTATGGGTATCAGACAACCTGTCAGTGGCACACGTTAACAGATTTATTATAATTACTTTATATGACAAAACCTTATGCTGGTGGTACTTAATATTGTATCGTTTTAAATTGGTGGTGTGCAATCTGTCAGAATTTGGGAACTGCTGGTCTAGGTTGTAATGCAAACTGGATTGTGCGAGGAAGGAAGGACAAGAACAGTGAGCCTGCAATAGTCTGACTCTTGAACTGCCTTCTAGGCCAAGAGGAAGGGGTTGCACTGTTAATATAGTAGAGTATTTGCTCTGAAGATGGACAGCCACTGGAGGTCACCAGCCCTGCTGGAGTGCAAGCTTGTCCTTGCTGTCTAGATGGTTCAATTGTCCAGTTGTCTCACTGTGTCTGTATCGTGGATACCAATATCTCTAAGAGAATAGGAGCAGGGTTACCAGGAGTTTGCTCTGCTGTCAACAAGAAGATATAGGCAGGATCTTCCTAGACTTTAAGGAAAAGTAAAGTGTCTAGTGTGTGTCCTTGCTGAAGGTGCTGCTTCATCATCTGGGAGTACCCTTCCTGAATCATTCCAGTAACTGTTCCTGAAGCTCAAATGCTCCCTCTTTCTGTGTTTCTACTCTTCCTAAGGCCTCTCATCAGGTTATGATTGAGTATTGATGGGCAGAGCCCAGGGATTGGTCTCTCTCTGTGTACGGGTGCTGCTGTCCGTACCACCCCTGCTGTTGATGTTGCATTTGCAGCCTATGGAGTCTGGTTTTGAGCCCTCTTAGATACTGTTATTAAGGAAGGAATAGCTTGCCAAGAAGCCAGGGGAACGAAGAAGGATTTGAAGAAGGACATACGCTCCAAAGTCTCTGCCTGAATTTCAGGGGGGAGGAGGGTCTAAGAGCAGAGGGTGAGGTCTTTGGGAGCTATTCCAAAGGGCCTTAATCTGAATATGTAAGTGCTGGGACACCACTGTCCTCGGGATGGTGTCCTATAGTGAACCCTGTGTTTAGCATTAATGTCGTGGCAGATGACCTGGCAGCAAAGGCCAATATCTTGATTGATCCTGCGGAGCTGCAGGCTGTAACTATGGATGATCTTGATGAAGATGAAGAATCAGCAGTGTCAATGATGCAGGTGAGCCTTATCTTGAAGTTGTCCAATGCACCAGTAGGCCTGGGTAGGCATGAGAATACGGGTAGTGAACTCGGCCTCTGGCTCGAAGTAACCTTGCACTGGTAAAGTGACAGACCTGGGCTGGATCCAGTGCTGTTTGGACCAGTCGGATACATGGCAGTCTGAAACAGCATGGCAAGGTGACATGTTTCTACAAATTCTAAGCCTCCTTGTTGGGAGCAGCTGGTTGTTGTTAAATTAGAGAGGGATGCTTCCTTTCTCTGCCTTCTACCCATTTTCCCCAGATCCGAGTAAGTTTCCCCTCTCCCCATGAGGCCAGCTCCTGGTGCCTTCATCTAAAGTGTAGCTCTCATCAAAAAAATAACTGCGGATATGATCCACACTTACTGTACAGCTCTGCTTCCTTCGCTTGCTTCTTTTTAGCTGAAGCTTTTAGCTGAGGCTGCTTCCTTTTAGCAGTGAGATCAAATATTTGTTTCTCTCTGTGCTTCACAGATGGGTCTGTATTACATTAGCCCTTGCAGAGCTGGTTCAGCCATAAGGACAGTGAGAGGGCATCTCTTAGTCCTTACCTGTCCTACACAACTTTATGAAACACACAAGAACTGCCCCTCTGTATCTGCAGTGGAGTCAGCTGAATGTATTGGGCTTTTCCTGTAACAAGTGGGGAAGATAAGGAGAAAAGAAGGCACTGAATTAATGGATAACCCAGTAAATAGACCCACTTACCTCCCTGACTTTTCAGTCTCAGCGCCCAACTGCTGCGCTGGCCGTCGGGGGTGCCCTGGCGAGGCCCAGCTGGCTCAGCTCACCCACACTGGGTCGTGCCAACCGCTTCCTCAGTACAGCAGCTGTCAGCCTTATGAATCCACGGCGGCCCCTGGGCTCTCTGGAGAAGATTAAAGTCCGTACACTGAGTGTAGAGCAGAGAACGGAGGATGATAGTGAGTATTTCCTTACTGTGTGCTTGCTGAGGCAGGCATGTAATGAGTGGGAGGTGGGGAAGGGCCAGGTGGTACAGGTTCAGGGAAAGCTCAGGAACTAATTGTCCTTTCCACTTCCTCTTCAAGCAGAGTGCAGGCAGCCTGAGTTTTTGTTCTTCCAGTTGAACCCCTGTCGGTTAGTAGATTTGTACCCACCCCAAAGCCAGCATGTGGACTGAAAGCCTGGAATAAACACTGACAGTGACTTGAGGATAGTGCTGTCTGCAAGAGCAGCAAAAGCTGTGTGCTTGCTGAGGTTACATTTCATATTGATACAGGCACCCCAGACTGGTAAAATCCAGGAGTAACTGCAGTTGCTTTTTCCTTAAACATAAAGTCAGTAGTGGGGTCCTTTGGGGACCTGTGCTGGACCCAGTTTTGTTCAACATTTTCATAACGACCCAGAGAAGGGATTGCACAGTGAAATCTCAAAGTTTGTAGGCAATACTAAATTATTCCAGGTAGGCACATGTCAATCTGATAACAAGGAGCTGCAGAAAAATCTCCCAAAGCCAAGTCAGTGAGGAAAAAAGTGGCAACCAATGGGGAAAAAGTACCTTCAGCTATATCGTATGTGTACAGTGCTGGGTGCTAAGCTCTTTCTTATGACTCAGGAAAGGGACCTTGGAGTCACTGTGGCAGTTTTCAAAAAAAACCCCAAACAGTTGTTCCATGCTCAGTGTTGATAACAAGGAAAAAAAAAATATAAAAGCCAATAAAATGTTGGGCACCACTGAGGGAATTGAAAACATCACGATAGTACTACATAAATACCTGGTATGGTCATATTTTGAATACTGTACACAATTCTGGTCTCCACGTGTCCAGAAGGATACAGTGGAATTAGAAAAGGTACAGAGAAGGGCAACCAATATGATCATGGGGATGGAGCCAGCCAGTAATGCCACAAGAAACTGAAAAAGTTAGGGCTCTTTAATTTGCAAAGGAGAAGGGAGTGGGGGAGAATGTAGTAGTGGTCTATAAAAATTATGAAGTGGGGGTGGGGAATAGAGCAAACAGGGAACTTGTTCACTGAGTCCCAGAATAAAACGGTGGGGGCTATAACAGGATCTGTCTCTAAACAGCAGCTGTGGCACTCTCTGGCAACCAGGCCTATTAATCCTGCTTCTCACTTCTGCTCCCACCGGGGTACCTTTCTGTTCTTGTCTGCCACAGCTTTGATGGCAAATAAGATGTAAATTCAGGAGGCTGCCCTTAGAATAAGTCTGTAGATGCCTTATTCCAGGCTGCCTCATTCTGGCTTGAATCTTTTAAACTTTGATTATCAGCAAGTTCTCTCTCCTCAAAATGGCTTTAGCACATTCTCTCTCACTGAACAGGCAGGCTCCATCTCTAGCCTGAGCCTGTTTGTTCAGTTTCTTGGGCAGGCTTGGTCTCTAGCCCTTTCCTTCCCCCTCTCACACTACCTTCCCCAGGTACCCACCACGTCATTCTTCTTCCATCTCAGCCCGCAGAGCTGCTTCTACTGTGATGCTTATTACATAACTCCTTTTCACTCCAGGCTGTGTGCTATTCTGAGGCTCCCTCCCAGAGGCCAGGCTTACATGGCCCTGTGCTGCACCCCTTTATGATCATCTGACCTATAACTGTCACCTGGGTACAAGGGTTCTCCATTTCACTAGTTAGCTGGGTTATTACTTTGGAGCCTGCCTTTGTGGCCTGCGCTTGCAGACTACCTCTTTGCAAGCAGGCTTACAGCTTTACAGTCAGCTTCTGTCTCTAGTAACAGGGGTACCCACTGAACTTAATAGGAAACTGTTATAAACTAAATAACAATTACATTTTGTACACAGTACATAGTTATCTTGTCGAACTTGTTACCACAGGAAATTGTAAAGGCAGATAGCAGCAACCAGGTTAAGAAAGGGATTAAACAAATTAATGGAGGACAGATCCATTGGGAGCTGTTAATTAGAACAGTCAGGTCAGTGGTTATCACCTGTCATCCCTTAACTAAGGATGATGGATGCCAGAGAGGGTATGATAGGGAAATCACTGTAGATATGCTTTACCTCTAAAGCAGCAGTGCTCAGGAGCTGATTGATAACTGTTGAAGTGATCATTTATTGAGATCAGTCATGTCCATCGGGGTTGCACTGAAACATCAGAAGGAATCTGAATCATAGAAAATTAGAGTCAGAAGGGACCTCAGGAGGTCATCTAGTCCAACCCCCTGCTCAATGTACAGTCATTCCTGACTACATCATTCTAGCCAGGGCTTTGTTGAGCTGGCCTTAAGAACCTCTGAGGATGGAGATTCCACCCCCTCTCTAGGTAACCTGTTTCAGTGCTTCACCACCCTCATAGTGAGAGAGTTTTTCCTAATATTCAACATATACTTCCCTTACTACCACTTGAGGCCATTGTTCCTTGTTCTGTCTTCTGCCACCACTGAGAACAGTCTAGCTCCATCCTCTTTGGAACCACCCTTCAGGTAGTTAAAGGCTGCTGTCAAATCCCCCCTCTTCTCTTCTGCAGACTAAATATACCACATTCCTTCAGCCTCACCTCATGAGTCATGTGCCTTGGTCCGATAACCATTTTCATTGCCCTTCACTAAACTGTCTCCAACTTGTCCACATCCTTTCTGTAATGGGGCGGGGGGGTTAGCAAAAGTCCCTCAGGATCATAAACTCTATCATCCTGTGACCACTGTTGCCCAAATTGCCATCCACTTCTACATCTCCCACCAATTCTTCCCTGTTTGTGAGCAGCAGGTCAGAGAGAGCGTGGCCCCTAGTTGGTCTCTCCAGAACTTGCACCAAGAGTTGTCCCCAGTGCTCTCCAAAAAACGTATTGGATTGCCTGTGCACTGCTGTATTGCCCATGGAGCAGATGCCAGGGTGATTGACATCCTCCTTGAGAACCATGGCCTGTGCTCTGGAAACTTCCACAAGTCATCTGAAGAAAGCCTCATCTATCTCATCCTCATGGTCTGATGGTCTATAGTAGGCACCCACCATGACATCTCTCCTTGTTGTTGTCCTTCCCTCTAACCTTAACCCAGAGACTTTCAACAGCCGTCTGCCAAATTTCATACTTGAGCTCTGAGCCATCATACAATTCTTTTATGTACAGTGCAACTCCTCTTCCTCTTCTCCCCTGCCTGTCCTTCCTGAACAGTTTATATCCATCCATGACAGTAATCCAGTCATGCAAGCTGTCCCAGCAAATCACGTCATAGTTCCTGGACTGTGTTGTGAGGACTTACAATTCCTCTTGCTGGTTTCCCAGTCTCTGTGCATTCATGTACAGATACCTGAGGTAACTGGCCAATTGCCCTACTTTCTTGGGAATAATGAGAAGGAAGTCTCCCCTGTTGCCCCCTCTTCCTTGTGCTTCTTCCAGGTCTCTTGCTTCCCCACTTACCTCAGGGCTTTGGTCTCCATCCCTTGGCAAACCTAGTTTAAAACCCTCCTCATTAGGTTAATGAGCCTTTCTGCAAAGATGCTCTTCCCTCTCCATCAGGTGGATCTTGTCTCTTCCTAGCAATCCTTCTTCTTGGAAGGACACCTGGTAGTCGAAGAAGCCAAATCCCTGTTGGTGACACTACCTGCACAGTCATGCTTTGATCTGCAGGATTGTCCAGTCCTGCCTGGGCCCTTCTGGACCAAAAGGATCAAAGAAAACACCACCTGTGCCCCGGTCTCCTTCACTCTTGCACCCGGAGCCCTGGAGTCACTCTTGCTCTAGCAGTATCATTGTTGCCCACATTCATGAGCAGCGTGGGGTAGTAGTCAGAGGGTTGGATGAGTCTCAGTAATCCCGCCATGACATCTCAGCTCCAGGCAAGCAACAGACCTCCCAGGAAAACAGGTCAGGCCAAAGACAGTACAACATCAAATGCCTTCAGACCCATTGACACCACAAAGCCTTCCAAATGCTTCTCAGTAAGAAACTTGCCAATCTTGGGATTAAAAATGATAACACTTGTGTTGAGAAAGATTGACGAGCTCTAAGAGAGACCATCTATGAGGTTTACATGGAATCAGTAGCCTTGTTGCCTAAGACCATCAAGACTGATTTGGCAAAAATAGTTCTGAGATCATCAACATCTTTCCCCCTCAGAAGAGAGAAGCTTTCTGTCACTGACAAAACCATGCTAGGTTCAGTCAGAAGCAGGGAACATTTTGACAGCTTCAAGCTGAAGCCCAAGCTAAAGCCCAGAGGAAGATTCGTGAAATCAAAAATAAATGGGAATAGAAGACAAAAGAAATCAAATAATTTATTACATAAAACTCTTGGTTCAGAAATGATACTTTTATTAGATCAACTGAAAAATTGCAAAAAAAATGCATTGAAAAATTATCTCTGAACCAAGAGTTCTAGAGCTTTGCATTTCTTTTTCTTGATAGCCAACATGACTACCAAATACATCCCTGAAATATGGAAGATGCCTAATCTTAGCCTATTTGGGAATTATAAGCTTCACTATTAAACAACAAAGAGAGATTTCTACACCTCCCTGCCTTTCTGCCATCTGACACCACCAGGGAAGGAATCGTGCCTTATCTGCACAATCAAAGAGCACCTCACACAAAAGAACTCTTATGGACCTAGAGGAACAGAGACCCATCTTCAGCTTCCTCTGTGCAAAATGAAGTTAATTTTTCTACCTATGGGGACTTGTACCATCTCTAATTGTCCCTAAGCCTGAGGAAGAGTACATGGGTTCAAAAGCTTGCAAAGAAAGATAATTTTTTGTGATTTCTTAGTTGGTCTAATAAAAGGTATTATCTCTGAACCAAGAGTTTTAGAGTTTTGCGTTTCTTATTGTCTCGGATCAACGTGGCTACCAAATATATCCCTATAATTTGTTGACAGTAATGACACAAGGAGCTTCTTCAATGCAGTCAAGGTTGTGTATGGACCAAGTTCTTGCGGACTCAGCTCACTTAGAGCTGAAGACAGCAGTACACTCCATGAAGGGAAGCACTTGCCAGTCCACCTACCTCTAAAGAAGTCCACCAGGCAATTAAGACAGATGAAGAACAACAAAGCATCTGGGTGTGATGGTATACCAGCTGAGGGATTTAGAGTTGGTGGGGAAACTATAACCAACAAGCTCCACACAGTTTCTTAAAATCTGGAACACTGAGGAAATTCCCACTGACCTAAGGAATGCCAATATAGTAACAATTTTTAAAAAGGGAGATAGTGACTGGAAACTATCAAAGTATTGCCCTCCTCTCCATTGCTGGAAAGATCGTTGCTTGAATTCTGCTGAACCGGGTGCTCACTCTTGCCAAGGAAATCCTTCCTGAGTTTCAGTGTAGCTTCAGACCATTGAGAGGCACCATGGGCACAATTTTTGCATCCTGGCAGGTCCAGGAAAAATGCCAAGAGCAACACCAGGAGCTGTATGCAGCTTTTATCAATTTGACGAAAGCCTCCAACTCTGTTAACGATGAGGCTCAGTGGAAGATCTTATTGAAGTTTGGCTGCTCAGGAGAATTTATCACCATCCTAAGAATCCTTTGTGGCCAGATGACTGCCTCCATCCTATGTAATGGCTCTCCTATGGAGCCATTTGCCATTCAAACTAGCATCAGGCAGGGCACTGCATGATTGCACCAATTCTGTGTTCCTTCTTGTGGTCATCAAGGTGCTCATCAGTGACTGTCTGCCATATGGCATCAGCATCGAGTACAGGATAGATGGGAATCTTTTCAATCTCTCCTGCTTCCATGGCAAAACCAGTTACTTCAGTCTCTATTGTGGAACTTCAGTATGCCAGTGATTGTTCTGTACTTGCACATACTGAGGAGGATCTACAAATGGACCTTAACTGCTTCTCTCAAGTATACCAGTGCCTGGGACTTATTTTTAACTTTGAGGAAGAAAGGGTGCTTCACCAGCCTACTCCAGGTCCATCAACTCCTCAGGCAAAGATCCTTTTTGATGGACAGGAGCTGAAGAATATTGAACATTTTGCATATCTTGGCAGCCATCTATTAAAGAAGGGCAACATCAACAAGGAGATCCAGCATAGGATCTGATGTGCCAGCTCTGCCTTGGGAAGACTGTATCAATGTGTGTTCAACAATCATAACATCAGGACTTGAACAAAGCTCCTATTATACAAGGCTGTGGTAATCCCAACTCTTCTCTAGGGCTGTGAAGTTTGGGTGACTTATATGGACCACCTGAAAAGCCTGTAACACTTTCACCAGTGCTACCTGCAAAAGATCCTCAGCATAAAATGGGAAGATCGTTGCACAGATGCCAGTGTCCTCACTGACGGTAACACCACCGGTGTGGAAGCATTGATTATTCAATATCAGCTGCAGTGGATAGGACATTGTATGTGCATGCCTAAAGTGCATTTACCAAAACTGGTATATTCCCAACTCAGCCAAGGACAAAGGACATGCAGGGGCCAGAGGAAATGTTTCAAGGACATTTTCTAGGCAAACATTAAGAAGTGTGGTATTGTCATCACAAATTGGGAAAAACTAACCTGGGACAGGGCTGCATGGCAACACCTTGTGAGAGAAGGTACATCTTACTTTAAGGAAAACTGTCTTGCCCTGGAGGCAGAAAAACTACAGAAACAAAAGGAAAGGAAAATGACTGAGAAATCCATGGTCCAACCCTCCCTGTAACCACCATCTGTGGTGTCTGCCAGAGGGTCTGTGGGTCTAAGTTTGTCCTTCTTAGTCAGCAGTGGACTCTCATCTACTGCCCTTTACTAGGGGTTCACTGATAAAGATTTTTTGGGTCGATACCGGTGGCTGATTATTAACGAGCCATATGGGCTGATACCAATCCCAATGCTGATATGCAGCCTGGGAGCTTGGAGAGCAGTGTCTGGCTCATAAGTCTGTTGGGGGAAGGGGTGGGGGGAGGCAGACTGAGGCCCCCACCATGAAGGAGGAGGGGGGCTGGGGCTGGGATAGGCATGGTCCAGCTGGGGCAGGATGGGGCATGGGACAGAACTCCAAGCCACTTGTCCGGAAGCTGTGGGGAGGGAGGAGTGGCTCCCTCAACTGTGCACACCCCTGGGGCAGGCATGGGGACCATGTGCCCCCCAGATCTGTGTGCAGGGTCATGGCAGGCTGCTGCTGCAGGCTTGAGCTGGGGGGTGGTGCCAGGCACTTCCCAGCAGGGGCACTGGGCAGGGGCTGCAGGCAGCAGTGGCATTGGGAGGGGGATATGGGGGCCCACCCTATATCCCCAGTCCTAGAGCCGCCTCTGCTTGCCCTGAGCGCAGCCTGACCCCACAGTGGCAGCCTGCCCTTGTCCTATGTGCAGATCTAGGAGGCACACACCCCCTATGCCTGCCCCAGGGGTGTGCGCAGCAATGGTAGCTGCTCCCCGCTCCTTCCCCATGGTCTTCAGATGAGTGCCTCATGACTAGGTCCCATGCCATGCCTTGGCTGGGCAGCGCCTGCCCCTGCCCTAGCCCCGCTCCCACCCTCACTGTGAGGGCCTCAATCTGCCCTACCCTAGGCCCCTTCCCTCCACTCTGCCCCTCCACCCCAACAGACTTACCAGCCAAATGTTGCTCTCCAAGCTGCCAGGCTGGCTGTGTGATTGCTGTGGCTGCATGCATGCATGCATGCAGCATTTATCTCTGACATTATTGATCTCATGAGCCAAAGAAGGCCAATTGCTGATAATGTTGAATTTCCTCTTATTAATGCTGATACAATATAGACTGATATATCGGTGCACTTCTACCCTTTATGTCACCTGTGGGAGTGATCATCCTTGATCATGAGGGATTGCTGACAATGTGCCTGGATTAGCCCTGCACCGTCAGTTGAGTGTGCAGGGCCGTGCTTTTCAGCTTGTGGGATTCCCCACAGGTCTGGAAATTTGACAGCAGGGGAGTGGCTATCATTGACCCTCTGCCAAATTTTTGGACATGTGGGGAACCTTGCTGGGCAA
Organism: Crocodylus siamensis; assembly: GCF_052110815.1. Classification (NCBI taxonomy): domain Eukaryota; kingdom Metazoa; phylum Chordata; order Crocodylia; family Crocodylidae; genus Crocodylus; species Crocodylus siamensis. Next base: position 27,241,042 of record NC_143405.1, on the reverse strand, counting down.
AATGACACAGCTCTATGGGCCCAATGTGGCCCATGGCATGGGGGTTGAACACCCATGTTCCAAAGCATCTACTACATGTTGCCAGTCAGTGATAAGATACTGGGCTAGAAGGACCGTTGGTATGGCTCAGCATGGCAATGCTTGTTCTTATAAACACGTTCAGTTTGACTGAAAGCTATGGTGTTGATCCTATTGCCAGAGTAGAGGATAGATGCTTCAGGGTGACCTTGAAAAAGGCCAGGCTCGGGGTCACTCAGAGCTTACATTCCAGGTGGTATGGCCCAAATCCAGGTGGTGTTCAGAGGCTGACCATCAGTACCCGACTATAGATCTAGGGGCCTATTTCCAGATCTTGTCCAAATTTGATAGTTTGAATTTATAGGAGGCTGCTGGGTTCACTCATTTATGTGGTATGTATACTTCTGCTCCCCCTAGCTGCAATGGGGAAGTATGGAGGCTTGCATCCCTCTTATCAGTCTGTATTTTCCCAAAATACTAAGTGAACACTTCTCGCTAAGCCTGTGGAAGACATGAGGCTGCACATAAAGCAGAACTGCAGCTGCTAATCAGCTGATGCACTGCGCTGTCAGTCCCTTGTGTGAGGTAGCAAGCCTTGTGAATTGTGTGGGTAAGGAAAGAGCTGTGCTGTGGAGTTGTCTCCCAAGGGAGCATACAGGGAGGCTGTGGGCAGTTGTTTTTCTGAGTTATGCCTGGGGATTGTGCTGTTAGCTATGCCACATTGAGAATCTTTTTGTCTTGGGGGATGGGTTACAGTTGAAGGCAGCCATGGAAATGAAGGTCTGTTACTGGGCAGACCCCCTGAGGAGCCAGAGACCCCTGTCACTGAGAACTCCCTTCTGGAAATTCTGGATGGAATAGTGATGATGTATAACCTCAGTGTCCACCAGCAGCTTGGTAAGGTGAGCAGAACTTATCTGAGGAGAGCTCAGTCCTCCTCCTGTCCTGTTAGCTGGTAAAAGGCAGCCTCCTTACAGCCAACCTGGGCAAGAACTGACCTCTGGCTGAGCTACAGTTCTGTTTCTGTTGTCACTGGATGGGTCACAGCATAAAGGCCCTGGCAGGAGTGACTGGAAGGGATCGCTCCAGTGCTTACCATATGTCTCCAGCATAGACTATATGCTGACCATATATAGCATTAGACTATAGATCCTGTACCAAACATATCTGTCACACTCGGGTGTGGCTTGTGGTTGCTTTGACAGCCATGATGTATTGTCACTTACCAAGCAGCTCTGGCTGGACAGACTTGCTGGAGGCAGCCTTTAGTATCTGCAGTAACAGCTAATCACGGAAGCTTTCTATCTGGTGTCTGAGCAGCCCCACCAAAGGGTGCAGAGTACTGATACTCCACTGTTGGTTTTGGGCAATGCCATTTCCTTGTGATCTGCGTGCTGAACATTTGGCTCTCTCTAAGGTGCCTGGAAATGCCCTAGGCTGATACTACTCTGCTGGGCTTGTGTTTTCAGATGGTGGGTGTGTCAGATGATGTGAATGAATATGCTATGGCACTGAAAGACACGGAGGAGAAGATCAGTCGCTGTCCAAAGAGGGTGAGTGCTCCTGGAGCTTCCTTTTTGGAACTCTTCAGTTAAAGTGAAAGTCTTCGCTGCCTGTATGAGGAGTAGCCAGTAGTGCCTCTTGCCTCCTTATCTGTTAGCAAAGCAAGCTGGGGAGTGACCTTTGCATACTGCAGCTGGTCATTGCTTTTATGCTTTTCCTCATCTCTCACAGAAACACTTGGCCTGATTTTGCTGTCCCTGTGGAGCTTCCCTATTTCTTTGGTATTTGAGAGTAAGGTGCTTCAGGCTTTAGTGGAAGGGCAGCTGGCTGGTGTGTCTTGTAGGACCCAATCAGGAAACGCTCCCAGTGAGTGCTGAGTTTGTCTCCTTTTGCCTGCTACTGCAGTTGGAGACTTAACTTTTTCAGATGAAACCCTCAAAGAGCTTCCTCTGATGGTAGGTGACCCCAAAACATCTGGACACCAAGGTGTTAGTATCCAGCCACCCATGGGTTGGACTGGCAGTTCGTGCTGTTAAGGGCAGCATCCTCCCTAACTGTCCTGTTTCTAGCTCCCATTCCACCCTGCAGAGCAGCTCTATTTGGCAAGGCCAGTAGCTGGTCCTATTAGCTCTTTCCCTAGAGAGAGCAGACATAGAGGGGGGAACCTCTTCTGTACTGTTCATCCAGCTCAAAAAAGCAATGGTACAAATGGGGAAAGTACATCTTCTGCTCCTCACCTCCTCTGCTGTCCTTTCAGAGGAGGGATATCCATGAAGAGCTGCTGAAAAGTCAAAAGGTTTTCTCAGAGAAACTGAACCACCTGAGCCGTCGCCTAGCCTGGATCAACGTCACCATCTATTCCAAGGTAAGAAAGGAGCGTGATGGCAACAGCTACAGGATGACTATAAATGTCAGACCAGCTACGTTGGGAGCCTTTTCCCTGTAGGTGGGATTGCTTCTTGACTATCTTGCCACAAATGTCAACTCCATTGTGAAGTAGGCTTCTCCGTAGAACAGTCTCAGTTGCCTCTGTGTGGCTAGTCAGGAGAGAGCAGGGGAAACCTTCCTGTCCTGGGGTATGTTTGTTAATAATTCAGTCATAACACAGACCAGTTCTGTGTCCTGGCTTGGATACACAGTGTTGTGAATCCTTCCCAGAAGCATCAGCTATAAGATCCAAACAAAAGGGAGGGGATGAAACACTGTTCGAGGCTAGCTGGCTTAAGGCTGTTTATCAGATCTCCTTGTGGGATGCATGTGCAGGAGAAAGGAGAACTGTTAAGTTTCCTGATATTTTCTCCATCTGCCTGCCACTGTGCCCCACTCTACAACGTAAGGGCATGCATGCTAAGGCTACCATTCCAGACATCCTGAGATGCTTCCAGATGAGAAGCTTGACTGTTTTATCACCTCATGTCCTCGCTGTTCTCCCTTTTCAGCGGGGTTTCTCCTTCAGTGAAGGTTTCAGAGCAACTGAACCACCCAGAGTCCCCAGAATTCCAGATGAATAGCCTCAAGTCAGAGTCTGCTATCAAGCACTTTCTAGGGGAAACAATTGGGGAGAAAAACAGACACAACAGCAAGCAAAGACTGACCAGATGACCCAGCAATCTAAAAGGCAGGCTCAGGTGGTTCAGTTTCTCTGAGAAACCGGACCACCTGATATAGCCATTTACCTGTTGCATTTAGCAGCGACCTAGATTCTGTTCATGCAGATGTTCTCTTCTGTATTTTGACAAACCTAGTAGCAGCACAGCACTGATTGCTGTTGTTCCCCTACCTTACCTGTGGCAAGTTAAGATGTGTGACAGGGTAGCCTGTGTAGTTTTAGTAATAGGTTAGGCAAGAATTTGCTTGTGATGGTTGAATAATGGTGATCCTGCTTTAAGCGGGTAGTTGGACTAGCTGACCTCCAGAAGTACTTTTCCAAGATTTTATGCTTCTGCCTCCCTCACCTCACCCATCTGCCACCTGGGGCGTCAAAGATAGGAGCAACTCAGTAGTGGGACTATGTTAAGGAGCTTTTGCTGGGAGCTGGTGATCTGAAGACCAGAAATTCTGGGTGTGTGGTTTGTCCTATCTGTTTGACTTGTGACTGCTTGATAGTGTTTGTGTTTGCAGCTTTGTGGAGTGCTTTGCTTCAAGTGGGGCTGGCTCAATTAATTGAGGAGTGGGGCCAGGAAGGCAGAGCCTAGGCAGCCTTGTAAAAGGCTCCTGCCTCTGGATAAAGGGAAGTAGCTAGATGCCACCCCTAAGAAGAGATGCAGGGTGGTCATGGTGGGTGGCTCCCTTCTGAGAGGGACAGAGAGAGTGATCTGCCACCCTGACCCTCTGGCCCATGAGGTCTGCTGCTTCCCAGGGGCCCATATCTGGGATGTGGCAGAAAGGATTCCTAAATTCATCTGGCCCTCTGACCACTCCCCCATGCTCCTCATCCATACAGGCACGAATGACATGGCTCAGAACAATCCTGGCCAGGTCATGAGTGACTACAAGGCTCTGGAGGCTGGGGTTACAGGGTTGGGGGTGCAGGTAGTTTTCTCCTCTGTCCTCCTGGTTACAGGCCTAGGAGGGATGGATGTATTGAAGAAGGTGAACCAAAGTCTCTGGCAATGGTGCTACCAAGAGGGTTTTGGCTTCCTTGACCACAGCACGCACCTCAGAGAGAGAGGTCTTCTGGGAAGGGACAGTATCCACCTCATGCAGAAGGGGAAGGCTCTTTTCTCAGCCAGGATGGCAGACGTCCTGGACAGGGCTTTAAACTGAGCTTGCTAAGGGATGGGGGAGACAAAAAGTGCAGCAAACCCAGGGGCCAGCAAACAAACCTCCATTACAACAGGAGATAACAGGAAGGACACTACAGCACGAGCTGAGGGAATGGAACTCCCACAATGTGACGGGAAACAGAGGACCTCCAGCGGAGGGCTCAAATGGCTGTACACAAATGCCAGGGGAACAAACAGGAGGAACTAGCCCTCTGGCTTTCCAGAAGGGACTGCGATATCATAGGGGTAACAGAGACCTGGTGGGACTCTACCCATGATTGGACCATAGCTATAGAAGGTTACATCCTGCATGGGAGGGATTATACATAGGGAAAAAGGGTGGAGGTGTAGCTCTATATGTAAAAGAGCAGTAAGTACACTTCCTTGGAAGCTGAAATTGGTACTAAGGAGGGGTGACTTGATACCCTCTGGGTCCAGATATGGGGGTACATGACGAAAGGGACCTAACTGGAGGAATATATTATAGAACTCTGAATCAAGATGAGGAGCTAGATCTGGAATTCTCTAGAGTACTGGACGAGGCCGCAAGAGCACAGGAAATGGTCATCATGGACAACTTTAACTATCCAGACCTCTCCTGGGAAGAACACTCAAGCAGATCTGACTGGTCACGTAGATTCCTGATTTGTATTGATGAGCTGTACCTATCTCAGGAAGTATACAGACTGACCAGAGGAAATGTGCTCCTAGATTTAGTTTTGGCCAAGGGGTATCACCTGGTGAGTGATTGGATGATAGAGGGTAACCTAGGTGACAGTGACCATGTCACTGTTGCTTTCACTGTCCGTCGTAAGGCTGGGAAATCTGTCAGTAAGGGGTACATATTCTTGACTTAAAAAAGCTGACTTCACTAAGCTAAGGACTTTAGTGAGTAATGCCCTATGGGATCATGGACTGTAGGGAAAGAGTATGGATGTAGAGTGGTTGTTCCTCAAGGACACTGTCCTCAGTGCACAGAACTTGTCCATACCTGTACACGTGGGTGACACCGGGGCTGGAAGGCCATCTTGGCTCAATAGAGAAGTTTTAGATCTTCTGAAAAAGAAAAGGGAGGGCTTACCAATGATGGAAACTAGAAATAGGCCCCAAAGAGAACTACATAAGATTGGTCCACACCTGTAGAGGGCAGATTAGAAAAGCAGAGGTGGTGACTGAATTCAAGTTAGCAACTGAAATCAAGGACAATAAGAAATCCTTCTGTAGGTACGTAGGTAAGAAAACTAGTGGCAACGTGGGACCACTGCTCAATGCATCTGGACATCTGATCACTGACACTAAGGACAAAACTGAACTCCTGAATGAGTACTTTGCATCTGTATTCCACCAGTCTAAGAGTGATAGCCTGCTGAATGCAAATATGGTACCAAATAGTCAGTCACCGTAGGGATGATCACCTACCAACAATCATTGTAGAGCTGGTAAAAGAACAGCTAGAGAGGCTGGATATCTATAAGTCAGCAGGACTGGATGAACTTTGAGCATCAAGGACAATAAAAAGTCCTTTTTCAGATATGTGGGGAGCTGGAAGAAAAGCAAGGGCAACATTGGACCCCTGCTGAACCAGATGGGGCAACTGACGCCCAGGAAAAAGCCAACCTATTAAATTGGTACTTTGCGTCAGTCTTTCATCAGTCCCATGGGACGCCCATGCCCACTACAGGACAGGGAGGTCCGGGTGAGGGAGATCCCCTGCCCTCCATCAATGCTGACCTTGTGAAGGAACACCTTGAGAAGCTGGATACTTTCAAGTCAGCCAGCCCTGACAATCTACACCCCAGGATACTCAAGGAGTTGGTGAGCATCATAGCCCAGCCCCTGGCACAGATCTCTGAAAACTCCTGGTGCTCTGGTGTAGTGCCCGAAGACTGGAAGAAGGCCAATGTAGTGCCGATCTTCAAGAAAGGGAGGAAAGTGGATCTGGCTAACTATAGGCCAATCAGCCTGACTTCTGTCCCGGGGAAGATCTTAGAAAAGTTTATTAAAGAGGCCATCCTTAATGGACTGGCTGATGCCAACATCCTAAGGAATGGCCAACATGGGTTTGTTGCAGGTAGGTCTTGCTAGACCAATCTCATTTCCTTCTACGACCAGGTGACCTGTCACCTGGACAAGGGAGAAGAGATTGATGTCATATATCTTGACTTCAAAAAAGCCTTCAAACTGGTATCCCATGGTCACCTCTTGGCCAAACTGCCCAGTTGTGGCCTTGGGTCCACCACAATCCACTGGCTGAAAAATTGGCTTCGTGGTCAGACCCAGAGGGTAGTAATAGATGACAGTCACTCATCATAGTGTCCTGTGACCAGTGGGGTCCGCCAAGGCTCTGTCCTTGGACCCATATTGTTTAACATCTTCATTAACGATGTGGACATTGGAGTCAGAAGTGGACTGGCCAAGTTTGCCTATGACACCAAACTTTGGGGCAAAGCATGAAGATAGGCAGGTGATCCAGGCTGACCTGGACAGGCTCAGCAAATGGGCGGACAAGAACCTGATGGTGTTTAACACTGAAAAATGCAAGGTTCTCCACCTTGGGAAGAAAAACCTGCAGCATCCTTATAGGCTCGACAGTGCTACGCTGACTAGCACTACGGAAGAAAGAGACTTGGGGGTCATCATTGACCATAAGATGAACACGAGCCTGCAATGTGATGCTGCGGCTACTAAAGTAACCAAAACGCTGGCTTGCATCCATAGATGCTTTTCAAGCAAATCCCGGGACGTCGTTCTCCCCTTGTACTCGTCCTTGGTGAGGCCGTAGCTGGAGTACTGCATCCAGTTTTGGGCTCCACAATTCAAAAAGGATGTGGAGAAGCTTGAAAGAGTCCAGAGAAGAGCCACGCGCGTGATCAGAGGTCAGGAAAACCGACCTTATGACTACAGGCTGAGCCATGGGGCTCTTTAGCCTGGAAAAGCACAGGCTCAGGGGTGACCTGGTGGCCACCTATAAGTTTGTCAGGGGTGACCACCAGTATCTAGGAGAACATTTGTTCACCAGAGCGCTCCAAGGGATGACGAGGTCAAATGGTCATAAACTGCTCCAAGACCATGTCAGGCTGGACATGAGGAAGAATTTCTTTAGTGTCTGAGCCCCCAAGGTCTGGAACAGCCTGCCATCGGAGGTGGTTCAAGCACCTACAATGAACACCTTCAAGAGCAGATTGGATTCTTACCTCGCTGGGATCCTATGACCCCAGCTGACTTCCTGCCCTTTGGGCGGGGGGCTGGACTCGATCTTCAGAGGTCCCTTCCAGCCCTAATGTCTATGAAATCTATGAAACTCCAGCCAAGAGTGCTGAACGAACTAGCCAGAGTCATTGCAGGAAAACCTGGTGAACCTCTTTGAGAATTCATGGTGCTCAGGAGAGGTCCCAGAAGACTGGAAGAGGGCCAATGTTGTGCCTATATTCGAGAAGGGGAGGAGAGAGGACCCAGGGAACTGCAGGCCAATCAGCCTGACCTCAATCCCAGGAAAAATCCTTGAAAAAATTCTCAAGGAGTCCATATGCAATAAGCTAGTGGAAGACAGAATTCTGAACAACAGCCAGCACGGTTTTGTCGCAGGTAGGTCATGTCTGACTAACCTCATCTCCTTCTATGACCAGGTTGCTCCCCACCTGGATAAGGGAGATGAGGTTGATGTCATTTACTTGGACTTTAGGAAGGCCTTTGACTTGGTGTCCCATGAGGCTCTCGAGGTAAAACTAGGGGACTATGGGCTCAACAATTCAGTGGTCAAATGGGTGGGAAACTGGCTGTGGGATCGAACCCAGAGAGTACTAATAGACCGATTTGTGTTGACTTGGCAGAAAGTAGCCAGTGGGGTTCCCCAGGGTTTAGTACTTGAACCAGTGCTTTTCAACATCTTCATTAATGATCTGAATGTAGGTGTGAAAAGCACACTGGCAAAGTTCACCCATGACACTAAGCTGTGGTAAGTGCAGCCATGCATCAGGGTAGGCTGATGATCCAGGAGGACTTAGACAGATTAGTTAAATGGGTGGACCAGAACCAAATGCTGTTCAACACTGAGAAGTTTAAAGTGCTCCATCTGGGGACGAAATATTTGCAACAAACGTACAGGCTCAGTGATGCTCCCCTAGCTAACACCATGTTCAAAAGGTACCTGGGGGTCATAATTGACCATAAAATGAATATGAGCCACTAGTGTGATGCTACAGTTAGCAGAGGAAACAATCCGCTGGCATGCCTCAACTGCTGCAGCTCAAGCAAAAATAAGAAAGTTATTTTCCCACTTTACCTGGCATTGGTGAGACTGCAGCTGGAGTACTGCATCCAGTTCTGGGCACCGTGCTACAAGAAGCATGTAAAGAAGCTTGAGAGTCCAGAGAAGAGCCATTCACATGATTAGAGGCCTGAAGAGCAAGCCATACAAGGAAAGGTTGACAGATGCATCAGCCTAGAAAAGAGAAGACTTTGGGGTATTTGGTGGCAGCTCACAAATATATCAGGGGTTAGGTGAACAGCTATTCACTGAAGTGCCCAAAGGGAAAACCAGGAGCAATGGTTATAAACTCCTAAAAGAAGGTTTCAGACTGGATATAAGGAAAACCTTTTTCACAGTTCATGTGACCAGACTCTGGAATAGACTCCCAGTGGGGGTGGTACAGGCACCTACCCTGGAGATCTTCAAAAGGAGACTGGATGCATACCTTGCTGGGGTTATTTGACCCCAGCAGTCTTTCCTACCCAGAGTGGGGGCTGGACTCAGTGATCTCACAAGGTCCCTTGCAGACCTAAACTTTTGTGAATCTGTAAATGACACCCTCTTGTGAAAAGAGAAGAAGCTAACAGAAGGAGTTTCCTGAGAGTTCACTGCAGGAGGGTGTGTGTGCATGTGTGTGCGTGTGTGTGTACGTGGCAGGGGTTGGAGGGATTGGGGCAAGGCTCTTTGGTTTGTTTTCTACACCTTAGGTGTCCTTCAGGGAGCACAGGCAGCATAAGTGGAGATGGAGAGTGGATCAGTAGTTGCTTTTTGTGTATGATGCACCATGTTTGCTTTCCCCTAGGGGGTCAAGACCATTTTATCTGAACTATGTGCAAGTTGGTGTTCATCATGGAAGAAAAGATTGAAGGCTTGAAAGTACAGGTATCCATGGGAGTCATGAGAAGTTGGAACAAGAGAGGACAAAGAATAGAAAGGGAAGTGGTAGCATGTGACTTAGCAGGAGAATCCTCAGAATTCAAGATGAATAGCCTCAAATTAGTGTCTGCTTTCAAGAACTCTGTAGGGGAAACAGTTGGGGGAAAAATGGACAACAGCAAGCAGGGACTCACCAGATGACCCAGCAGTCTAAAAGGCAGGGCCTCAGGGATGAGGGCTCCAAGACCACTGTACCAAAGAAAAGGAGAGGTGGTGATTGGTGACTCCCTTCTCTAGAGGACAGAAGCATCAATTTCTTATCCAGATTTGGGATCCTGGGTAGTGTGCTGTTTGACTGAAGCCTGTATTCAAGATGTCACAAAAGATTCCAGAGTTCGTTCATCCATCTATCAGGCCAGTTTACTTTCCTACTTGTCCAGGTAGGCACCATCAATACTGCCAGGAATGATAATGAGCAGACCAAAGGAGATTATAAGGTGCTTGGCAGGAGAATGAAGGAGTTTCAAACAACTGGTGTTCTCATCAGTTCTCCTGGTGGAAGGTAAGGACCCAGACAGGGAACACTGAATCATAGAAATAAAAGTATGTCAGAATGAAGGTGCTGACATGAAGTCATTGGATTCTATAACAGTGGGCAAGTGTTCTGGGGTGGAGGACTGCTATCAAGGGACACAGGATCCACCTGTCTAGAAATGAAAGAGCATCTTTTGGCATCATCTGGCCAACCAAGTAAGGAGGGTTTTAAATAGGTTCCACAGGAGTGGTGAATACCCTGCAGCAACAGAGCAAAAAATCCAGGAGGAAAGGACCAGAAGAAGCAGCTCAACTTAGGGGAAGTGCCATGGAGCAACAGGACAGCAAGAATGCATGCAAGGGGGAAATGGGTAGGTCAAAATGCAAAATACTTCCAATGTGTGCATATGTGAGGAATGTGCGGAACAAACGAGATGAGCTGAAAGTCGCAGCTTGTGAAGAAAACCATGATACAATTGGTATTGCAGAGACTCGATAGAATAACTCTTTTATGACTGGAGTGTCAACACTGAAAGAGACACTGTTTTAGAAGGGCAGGGTTGGGAGAAAAAAATGGTGGTATCATCTTGCGTATCAGAAATGTATATACTTGTTCCCTGGTTCAGGAGGAAGAAAGTAGTGGATCAGAACATACTTGTGTAAGGATAAAAGGTGAAAGATAAAGCATTACTATCATGATGGGTACTTATTATAGACCACCATGTTAGGAAGAAGTGAATTTAGGCACTCACCAGGAAGGTGTCAAAATCATCCGAAAGTTATTAGATGATACTGATGGCAGACTTCAGTGCTCAGAATATCTTCTGGAAGAATAATGCAGTCAAACAAAATGACAAACAAGTTCCTAACTTGTATGGAGAGCAACTTTCTGTTTCAGAAAGTTGACATGACTAGGGGATCATTTATCTTGGATCTTGTTTTGAACCGTAGAGAGGAATTGGTTGAAGATGTGAAGGTAATGGGAAATTTAAGAGGAAGTGATTATGATGCGATAAAATTTGCAATTCTGAGATGGAGAAAGCATGAGGTCAGCAGAACTAAGACATTGGATTTCAAAAAGTATTCATTTCATACAACTCAAGGAGATAATAGGCACTATGCTGTTGGGAGGACAAACTGAAGGATAAAAGGGTGCAGAAGGGCTGAAGGTTTCTAAAAGGCACAGCATTGTAAGCCCAACAGAAGGTATTCTGATGCAATGGAAGCTCTAGAAAAGTGGCATGAGACAGTCTGGCTGCACAAATAGCTTCTAGGATGTCTCAAAAGCAAAGGAGAGCATAAAGGCAATAGTAAGATGGGAAGGTCGCCAAGGAAGTGCACCAGGAAATGACAAGAACTTTTAGGGAACAAAATCAGGGAAGCAAAGGAAAAAGAATGAACTACATGTGGGAAAGGAATTTAGAGACCGGTAGCTAGTCTAAAGTCCGGCAGAAGGGTAAGCAGTCTGCAGGCAGTTCCTAAGCCAGTTCGTGGCCCCCCCAACTCCTTTTTTTGAGGGGCAAGACTTTCATCTTGGCATGAGGAAGCAGGAAAAAAAAAGAAAAAGAACCCTTTGGGCCAAGGAGCAATAAAGAAGCCTGTTCCAGGTGAGTTTGCTAGGGGAGGTCTCCTTGGAAGAAGAGCAGTGAGAGAGAATGCAGATTAAGAGACCCAGAGAAGTGGCTGGAGGATGTCACAATGCCAGAGCCATTGCCTCTGCTTGCATCTGTGAGGCTTCTGTCCAGGCAGGACTGCTCACCGTCGAGGCTTCCACCCGGTCCAGGTTTGGCACTGTGGGGACTGGGGCTTTCAGGTTACTTCCAGTGATGGCCAGGTTGGGGAGTGCCCGTAGTGTGAGCAGAGCCTCCTGGTGGTGTCTCTCAGGGAACAGGCAGGAGGAGGTGGTGAGGCTCCAAAGCATCCTCTGCCATGAGGCATTCATCAATTCGATGGTGGAGGAGATCTCCGGGACTGTGTGGAGGAAGAAATGCCAGAGGCAGCGCTAGAGAAGGGAGAGGACATGGACTCCCTAGAAGGTGGAAGCTGGAGCCTTGTGACTTCTGGCAGCAAGGAGAGATCTTCATCTCCACCCGCAGTCATTCATCTGGAGAACAGATATGCAGGCCTGGCAGCAGAGAGGGAGAAGCATGTTCTATTGGTGGAGGAAGACAGGCCAGGCCTCACCAAGGTGGGTAGGATCGAGATGACTACCACCAAGAAGTGACAAGTGGTAGTGGTTGGAGACTCCCTTCTATGGGGGACAGAGGGAGCCATCTGCCAACCTGACCTGTTGTCTTGGGCAGTGTGCTGCTTGCCCAGAGCCCGGATCTGATATGCCATGGGAGGATTATCGAGGCTCATCCAGCCTTCTTACTACTACCTCATGCTGCTCATCCATGTGGGCACCAGTAATACTGCTAGGGGAGACCCTGAGCATATCAAGAGTGACTACCAGGCTCTGGGTGCAAGGGCAAGGGGTTCTGGGGCTCAGCTTGTGTTCTCATTGATCTTTCTAGACAAGGAAAAGGACCCATGCAGGAGCAGGTGCATCCTGCAGATCAACACCTAGCTGCTTAGGTGATATCGCCAGCAAGGATTTAACTATGACCATTGGGTGTTTTTCCAAGAAGAAGGATTGCTGGATAGAGATGGGATCCACCTGGCAAAGAGAGGGGAGAGCGTCTTTGCAGACAGAATCACTAACCTAGTAAGAAGGGCTTTAAACTAGATTTGCCAGGGAATGGAGACCAAAGCCCTGAGGTAAGTGAGGGAGCAGGAGACTTGGAGGAAGAGCAAACAGGAGGGGACAACAGGAGAGGTGCTCTCATACTCCCTGAGAAATCAGGGCAATCAACTAGTTACCTCAGGTGCCTGTACACAAGTGCACAGAGCCTGGGAAATAAGCAGAAAGAACTGGAGGTCCTTTCAGTCACAAAACTATGACATGATTGGAATGGCAGAGACTTGGTGGGATAGCTTGCATGACTGGAGGATTGTCATGGATGGGTGCAAAGTGTTCAGGAAGGACAGGCAGGCAAGAAGAAGAGGAGGAGGAGTTGCACTTTATGTAATATAGCCATGTGATTGCTCAAAGCTCCAGTATGGAACTGGCGATAGGCCTGTTGCAAGTCTCTGGGTTAAGGTTAGAAGGGAAGGGTAATAAGGGTGATGTCGTGGTGGATGTTTGATAGAGACCATCAGACCAGAAGGAAGTGGTGGATGAAGCTTTCTTCAAACAGCTAGCAGAAGTTTTCTGATCACAGGCTCTAGTTCTCATGGAGGACTTCAGTCACCCTGATACCTGCTGGGGATGGGCAATACAGCAGTGCGCAGGCAATCCACGAAGTTTTTGGAGAGTATTAGGGAGAACTTCAGTGTGCAAGTGCTGGAGCAGCCAGTGAAGGGCCATGCTCTTGACCAGCAGCTCACAAACAGGGAAGAGTTGGTTGGGAATGTAGTAGTGGATGGCAACTTGGGCAGCAGCGACCACAAGGTGATTGAGTTCAGGATCCTAAGGAGAGGAAGGAAGGAGATCAGCAGAGTAAGGACCCTGAACTTCAGAAAAGCAGACTTGGACTCACTCAGGGAACTTATGGGCAGGATCTCCTGGGAAGCCAGACTGAGGGGGAGAGGAGTCCAGGAGAGCTGGCTGTACTTCAGAGAAGCCTTACTGAGTGTGCAGGAACAATCCACCCCGACGCCGGGGAAAAGTAACAAGTATGGCAGAAAACCAGCTTGGCTTAGCCAGGAACTCTTCAGTAAACTAAATTCCAAAAAGGCAGCTTATAAGAAGTGGAAACTTGAAGAAATAACTAGGGAAGAATATAAGAACGTTGCTCTGGCATGCAGGAGTGAAGTGCATGGCCTTCCTGACTGGTACAAGCTGGGGACTAACTGGCTAGGCAGCAGCTCTGCAGAAAAGGACCTGGCGGTCACAGTGGGACAATAAGCTGAATGAGCCAGCAGTGTGCCCTTGTTGCCAAGAAGGCTAACAGCATCCTGTGCTGCTTTGGTAAGTGTGTTGCCAGTAGGTCAAGGGAAGTAATTCCCTTCTATTCAGCACTAGTGAGGCCACATCTGGAGTACTGCGTCCAATTTTGGGCCCCCCACTATGGAAAGCACGTGGACAAATTAGAGAGGCTACAGCAGTGGATGACTAAAAAAGTGATGGGGTTGGGGGACATGACTTACGAGGAAAGACTGATAGAACTGGGCTTATTTAGTCTAGAGAAGAGGAGACTGAGAGGAAACTTAATAGGAGTCTTCAGTTACCTGAAGGGTGCTCTGAAAGAGAATGGAGCTAGACTCTTTCCATTGGTGGCAGACAGAACAAGAAGCAATGGTCTCAAGTTGCAACAAGGGAAGTTTAGGTTAGATATTGGGAAGAGTTTTCTCACTAGGAGGGTACTAAAACACAGGAACAGGTTACCCAGAGGTGGTGGAAGCTCCATCCTTGGGGGTTTTCAAAGCCTGGCTAGACAAAAGCTTTGGCTGGGATGATCTAGTTGGGGCTGGTCCTGCTTTGAGCAGGGGGTTGGACTAAATGACCTCCTTGGGTCCCTTTCAAACTTGCTGAGGGTGTACTCTGTGCCATCTTCCAGGTCACTGATGAAGACATTGAACAAAACCAGCTCCAGGACCGACCCCTGGGGTTCTCCACTTGATACCGGCTGCCAACTAGACATCGCGCCATTGATTACTACTCTGAGCCCGATGCTCCAGCCAGTTTTCTATCGACCTTACTGTCCATTCATCCAGCCCGTACTTCTTTAGCTTGCCTGTGAGAATGTTGTGGGAGACCGTATTGAAAGCCTTGCTAAAATCAAGGTACACCACATCCACAGAGCCAGTCACCTCATCATAGAAGGCAATCGGGTTCTGGCAATCCATTGTGTGGATAGTTTCTTGTTTTGCAGTTTCCCTTTCCAGTAGATTTTAAAGTTTTATTGTCTAAGAACAGCTACTTTGAGGTCAGAGATGGGATGCTCAGGAAGGTCAAGGTGTTCTTGCCATAGGCTTGTGAGCCTTTCAGAAATTGTCAGCTCAGAGTAGCTGTACTTAAACAACAACAGTTTAAAAACCAACTGACATTTGCCTCTTCCAGCAGCGTTCCCTCCTTTTTCATCCCCCTTCCCTATCCTTTCTATTCTAATCCCTGCTTTCCATTTAGCAGCTTTGTTTCCTGGAGATGAAGCAGGCCACTGCTTATGTAAGCGTATGCATCTCTGATTTAGTTACTCTATAAGGTACAAATCTATCCTGCCTTCTGAGGGAAGGTAAAAACAAGAGGAAGGTCTGTAAATACGGTGGGGAAAAAAGAAGAGCAAGGAAGTTATAGCCAGCATGAACTCTTAATAGAAGATGCAAAGAAATTGGAACTGCTCAGCAGTTCATTTGCCTCAGACACCACCCTAAAAAATTAAGCTGCAACCAGAGAACTAATAGGGATTATTGGATAAGGAAGGGGACAAGCCAGGGGTCATGGTCATAGTCATAGAGAAGTAGGGCTGGAAGGGACCTCCAGAGGTCTTCTAGTCCAACACTGTCTCTGAGGCAGAATCATCTCTATCCAAACAAGGCTGCAAACACCATAATCTGAACTCTACATAAGACTACCATCAACCCTGACGCAATGTAGACACCTTAATTTGCCAAAGGTAAAGCAGGGGAACCACAGCAGCCAATGTCCTGCTTCCATAAATTGTTGTTAATATGCACCCAAGAGGTGCTGACTAGAGGGCCAAATCCCCTGCTACAAAGAAAGGCAAAAATCCCCACAGTCCATACAATCTGATCATGGGGTAAAATTCCTTCCTGACCCTAATTATGGCAGTTGGCCTAACCATGAGCAGAGGAGCAAGACCCTCTAGCCAGGAACCTCTGGCTTTGGTCCCAGCAGAAGCATTGGTACACCCTAGTCAAAGTTCCCAGCCTTGGCTGTAGCCAACTCCCAAAGCCTCTGGGAAGGTTTAAAAACACCCTGATAAATATAGCAGAAAAGGGGGAGTTGGGGTGGGGACGACGAACAAAGCCCAAAATATGGGAAATACCCATGGTAGAACATAGGCATATCTATGCCTAGATCATCCCTGACCAGTTGATGTCTAACTTTCTGAACACCTCCAGTGATGGAGAGTCCACACCTTCCTTAGGCAAGCTATTCCACTGCCTCACTATTCTAACAGTGAAGAAGTTTTTCCAGATATCCATATAAACTTACTTCGCTGCAACTTCAAGCCATTGGTCTGTGTTCTCCTTTCTTCGGCAAGAGAGAATAGGTGCTTTCCCTCTTCTTTGTGGCAACCCTTCAAGGATTTGAAGACTGCTGTCATATCCACTCTTAAGCACCTTTTCTGCAAACTAAATGTGACTAGCACCTTCAGCCTCTCCATGTACGACTTGCTTTTAAGCCCTTGATCATCTTTGTTGCCTGCCTGTGGACCCTCTAACTTTTCCACATGCTTTTAAAAATGTGGAGCCCAGAACTTCACACAATACTCTAGATGAGACCTAGCCAGTGCCAAGTACAAAGGCACTATCACCTCCTGTATCTTGCACCTACTGCATCCCAAAACTGCATTCACTTTTTGTGTGGCTTCATCACACATCAGACTTGTATTGAATCTGTGATCTACGAAGACTCCCAAGTCCTCTTCCATAGTGTTGCCATCCAGACAGATGTTACTCATTTTATATTTGTGTTTTTAATTATTCCTCTTGAGGTGTAGTACCTTGAATTTATCTGCATTGAACGTCAATGTAGGAGTTAGAGGTTTTGATCAGTCTCGATGAACTTCATCCCCAGGTAATAAAGGAACTGACAGAGAAGATTTTGGAGTTCTTGGCAATAATTTTTACCACATCGTAGGAGACAGGCGGGGCACTGGGAGACTGTAAAAGGGCCAATATAGTGCCCTTCAGAAAAGGCAAAAAAGGAGGACCTGAGGAGTTAAAAACTGGTTAGCCTGACCTCAGTAGTATTGCAGGAGCATGCCATAGGGAAGCCCATTTGCAGCTAGCGTGGATTGACAAACAGATCATGCCCAAACAAACTTGATCTCTTTCCACCAAGTTAATTACCCTTTTGAAAAAGGGAATGTGGATATAGTGTATTTATACTTCAGCAAGGCTTTTGACAAAGTCCCACTTGACCATATCATAAACAAATTGGAAAAGTAGACTAGGAAAAATGACAACAAAGTGTATAGACAACTGGTTCAGAAGCTGGAAGTGAAATGTAATAACAAATGTATGAATGGCAGGAGGTTTTAAGTCCACAGTTGTCTGTCCTGGGCCTGGTACTGTTCAACTTGTTTATTCATTATTTAGACGCTGGAATGGGGAGCTGCTTGAACATATTTGTAAACAAAGCTAGGATGGTTTTTGAACACATTGGAGAACGGGAGCACAGTTCAAAAGCAATCATGATAGATTAGAAAATTGGGCTAGAATCAGCAGGATGAAGTTCATTATTGACAAATGCAAGGTGCTATACCTTGAAAAATTAATCAAAAATACAAATCTCAAATGAGAGACACCTGGCTAAGTGACAGTACTATGGGGAAAGCTCTAAGAGTCTTGGTGGAGAGGATACATAAAGGGGAGTTCTGGCCATTCGGTCTGAGGGTATGAAGTATGGAGTCATGGTTGCTGTTTTGAGGTCTTAGAGCAGGATAAGAGAGTGTTTGGTTTTTCCCATGCTTCTTGGCTTTGCTGATTCCCACTTGGGGCAGAGAAGGACTATTTTTCCCTCCTGTTGCTACAGGTGTCAAAAGGGGACATCATAGAGGACATTCTAGTTTTTGCTACTCAAGAGAAAAAATAGAGGACATAAAGGCAACTGGTTTCATATCAAGAGAGGACAACCAGACTGTCCTGTATGATGACCACCCTAGGTGTCAAGGGTTTTTCTTGCTAGCTCTCTCAGAAGAATTGTGTTGGTTGTAGCTAGGGCTGGAGATTTGTGACTGTCATATGCCAGTATTCTTGCTGGGACTAAACTCTTCGAGGCTTCTGGTTAGAATGTCTTGCTCCGGGTTAAACTGATTACTGAATTGGGAAGGGATTTTAATCCATGGTCAGATTGATATAGTGGTGCTCATAGTTTTGGCTCTGCAAACCAGATGAATGGTGTGGGGCTGGTCCACAGGCTGGTTCAGGCCCCTTGCTGCACATGTTTGGATTAGACCCCATCCTGCCTCCTCACAGCCCCTGCCTGGCTGGGATTGGGCTCCAGGGGCCCTGCACTGCCCTCACTCAGCCTCCTTGTGCCAAGATCAGGCTCTGCAGTGCCATGTGCTCCAGATCTAGTGTGCAGGGCTTCAGCTGAGGGGCTCTCCACAGACCCATTGGGAGTCCCATGGGCTGGATGACACAATCTTGGGGGCATCCCTGATAGTCTGTGGTGGTATTTTCCCTTTCTCTACTGCAGTGGGGGAGAACATCGCTTTCTTCCTTGGGTCTCTCAAGGGCATTTTAACAACTCTTGCTGCAGTGGGGCACTGACAGCCTTTGTCTCACTGCTTTACTTGTGGCAGGTTAGGGTGTTTGCAGTGCCTTTCTGCAATGTGCCTTGTAGTTGTGCAACAGGGTAGATTGTCTAGTTTTAAGAATAGGTTAGAGAGAAACTTTTATGGGATAGTTTAGCTGGGGATGATCCTGCCTTGTTCAGGAGGTTGGACTAGATGACCTCTGGTGGTCCCTTCCATCTCTAGCTTTCTATGATTCTATAAGTCTGCTTATACATCTTTCTCATGTGCTCTGGAGATCTCTCTTCTTTCTTCTCTCTTTGTGTTATTAACTCTTGGAGAAGGGGAACGTTCTTTTCTTCCCCTGAGGCGTGATGGCACCAAGGGGGAAAGGAGGGAAGATGAGGACCCTCTAGAAGCCATTTAAGGAAGGAATGACGGTAGAGAGAGAAGCAGCTAGTCCTTGAACCTAACTGCATGGAGTTGTGCTGTGGCTGGTGGAAGGGAATGTGAGTTATCTTGCTCAGCAGTTCTTCCTTCAGCTCCTAGGTTCCCCTGGCTCAACTGGCTCGTTCCAGTGTTTAGTTCTCATTAATTTATGCCACTGGATGACCTTATAGATGCTTGGCTAGAAGTTTGCCTAAGACCTCACATGCTACTGGGAGGCAGGAAAACAATATTCCTTTTTACATACAGGAAGCATGGACATTACATGGCTCATGCTCACATGGATTTGGCAACTGAACCCAGATCTCTAAATTTTTTTGCTATGCCTTGTCTATGAAGTTCCCCTGCTTCCCAGCAGGAGTTCAAAGCCTGGCCTTCATGGAGCAGACAGTGGTGCCTGGGAGCAGAGTACTACTAGTCCTCTTGCTTGGTGGCCTCCTTGAGTCTGTTGCTGATCCCAGAGGGAGAGGGGGGCTTCTGCCCAGTTGGACTGCAGCAGCTAGATGTGTTTGCTGGAGAGTGATTGCAGAAATAAAGCAGGATGTTTTACTGTGCTGCATGCATTTCAAGGTGGTGTCCTTACATAGCCTCATCCTCCCAGTTCTTTCCAGGAGTCTGTCATTTTATTCAAGATGTAGTGCTTTCTACATAACCCTCCCTGATGGCTCCAGTTTTGCTCCAAAAACCTGGAGGTGCTGGCTGTACCTCTAGGAGTGGCTGTTATCTGCATTCAGTGCCAATACAAGTAGAGCTTGGCTTTGCTGTCTGCCTAGATTGGTCCTGTTCTTCTCACTCAGGCCAGATATTCAGACATCAGGGCTCTGACTTGAATGACCCTCACTGGAACTTGGTCCACAGGCACAGGACTCCTGAGCAGGGGCTTGCCTGGGTCTCTGCTGAAAGAAGTTAGCAAAGAGACTGTTCAAGGCCAGTGGGTTTAGTTTTGGGAGGAGAGTGATGTCATAATAAAAAATAATAATAGTACTAATAATAAATCGGGGTAAACAGACTGAACTAAAAGTCTCTTTGTGAATCCTATTTTAATGCTAAAGTAGAATCTTGCCTTTATAGCCCTGAATTACCTGGTGAAAGGAGGGAGGAAATTGGTTGCTTATAGTTTTCATTTTGGGGGCTTTTTCTGTTTGTTTTGTTTTAATGATACTGGACTGAGCTTTCAGTCCAGTTTAGCAGCTCTTGGAGTAACTTTCTGAGGTCAACACGTTTTAAAAGATTCAGATGTGACTTCTCCAATCTTAATGTGGTATAAACAGATTTTTATCCCTCAAATTAACTGGTAAACTGAAATGTATGTTATTTTCTTAAAGAGAGATCCTTAGAGAAAGTTCTTTAGTTTGTGACCTGCACCATTTGCTGTAAATTACAGAGAAACCACCCTAGTAAGGGAGTGGACAAACATACCTTTAACCACTTTAAAAAGGGGATTGAGAACTGCTGCTCAGGAATGTGCAGCAGCTGTTAGACTGTAAAGGTTGTGGAGGGTTACATTGACATGATCCTGTAGTCATACAAGTGAGCTGAATTACCTTTTCTCTGACCCTGAATGAAGGGTTAAGTTGGTGCACTTTTGTTGCTCATATATTGCTACAGAATTGTGAAAACGTAGAAGTAGTAGTATCACAGCCTGTATTAGAATTCTTTGATATCAATACAATTGTTATATCTATCTGTACCTGCCCATGAGCAGTGAGGCTACTCCGATTCACTGTAATTACAATGTGTTGAAGCAAATTTGATTAATTGAGTCTGCTGGAGCATGATTACTATGCTTTAGTAGACTCCAGCATCTCATCAGAGTCCCCATGCTGAAAAATGGCAGTGGAGTACTGTAACTAAAGCTTCACCTATGAGCTTTATTTAAAGTGCTCCCGCTGCCTTTTTTGAGTGCAGGGACACTGATACACGAGATGCTCCAGAAATTGTCATTTCCTCCCTCCCCTCACCCTTCACTCCTGGAGCATGTGTATAAGTGCCCTATATTTCCTGGGTGAGGTTAACTGAGATCACTCATTGATACAGCCACTGAAAGAACAGGATCCCTTGTGTGTTGAAGGATTTATTTATGCTCTTAGTTCTCTTTTATTTGATTCATTCTAAGAAGCAGAAATTAGATAGGCTCCTAATTTACATAAAAAGCTGCCAGTGTTTCATGTTGTGAAAGGGAACTTTTTCTGACACCCTCTAACATAGTTTGATGGACTCCTTTCTTTCTGCAGCAACACGTACTTTAGGAGTGAAGGTGGTGGCCAGAGATAGTTCTCCTCACATGTTTACCCCAGAATTGTGGGAATTTGCAATAGGTGTATACAAGAAAATTCTGAAAACCCTGGGGTCTGTACAAGGGACTGATCTTAGATCTAGGCCCCTGGGTAAAGTCCTGAGGGAGGTGTGGGGGTGTGTGTGTTTCAATGAATAAGCCTTTTCTGCTCCCTGGAGTAGGAACTGACTGAAGCATGGCTGTATTCTTCTCTGGCCAGGAGAAGATGCAGGATATATACTGGCTACTTCGTGTGTGCATCCGCACCATCGAGCATGGTGACAGGACAGGCTCACTTTTTGCCTTCATGCCAGAATTCTACTTGAGTGTGGCTATGAATAGCTACAGTGCACTGAAAAACTACTTCAGCCCTGTCAACAGCATGGAGGAGCTCCCAGGTGAGGGGGTTGGGGCTCTGGGCTGCACAATTGGGATTGACTGGATAGTTTGCTCTAATGGAAGATAAGCAGGGATTTGGTAGTGGGGAGAAGGTGGGCTGGAATTCTCATGTTTTGGGGTGTTGTTTGGGGAGTCTACTGTTGTTTTGAGTTGTCTCTTATTGTAAGCTGCTTTAGACTTTCTGGATAGGGTAAGATATAAATCTAAATAATAATATTTGTATGTGTGATTATTCTGTCCCAAGTACAGGACACTGCACTTGTCTTTATTAAACTTCATATGTTTAATTTTGGACCATTTCTCCAGTTTATCAGGGTCATTCTGAATCCTTTAAGGTGTCTGGAGCTCCATCGAGCTTAGTACCCTCTGCAGTTTTGCTAAATGTGCCCTCAATCTTATCTTCCAAATCATTAATAAAGGCAGTATTTCTTGTTTCTTGCCTACCCTTCAGGTGGGTGGGGGTGTCACTGACTTTCTGTTGTTACCCTGGGTTTCTGCCCAGCCATGTTTGTTATCTATGTGTTTTTTCTGTGCAAGTGAAAATTCTGGTGCTAGCAGATTGTACAGCAGATATTCCAGACAACAAATGGCCCTGCAAATGACCTGTCTGCTTGATGTTTTACTTGACTTTGTCTCTGCTCCCCATGCATAATCCCATCAGGAGTGGCCTCCTTACCCTCATTCATTCCACCTCTGTGCTGCAGCAGCCATGTGAGCCAAAGGCCTGGCTCTACAGCCCTGGTAATTAGGCGGTGTTGATGGATGGTATTCAGCTGGTGAACCTAGAAACCATGGAGTCCTTGACCCAGACAAATATGAAGAGGCAGGTCAGCCAACCAGGCAGGTATTCCAGCTTCTTGCATCCACAATCCTGTGTGATAGGGTCCTGCTTTCATTGCTAGCTATCTTCTGGTTGATAGTGAGACTTGGACCTGTGGGAGCTTGTATGGGCCTGTGTCTGCTCCAGCATTCAGTCTGGCCCTGTGACCACATTCTCCTTTTCAGGGCAGGATGGTAAATTGTTCTGTTGAGTTGTGCAAAATCTCCTTAACTATTTAGGAACAGGGAAAGATGGGAAGTGCTTTCCTCATGGCAGGAGGAAGTGTGAAGGTTGTTTTGCATGTAGGGGCAAGGGCTCTGCTGGCCTTGGGAAACCTGCTCTTGATAGAACCAAGTATCAAGCAGTTGACCGTTGTTTGGTAACAAGTATTTGTGGGAACAACAAATCTCTCTAGGATAGAGAGAGTATGTGTATGTGGGTGTATGCCTGCACAATTCCAGGCACAGTGATGCGTGCATCAAGAGTGCGGTCTGGGACTGCTACTGTATGAAAAAAACATGCACAGCTTGGCATTGGGTAAACAAGATGTTTTAAGGAACTTACAAGTTTGTTTGCCTTGCTGAGCAATATGGATCCTCTTGTCATATCAGCCTGTGAGCACCCTGGTCCCATGCAAAGGTGCAATTGAATCTTCTGAAGGCAGGCAGTGCTGATATCCAGTTGTTCAGCATGGTTACACACAGCCAGATGTTCTCTATTATTTTGTATAGTGTCAAGGTAGTTGACACTATTTCCTGATTGCTTCTAACCATTCCCCATGAGCGTGCATGCTCAGGGCAGTTAATTGTGCTGCTGCAGGTTTATCCATTATGTTTGCCAACCTAACGATCCAGATGAGGGAAAATGTGCTATGCTGGGAGTCTCAGACCCAGCCTACTGTTCTGAAACTTCCTATGGCCAGACTTAGTGTTGGTAGAGGATTTCAGGGCAATTTGTTCTATGAAGTATCTTTCCCAAGCATTTCCACACACAATACATACCCAGCTCGCTGTTGAAAATTTGCTTATTTTTGTGGCTGGCTCTTTGAGCATTTTGTTGCATGGGGTCTTGGCCACTGCTTTGTCGAAGCAGCTTGGGTCTCAAATCAGGCAGTGTTCCACCTGTAACTTGTATCACATTTTCACAATTCTTTCTGCACTACAAGGCCAAGACCTGCAAGTAACATTCAGTGAAAGCTTAGTTCCACAGCAAGGATGAATCCTGTGGCCCAGTCTACAGCCAGGTGTTTGGGGCTGTGTCTGTGACCTTCTAGTGACTGCTAACAGGCTGTCCCCTTCCTAACTGTCTGATCCCTTCCCTTGCAGGCTATGAAGAGACTCTTACATGCCTTGCTGCCATTTTGGCCAAGCACTTTGCTGACTCAAGGATCGTGGGCACGGGTGAGACTGCTCTCCTCTCCAGTGAGGTGACATGCAACTGAGTATTGGATGTCTTCTTCCAACCTTCTTACAGGTTGCCAGCCTGTTATCAAGGAATCCAGCCAGTGAATTTCCTGTGTGCTTTTAAACTTCCAGAGCCTGAACAGAGTTCAGGCATTGCCTCAGCTGGAATCTCTCAGTTGAGACTTGCAGATCCCTCCTCCTGCATCCTGACTGGGACATGGATGCCACACACTAGTTTTCTGAATGCTTAGACTTCTCTGATGTAAGCACATTCTCTGTAACAACTTACCACAAAGGGTATCAGCTTCCTGGCTTACAGTTTCAGTCTTCAGGAGTCGTATGTATAGGGATCTATTGCATTTGAGGCTGCCCCCCCCCGCTTTTGCAGGCAGAACATGGTGAATGGCTGCCATTTTCCAGGTGGAACATGGTGCCCACCGCCCCACCCCCCGATTGTCCAGGGGGCCTTGTAGCCCTGCCCTTACTGCTGATTGGCTGCAAGAGCCTGTCCCTGTTGCAGTCCTGCCCCTTGCTGCCAGTTGGAGTGGGGCGGGGCCATGTGACAGGCAGCCCTCACAGCCAATGGGCTGCCACAGCTCCCTAAGGACAGTGCCCTCTGGGGAGCGAGCATTTTTATGTTTCCTAAGTGTTCTTTTTTTTTGTCCTGTGGATTTTGCAGGTATTGCCCACTTTCACAATGCTGGATTTCATGAAACTGAATTTTTGGTAGGTCCCTAGTCACCCTGATCGCTGTCAGCAGAGACATACAAATGGACATTTTACAGAGTTTCTGAATATGCCATATCTTTTTATTTTAACAGAGTGAGAGATGTTGCATCTCTAGAAAAAAAATTACAAATGTTATACATGTTTCTCTTCCTGAGGTTTTTATCAGTATGCCCAGAGCATTCCTTATCTTGGGGTCAGGAGCTCTGGAAGAATTCCAGAATTCCCCTAGCTCCAGCTGCCTTCTCTGACTATGTCTTATCCTATTGCTGATGTGGACCACTCCTTGTACAAAGGCAGGCTTGTCAATTGCATTCTCCTGTCCATTGTTTCTAGTCTGTTCCAGTGGGCCTCTCTTTGTCCACATGCTGTTTGTGGGTTGATATGGCTGCTGCGTTGCAGGCTGGCTTTGCTCCCTTGGGAGCTCCTTAGCCAGTCCTCTGTACACAAAATGGAGTCATTGCACTAAACAAACAAATAAATGAGCAAACCACAAAACTATTAGCCCTTCTTTGAATGGTAGGAGAAGCTTTTTAGACCTGGCCCAAGTACTGTTGCATGGTCCTTCCTGGTAGCAAGCTTATCTGGGCTTCAGTCCACCTCCTGGCCACAAGTACCTTCTTCCCCCAACTTTTTGCAACACTCTTTGCTCTCTCCTCTGGGATTTTAAGTGCTAATTGGATACTGCTTTGTTAGATTACCACCTACAGTTGGCCTTCTGTACGTGTGCCATATTCTGCTGTTCTCTTTTCTCTTCTACCCACAGACATCCGAGACTCATTGATGCAAGCACTGGCCAGTTATGTGTGCTACCCCCACTCGCTGCGGGCTGTGGAGAGGATTCCAGAGGAACAGTAAGTGCTGGGCCTGCCCTTAAATTCTCATGGCACCTGGGCTGTGAGCTGAGAAAGGTAGGGGAAGGCTGAATTCGGCCTGCCAGGCCATTCTATCCAACCAACGGGGCTCCTAAAAAAAATTTAGAAAATTGATATGCATCTGCTCCTGGCTGCCTGTCAAAGATGACAGGAGTCAGGGGCAGTAGGACCCAGGAGGACCTGGCAGCAGGACCCAGCTGCTCAGCCCCAGCCATTCCATGCCTTCTTGCCCACTCACTGCTCCAGCACCATGTGACTCCCAGCTGCATCATCAGACTGGGGAGCACAGGACCCATGCCAGTATCCTGGGGCCAGGAGAGGGAGGGTATATGTGTATGCGCACGTGCAGGGAGGGAAGGAGGGACAGAGTGTGTGTGTGTGTGGGGTGAATCCCACACACACACCCCACCGTACGCATGTCCCCACCCCCCTCGCGCTGCCATATGTACAGACCCCCACACACAGCCCTCCACAAACCCCATACCCACGCACATCCCACATATTTACACGCACACCCACATGCTCCCTCACCCTGCACCCTCACCCCCACACCTATCCAGCCCCCACAACTCTCCACAAAGCTATATTTGCTCCCCAATCCCCCCCAATATACAAGAGTATGACTTCATTTTAAGCTATTGTGAAATCACCTCTATGTACACTATGCAAACACATGTAAATCAGAACAAAAATATTTTTTTAAATCAAATTAATGAATGTTGTTGGCCTTTTAGAATATAATTTGGTATTTTTCTGGTTCTGAGAGCAAAACCCCTTGCTGAAAGGAGTACTTCCAGGGGCAAGGGGAGGGACTTCTGGTGGCAAAGGTCAGGGGTTAGTGGGCGGGACTTCTGGTCCCAAGGTGGTGATTGGTGGTGGGTCACCTGTCAAGGGGCAGGGCTACCCATGCAGCCCTCGACAGCTTGCCAAAACTCAGTAAATGGCCATCCATCCGAAATAATTTCACACCCCTGGTATAAGGGGTAACGTAAGTGAAAATGTCTTGGCTGGGCTGAAGCAGGCTGATGAATAAATAGTGGTGGGAGGTTGTGGCACTTGAGGCAAACAGACTAGGGTTGGGTTTGGGAGCGGAGTTGCTTGACTTTATCCCTTCCCCAAAGTGTTCTATAGGTTCTGTTACTCTCTGGTTCTTAGTCCTGTTAACCAAGTGAAAGGAGAATGGGGATATCTCCTCATTCCTTTGTGCTAAATATGCCCTGCTGTCTCTCTTCCCGTTCTTCTTCCATTTCCCCAATGATATATCATAGCTGCTGAACTGTCCCTTCTGTCTGGCAGGCGAATATCCATGATGAAAAACCTGCTGGCCCCATATGAGCAACGGCCTTGGGCACAGACCAACTGGATTCTTGTGCGGCTCTGGCGGGTAACAAATCCCACTCCTCGTGTCATTGTTGGCAAGCCTTGGACCAGGGTTCTCCAGCCTTCTTACCTGCTAGCTGGGCAGCTTTGCCTCTTGCAGAAAAACCTGCCTCTAGCTCTAGCTTGGAAGGAGGCCTATAGGGTTCATGCTGTTAAAGGTACCACTTGTTTTTGTTTTTCTTTTTCTCCTGCAGGGCTGTGGCTTTGGATACAGATACACACGGCTCCCTCACCTGCTGAAAACGAAGCCTGAAGATGCCAACCTCCCTAGCTTGCAGAGTGAGTGGAATGGGGCAGATCTGTTCCCTGGAAAGTTTATGGCATTTGCAGCACTGGGAAGGATAGGAGAGATCTCTGGGGAGCTCAAATCATTTATCAGTGGGGGCAGAGAAAGGGATGGTCTTCTGCAGAGCTTGCATTATTTACTGCGGAGAAGAGGGATGTTGCCGTTTCCCTAACAGTAATCCCTTTATTACTTCAGCCCTGTTGTTGGGGTGGAACACAGTTTGTACTTTGCTAGTTGTATCCTGTTTGGGAGCAGAGGGCCCCCATCAGGTTGCAAGTCTCACTGGAATCCTGAAGGAACAAGTCTGAATTTCTGCTCGCAGGTGCCACCTGTCTTCAACCTGCCAGTTGGGCCCAGGGCATAGTGGCTTCTCAAGTGGGGAGTGGAAACTAGGGAATGCCAAATAAATCCCAAGCTTAGAAAGGCCTAAATAACTAGCTGTTCATCATGGAGATAGGGACTATAGAATTCCACGTTTAAGCCCGGGGACTATGAAAGAAGTAGGCTATACAAGCAGGAACAAATTTGGCATTCTCCTACAAACCCCTCCCTCTGTGTCCTCTGCTGCTGGACAGTGTGATATTCTATGGCTTTTGGAGGAGAATGTATGTAGGAGAGGTGGGAACTAATGTAACCAAATGCTGGTCTGGCTTTGGGCATAGACTTCTGCAGATGTCTGTAATGCACTGGGTTTCCAAGTGATAGGGGAGCCATTTGTGTCTCTGTTTAATAGTGCTCTCTCATTCTCATTGTCTTTCACTCTCTCTTTCACTGGTGGGGGCCCAGGAGATCTATCTGTTGCTAGTTTCCAGAGTAAGTTTGCTGTTTCTTTGCCCTTTTCCTATGTGGTGGTGGAGTAGCTGTTAGCCATTTAGGTATTTCCTCTTTCCCACCCCGCACACTCCTATTCCTATGAGACCCTTGGCTAGGGGAGGGTTTTGGACTTGTATCAGTGATCTGTGAAAGGTGCAAGGGAGACAAAGCATCTTGCATCAGTGCCCTGAGCAAGGTCCCATGGGTTTGCTTCTCCTGCAGATGAGAGCATCTCTTTGCCTCTTATAATAGGCTCCTTTTCTGACCCAGTAACCAGGGCAGTTGTATTCCTTCCTTGAGGGGAGCGGGTGAAACACAGCAGAAAGGAGGGGCAAACCCCATGAGTGTTGTGTGCTAGAGAGCACCCTGGCAGCTGCCTCATGCCTTCATGTGGTGCCTTGCCCATGGCCTTGGTGACATTGCTGTGTTGCTAGATGTACTCTGTCTGTCATTTCTTGGGGTTGGCTCTGGAAGGTCTGAGCAGCAGGGGGATGGGCAGGCTCCTTGGACCTCATTCCTGGTGCTGCTATTCTAAGGATAAACTGATCAATAATGAATTCTGATCTAATTGCAAAATAGCATGTTATTCAGAGGTGTCCTTGAGACCTTCCCAGAGGGGGAGGCCACTGAAACCCCACCACTCACCCCAACAGTGTGATCATCTTCAAAGATGCAATTTTAGCATTGTCAAGGACAAGAAGGCAGGTGCTGGGCATCTTGGCCTGCTGCTACTACTCTGTCTGAAAGAGGAACGGAGGGAATTGTTCAGTATCCAGATCTCTCAAGCTTCCCTTCTGCTGCTGCTCTTCCACACTTGGACCTAAAATTAAGTAGGAAATCAAAGACAGCCAGCCCAAGGGACACTGAGCACTCTGAAAAACAGTGCTCCATCTGGCATTTAGTGCGATGAGTAGCTTGAGTCCACTGTATCCCTTGCAGGAATTAGGAGTACCCATGAAAGTCGTATTGTACAAGTTCTTCTTCCTTTGTTCTTGCAACACTCATTTAGGGCTCCACCCCTGTGTTGGGGTAACCTGGGACAGGAATTGAAGAGTTGAACAGCTGGGGAAACCACACATGCTGCTGCTTGCTTTATGGGTTGTCCCAGGCATATTGGCATCAACTGTCTTTCCTAGGAGCAAAGATTTGTGAACAAAGTCTGGCAGCATCTTACAAGTTGGCATGCTCTGCTAACCGGCATGTCGGCTTGTAAGGTAAAGTGAAACTGGAAGCGCCCACCGTGGCACTTCCGGTTTCTCTGAGACCCCATTGCTTGGGGCAAGGCAGCCTGTATTGCTGAGCCTCCATGGCCAGGGAGCATAGCAAGGCCTGCATGTGGGGTGGCGGGATGCCCCAAATGTAGCAGGAAAAGCGGCAGCCTGGGCCACTCAGTTAACTGGCATATTTTGTTATCTGGCATCCCCCATTCCAGGGGGATGCCAGATAACAGCTTTAACTGTAATAGGTTCCCACCAACATGGTTGCTGGGAATGGGGGATGCCAGATAACAAAATATACCAGTTAATTGAGCAGCCCAGGCTGCTGCTTTGCCTGCCACGTTTGGGGCATCCCGCCACCCCTCCTGCAGGCCCTGTGGGAGGGGCAGTGATGTGGCAGGAGGGACGGAGGGAAGCCCTAGACATGGTGTACGAAGCAGTGGCCAAGGCAGCTGAATTAACCGGCATATTTTGTTATCCAGCATCCCCCGTTTCCAAGGGATGCCAGATAACAGAGCTTTTACTGTACATCACTTTCCTTTTTTCCAAATATAGAACATTTTTTTTTTTTGTTAAACACATCTGCTTCGTCTATATTGTTAATTTAACACGTCTTTTTAGTAATGGGCCTAACTGTAAGATTTTCTTCGTTTCTAAGGCTGTGGACAGGTGTCACAGTTGAAAAGTTACATACAGCTTTAAATTAGTTCAAAGGGGGTGTATGCATCATGTACACCCCTGATTGAGACAAGCTGAAAAATGGCCAGTGCATTCCAAAAATGACCGTGGAGGAAGCAGGTACTAGGTGGTACCATTTTTTTATTTTATTTAATTTATTTATTTATTTGTAATGTTCCATATGCATGCTAAAGAGTTGTGTCAGTCTTCCAGGCAGACTACCAGGCATCCCACAATGCAATGTTTCCTGCCCCTCTTCCCTTCCCACCCCAAATGCCAGGCAGCAGTCCCTGAGTCGTGTGACGAGAGGTCACAGGAGTTGCATGTAACCTTCCCTACTTATTACTCTGCATGAAGTCTTGCCAGCAGTTTTGTGCCGCACTCCCTGGTGACTCAGCTGAGGCCTGGACCAGCAGCCTCAATGTTCACACCATCCTCTTCCAACATCCTCCAAGTGCAACACTAACTGAAGTTGAGAAGAGGTACTGGACCCACTCTCCATTTGAGGTGATGAGGAAACTCTGTGGAAATTCAGTATGAATCACTGCAACCAAGCTGTTTTTGAATACATGCTGCCAAAATGGTAGCTCAGGCACGCAACCAGGGCTGGAACCAGTGCTGTATGAAGACAAAGATCCTGAATTTGTGGTATACCAGGGCCCAAGCTGTCAACTGTTTTTTCAGAACCTGCAGGTGATGACCATGTACTATAAGTAGCTGTCAAAGATCCTCAAGGAGAATGATTCCATACAGTCCCCTTTGACAGTCAACACTGCTGGCTAGCCATGAGCCACTGAAGGTTTCAGTTCCTGCCAATAAAATGAAGGGGAGGCCCTGCTGCAGCTTGACCCTACAACAGTCCAGGACCTGGTACAGGAGGAGCAGGAGCTTTCAGGAAACTCCCCACTTTGCTGGTGAGGAAACAGGGCGTACTCAGGAAGAAGCGATGATGAGACTGACATGAAGATCAACACTGAGTGGTCTAAGCTGTGCCAGGAGCCTATCCCCTTGACATCACACCATGCCAGAGCAACAGCTTCCTACTCCCTCCATCTCACAGCCCCCACCATTGCTGTGCCTTCTAGTTCACTGTGCACCATGTAGTCACATCCACCAACATCAAGCACAGTCTTCCAGTGTCTCAGACCTGGTCACAGACGCACTGAGGGTGCTCAGTGCTACCAATCCCTGGTAAGTTTCAACACACTATGAGTAGGCCTCTGAGAAAATCATGATTTCATGTATTGTGCGAATACTGCAAAATTAGTCCCACACTGCAATTTTTAAGGGTCACAAGCCTGTGCCAGAAAAAACGTGCAAAAGCGCAGGTTTCCTTTTTGCAGGCTGGCAGTGGTCCAGCCTGTAAGAGGACACCTGTGCTTTAGGAGCCTGCATGTGGCTGCTGCGGGCATGGCCAGGATGCAGCCAGGCAACTGAGTATAAGGAGCAGGGTGGGAAAGTTGTTCAGGGATTGGGGACTATCGGGGGAGAGGGGACTCCGTGTGTGCCATAGGTATAAGGAGAAAATAGTATTGGGGGGGCAGGGCTGAGTATACACACTCCCGCCCTGCCCTCCCACCCAGCAGGTAAGTGTGGAGGGTAAGGGGTGGGGGTGCAGATTGAGGTCCTCAGTGAGGGAGGGAATGGGGCAGGGGCTGGGGTGAATGGGGCCCCAGGCCAGGTTGTGGGATGGCTGGAGTGCTGGCGGCTCATCCAGGGCCATGGTGGGGGGGGCTCCTGCTGCTGCTCACACCCCAAGGGAGGCATGGGGGGCATGTGCCCCCTGGATTTGGGCATGGCGTGGAGACAGGCTTCCACAGTGGGCTGGGCTCTGTGTCCCACTGCCATTGTCCCAAAAGCCATGCAATGCCATGTGCCTGCCGCCACTGGGCTGTGCCACGTCCCCTGCCTGCCTGGCGATGGAAGGCACATGGAGTTGTGCAGCTCCAGCCCCCTGGATGAGCTGCCTGGGCTCCAACCACCCCACAGCCCAGCCCAAAGCTCCCACACTTCCTCCCTCACTGTGGGGGCCTCGATCTGCTTCCCACCCCCAACAGCCCCACACCCTTCCCCCCTCACAGACTTGCCTGCTGTGGTGGGAAGTGCTCTGCATACCGCTGGGCTACAATCCCAATTGCATGACCTGTGGCCCTCTGAACTGCCACTGCTGCCCCGTGTTTGCAGGGACTAAACCCTATTAGTGTCAGCCTTCTACTACCTACGGTATGTGCCTGACTGCTGCCTGTGCAGCACGTGTGTAGGTAAAGTATACTTTTTCACGGACTATTCACAAAACTACCGGAACCCATTTGCCAAGATCAATGGTAGTTCTGTGAATAGTTCATGAAAACGGATACTTTACCTGCACACATGCCATGAATTTTCTACAAGAAATCCATGATTTTCTCAGGGTCCTATCTATGAGTTACGGGCCACCTCCCAGACATGTGGCTAGCGGGGAGGGCACTTTCTGAAGTAACACAGTACAAGTGGGGAACAAATTTGTGGTTCATGATACCCTGCAGCATGATAGAGAAGCAGCCAATGCAATTGATGTACTTCAAGTTGGGCCCAGGATGGCAATGCATGTGCCATCAGTGGCCCCAGCACAGTTTGGAAACCCCATGCAGTTGAATCTGACAATCTCTGATGGATTGGTGAGGCAGATGATTCACAGTGCCACCACATGCTGGATTGCTAGATATGCCTCATTCAGAGCCAGTGCCACTGCAGATTTGCCTGTGTTGAACTGGTTGGCCATGGACCAGAGGCTGTCAGGGGTTGCGAGGTTTCAGACAGCAATGGATATATCGTGTGTAGGTGTTTGCACATCTAAGAATGCTAATATTGCATGGCACCCCATGGCACCCTTAAAAGAATCTCATGGAATCTCAGGGTGCTGGTTGAGAATTGCTGCACAACATTTTGGAAACATTTCAAACCCTATTAAACTTTAAGCTACTTCAAATGGTATGCCTGTCTCTTCTTAAGTGTATTTAAAATACTTTATTGCTCTTACCCTTGCCAGTTATTGTTTTTTTCCCTCATGTCTTTAGATTCCTTATCAGTTCTTCATAATTTCTGTTGTTTGTCATCTTCCCCCTTTTCCCCATCTGTGATTTTTGGAGGGGGGTGGGGGAGTGCTGGTGTTGTACCAGTCTCCCCTCCTGGACTTAATATGTTGATCCATTTCAGTTCCTGATAACTCTAGAATGGGTAATTATGCTGTAACAGTGTCATCCCTCCACCTTTAACCTATATGGTCTTTCTGTTCATATTATAGCCGGTGATGTTTAGCATTTTATTCTTGTGGTGTCAGTAATGCTAATTATGTTATTTGTCTTCATTAATAAGAATTTCTGGTTCCCTTTGCTTGCTCCCCTGACTCTCACTGGAACGTAAGCAGTTGAGAAGATCCTTTTTTCCACATTGTTAAATCAGTAAAAAAATTTTGTGACCTGCTGAATTGGTCTGTACTTTGTTTGCCTTTAAACACCCTCCCTATGTGATGCCAATTTCCCTATTGGTTCTAGTCTCCAACTAGGACTTTACTCCTGCCTATGAGATGTGGGCCATTCCTATCATACAGCTTCTCTTCTCGCTGGAATGTCCAGTGTTCCATAAAATCAAAGCCTTTGGTTTCTGCACCCCAGGTGCCTACGCCTAAGCTGTTTGTCCCAGGGGCACTATTGAAAAGACTTTCTGGTGTGTTTATATGCCATGTGTTAGAAATTCTAGGTACTGTAGGAGCCTGTTTGCCCTAGGTCTGTCCATGGTCACGGGGCTGAAACTGATGATGGGGGTACCTGGTAATTCCCCTGCTAGACATACAAAGCTGCTGTCAAGTCCCAGGAGGAAGCTAGGTAACCTCTGGACTGAGTACAACCCTAGGGAGGATTTGACCTGACTCAGCTCAAGGACCATCTTCTCAGCTGCAACTGGACAGACAAATGGGCCCATATGAATAGGGTGACCATATATCCCAGTTTGGCTGGGACAGTCCCAGATTTTGTAGGCTGTCCCAGCATCCTGGCCAGTTGGTGAAAATTGAAAGAAAAGTCTAGGAATCAGCCACCTAACATGATCCCTTCTTTCTCTACTTACTCTACTGTGCATGAGTGTGCAGCAGCAGTGTTGGACTAGTGGGGGCGGGGGAAGGTGCCCTGGGTGAACTTGGATTTTAGCATCCTCTTCCCTTCCCCTCCCCTCCCCTTCCCCCAAGTGCCCAGCCTGGCTCCTCGTGAGCAGCAGCAGTGCCTGTCCCCCCGCCTGCCTGACACACCATGTTGCTCCATTTTCACTTGAAACAATGTCATGGATTTCTTTAAAAATAACTTGGTCACCTTACATATGAAGGAGTAGGGGTGTACTGGGCAGCTCTTGTGATGCTGGTACTGAAACTGATTAGCCCCAAGTTGTCCTGGAGCCCTCTGTAGATAAGTGCAAGGGACAGCACTGAGCTGCAGGGCCCATTTCTATGGTTTAGGAGGAGCAGTGAAAATATTTGACCACATCCTGGTTAATTCAGGTTGGCACTCTGGGGAAGTGCGGACTGTCTTGCAGGCAAGATCTCTGCTCAGTATAGTCTGTGTGTGCTGGATTTGTGGAGCACCTGTCATCTCTGCTTATTGTAAAGTGGCCATGGGTGGGGGGGCTTCTTGCTTTTTACACCTTGTGCCTTTAAAGAGAGAGAACAGTATTTACCAAGTTATAGGGTGTTGGTTTCAGGCCTATTTATTTCCTCAATCTGAATTTTTTTCTCCAGCCCTGGGGCTGGGCCTAACTTTGAAACTGTTATTTTCTTATTCCAGAACCATGTCCCTCCATCCTACTGCAGAGGCATATGGCAGATCTACTGCGTAGTGACCGTAATTTGGCACCCAGCTTCCTCAACAGTGTCCTTAACCAGCTTAACTGGGCTTTCTCTGAATTCATTGGGATGATTCAGGAGGTGAGTGGGTGGGTGAGTACAGGAGGGTTGCAGGGGTGGTTCGGTGCAGCCGGGTGTGGATTGGTTCAAATACTGTAGGATCCTCTGAGACTTCCTGTGGACATCTAGATGCTCTACTAGGGGTTGGCAATTATTTAGGTTGGAGAGTCACTTAGGGAGTTTGGGTGAGCTGATGTGAGCAGGGTCAGCAGCACCCTCCCTTCCCCACAACAGCTCACCAAAACTCAAGAGCCCCTCTGACCCAAACAATTGCCCACCCCTGGGCAAAGAGAACAAAAGTCAGGGGAACCTAAGCTTTATTTCTCCCACCCCCCACCCTGAGTCCCCAGCATGCAGCTTTGCTGGTATTGTGCTCTATTCCTGCACACTGGATCATGCCATGTGCATGCAGCTGGTGTGACACCTGCCCAGCCTGCCCGAGTGCTGCGGACTCAGGGGAGTGGGGTACAGGGACAAAGGAACAGAGCACAGCACCAGCCCAGCCAAACCCGGATGACTCGTGGCTCCCCACTCCCTTCTCCCTGCATCCCCTCCTCTGTCCCAAGTCCCCAGCACTTAGCCATGTTGAGCAGTAGCCATGCCAACTGCACCCACATGGCCCAAAGGGGCAACCCACATGGCCCAAAGGGGCACCCGGGAATAGAGCGCAGCACTGGCCTGGCCATATGTAGGGGACTCAGGGCAGGGCAAGGGGTTCAGGGAGTAGGGGGGCTGGGAGCTGCAGGTTATCTGGACTTGACCAAGCTGGTGCTGCGCTGAGTTCCCCCGTTCTCCCTGCACCGCCTGCCCCACCCCAAGTCTCCGGCACATAACTGGGCTGATGCTACGCTATGTTCCGCATGCCACTTCAGGCCATGTGGGTATGGCTGGCATGGCTCCTGTCCAACCCGGCTGCATGTCAGGGACTTGGGGTCAGGCAGGAGCCATGCCAGCCACTCCAGCTGCACCAGTGTGGCACAGCCCAAAGCAGCATGCAGAAACACAGTGTAGCACCGGTACCCATGCCCCTACCAGGCCCTGGCCCAGCAGAGCCCAGATAACCCACAAGTCCTGGCCCTCTTCCCTCTGTACCCCCTCGCCCACCAGCAGGGGGAACCTTACCTGAGCTTCATCTTGCCAGTTGCAGGGTCAGAGTGGGGCACAGACACCCTCACCAGGCTGAAGCTTGGCCAGCAACTCAGCACGCCCTGCCTTGGAGCTTCCACTGGGGGCTGGGGGGCGGGGCAGGGCTGGCTGGCTGGGGAGGGGAGGGGAGGGGAGTGCCTGCTGCAGCTGGCTGACATGGAGAAGGGAGAACGGGAAGAGGCACTGAAAGCCAGGGTAGCCACAGGCCAGATACAGTTCACCTTTAGAGGAGCAGCTGTGGGCTGGGTAAATTCATTTGGTGGGCTGGCGATCTATTTTTTGCCAACCCCTGCACTGTACCTTGACAAATGTAATGATTAGGAAGTACAGCTTGCTTGTGAAACAATGACATTTGTTTGGTGGAATAGTGGTATATACTCTGCTGTCCAGAGCCTAGCCCTCTGAGAATACATTGGCTACCTGGCCTCTAAGGGAGCAGGGATGCCAGGAGCCAGGGGAATGTTGCAGCATTGGGTGGGTTGGGTGCCCCCCTACTAAGTTGCACTCCATTACGTGGTAGATCCAACAGGCAGCAGAACGCCTGGAGAGGAACTTTGTGGACAGCCGCCAGCTGAAGGTGTGCGCAACATGCTTTGACCTTTCTGTGAGCTTACTCAGGGTATTGGAAATGACTGTCACGTTGGCCTCTGAGATTTTCCTTGATTGGAGCCGTCCCTCATCAGAGCTGCTACTCAGGAGGCTTGCACAGGTATGTCCCTGGTACAGGGAGTGCACCTACCTACACAGTGTGTGAGTGCTTTCTGCTAGGGCTGTAGATTGTGGCAAAGGGCTTGCACGTAGATTGCAAAGAATATAGCCTTTAACTGGATCTATGGGTTGTCTGGGCCTGGTCATTTAGTACTACAAACCAGGGAGATCTGACATCAGTGCCCATGCTTTTTCAGCATATCATGACAGTCAGCCATGTATGGGCTTGTTTGGCTCTGGGAAATGCTGCCACGCTTCCTGTGTGCACACTTAAGATAATATCCCAGAGAAACCCAGCCCACATAAAGCTCTCTACACCCAGAGACTGAGAGGGGGTGCATGCCAAAAACCTTCATAAGGACCTCCATATTGTCAGTTGCTTTCATATGGCAGATGTTACCGTAATGGATCTCAGAGGAGAATCCTAAGATTTCAGGTGTGCAAGTCTGTCTGCTGTGAAATCAAGGGGGAAACCAGTGAAAGGTGCAGTTGGCCCCACATTGTATTTAAAATGAATGTCAGGGGGGTGGAAAGAGGGCATCCTTACTTGCACTTTCCCATCCCTGGCTACCTATTGTAACTTTTCTAATGTCCTACAGTCCTGAGCTGCAGCTGTCTGCTAGTCTAGTTCTGCCCTCCTCTACATAAGATGCACTTGTTTTGGCTCTCTGCACCTGTCAGGGCCAAAGCTAGCCTCATTGACTTTATTTTTATTACTTTTATTTCAATTCCAAAGCATCCTGCACAGCCCTGTGCCACAACTGTGTAATCATTTTTAATTCATGACTTTTGTGTGTTGGTGCCAGCCTTTGCAGAGACCACCCCAAAGGGGTGCCATCTACTGACCTTCTTGAAAAGAAGGTTAAGAAGTGCCTTTCATAGTTTCATAGTTTCTAGGGTCGGAAGGGACCTGAGCAGATCATCGAGTCCGACCCCCTGCCATGGCAGGAAAGAATACTGGGGTCAAATGACTCCACCAAGGTGTTCATCTAACCTCCTCTTAAAAACCCCCAGGGTAGGGGCCTGCACCACTTCTCTTGAAAGCTGGTTCCAGACCCTAGCCGCCCTGACTGTGGTCATGAACTACAAAGTACCTGGGTGAGCAAGACATTGCTCAGAGAGAAAGCCCTTCAATCCAGTATACAGAGCTAGCAAGATCATGGGGCTGAGACCTAAAGTTGGCAAAAGTCAGCTGGAAATAAACCCCATGTTTAACATGGGGCAGCAACTAGTGGAACAGATTCTTTAGGAAGGAATGGGTTGCCATCACTAGGAGTCTTTACACCACTACTGCACATTTCCTTTTGGGAGCTCTCTGCTAAGTGAATTATGAGCTGTTTAACTAGAGGCTGGAATTGCTGGGTGAGGCTTTTTCACCTATTTTATGTAATCTTGGATTTGGTGCTAGGAGCCCCTTTTGCCTCAAATCTGTAAGAACTTGGTCTTTATGAGGAGTGCTGTAATGAGTTCCTAAATTGCAAGGCTGTGAAGTCTGTAATGTTTGTCACCATCCCACGGTAGCCTGGGGCCCAACTTGTTAGCTGAGCTTACAGTAGAGTTTGATGATCATTTCCCTCTGGAGTGTGTTGCCATTTCCTGCACAAGCAGGCCATAGGAGGTTTGTAGTACAACAGAGATGATTACCACTAGCAGCATATCTGTTCCTTTACCTTCTCTGCAGAAATGATTTTTTGGCACTCTGAGAAAAGATGTGCTGACCCCTGCCTCAGGAGAGAAATGTTGCTGGTCCTGAGTGTACCCAAAGCAAAGTGCAGCTGCCTTGAGAAGAGGAAAATCCATGGGGCCGAGGAGGGATGTTCCATAGAGACGATAGAAACAGTCAGGGAAGAAGGAAAGCAACGGGAGTTCAAGCATGTGGCATGGCCAAGGGGAAGGGAATCAGCTAAATAGAGCCAATTTGAGCATGCACATGGTTCACTTATAATGTTGGGGATTGTAGTAATAAGGACAACCACATGTCAGACTCATGTCTGTCCCTCAGCTGTGATTCTGCCCCAGGCAGCTTCAACAGGAGTTTGCTCTCAGTTTATGGAAGACCAGCCTGCATGGTAGCAGGGTGAATACTCAGTGAAATGAGGCAGGACTGTTATGATCACACCAATCTTGGAGCAGCCCTTGTGATCTGGTAGACTTGCTCAGATCCTAACCGTAGCTAATTAAATGCTGTCACAGTGTTCACAAGCAGAAACTTGCTGCTGTTATGGTTGGAGTTCTGGTGCTGTGTCTTATTGCAGGGCACCTGTTCTTCGTTGTGTCTTCACCCTGCTCCAGTCTGTGCCCCAAGATTGGCAGTCCCAGTCCTGCTGTTGGCTTTGGGTTCAAATAGAGCCCTGTTCTGGACCATTTGCAGTTGCTGACTCTTCTCATAGGCTTCACTCTGGTGCCTGGAGGTTGACAGAGGGTCTCCAACTAGCAGTTCCTTCCACAATGTGTTCTCAGTACTGTAGCTTCTCTCTCTCCTTAGAGCTTTTTCCATAAGTGCCACAAATTGGAATGCAGCCTGCCTCTTTCTGCTGCAGGCCTGAGTTCCTGTTAGCACTGTCAGGGCTTGTGGCTGCAGTGGAGCTGAGCTCCCATCTCCTGTGAAAGCAACACTCTGGACAGGAGTTCAGTACACATGCAAATCACAGAAGAACATTGTGGTGCAGTCTGACACTGCCTTCCTCCTACTTTTATCAAATCTGAAGAGAATTTGGGTTGCAATATAAAGTGCAGCTGTTCCCACCGACTCCAGATGGAGTATTACATACTGGGACCTGCATTTCTCACAGGCTGTTTTGTTAGACAGATATGGGGCTGTAGTTTGATTTGTGGTTCAGGTCCTCAGCAGTCCATGGTGAGAAACATCTTATTCCAGCCTTCAGAATGATTTAGTGAAGAAGATATTGCTTCAAGAAAAGACCCCACTTGGGAATGTGTGCTGGTTGTGCATGTGGGCTGGCTGTAAGCAGAAAGTGCCTGATCAATGCAGTATAAAGTGGTTCTTGTATGCCTTTGCCTGGCTGTTGATGGACAGAAGCTATTTAAATGTATGGCTGGCATCTTGTTCTGCTGATGGAGAAGGCCTGTCCATTCCTTATAGTCTGCATTTCTCCCTACACAGCTGTTAAATCAGGTACTGAATCGCGTGACAGCCGAGCGGAACCTGTTTGACAGAGTGGTCAATCTCCGGCTGCCAGGTGAGACCTGCCTGCATCTCCTGCAGGAGTTTGCTGGGGATGGAAGTGGGAGGGAATGTTTTGGGGATTTGGAGGATTTAGGAGCTCTCTTTGCAGTCTCTTCCAGAGGTTTGGATTCTAGATCAGCAGGGCTGCTGGAGGTTTCAGGGGAATGTGATCTGACAAGCTAAGCTATGCCAGTGGGTGGGAGACTTTCTTTGATGCTGCAGGCAAGGATACACATGATAGAGCAGGATGTCACTCTTCCTTCCAACCTAGGCCTTGAGCAGCTGTCCTGCTGGAAGTGCCATCTTCACTAGGGCATGGAAATGCTCAGGCAGAGCATTTTAACAATTCCAGTTCCCTGAACTCTTCTTTTGGCCAGGGTCTTTAGCCTGTGTTTGTCTCCTTAATTGCCTCTATGGTTTTTTTTTGCCTGTGGGAACTTCTAGCACCAGCCTTCATACACCATTAAACACCTACCACATCTTATTACCATTCTGAATTAAGTAATTTTCCCTTATGAGAACAGTACCAGTGCCTGGTGCACTATTACTTGCTAGAAGAGGTAGTATCCTGTTCAATGGATTGGAACCAACCTTCAGTAGAACAGCCTGGTGCTGTTTGAAAGACATCTTGCCTAGCTCTGCTTTCCTGAGCAGCTCTGCCAGGAGATGGCAGAGAACAGCAATCTGCTAGTCCCTGTCCCTGCAGAAAAGTGCCCTCACTCACCTTCCCCCAATACCGTATTATCAAAGTCCTGTTGCAGTGCAGCCAGCATGCTAAACAGCGCACTATGCATAGTAGCTGTTTGGCGGGTAGGTGTTAGAACGCCAGCCCCTGAGTGAATAGCAGTGCTGAGTGAATCTGTCTTTCTCCTCCTTGTGAAATGATGTCTCAGCAGTGTGCAGTTTTTCTGGAAATGGCTACTTCACAGTTCCAGCATAAAGGTTGTTTGAGGCACTAATGGGCCTCATGTAACCCTGGAAGCCTCCCTTTCTCCATTCAGCCCTCTAGCTCCTTTGTTTGGCACTCCTCGCTGACTGAGACATGACAAGAAGGAAGCTCTGGCCACTCAAGAGTTAAGTGCAGGACCATGATGGCCATATTTTGGGCAGTCCCATGTTGCTTGTATACCCACCAGATTTTCTTTACTGCTAGGGAGGGGGATTAAACCAGTCCCTTGCTCATGAGGTTTTGGAGTAGGCCAGGTAGCACTGGCTTCTAGATCAAGGGGAGAGACCGGTGTTTGTGGTTATGCCAAAAAAAAGTCGCTTGATCCCTTTCCTGAATGAACCATGAGCTCTAATAAGATCCATAGGTCCTGGCTAGAGTGGACTTGCATCTCAGTGTCTCTTCTAAGCAGAGTATAAAAAATTCCAGAAAATGGCTGGTATAGCTCTGGGCAGCAACCTTTAGTTGCACAGTGGTGGTAAGGGTCCTCTCTTTCTCTTCTATCATGCAGGGTTAGAGAGTGTGGATCACTATCCAATCCTTGTGGCGGTGACAGGGATCCTGGTTCGACTCCTTGTGGACACTGACATCCAAGGGTGAGTAGCATTTCTGCCTTAGAGTTGATGACTCTGACATGTATTGCTGAACTCTGTATTACCATTTCTACTTCAGGTGGGCTCCAGCGGCTTGGGAGTTCTGTGAGGGTACTGAGCCCAGGGTGGTCCAGGCATGAAGTGGTC
The DNA here is from genome assembly GCF_052110815.1 of Crocodylus siamensis. Taxonomy (NCBI): domain Eukaryota; kingdom Metazoa; phylum Chordata; order Crocodylia; family Crocodylidae; genus Crocodylus; species Crocodylus siamensis. The sequence continues at coordinate 27,199,653 of NC_143405.1, read as the reverse complement.
ACTAAGCTATAAAACCAAGCGTGATGAGAGGATGCAGCTGCCTTGGGAGCACTGGAGGCAAAACTCACTGTGTTCTTTTCCTGTGTCTCTTCCCTACAGCAGCTCTGCTTTGCCTCCCTTCATAGGTCTCGACCAAGATTTCCAGCACATTTGGTTGTGGAGTGAATAATCACAATCCCCCCTTATTTCAAGAGTTCTCATCCAGATTTATGGCTTCACTGACTTCTCTGTAACCACTGTGTCCTGCTTCTTCCTGAACTGCCAATTGTTGGTCATTACCATAAGAGTTAAAAGGCGTTACTTAGCAGTATAGTATATGCAAGTTCCAGGCATCTGGAATCTCACTTCATCTTAATATGTTATCCCAAAACCTGCTCTCATGGGTATTACCTTGAGTCTTTAAGGCAGGGCTGTGTTTGTACCTTAGCCCCTAATCTCATATGTGTTGGGTCTCACTAGTGTCTTACTGTTTTTAATGGATTTACTCTCCCATTACTGCTGTACAGCAAGGCAATGCTATTATACCTAGTGTGCAAAGGGGGAACTGCTGGCCAGAAAGACTGAAAAACTCGTCCAACGTCACCCAGGGGGTCAGTGATAGAGCAGGGATTTGAACTCAGATCTTCTAAGTCCTAACTGGGTGTTCAAACTGCTGAATTGCCTGTCCTTCTCGAACTGGTTATTCTAAGTAGGTGCATCCCTTCAGGACCGCCTGGCTTTTTCCTTTGTTTTACGGAGACTCTGCTATTTATAGTTCTGAAGTACACCTAATGAGACATACATTGGCTGGTTGGCTGGCTGAGTGAGTCAGAAGATTATTTCTACTCCTCTCTGTGGGTCCAACAGCCTTGACAACCTGTTACTGTAGTTTAATTTGAAGGGAATGGTAAAATAGTCATGATTGTCATAGATTTCAGAGACATCAGGGCTGGAAGGGACTTTGGAAGATCATCGAGTCCAGCTGGGTTTAGCTTGCCAGACGGGTGAAAAATCAGACTGAGTAATTAAGATAAAACAATGTTTAAAATTCACATAGAAGGAAAGCTTGCTGGGAAAGACTCCTCTTCCTCACCCCTTCCATTAAGAAGAGGGAGAAGTCCCATTCTGTCCCACAGATGCAACCTTCGTAATAGGAGCAGGGGGAGAGTAGGCAGCAACAGAAAGAAAGCCCTCTCATTTCTTCTTATGACTATAAAATAAACACATTAAAAAAGGGAGGGCATCCTGCCTCTGCTCTCTGTAATCATCTTTAAGCCTCGCAGTTCACCTCTGCGTGCTTTGGCTTCCTCATGAGCCTCACCTAAAGTCACAGAAAGAGTTGGAGTCCTGATTCAATCCTCTATTATTCTCAGAGCACCACCCTTGCTACAATGGAAACATCTATATGCCAACAATGGGAGGACTATTCCTAAGAGTACCTTGACTTCTGTCTGGTTACAATTTTTAATTTCCTGATAGTATGTTTTCTTGACTTCAGGGTTGCTGGCCATTCAGTATCATGTTCCTGAAGGCTCAGATAGCATGGAATGGGAGGTGTGTGCTGCTAGGAAAATTAAATACTGATGCTTGGGCAGTTAATGCTGTGCTTGCTCCTCTTGGAGATGCTAGAGAGAGTAGAGTATCTTGGCGCCCTGGGAAGCCTTTGTACAGTTGTCTCCTTCCCCAAGTACAGGTCATAATGTGAGACAATGACACATGGTCAATACTCTGGTGCAGCTGGCTGTGAGCAGGGAGTAGTTGTGACACACCTTGCTTAATGTAAGCAAGGCATCAGACCCTGCTTTGACACCAAGGAAATTCATCAAGAAAGGGTGTCGCTGTTTGGGTGAGCTTGGGGTGGCACTGCTGATCACACAGGAGCTGCCACAGCCAAGTCCATGCCTATATCCATCCTTGGGCTACTTCGCTGAGGGCAAATTCTCCACAGCCTCTGGTTGTATCTGGTCAGCACAGATGAACTGGTGACCTTAAAATGGAGTGCAGCATTGTCATGGCATATAGGCCCTGCATATTCCTTTCTTGGCTGAGAACGAGCTTAGAGGGACTGTGGCGCAGGCTGGATTTCTATAAGCCCTTGTTGGCTGCATCTCTTTCTTTCTGTATGAATGTCACAGCGAGAGCATGGTGAATACTCTGTGTTCTGCAGCCCGAAGACCTGGCTGGCTGGTAGTGCTTCTTGCTAGGACTCTTGCTTGCCAATTTCTGCTAACTCCCTGTATTTTCTCCAAATGTTTTTTTGCTCCCAGCTTTGCCAGCTCAGATAATAGGTGCTTGTATTAGGTCCTCAGTGCCAGGCCCTCAGAGTCTGTCCCGTATTTCCCACTTTCTCTTAGCACTTTGGGAATATGATAGTCTCTGGCTTTGCAGAGAGCTGAGTCCCATCTGGCTGGGCCACTCAGCCCTGCAGCCTCTTTTTGATTCTTCCGTCAAGGACTCAAAGATGTACACAAATGTATCTAATTATATCTTGCCTCCTGCGGTCGCTGCACCAGTCACACAGCCCTAAGCTTGACAGTGCCAAGTGTTCAGCACAAGGTCACTAATCACTGGCCTTTCTGTGCTGCAAATGTGGACAGGCTTTGCTCTGACACACAGTCACAGAGCTGTTTTGCTGATGTAGTTTTGAGACAGTTCTGTCCTTGGAGGGGGCAATTATCAGAAGTTTTACTTTATCTATCTGTGCTAGAAAGGTTATTCCTTACATTCTAGTGGGAGCTGAAAGGCCTCCTTCCTTGCTTGTTGCACCCAAAACTCCTGCTACTGCCTCTAGAGTAGTCTGGTAGGTGGAAGGGCAAGAGTAAACTTGCACAGGCTAGTATAAAGATCATGAGCGTCTCCCATAGTATAACGGCCTGTAAGTGGAAAGTGGGGGGGAGGCTGCGCAAGATGAAAGGAAGCAAGAGAGAGCCTGTGGAGCTGGCACTTAGAGAACACTGATAATAGATATAGAAGAAGCAGTGGCAAGTTAAGGCAGTACTGTCAGTGACCTGCAGAGATTACATAGGAGCTTGCAGTGTAATGCGGTGGCTGCCAGAATGCAAGCAATTACAGCAGGGGTGGGCAAAATGCAGCCTGCAGGCCCGATGTGGCCTGCCAGGCCATTCTATCTGGCCCTCAGGGCCCCTAAAAAAATTTAGCAAATTAATAGTTATCTGCCCCTGGCTGCTTGTCACGCGGCTCTTGATGGCTTGCCAAAACTCAGTAAGCGGCCTTCCGCACAAAATAATTTCCCGCCCCTGAATTAGTCTGCTGCCCAGAGCTTTCCCTGCATGGAGTCGGGAGGCAGCAGGTCAACTCTGTATAATGTCCATGTATTAGAGGTGTTGCATTCATTTCTCAGTTCTAGAAAGATGGAGCGGAGGGAGGACGGAAATCTGGAGCTTTGTCTTAGGAAAGACCATGGTGGTACAGTGCTGCAGGGTGGGCAGCAGATTGGAGGTAGGTTTAACCAAGGTACAATGAAAGGAAATTCAGGAAAAACTGGTTACAAAAGGGAGTTTGAGGCTGGGATCTTAAGGTTCTACATTTGGATGAGGGTTAATCATCAGATCCTTGTCATGAAACTGTAACCATTGTTGTTTACATGGGGAAACATTACCCTGCAATTCGGGATGACTTGTTACCCCACCCTCATGAACAAAATGGAACCAGTGACAACCAAAAACTATTTATTAAACATACAGATTGTTTGAAAGAGTATCTATGATGATTTGAACACAAAATATTATTTAATCAGATCTATGAACAACATTTAAACTTTTTTTTTAGAGTTTCAAAATGTGAATGAACAATTTGCTAAGTCTGCAGTTCACACTGTTTTTAAACTAACAATTACTTCCAAAAACATTTCCTGTTTTAACTAAATATTGCATTCCTCACAAAGCAGCAATGATGTCCTGTGGTGCACACAAGCAAATCGCTTATAATCTTTGCATCGCTTCCAGGTTTTGCAGTTGTCTGTCCTTGGACAAAAAGCACAGCATCCACTTATGCTTGCAGAAGGTTCTACTGGGATGGGTTGTAGCAATTTGTAATTTAGGGCAGTCATACCAGACTTGTCGGACAGATTACGTGTATCCATCATTCTTCATTTTATATGTCCGTCGATCAACTCTTCTCCAAGCTCCTGCAAAAAAAAAAAAAAGCGTCATCTTGTTAAATGTGATCTTTTCTTCCAGTTTGCATTGTGGCCTAGCCAAATGATGAGGTTGGCAATGGCAGCTACATCCAGCATATTGAAAAAGTGTCATTTGTCACCTGTTGATTTTCCATCTGCAGGTGGTCATACGGACTAAGTGGGCAAAGTTATCCACCCCACCCTTATTTTTATTGTAGTCCTGGATGATGTCTGGCTTTCTCTGTTCTCCACCCAGTGACAGGTTATGATGCATGCTTGACAGCAACAGCACAACTTTGGACTTCTTTGAAACCTAGGAAACTAGGGTGATTTCCCCATCAAAAGCAAAAATGGATGAAAAAGTTTCCCTTCTTCTATTTGCTTGCATTTCATTTGGGATATTGGCCTTGTTTTTCTGAATCATATCTACATAAGTCAAGTCCTGCTGTAGCAGTCTGTTTGCCAGGTCAATACTTGTGAAGAAATTGTCACCCACAATATTCCTTCTCATCTTGTACCAGGGATGAACCAGTTTTTCAATGACCTGGGTACCAAGGTTACTTTGGCGTGGAGCTTCTGGTTGCTTGCCCAGGTAGATGTCTCCAGACAGGGGAAATTATGTTACTGCATCACAGCACCACCAAATTTTCAAGCCATATTTGGCAAGCTTGCTGGGCATATACTGTCTGAAGGGACAGCAACCCCTGAATGCAATGAACTGCTCATCAACCGTCAAATCTCAGGTAGTTGGTGATTTGACAGAATTGTTTTAAACTCATGGTGGCACGGAAGCAAGGACGTCCAGTGCTTTGCTCCCACAACTCCTCCAGTGCCTCATGACCACGATGGTATAGACTACTCAGCAGTAGGAGGCCAACGTATGCTTTCAGCTCTGTTTTGTCCAGCTTTTTCCACTCTTTTCTATTTTCAGGATGGCTATCATTCCACTCCCTGAATCTTTTTTCTGCCTCTCTGTTTGTTTCTCTTATGATAACAGTCAGGGTATCTTGTGAGAGAAACAGGTGGAACATTTCCACCACTGTGTCTTTATTAGTTTCTTTTGTTGGCCTAGCACTTTCATGGACTATGTCCTTGGCTGTTCTCCGATGATGTGTTAGCTGTGGACTTTATTCCCACACTCTGCCATTCCTTCCTCAAAAGCTGTCATCCTCTGCAATGTTTTCTGGGGGTGATGGCAGTGGTTCTGTTCCACGTCCTGCTGTAGCTCTTCTCTGTCTTCCACAGCAGCCCCAGGTTAGTCCTCTTCCCTTGCTCACTGGAAATGCTGGCATCACTTCTGCTTGTGGCACCAGCTCCTTCTCCTCTGAGCTGGATGAAGCTTTCATAGATGCATTGTCTTCTTGCGCTCACCAGTCTCCCGTGCCTGGAACAGAGTCAGCATCCTCATTGCCTTGAGATAAGATTTCATCAGTGGATGTGCTGCTGGCATCCCCAGTTACCTGTGCAAAACGGGCTTCATAACTGAATATGCACTGCCTTCTCATCCTGGACTGCAGGAAAAAAAAGAAAAAATTGATTACTGCTGAATGCATATAAATAACAATCAAAGATGAGCCTGTCGACCTATGCTGCCACAGAAGCAATTCCACCCTGCCCTATGGCAGTACAGGTAACCACCGTTTCCTCTTGGGCACAGAAGCCAGAGACCAGCATCTACTCTTTGCAGGCAAGTCAAATGTGGGTGGATGCTGTTTGGAAACCACACATGCAGGGACTTTTTGACAGCAGGTAAAAGGGGCATAGGAGGTGTCACGCCCTTACCGTGGAAGGAGACTCCATAGTGTACACTGTTTTGCAGTATGATGTTGTTCTGTTTCTTCTCTGCTGTCCCTTTGCTCCTTGTCCTCACTTCCAGCGAAGGCAGGACAAACTAGCTTGTATGTTTATGAAAAGCGCAGGTAAGGCGGAGTTTTGCCATGAAAAGAGAGAGCAGAGGCGGATTTGAGTGTGACAAAGGGCTGAGGTTTTTTGGCAAAGGGCCTGCAAACAAAGTGGTTAGCAAAAGCAATCACCATATATTCTGCCAAAGCAGAGTGGAGGATGACCATCCATTAGTTGCCATGGATACCTACAGCAGACATGAATGAGGTGTGAATAAATGCTGACCTTTCAGATGCATCCACCCAAAGTGGCCAAACAGGTGCAGGCCTGTCATTTATACAGAAATAGCATTAGGGTAACAAGTTTTCTGGGGGTGGTGGCAGTGGTTTAACATGGGCTTGGGGTAAGTTGTTACCCCATATGGAAAACACATTCACGCCTGGGGTAACACATTACCCTGAGCAGTTGTTTATCCACAGAGAGCAAACCATTCATGTAAGCTGGCTGTTCTTTGGGGATATTGTACACTGCAGTGACAGTGACAGTGTCCTAAAAAGAAATGTTTTTAGAATTAATTAACTTTAAGATACAGCACAAAATATGCATCTGGGATAGGACATTACCCCATGGGAATGTATGAAGGTTAATATATTGACCTTGAGACTGGGGGTCAGGGATTGAGGTTTTCTATTTCCCATGGAAAAATGGAGAGTTATGGTGTGGAATGGCCCAAAAAGGATTTCCATCTGTAATCCCAGCCCAAAAGCCAGTTCCTTATTTGGGGCCATATGCTTAGTACAGTGGGCATGGGAGGCATGTCCATTGGCACCCTGGCAGGGCCAAACCGCTCTTTGGGCTGGGAAAGACTCTAGACAGGGAAGTCCCAGCCCAGGAACCAGTTCCTTATTCGAGCCCTTATACTTAGTACGGTAGGTGGCAGGGGCTGCCAGTTGGCACCCTGGCACGGACAAGCCACGCTTTGGGCTGGGCAGGATTCTGGTTAGGGATGTCTGGGAGAGTCCCTTGGTGGCGCAGAGGCATGGTGTGGGGTGGTTTAAGAAGGATTTCCCGCCATAATCCCAGCCCAAAAATCAGTTCCTTATTTGGGTCCGTATACTTAGTATGTAGGCATGGGGGACTGTCAGTTGGCTTGGCCATGTCAGGCTGCCATGCTTTGGGCCAGGCAGGATTGCACTCGGGGTTCTTTGGGACAATCCCCTAGTGGCATTGACAGGAAGTTTGGGGTGGCCCAAGAAGTATTTTGCTCCATAATCCCATCCTAATCTGCTCTTCATTTAGCACTCTATACTTTACACAGGATAACAATTTAATTCATTGGTAAATATGCATCTCTCCTTTAGAATGTGTAATTCATTAATAAGAATCTTTTATTAAGTATAGATTAGCTGTGAAAAAGAAACCAGGAAGAAGGACTGGGAATAAGGAACCAACTTCAGCTTCATAAAAGAACTCGAAGGAGAGGTCAGGCCTAGCTTGGCTTGGACCTGATCTACAGCTAGTGCCCAGCCAGACCGTTTGGTGGGGATGTAAACTACAAAAGAGACAAAAGGAGGCCCAGACCTATCTTGCTGGGTCTGGACTGGGCAGCAAAAAACTGGCCAGAGCTATACTGCAATGAGGCCTGGACAAAAAACAAGTAGTGCCAGATCTCACCCTGGCTCAAACCTTGTCAGGCTTCACCTGGACACAAATCTGCCAGCCAGACATATGGCTGGGGTTCAGCCACACAGCTAGGCTGAACCACAGTAGCTGTGAAACAGCAAAAAGGGCCCAGGCCTATGGCTGCAGAATGGACATCCAGTCTCAGCTGTACCACAATGCTGAGACACTACAATCACAAACACAGGAACCAGTAACTGTGAAGACCTATTTCTGGTCAGTCTGCTTCAGGGATTAACACCTCCATGGTATTATCCCACTCAAGAAAAAAAGGGGAAGGGGAGGAAATAGGAGTGTCAGACTCCAAGGCAGACTTTCTCTCCCTGTACCTGAGGCTTTCCCATCACATAGCTTTTGCTTGCCTCTCCAGTGAAAGTGGGAGAAGACTCCCCCATGGGGAGCAGATTTTCTGGCTCCCAATGCAGCTGTACAGCTCTTAGAAACCCCAGGAGAAGAGAGAGTTGTTCTTAGTTGAGTTGTTCTTGTATACCTGGCACGACATTATCCAAGTCTTGTCCAATTAGGGTGTGCCACAGTCCAGCCTCTCTTACTCAGTTTGCCTGAAGAATCTTCTGCTGCTTCTGGCCTGTGAGGCCAGACGCTTTTACATATTTTGCCCAGATATAGGTTCCCCTTGCTTTATGTGGGTTCTGTATATGTGAATTTGCTCTTGTGTGATGACCTTTTTTATACCAAAAATTTGTTATATGCGAGGAAAAGTCACTCTAATGCGGTCAGTGTGGTGGAAGCCCACAGTCAGCTGCTTTGTGCAGTGCCCTGTGGGAGTGACGCACACCAAAATATAGTCTCCTGTATGGATCTGTACTCCTCACTCATTGTCTGCAACACGTGTTTGTGTAGTTGCCATCTCCATGCCCTGTGCTTGTGTGTACTGTCTGTTGTTGGTGAGTACCAAAATTGTCTTGTAAAAGTGGTAGAAATGAGTCTGGGGGTCAGTCCAGTTGAGGTCTTGAAACCAGATTTCCCTCTAAGCTGCGTGCGTGGCCATGCAGGCATGCTTATGCCACGCTGCCAGCTGTGCCTGTGTGGCCACACACACCACGCAGCTTAGAGGGAATGCTTCTTAGAACGTATCCCTGCTTGTTATATTGTAAAGTGGGTTCCCTTTATGCAGATTTGAGTTATGCACCATTTTCTAGGAATGCATGTACAGCATAAAGCAAGGGAAACCTGTACAGGCTGCAGTTTGCCATGTGCTGAGCACATGGCCAGAACAACAGGGACTATCTTGCCCACATAAACACACATGTATGCGCGTGTGCAGATGCATGCATGCACGCACACGTATGTTGAGCTTGCTTCTTATCAGAAAGCATGTGAAAGTTTGGTAGGATAGGTGACAGTTTCAGTCTTAGATCTTCAGTACTCAATTTGTTTCAGTATTTTGTTTTTATTGATACTAAGGCTGAAAACTTCACATAAATATGTGGTTGGTAATAGTGTCAAGACTTTAATGGCTTTATCTATTAGATCAGGGTACTCCTTTCTTACTTTCAACTATAATTGGGCAAAAGGTTCCTGCCTGAATTCAAGTTCCAGTCCCCTGTCACAAGATAACTCAAGTAATTGCTCTTTTTTAGTTGTTAAACAGAGTTGCAGTCTGCTACAAAAGTGTTACGTATCCACTCATTCTCACTGCCCATTTCAGGAAAGTACTGGCAAAACTGAGATTGAGCTCCAGCAAGTGTTTCTCAATTTCGCTTTTTACATCATTGTCCAGCATCATTTTGTTTTCAGTCCAAAAGTTGTCAAAGTTATTTTCTCTTACTTGAGAAACTCAGAGTTGAAGCTTCTTGATGAAAGCCATTAAGTATGGGACCCCTGTATACACAGGCAACTATATCCACCCAGGGATTCCCCCAGATTGCCATGTCAAACCCTCACACATTCTACATGCATTAGATATGCTGTGAAGAAAAGTTGGGGTACAGACTGAGCTAGTAGATATCCCTATACCCTATCAGACTTTTGCTGGTGGCCTCTCATCAGTTTTGTAGGACCTCATCTTTCACTAAAAATATGTGCAGTTCTTATTTTTCCAAATAAAGATTTCCATAAATGCCTCAAGACGCTGCCAATTTTCCCAATGCAGATTCCATCCAAACTGGTATGCTGTTGCCCCTTTCAGTTTCTAGATTGATATCACCAGGTGAGCAGAGGGGCTGCAGGCTGCAGCATCACCCAGTCCCACAAGAAGCAGCAGTGGCAGCAGGATGAGGTGGGGCTGCCCACCAGCTGTGCTCTGCTTGCTGGTATTGGGCTGTCTGCTGCCGGCACTCAGCCATGGGGGACCTGGAGCAGCAGTAACAGCAGTGCTCTGTCTGCTGGTGCTGGGATGCTTGCTGCTGGTGTTTAGGGGCCTCTGGATGCAGGGAGAGCTGAAGCAACAGCGGCAGCACTTCCCCTTCAGGCAGTTCTGCCATCTTCCACAGACCTGCTAGATGTGCTTCTCAGACCCCTTGGGTTGAAAACCACTAGGTTGAAAACCACTGGGATAGAGAATAATATGGAACTATCTGTATGGCTAGAGACAGGCATTCAAAAAGCCTGAGCCTGAATTGATTCAATCTTTGCAGGTTAGTCTAACCTGGCTAGGCTAAACTGGTTTGTAACAACACAGACATCCCTTCTGGACTGAAGAAATATAGGCACATGCCTGAAGTAGCTCAGGCTAAAAGCTGAGGGGCGCTAGAGCAGCCTTCCCTTACACAGTACTGAGCTGAGGGTGGGGGTAGGTGGCCAGGCCCCAGCAGGAACTTTGATTAGGGAGGGGTTCCCCTTCTGCCCCACCTTGCTGCTCCTGACCAGGGAGGAAGTTAGTTACACAGCATGGAGTTGCAGAGGATTAACAGAGCATTTATCACCCCATCAAGAAAACAAAAGCCTCTCTCATTAGTTCAAGCTGTTCTTAAACAGCTTTTTCCAAGGATGGAAAGGAGGGACATTACCAGCTGACATGCTGATTAGCTCCAAAAAGCCCAAAGCAGACACTGTCCTGTCTGCTACAGACACCTCTCAGCCTTAGCTAGCATACCACGTGCTGGCTACTGTCCATGATGTGGGAGAAGAGGGAGGAATCCCTGCTCAAGCAGGGAGTGGTAGGGATGGGGAAGCCAGCCAAAGCTCCAACCAGGGAACAGAGGGGAGGGGCCAGCTCAGCTCTCTGGAGCAGAGAGCCCCACCCAAGGCTGCAAAGCACGTGCAGTTCTGGGGGACTCTGGTTTAAGTTAAACCAGGAAGGGGTCTGGAATAGACATTGCATAAACCAGTTTGACCCAAATCAGTTAAGTCTGATATTACATTCAACCAGGTTTATCTTAAACTGGTTTCAGCCATTTTCAGACTGGTTTATGTGCACTGAACATCTGTTCTGTTACAGGTTTAAACCAGTTTTTGATCATTTAAACCGGTTTATGTGTAATATCTGTCCATAGCCTATAAATTTTCAGTAGTCTCATCCGAATCTTACCTGCAGGACTGTTCAACCCATCTCCAAAAGTGCTTTACAGAACTGAATGGGGTTTAGAGAAGGTTAATGAGAGTGACTGACTGAGGGCCTGGAGAAACACTCCTGAATAGGAGGACTGAAGTTGTTGCTTTAGAGAAATGAGCAAAAGGGCCCAGTTTTCCCAATAGAAATTCCATCCAAACTGTTATGCTCTCAGTGTCAATACAAGTCCATTAAATTCTATTAAAGTCTATTAAATAAGGCCTGAACTGAAGAAGGGAGATCAGATCTGTTTTCCCCATCTCAAAAAACAAAGAACTTGGGAAGGCCCAATGAAGTTGAGAGAAGGGAATTTAAAGTCTAATCAGAGGATATTCTGTTTCACACATAATGTAATTAACATAGGGAACTCACTGAGGCAAGTCTGTAGATAACCAGAATGTCCAGAGCCATCATAGTTTATCCTAAAGGGAAATGGCAAGAAACACTGTTTAGCCAGATTTTGGTTAGTGGACAGCTTGTTAGAGGTGTTCCTCATTTCATGGAAACTCTGTATCACTGATTTGGACCCCTGAGTCACAGATGTATTAAAGATTCAGAAAGATAGGGCCACCTTTGTCCTTGCAGCCCTTATTTTGCTGCCTAGTTATAGCAAGCATTCACTGGGCAGAAGTTAAGATAGACAAAAGATCCTGAACAAGAAATGGTAGGGTGGTCCCGATCAATGAGAGCAGCCTTTTCTGTGGAGATTCTGCAGGTGTCCGAGTGCAGCATCCAAAGCAATCCTTATCCAACCCGCTCCTTGCCCAGCTCACAAATCTTGGTTATGTGGCAAATCATTTCACTGGAAACCACCTCTGCCTATCTGTTACAAAGCAATACAGTGTAAAAAATGAAACATTGTTTAGGCTTGCATGTGAAAAGATGATATGTACATCATTTGTGTTACAGGCCTTTGGACAGAATGAAATCTAGGGTAGAGAGTATGTTACAGTCCTCTATGACCTCTAGGAGTATTTGTGGTGGTGGTGGTGAATAGCAGCCTTACTGATCATTATAAAAGCCTTTTTGGATTGCTGCTCTGTGACTTCAACTGTGTTCACTGCAGAAAATATTGGGGGGTTGTTTGGTTGGAGGACAAGGACAGGTGCCCCAGAGCAATGCCCTTTTGCCTCAAAACTTTAGGTGTAGATAGCTGTACAGACAATTGTTAGTACTCGGGGAATCCTGATCTGACTGAAGTAAGTAAGGAGATGAATCTGTCCTCTGTAATCTATTCTGAATGGCAAATTCAACACAATTCCTTTTCTTTTCTTCTGTTCTATTGAAGGATGTAGTTGGGACTGTGGAGAAGGACTGAGGGACACATACAGGTGCATGAGGGAAACCCAGCTCTGGAATAGTAAGGAGAGCACATCAGGACTGAGGGGTATTAGCATTGCTACATTGTAAAGAAGCACAGGACTGGAACAGTAAGGGGCTTCCAGGTGGTATTGGGACCTGTCAGAAGAACTGGACAAACTGGCCTAGTGTCTTATGTCCTTGTGCTTGATTTTAGTTAACTGTGATCTGTGAGTATGTTTCTGTATTAATGAACACTGAGAAACACTCTAGAAGCAAAGTTGGCTGCAGCATCCATCCTGTTTGATGCTATTCAAAAGGATCATAGGCACATCATGAGATCATCTCATGAGATCATCTAATCCAGACCCCTGTTCAAGGCAGGATTGTCCCTGACTAATCCATCCCAGCCAAATGTCAGTCTAACCTGCTCTTGAAAGTTTCCAGGGATGGAGATCCCATAGCTTCTTTAAGGAATTTTTTCCAGTGCTTGACCACTCTCAGAGTTAGAAACTTTTTCCTAATCTCCAAGCTAAATTTTCTTTGCTGCCATTTGAGTCTTTTGTTTGTAGTCCTGTCCCCTGTAGCCACACAGAAGAGTCTGTCTCTATACTCTTTATAATCTCCCCTCAGGTATTTAAAGACTATTATCAAAATCCCTCCTGAATCTTCTCTTCTCCAAACTAAACAATCCTAGTTCTTTCAGCTTTTCCTCATAAGTCTTATTTCCCAGGCCCCTAATCATTTTTGTTGCTCTGTGCTGGATTCTTTGCAACCTGTCCACACCTTCCTTGAAGTGTGGGGCCCAAAACTGGACAGGGCTTAGGACCCCCAGTATCTGGCCATCTGGAAAGTTATTTTCAATGTCATGCTGTGTGCTGTTTTCCACACTGAGAAGAGGAGCTGCTGGCAAATTCAGATCTTTTACTCTAGGACAACAGAGAGCTGGCTGAAAACCAGGATGTGTGTATAGGGGAGTTTATTTCTGCTTCCTTTTTTCTGGATGGCTGGTGGTAACAAGAAGACTGGAAAGAGCTTACTGTGAGAGCTGAGCATAGCAACTCAATGCCACAGTCAATCCCCCCCGCAACCTGTGTCTCCTTTAGCTGCTACATAGGCTTCTGCAATATAAAGATTTGTTGCTAATATGTCACCTGTAACAGACTGTGCAGCTTCTGCTGCTCAGCTAAGAGCCTTCCCACTCAGCCCAGTGTAGATCTCTCTGCTCAAAATGGAACAAGATGATTTCCAAAACGTCCCTTCTGCTTTGGTGGGCAGCTGTCCAAGCCTGTGCCTTTCAGCCAGCCAGGTTGTTACCTTCTCTTGCTAACACTAAACTGAGCGCTCCCCCCCCCACAATATTTGTCCATCTGGAAGGGCATCTTTGGTTTCTTGCTGTGTACTTTTTCACGTGCTGGACCAAGGAGTTCCTTGCAAGCAGGTGCAGGCATTAGGTGCTGTCCTGCACTGTTCCCCTTGTTGATGTGCTGCTGGCATGACACGGCAAGGCTATTAACAAAAATCCTGTACCATTCAGTCTTTAGAGAGAGCAGACTACAGCCATATATGATCAGGACCTCTTTTGCAAGCTTAGAAACAAAATTAAGGGACAGTTACAAAGTCCTTAATGACTGTACTTTTTGTACACCAACGCAAGGTGTAGTTACGTTTCCAAAAGAGACTCCATTCCTTCTTAAGGAGGTAAGGTATTATTACCTATGTCAGATAAAGAAACAAGAGATGGGTTTTTAGAACCCAACCTTTTATTAATTATACCCCAAAGCATAAGAATATGCATTTGTCTCTCTGTCTGTTTAGCTACCAGCAGCAGCACAATACAGATTTTCACCTATACCTAGAGACCTACTAAAATTGTGATTTCACAGATTTTGTGAAATCCAGCATTGCCTGTGAAATCTCCAATGGGAGGTAAAAAAAAATAAAACTTACTCAAAATAAAATACTGGCTCCCCAGAGAGACCCAGCAGCCCTTAAGGTACTATGGCAATTTGCTGGGGGGGGAGGGGGGGGGAATGGCTACTTGAAGAGCTGCCGACAATATTGATGATTCCCCCTGCTCCTAATTACTGATTGGCTGCAAGTGCTGCCTGTTTTGTGGCCCTGCACGTCTCCACCAATTGGTGACAAGGGTCAGGGTGACACGGTGGACAGTGCTTGCAGCCAGTCAGCGCTAAGGGGTGGGGCCAATGCCAATCCTACCATATTAGGCCACCAAAGAAACTCAAAGTAGGGTGGCAGTCTTCTAGCTGCCAATTAGCTGGAGTCTGTGTCCTTATGAAAAGTACAGTTCTGGGCAAGAGGACTGATCTCTTTCCCTCACCATTTGGGAATGTTACTGGCTGCTGTGTTCTGACCAGGCTAGTGCTAATGTTAGCAAAGGTTTACTCTAAAGCAGGCGTTGGAGCCTGCTTTAGCCATGCTTCTGCAGCTTTGCATAAGTCCTGTGAAAATGGACAAGGCTGACAACCGCTTAACAAAGATGCATGACTATTTCAATAGGATTCTAGCTGACTACATACAACTCAGTTCTTATCAAAAGGCAAAACATCAGTTCTTACTTTTAGCTGCTATTAAGCACTTTCTCAAAGAGCAGTTATTCATATTTGGCCTAGCTTAGTAAGTTGTCTTGATAAAGAGATTCTTATTTTACTACTAAGGCTACTGCTTATGACTTAAATGCAAGCATATTGATTATTGATTGTATACCAGCTGAAGTACTTATTATTCATGACTCAGGATTTTGCTAGGTTTGTACTCTGCACTTGTCAGCGTGGTCCGTCAGTCACTGACTATGTCTACAGTCTACAAGGCTGCTCTGCTGCCTTGAGTTTGTTCCATGACCTGATATGGTAGAATGGGCAGCACTGTCCGTCAGACCGGGGTAGTTGTTCTCCCCTGTCTACAAGCTGGGGCAGAAATACCAAGTAGGCAAAACCCAGACAGAAATGTTTTATGTCTCTATATTGGAGCCATGCCCTAATCGATAAATAGACTTCTGATGGTGGGGCATTTGGAAGGCAGAGTAATTGCCGAGTGTGGTATGAGTTGCTGATCCTCTTCCAGAGACTCTGGTGGCCTTGTGCTTATATGATACTTCTGTTTGTCTGCTAAATAATTGAGCAACTGTTGTATCAAGTATCCATCAGTGTGAGCTAATGGGAGTTGCCTTGGCAGGTGCAACATCTTGTGTAATAATGACACTGGAGAGAGCCAGCACAGGATGAGATCAGGTCTCCTGTTGGTATATACTTGAATTGCTTGTGGCTGGGTGCTCACCCCAGGAGCTGACTTTGGGAAAGCTTGCTTTCTCTTTCCAGGGGATTCCTGTGTCTGCATCTGGTCTCTTGCCCCAGTGCAGCAGGACATTGGGCACAGCATTCCTTGCACAAGTCCCCTGGGGGAATAAAACCTTGTCACCCAGGTGCCCCAGACAGAATTGGGGGTGGTTTTGTTCCTGGTATGAGGGAGGAAGCCCACACACTTGCTTCATTGGCACTGCAGTAGGAATCCCTGAAGTATGAACAAACTGATCCTCTCGTCCTCCCAGGCAGAATTGTTGTTGGGCCTAGAGCTACTGAATGAACCTAGAAACTGTTCCAGCCACAACTTTTAGATTTGGTAGAATAGTGGTCTGGGGGCAAGCAGTGACATGGGGATGCCTAGTGCCCCATGAAGAATTTTGTGGGTGCTTTATAGACTGCAGCACATGCCCCAGCCCCTGGGTAAGCTGTGGCCTGGCAGACTGCAGGTGACTATGTAGCTGGGTGCTGTCCCCTCTCTCCCCCAGCCTTTGCTCAAGTTGATAGCATGTGGTCTACTCTATTGGAAACTCTTCTGTGATTGCATCTCTATTTGCCTCATGGCAGGGAGCACAGGGGACTTTGGTGTTATATGAGCCACTTTCAGCAGTTTTTCTGTCAGTTTAGCCTGCTTCAGAGCAGGCTAGGAAGACTTGTGAGAGATCTGGAGAAACAATTTGGGAAGAAGTTTAGAGATGACCCTGCTGTACCTATTCTTAGCTGTTCAGACTCTTTTGTGGGACTTCCCACCACAGCTCATCTGGAGAGAGGGAGAGTGTTTTGTTGGGCATACTTCCCACCTGCTTTTAGGTTGTGTTTCTCTAACCTCCAGTTGTCTACCTTTTGTACAGGCCCTTGTGTTTCTTCCACAGACAAAGGGTTGGCTTCCTTTTGGAAAGTGACTGCTGTCTTGGTCATGGCTTCCCCCATAATGGCTCTTTGTGGCCTGTTGGCCCAGCTCCTTAAATGTGAGACCTTGGCAGAGTCAGTTGGCGCAGTTAGGAGTGTGAGGGGGCTAGTGTGACTGTACTGGTACCAGCTGTGGAAACCCTTCCCCTCTCACTTCCTGTAGCAGATCCGCCAGCCCAACTGACAGCCAACTACAGAATAAAACTAGGAGATTTCAACACAGGGGTTGAAGAGGCAAGAGGGCAGGTGCTGAGGCAGGGGACTTGAAGGCAGGTGCCCAGCAGAGGAGATGTGAAAGTCTGATTCCAGCAGGATGGAGTGCTGGGAGCGTACCACTGCTGTTTCTAGTGCATGTGACAATTTGGTTTTCCTGGCAGGAGGCTCTGAGCAGGATAATTGGATGCTGACAGACTGTAAGGATAAGTCATGTCAAGCAAAGAGACCATTCTGTCACTAGGCCTCTGTAGATGTGCTCTGAACAGATGACTGCCTCTGCTAAGCTAATCAGCTCACCACAAACTCTTGCCATGCAGTAAGGTGTGTGGAGAGCAAGTAAAGTGCAGACATTTCATTGAGGGAGAACTTGTCCTGTTTCATATCCAAAGGCCAGCTCTCAGGAGATAGCTTCCTGCTTACTTATAGAGGTTTTTTAAAACTATGTGCATGGCAGGCCTGCTGGGCCAGGTTGGAACGGAGGTAACTTCAGTAGAAGTGTATGGAGAATAGTAGATAAGCTGTAGTTTACTACTCCTGTGAGTGGCTAAGGCTCTAGGAAAAGTAGGTCTGCTTAATTGCATTTTCTGCAGCTTAGCACATAATGCAGTGGGGCTGCTATATAATGGCAGTGCTTTTATGTCATAGAGCAGCATGCAGCTGGGTGCACCCCTCTTTGGCATTTCCTGAGTTTGTTGTACTTAATACTTGAACACACTGCAGCTGTCTGTGGAATAACTGAGTATTAGCAGTTTAGGAAAAGGTTGTGATCTTCTGCATTGTGGAGGAAGCCTGTGAAAATGAGTGTTGCTTGATTCCTAGTGCACATGAGACTGAATCTGTTGGGGGGAACTATGTTAGTTTAGTGGAGAGAGGCAAATGTAGGTGTTTTTAATATAGGTGACTTGTATAGGCAGAGGGTAAGTGTGCAGACACTAACTCTGAGCTAATTTTGTGTAACTGGGCTGGTTGAGCTCTGAAGGCCTTGGAAAAGGAATCGTTCAGGGCCTGACTCTCCAAACTATGCATGTGCTCTGACTGGTGAGTCCTAGTGGTAGGAGCAGTGATCAAAGCTGAACTGCCAGGCTTGCATTCTGCTGGCAGAGGCAGAACCTTGCTTGTGCTCAGGGCTAGTTTAATCTTGTTTGCTCAATACTTGTGATGTTGTAAGCAATGTAGCCCTGGCATGCACCCAGAAAACAGCAGACAAGAACACAGCCTTTAGTGTTCTGTATTCAGTCCTAGCAGCAACCAGTGAATGTGGCTCTCCATACTCTCCCTGCACTTTTCCAGACATTACTAGTGGCTCCTGTTCTGAACAGCGGAGCAGGGAGTTCAGTTATAATCAAGATTCCTTGCTAGCCAAGTTCTGTGATGCCTGCATCCAAAACCTGCCATGCTGCTTCCAGCCACCTGATCAGTGTCCTTATCTGAGATGTGCTGCCTGGTGCTTTGAATATAGGTGACTTGTGAAGGCAGAGGGTAGAATTGGGAATTTAAGCAAGCAGTGTTTTTCCTCCAGGGCTAACCCTTTACCCCTCTCCAAAGACATTGGTCATAGAGTAGGGCTTCACCCTAACCTAGATAAAAACCTTTCTTATGGTTTCTAGCTAGAGCAATAGTGCTTAGTGCTGACCCATTAGCTTAAGTTTACAGCTAAATGAGAAGCCCAGAACTTGGCAGCCATCCTGGACTACTGGTGCCAGTATTTGCTGAGAAGATGATGCATTCCTAAGGGACCTTCATTAAATTTTCAAAGTCCTGTTTGTCAAAGAGTCTGTGTCCAGGGTTGTGGTTTTCTTTGCTAATATGATCCCTGAAAAAAGATCTGAAAGACTTTACTGAGCGTTTGTGCTTTTGAATTGTTCTCTTCTTCTGCAGTGGCTTGAGAGGCAGTGCAATGCAAGGTTCAGTCCTGTAGATCCTGCTAACATTTGGTCTTCCAGTTGGCTGGAATGGCAGCAGCCACAGCACTGTTTTTTCATGTGTATGCAGCTGATCAAGCCTGGAAGGGATGCCCAATTTTAGCCTGGAATAGGTGGGCAGTAGTGATCAGCCCCACTCCCTTGTTAAAGAGGGATTGCCAGCTGTGACTCATCTTTCCAGGCAGTAACTGGGGCTAGTGTGTCCCTCTGTGGTTTTTCCTCCTAGGCCAGTGGTGCTTAACATCCAGCCTCTGGGCCAGATCTAGCCCACAGGGCCATGTCATCCAGCCCATGGAGAGCCCTGTAAGCCAGATAATGTGATCCCAAGTGCTGGGTTGTGCCAACATGCAGGGTTGCTTTGCAACCAGATCTGATGTGGCTGACATGTTGGGTCACACCCACAGGCTGAACCCATGTACCCAGCCCCATACTGGATCTGGCCTATGGACTGGCCCTGTGCCACTCATCCGGTTCATGGGGGGCGCTTTGTGATGATAATGCTTACAGCTGGACTAGAATGATGTTGGTGCTCACCTCAGCTAACAGTTGCCTTCCCCAGCAGACCAGGATCCCTGAGGCAGCTTAATGCAAGGAGTCCCACTCCTGTTAGAAATGGGACAGGTAAGAAATCCTCTAGATCAGAGGTGTGCAACCTCCAGCCTGTGCAACAGATCCAGCCCCTAGTGTCCTGTCATCTGGCCCATGGGGTCCCCAGGAATCTATGGGGAGCCTGGCAGGCCATGGCACTGTGTACTGGAAGGAACATGCAAGGTGGCACAGGGCTGGGTGAAGGCAACGTGGGGTTCATTCCAGCCTGTGGACCAGCCTTGCATCACTCTTTTGGCCTGTGTGGTCAAAAGGTAAGTACCACAGCTCTAGAGACACACCCAGCACTGTGCCATCAGCACGTTGCCTTATGTTGAGCACAGCTGCTGGTCTGAAAGGCTAAAGAGGACACAGAATAGTGAACTGAGGGGCTTGGACAGATGGATAGCCTGGAGCGGGGTGTGTAACTGAAGCAATCATAAACTGCTTTGTTTCCTGTATGAAGAGAAGGCCTGACCTGCTTGACTTCATAGGTGACTGGGGTGGCAAGACGGGTGATTTTGCCACTGGGGAGAGGGAGGCAGTGTTCCTTCTTTGTTGCTAATTTAACTTGAATGCCTGATAAAAATCTGAGAAGAGAGCTCTCGTCTTACCGTCCATTCATAGATCAAAAACTCCATGCAATGCCCTGGTAAGATGTGAGCCTGGGTCAAGCTGTCTGTTGCTGGCTTATTGTTTAGCCACTCTAAATATTAGGGAGAGTACCAGGTTCGGAGCTAACCCCAGCAAGGAGCAGTGAGGAAGCAGTCCAGTAGAGGCTACCTCTAGGTGAATGCTTCCCAGAGCTTTTGTGGCTTCTCCCCTAGCATCTTATTTCCCGAGTGCCCGAGCTCTGAAGGCTGCTATCTGTACTCTGGCTCCAGCGACCCTGCCTAAGGAGTTTTCCCTCTATTTAATTAGGTTTGGAAGCCCTATGTGGTGCAGCCATTCACCTACTGAAGCACCCAGCTTTCTACCACTGTTTTTTGTTGCACTGCATGCAGGAAGCTTGTGATTTAAGGCATTGGCCCAGGAGTCTGGAGCCTGTGTTTTATTTCTGGGTCAGCTATAAATTCACTGTGGCCTTGACCAAGTCACAGCACACATCCCTGTTTCAGTAGCTGTCTGGCATAAGAGGTCAGTTCTCCCCAGCTCCTGGCAGGGCTGAGAGGCAGTTTATGTTACTGAAGTAGATGGGGTGCTATGCTCCATGTTTAAAAGTATAAGTTACTAGCAGGAAACTGAAGCCATGAAGGCAGTCCTGTAAGTGTCTCCTAAAAGCACGGGGATGACTGGAGTCAGGGGTGCGTTGAAACAACCAGCTGTCCCCTTAAATAGGGTGCATCTGGAGGTACAGTGAAGGGACAGCTTTGTGACCCCAGCGACAACAACAGGGTGCCAACTCCACTCCAAGAGCAGATGGCAGTGTACCTCCTTAGAGTGCTGTGTCCCCTAGCCTTTCTGTACTGTGCAGTGGTGGTTGCTAGCATCTCTTCATGGACTACTGCTGTAGCCCAGGGTGATCGTGGTCAACCATCAGATATCAGCAGTGCCTGTTCAGGTGCCAGTCCACAATTAGGAACCACTTACTTTGATGCAGAGCTGTGCTGGCCTAAGGGCTAATTGCCAGTTAGGGTGGAAAGGTGTGTATGGGCCCTTTGGGAAATGGACTCTCTGCCTAGCCCAACTTCATGTGGAAGTATTTTTCAGGAAGCCCTTTGCATTGCTATAGCTAGGTGTGAAGGAACCTGCACAATGAAATGCATGCCTGTCTTCCAGTCTGGGAATTGAGCCTTACTCTGTGCAATTCCTGCACTGGCTTGTAAGTTCTCCTTCACTGTGTGCAGCAGAAATGAGTTGTCAGGGCTGCTCCTGAGATACTCTGTACCACTTGCTTGTGTTCAGCCATTGTTCTTGCTGCAACAGAGCCCTGGGGCTTGTTGCTGTTACTAGTGAGAAGGCTAGAACTGGGAGCCTCTGGCAGCACAGCAAATGTCTCTAGGTTCTTTTGTGTTTTCTCCCTAGCATCAAAGACAGATGTTTGCGGTGTGTTTGGACAAGCCTATCGGGCAGAGGTAGCAGGCTGCTAATGTGAACAGATAGGGGCCCCCACAGCTCACCAGAACTTCCTAAGTGGCTCTGCTCCATGCTGGGCTGGATAGTTGGGATGGGCTGTGGGTGGGGACCTGCATCTGGGAGCGGGATAGGTAGGCGGGGCCTGGGCTGGGATTGTGGGGCAGTGACAGCGCAGGGCCAGGGTTGGGGAAGAGCCCTGGTCCGCTCCTCACACACACCTGCGATGGGCATCAATTCTGTGGGCAGCGCCGTGTGGGGAATGGATCGTGGCTCTGCCCTGGGCCCTGGCCCCATGCTGTCACTGCCCTAGGATCCCAGAGTCTCCATGGAGACTTGCTCAGGCAGGGTACGTGGCCAGGCAAATGGGGTGGGGCCACAGGCGGGCAGGGAGCTGCATCCAGAAGTGGAATGGGGGTGAGGCCAGGTCTGGGATCTTGGGGAGTGACAGCATGTGGCCAGGAACCAGGGCAGAGCCGCAATCTGCTCCCAGCATGCCCCTGCCCACAGAACCAGTGCCCGTCACAGAGACATGCAGGCAATGGATTGTGGCTCTGCCCCAGGCCCTGGTCCCGCACTGTCACCATCCTGCCCTGTGATCCCAGCCCCAACCACCCATACCACTCCTTGCCCTCCTGCGGCCCCATCCTATCTTTCTGGCTCTGCACCTTGCCCCACATGGGTCCCATCCCCAGTGCTGGGTACAGAACAGACAGGCCAGAACTCCTGGCCAGCAGGGCTAGGTCCAGCAGTGGCAGCCAGAAGGAGCCACTGCTGCTGGGAAGTGAGTCTGGGCATCGTGCTGCCCCAGCCCTGCTGCTTGCCCGGGGTGGCGAGACTGGCAGCATGCGCCATGGCCTGGGCTGCCCACTGGGCTGAGTGGGGCTAAGGGACCTGCCGCAGGCCAGACAAAATTCCTTGGTGGGCCAGATCTGGTCCATGGGCTGTATTTTGCCCACCCCTGAGCAAGGGTATTATGGTTGTTTGCTAGTAGCAGGACTAGACAGATGAACCCTTGTGTCCTGCCAAGCTCTGGGGTGTGGTAGATGGGTAAACTCAATCTTCCTCTTTGCTACCTTGATACAAAGGTGACCTTTCTTTGTATTAAGACCAGCTCCAACTGCTACCTGTGAGGTCTGTGTCTTTCTGGGAGTGAACTGCTACATCAACCATGGGGTGCTGTCTCCTTGGGGGAGGGGGATAGTGAGCAGGTGGACAGGGTCTGCTCATCTGCCCCCAGCTCCTGTTATCTACCCCTGCAAGCCCTGGCAATTTGCAGCTCAGGAAGAAACACGCTGGCTATCTGGGGCATAGCTAGCAACATATGCATAGCAGCCTAGACTTGGCATGAGCAGGCTGCCAGAGTAGTCATCCAGTTTTCTAGGTGGGTTTTTTGCTGATACAGTACCGATTTCCATGCAGAACCTGACCTATGTTTGCTTGTTTGCACCTAGCTTGGGTATGTCCATACAAACTGTAGTAGGACCCTTACCTGTGTGTGAAATGGTTGGATTTGTGGAGGTTGCTCCTTGGGAGAAGGTTGGAAAGGTACCTGCTTGCTTTGATGTTATCTGGTTGGATGGTGGAGTAAGCAGTGGGTCTGGCTGTGTACTTCTGCATCTTTGGCATTTGAGGTCTGCTAAAGTGTACCATGCTGTGCAAGGAGCCAGCATGGTATAGCCACAACTCCAACTCTGTTATCAGGGATCTCGCATAGGTATGTCCTTAGGTGTGTGTTGCCAGTACACGTGGGGCTAGAAAATACTGGGAAAGGAACTCATACCTCCTTGCTGCCAGGTAAATATTAAGGTAATGGGAAATTAGGACTGGAAGGGACCTTATGGGGTCATCAAGCCCAACCACCTTTTCAAGGCAGTCATCCCTGACTAAACCATCCCAGCCAATTGCCTGTCCAGCTGCTCTTGAAAACTTCCAGGGATGGAGATTCCAGTTTTTCTAGGTAGACTGTTCCAACGTTTGACCACACACACAGTCAGAAAATTCCTACTAACCCCCAATCCAAATTTCCCCTGCTGAAGCTTGAAGCCATCGCTCCTAGTCCTGTCCCCTACAGCCACAGAGAAAAGTTTATCATCATCCTCCTCTCTGTAATCACCTTTCAGTTATTTAAAGACTTAAATCCCTCCTCCATCTTCTCTTCATCAGACTAAATAGCCCTAGCTCTTTCAGCCTTTCCTCATAAGCCTTGCTTCCCAAGCCCATAATCATTTTTGTTACTCTGCACTCCCTCTTGGACTTCCTGAACATAGCACAGCAAATCTGTATCCTGTGTGCCCACTCTATTCTTGTCTCTCTTATAGAGCAAGATTTGCCTCTGCACAGGGCAGTACAAGCCCAGAAAAAAGTGGCTCAGAGCTTAGAGGTGTGGCTTTCCTGGCCTGAGCCCATTGTGTAGTTACTGGCCAGTGCAGCCAGTTTCTTGCTGCAGAGAAAGGTTGCATTTCTGAACCTCTCAAATGAATTTCCTGCTCTCAACTCTGTTCTTCTTGAGCTGGAGAAGTGCCTCTCTCCCCTAACAGAGAGCCTGCTGTGTGGTGCTGTGTTGTGGTTACCCAATAGTTTATGGCATTGCTGCTGCTGATGTGACCAGCGTAAGTGCTGGTGGGTGGCTAGTTGGGAAAGGCCATGCATGTTCAGCTGCCTGCAGGTGCTTCACCCTGCTGAGGTGTGCGAGCGCTGCAGAGAAGTCTAAAACTTAGCAGGGGTTGCGACTTATTGACAGGTGCTTGTTTCGAGAAAAGTCAGGGGAGCAGGACCAATGGCAGACCTCTCTATTAATACAATTTCAGCCACCCCCAGGTTAGCAATTGGCAGGGTCAAAGGCTTCCAGAATGATACTAAGCCCAGTGATTGAGATACTGGTTAGCTGGACCCAAGTGCTAACACAGAGGGCATCCTCTGCTTGGTGGGTGATCTCCAACCACTGGGTGAGCAAGTTGATGAGCAAAAAAATGTTTGACGTTGACATGGCATGTGTGCAGGACTGGAGAAGAGGAGCAAGGTATGCATGTTGGATTCTTCCGAGGCTGAAGGCAGATTGCTGGAGACCGAGGCCACTGACAGATTTGGCATGGGAATGTGCTTTACCGGAAGAGGAACCGCTTCAGTTTGACCCAACTCTCCAGTGTCTATATAGATCACGCGCTTCATCAGCTTTTTGGCATTTTATCTAATAGCCAATTGAATCGGCCATTAGATAGAAGCACCAAAAAGCCCTGCTGAAGCACACAATCTACACAGATGCTGGGAGAGCTGAGTCAAACTGAGGCGGTTCCTCTTCTAGGCATGTGCTGCGCTCAGTGCAGGAGCACACTAAGCTGAAAGTAAAATGCTGTTTTGGGGGTTTTTCCCATGTCTGTCAGTGGCCCGAAGAAGGATTGCTGGAGTAGGAAGAAGTGTGTGTTCCCACTGTTTGCCAGAGTCCATGTTGTCCACCATGCAGAGCAGGACATTGCATCTCCAGTCTCTCCTCATCCCTCCTGTTAGTTCTAAATACCCTTCCGTTCCCAGGGTCTTGCAAGTGCTGACAGGAGCTTCAGCCAGAGCCACCTCACTCGTCTGCTACATTGGCTCTGTCTCCACATTAGAATCAAGCTGCCCTTCATGTAATGCTGTAGAGCAGTGGTTACCAACCAGTGGATCTCGATCCACCGTGAGATCTCAGAGCCTTTTGCGGTAGATATCAGAGCCTCTTGGAGTCGATCTGAGACTGGGGTGGGGGGCTGAGTGCCCGCGTGCATGCATGCATGCATGCACCCCAGCCCAGCCCAGCAGGTCAGTCCGTGGGGGAGGGAAGGGGCAGGGGCTAGATCAAGGCCCCGTGGTGTGGGACAGTGCCACAGAGACAGGAGCAGGGGTAAGTTGAGTAGGGCCCCAGCTGGGTGGAACTAACCTGCTGGGGAGGCGTGCCCCCAAATAATATTTTTCTCCCTCTGCCTTGATCTGCCTCCTCCTTCCCTCCCCACTGACTTACCTGCTGGGCAGGGGTTGGCAGCGGCACACGGTAGATCTTGGGTTGCTTTTAAATGCCAAAGGTGATCTACTTAAAAAGGTTGGAAACCACTGCTGTAGGGCACATGCCAGAGTTTGCTGGGAGGCCTCTGCTCTTTTGCAAACTGTGCCTGACTATGGAGTCTCTTGGCAGGGGCATTCAGCTTCGCAGACAGCTTGGTATCCTGTGCCATTACATGTAGCATCTGAACAGTGCTCTGCAGACCTTAATTAGGAAAAGACTGCTTCCTACTCTGGATCAACCCTCTTGTATTGTTTTCCTGCCCCTCATCCTACTACTTTGGAGCTCTGTCCTGCTGGTTATATGTCCTAACATGGTGCTCTTACAGGATGCTAAGTGTCTAATAGTTCTAGCTTTGCAAATTTCAATCCCAGTCACTGAAGTACTCCTCTTTCATTGTGACCTTAATGTAGACATTGAGCCAAATACTGAGGTGGTTGCAAGGAGTCGGTGACCCCACCTGTGCTGGGGTCAACACAAACATAAAGTTCCTCCAATGTATTCCTGTTCCATAGGGCAGCAGAGAGGAGGGAGGGGAGAGGGTTTCTTGAAAATAGCATTTGAGAACAGACTGGACAGGCACTGCCCTATGTCCCATACAAGGGCAGAGAAACACACAGACAAACTTGAGTTTAGAAAAGAAAATATTTTTTTAATCCAAAGGTAACAAGAGAATTCATGGCGGATGGGAATGGATTAGTCACAATTATCAGTACACTTATTAGATTACTGCTGAAAGAGCCAGCTCCCCAGTGTGCTCTAGCAGCAGATCTGCCCTTCTCAAGGAGAAGCAGGCAAGAGAGATGGCACACTTAGGAACTGATGGTCCTCAGTTGCTTGGGGAAACTCTCAGCAATGTGAGTTTGGGTCATAATTGTTGTGCTATGCACAGCTATCGAATACATTCCTGAAATATACTACTTGCAGGCTACTTGTGTGTATTGGAGGAGAAAATAAGGTATTGTTTACCTAGCCAAATGACTTTGTCTAATGACATCCCCCTTACAAACACACAGATGGGAGGCATTACTTATCTAAACGTGTGTATACCTGCTTAAAGGGGATAACAGTGAGCTAATTTATTCACAGTAGACATCATCACCATACGCCCAGGAGAGAATCATCCTTACTCTCCACAGGAGCCCTAGCTTCCCATGCACAAGACTGCATCACTTCAGCTGTTGGGAATGGATCTTGCTGCTCTCACAGCTCTCTCACTCCCTCCCCCTGCCCTCCCAGGTAACAAGCCAACATCGTTTGTGCTGTCCAGAGGTAGCAGAATTTTAGCACAGCAGTGTGGATACCTACTGCTGGGGACAAATGTATCTAGGAAAGAAGCCCAGTGGGCTGGGCCAAATGAATGACATGCATGGCTTTGTAATTAAAGCTGTTTGTTAACATATTTTAAGCACTAGGATCTAGAGGATAGTTTCTGGCACTTATCCTACTGTCCGTGCACATGCAAAGGGCAGGTTTGTCTTTCTCGAGGAGAGTGCTTTTCCAGCAGTGTGTAGTCCAGTAAGTCCCGGGGTCAGCCAAGAATAGATGGTTCTTTCATGTTTTTCTATGCCCAATATTAGAGGGAAAAACAGGCTGTGCAGGGAAAAGGAGGAGGATTAGGGTTGAATCAGGTGGAAGAGTTGGCTAGTTAATGTCATTGCTGCAGTTCTCTGTAGCAGTAAATTTATAGGGCTACTAGCTACCTGGCATGTTAACCTCCTGAAAGTCAGTTTCAGTGCTAGCCAGAAAAGGCAGGAGTTCCCTGACTGGTTTCTCTCGACATATTAATGGCCACTGGAAGAAATTATCTCTGTTCCATTGCCAGAAATTTAGTGGAGCACAGGATACTTTTTACTGTCATGTGTGTCTGTCACAGAACAGGCTGCAGTCAGCTGAGATTCTTCAAAATGCATTTAATCAAATAAAAGCTAGATCTGTACTGAAAATGACTTGGTTCAGTTCAAACAGTGATTTGAGGCATGGGCCATTAGACTGCAGTCACAGATTGAGCAGATCTCAGATCACCATTGGCCTTCTGTTTAAGAATGTGGTGATTCTTAGATGTAGCTGGAGATTGAAAATACACCACAGTCCATCCTTGGATAATAACTGAAGAAAGCTGGGCTCTTTTGGGTGGCAGACCCCACCACTACACCGTGCCCCTTCTGCTTGTAGTGGGGACCACTACTGATGCCCCAGATTTCCATATCCTGCAAAACTGCCCCCCATCTCTGCTTCCAGGCCTCCTACCACCTATGACTAGGGACATACTGAAATCACGATACCATAGATTTTGCAGATTTTGCAAAATCTGGCATTGCCCATGGAGGTGGGCAATGCATGCGAAATCTGCAGGGGGAAAAATAAAGAATATTTACGAAAAGTAAGGGGAGGGGGGACTGCCCATCAAAGGGCTGCTAGCATGATGGCTGCCACTGTCCCCCCCCCACCCCTCCCCAGTGATTGGCTGTGAAGGCTGCCTGTTATGTGGCCCTGCCCCCTCCACCAATCAGCAGCAAGGGGGTGGGGGGATAGAGTTGTATGATGGATAGCCCTCACAGCCCAGCAGTGGCAAGGGGCAGGGCCATTAGGAACCCTCAGCCAATCAGAAGTGTTGGGGGAGCCACTGCACTCTACCTGTGAAGTGGCTGCTTGCCTGTCAAATCGGTGGGCAGCGGCATCAAATCCAGTAGGTCCCTTCCTATGACATGATGGGGGTGTCCGAGAAGATAGAACCAATGGATTCAGAGTCTGACTTGAGCTGCAGGATTTTGGGGTTCTTGGTATCTGGGAAATCCTCGCTGACTGCCAGCTGGATCTTGCCATTTTGAACCTCCTTGATGGGCTCTAGGAACACCACGTGCTTGTGGGTGCTGATCTTGCGGCTGGGTCCCTCTGTGGCTGGTGGTGTGGTGCTCAGAATCGAGGACTGGGCACTGCATTCCTGGGGAGGACTCAGGGTAGCAGACCTTTTGCAGCATCTGAAGCAGCAGCATGGAGTGAGGTACAGGTACATGAAAACTAGCACCAGGCTGACTACACACCCCAGGAGGGTTGTGAGGCCTGTATTGAAGGATTCCCCATCCAGCTTAGGGTAGTGAACTGTTACATTGACCTCATGGGTTTTGTTGAGGTTGTAGTACTTGCTTATAGCTATGCATATATACACCCCAGAATGCCATGGCTTGGCTGCTGTGATCTTTAAACTTCCATTGTGGTAAACTTCAAGGGTACGATTACTGTTCCCAGGGTGTGTGATGGGTTCATGGTGAGGTGAGATCCACATGTAGGTGGCAGAGGGGTCATGCACACTTGTGTTACAGTCCATCAGCAGGGGCTTTTCCACGAGCACTCTGAGATTCACCTCTGGTGCACCAAGATATCCTTTTCTCAAGGAACAGTTCTCAAAAATTATGTTGTACTTGAGGAATCTGACTAAGGACCGGGCCACATTGTCAAAGGCCCTGCATGTATGCTCCTCGAGGAAGTCCTGCACGGAGCTGAAGCCTCGCTGCTTCCATTGCTGGAACATCTGATAGAGTGCACAGTCGCACTTCACTGGGTTGTTGTGGAGATACAAGCCATTTTTAATGGACACAGGCAAGGCCATAATCTCATCAATGGGAATGCTGCTCAGATTATTGGAGGAGAGGTCCAGTGTCCTGAGTTTGGGGTGACTGAATCCTTGCATGGATTGAAAGGGGAACTTGGTTAAGTTGTTCCAGCTCAAGTAGAGCTTCTGCAAGCTGCTTAGCCTGGCAAAGGCTTTTTCATCTACCTGTATGATCCAGTTGTCATAAATTAGAAGCTCTTCCAGGTTTACCAACACATCAAAGTAATATCTCTCCACAGCATGCAAGTAATTGGAGGATATGTCCAGGTGTCTCAAGTAAGTGGCATTGTGGAAGGTCTTTGGAAAAAGGTCTTTAATCTGGTTGTGACTGATGCGGAGGGCCTGGAGCCGTGGCAGGGAAGCCAGCCAGTGATCATGAAGCTGGAAGAGGACATTGTGGCTGAGATCCAAGGTGGTTGCTGTGGGAGGCAGCATTAGAGGTACCTGCTGGAGATTCTGCCTAGTACAGCTCAAGAGATCGGAGGTGCAGATGCAGACACTGGGGCATCTAGGGGGTGGGGGTGAAATATTTATCATGATGCCTTGAACACACAGTTCTAAGACCATCAGCAGCTTTCCTAGATGTTTCCAGAGAGAATACCGTGTAGTCATTGTGTGAGAGAAGGAACCTCCCTATGCATCCGGTACTTCGGAGTTTGGCTATCACTGAGCTAAGAGAAGGGCAAAAGCAGTCTTTCTATTCAGTATTAGAAGGACTGATCGCTCAGCATCACTCCCTGCTAGGTGCCAAGTACCCACTGCTAGTAGCAAGGCATTTTCAGAAGCTGCTGCATGCCAAGCAGAATCTGTAAGTTAGTTCAGGATAATCAGGCAGGAAACAAATCCTAGCAGAGGGTCTGAGGTTTGGAAAGAGTTAAAAGAAAAACAGCTCTGTCTATCTTTTCAGTGACTTAAGCAGTACTGTACTGTACCTGAGATCCAGTTGTTCCTGTGACTCCTGGCAATAGTGTGCAGAGTGGCAGACGCATTCTGGTGTCTGGCATCAGTGTAGTTCTGGCATGTCTGTTTCTCTGAAGTGAGATCCAGACAGTAGTTTGAAGACTGTGCTCCTGCTCTCTGAAGATAGCATCTGGCTCCTGCTTCTGAGTGCTGGGTGTACTTGTAGCCCACAAAGTGCTCAGCTCATGACTACGACAGTACCATTCCAATGCATCAGTCCCAGAGGAAGCTCCAGGTAGTAGCCCAACTCTAGTACTCTGTAGTCTAAGCACAGAGAAGTGAGAGAGGGTCAGCGATGGCCAAAGGGAAGGTTTTGCCTTTGCAGTGTCATTTCCAGAGTGCAGCAAACGGACCCATTCCTTCACCCATGTCTCATCTCCCAGTGCGCTTGTGTGCAAACACTTCCCCTTTCCTCCTGCCTCTATTTACAAGCTGCCTGTGAGCACTGAAGGTGGAGCTTTGTGGGCCAGGAGCAATCTGATTGGTCCGTGGAGCAGGGAGTGGTGTACTGCTGAAGGACCCTAGAGAGGAAATTTCTGAATGGCATGTTGTTTTGTGGTTGTGCCACTAGTGGGCAGAGTGACCCCACATAGCCATGCATGGGGGACTTGGCTTCTGAGCCTTCACAGTAATTGCAGCATTCTGTTTCACCACATTTCCAAGGTGAAAGCAGAAAGAAGGCTTAGGGCAATCCTGCTGCTTCCCCTTGGGCCCTGTGGTTAGAATCCAATTGCAGCCTTTCCTGGTGAATAATGCTTGGTACGTATCAGCCTTTGTGTCAGACCTTGCCCCCAGGATTCTCTGCCCTAGAAACTTCATAGTCTAAAATGCTTGGGAGAGTACAAGGTGGCTAAGATGGGGGAAGAATTTGCCCAAAGCTCCACAGCATGACAGCTGCAAGACTGTGAACGTGGACCCAGAGGTCCTGGTGCCAGGTCCATGGCTTGGCTGTTGCCCTGAGAGGGGAAGGCATCCTCTCCATTTCAGAGTTTTACAGTGACTTCCCCAAGTTGGATATAACCTATGGGGGACATTGGGTCTGTAGTTAGTTCTTTAGCCTTAGTTGCCCTCTCTTGGGAAACATAGGAGCCAGGTAGAGCTGAGGTGTGTGTATTTCCTTTGGTGTCTAGCACCAACATAGTCTCAATGTGGTGCGTGGGATTCAGCTCTTCATGCCCTTGATTGTTCACAGGCAGCTTTGGACAGTCCTTTCTATGCTGCCAGTGCCAGGGAATGCCATACCAGGGCAGGAAAAGTTATTG
The DNA here is from genome assembly GCF_052110815.1 of Crocodylus siamensis. Lineage (NCBI taxonomy): Eukaryota > Metazoa > Chordata > Crocodylia > Crocodylidae > Crocodylus > Crocodylus siamensis. The sequence continues at coordinate 27,168,311 of NC_143405.1, read as the reverse complement.
GCCCAGGGCTTATGTCTGTGAAGCTGGATTTCCCTCTTTACCATTCCACATGGATGCCAGAGCAAGGGAACAGATGAGACTGTCCTCGTTCATGGCAGTGTGTCTCTCCTGCAGTGCTATTGGGGCACTCCAGAGCCACATGCAAATCCTACAGAAGCTGCTTTCCAGCCGCCCCGAGGGCTTTGTTCCTTTGAACTGGGTAGAAGGCTGGTGACTTGTTCATCTGATCAACCGCCTGTTCTCTTCCCATCAGCTACATTGATCCATCTGCCTCCATCCAGGGTGCTTTCCTTCTAGCCTTTCTGCTTTCAGTTTTATCTAGGGGTAAGGCAATGACAAGAGGGGCTTGTTGTTCAGGGCTCACATTTGGCACATCAACTTGGCTGGGGCATTTTAATTTCTTGAGCTTGCATCCCACTCTGGTCAGTCACTGTGGGTCTCACTTCCTGTACTGCAGTTTCCCGCATTTGGAATTGGCGGGAGGACTTGTCTACCACCCCTGTGTGCTTCAGCCATCAGGGCTCCCTCAGGTTATGCTGCCAAGTCAGCACTGTGACCATGCTGCTAGCCCAAGGGGCAGCTCCAGTCTCTGGTAGGAAAGCAAAAGGAACAGTGGGACACTCAGGGCAGGGTTGTTTGGGTTTTGACCAGAGGAGCATATGGTATTCAGCCTCTGTGGAACACGCATGGATTTCCTGCTGGTGCTGGTCACCAGCCATGCATATGGGGTGTTAGCTGGGGCTGGGGCAGGGATGGCAATGCAGTGGAGGATGTGCAGCGGTGCCATTAGCCAAAAGATTGGGCTACTTTATTGAAGGGAAGTGGAAATCAGAGCTGGGTAATTGGTTTCCATTAAGGCAGCAAATGTCTAATTTTTGCTGCTGTAGCTGCTGTGTACAGATGACTGTTAACTGTCTGCTCCCCAGTGAGAGGGCAGCCTTTACATTTGGCTCCATGACATGGAGTGCTGTGCAGTGAATGAAGCTCTGTAGAGCAGTTTATCTTGAGGAGACTCTGGTCCCATACTTACTAGTTCTGCCAGAGGGATGAAGACCTGGCCTGATAAACCCCTCCCCCATCCCAGTTCCTGATAAGCCTCATTTCTGGGGACCCCGTCACGCAACTGGCACAGCTCTTCCCCATCTGAGTCTTCCAGTCTGCAAGGCCCCCTGGGCGTTGGAGCTGAGCCCGTATCTGCATGACAGTACTCGCAGGGAAGAAAGCAGAACTGCAAGTGGTCCTCCCACTACTGGCAGACATGTGCATCCTGTGTCACCTTGTCTCCGAGTGGTGGCTCTCCTGTCATCAAAAGACCAGGGGATAGATGTGGCACTGGCAGTGGGCTCTGCTGTTCATGCCCAGAGGGCTTTTTGGACATGGTTGAAAGCCCAGTCCAGCCTGTGGATTGATACAGGGACATGATGTTTTTAAGTGCATGAGACAGATCCCCTTTGTCATGAAGGGAGGACACTGAGACAGGACTTCCATTCCTGGGAAGCTGAAGAGTCTCCTGGCTGGCTTCTGTTCAGACCGTGCTTTCGCAGGTGATGGTTGAGCTGCACAGGCAGGTGTGGGGCCAGAGGTCTTCCTTTCCTAGGTCCATGGATCTAAGGAAATCCTGCTCCATGTTACTAAGATGGAGGGACACCAGGTCCAGAGGAAAGGTTAACATAGGTTCTCAGCCCAAGGAAGATGCAGCAGTCCTTGGGACAGGGCAGAAGGCTAGACTACAAATCTGAATCTTGGCATGAAAGAAACAACTGAGGGAGGGGAAGGGAAGGTGGTGATGGGAGCAGTCCAGTGGGCAAAAGCTGCTTTTGGAGGCAGGAAGCATGGGTTTGTTCCTGTCAGAGGCAGGCAGTAGCCTTTGCAGCATCTTGGCTGACTTCTCACTGAATGGGCTGGTCTCCTGTGTTCCATGCACAGTAATCCTGCAGCCACTCTTATGATGCGAGCTGTCCTGGGTGGTGTCCCTCCTGTCACAATGGACATCACTTCCCTTATCCTCTTGAGTTGAACCACAGTGGGCAAGAATTTACCACACAGGTCTGTTCAGACAGCCATGCTCTTCTTGCTGTCAGGTGCCAGAGGGACCTGGCCAGAGCTGACTCCCCAGCATCTCTAGGCATGTTGGGGGAGAGCAAGAAATGTTGCACCCTTTTGGAGGTAGTTTGACGACTGACCTACCTGCAAGGAGACAGATGCTCAGGGAAGTGCCAGGCCAGCAGGGACTAGCAACAGGAGCTTGTCTGTGTCCAGGGTTCTGAGCAGGATCTTGAGATGCCCCCAGACTCCTGTAGGCCTCGTCCCCTCTTGCAGGGGGCTATTGTGCTGAGCCAAAACCTAGGAAACATTTAAGTAGTTGGAGCTGGGTTCACAGGGTGGAAAGCTCCCAGCCTAAGAGGAGAGGGAAGGCTTCAGTCTCCTAGCCTTTAAACTGAGCATGTGTAATCTGGACTCGCACGGAGCCTGTGAGCTGAGCAGTGACCCTGTAACACCACTGAGCTTTGTGTTAGTGCTCTGACATTTGAAAGGGGTGTCCCAATACTGCTGTAGCTCTGGTCTGGTTCAGGCTAACTGCCCTTGGCATTCTGTGCTAGCATGAATGTAGAGGGGTAGTAGTATTTGGTTTTAAGTGTGTGCATTTACATCCAAGAGACATACCTGTGTTTTGGCTCCTTCCTCCTGCCTGCCATAGGCCTCCCAGTCCACCTCTGGCTGGGCTAGACCCAGGGGATGTGCTAATAAAGCCTTAGTAGCGCCCTTGTATGCTTACATTTGGGACTCTAGTTAGGACAGGCAGTGGAAATGCAGAGCCCTTGCATGTACCTTTCCAGCAGCTTGTTTCTCAGGATTGCGGCCAGAGGCACTACATGTAGTGGATTCAGTGTGATGCCTAGCACTACTTGTGCCAAGTGCAGCTGCAAATCTACTGCTGCTCTTTTGGCCTCATCTAGGGTTTAGCCCTGCTTGCATGGATGGGAAGGAAGGTGCTCTCCAAAGTAAGACTTAAGGATTAAAATACAGCCAGCAATGTGTTTAACTGGCCCAGCATCTTCTGGGTTGTGCAACAGCGACCCGTGTTTGCTGTCGCTCCAGGAGAGCCCAAGCCAGGGTTGTAGCTGTTGTGAGACAAGCTCTGCTGTGTAATCTTGGCTCAGGGTCAGACAGCAGGAGTGGAGGAGGAAAGGCCTCCATACTGCAACTTTGTGGAAGGCTTTGCAGCCCAGAGGCTAGTGTGGGAAGATGGATCAGGTCTCCTGAGTGTGTGACCTTGAACTGTTACAGAGCTGCTGTACTGGGACTTGCCACAGAGCCTTGCCTTTGCACCCTTTGGAGATCACCATCATTCCCCTCACCTCCTTCATCCAGAGCCAGGAGGATAGAACAGGAAGGTGTTTATAATTCTAGTGATCTTGGCTGCCCTCCTCGTCTCCCACTGCAGACACACCTAGTCTCTGCTGAACTACAGAGCTTGAACTGGCTCTTTGGATAGGAGCAATATCTAGTAATGTTGCCACATAGAAATGGCCACTTAGCAAGAGCTGGCCTTAGAATGGACTGCAAAGGGCTGAGGGCAGTGGGGGCAATACAGCCATTCTGGGCCAGCACTGAATGTGATTGCAAGGCATGTATTGCTGACTCAGTGCATTATGGGCTGTCCCACCCAAGGTTCATGTGTGTCTTGTGCCAGGGCCAGCAGTATATTGCTGAGTGGACCATGTCAGTAAGAGCTGGCTTAACTTTGTGCAGCCCATGCCATACCGTCATCTGTCCAGCCCTGCTACCAGTCCCTAGGCACTGCTGGGGAGGTGGCTTGCCTATGTTCCCATTTGCTGGGGTGGAGCCAGCTCAGGGACTGCTGAGCCATCTCTATAGCAGAAAGAAGTTATCCTATGACTCCCTCCCAAAGGAGACTGCTTTAGTTCAGAAATTGATTTTTGTCTGTTTCTGATGCTGCTGTACTCTTTCAGGCCACCCAGGTAAGGGACCAAGTGGAAATGACTGTACAAATTGATGATCCCTGCTTGTAAAGGCAGGATCCTGCAGAAGGACTTGCCAGAGCCACTTTCTTTTGACTCTCCCAGATAGCTGCCTCCTCTACAGTGGCTTTGAGATGGAGTGGCAGTGACGACTTTGAAGGCGAGAGGAGAGAAAACATGAATCCATTTATCCGTAGCACACAAGTTCATTCCAGGGCCCAGCAGAGACACATGGGCAGGCTCCATGACTGAGAAGTGTGGCTCCTGGAATCTGCTTGCCCTTCACAGAAAGCAGTGGCTCAGGTGCTCCAGGGCTGTGTTTGGGTTCCTGGGAGCACTGGCCACATTACTAGGGTGGGCCATTGTTCTCCCATAATTCCCTGCACAGCTAAAACACTGTCCTGGTTTACCTGTTCTGAATTGACTTGGCACTGGAGGTTATCCCCAGCCCTGCCTGCAGCCCCAAAACTTGGTGCGGCTCTGTACTGTTTGCATGGGAATATCTGGCACTAACAACACTAGAGATAGTGGAGGATTGACCTTGTCCAGGGGAAATGTGGAGTCTGACTAATGTGCACGTCTCTTTACAGGGCTGAGCGGGCGACGGCCGTGCTTCTGGCAGACCCCTGCTTCCAGCTGCGCTCCATCCAATACTTGCTTGGCCATGCAGAGCCATCAATACTGGCAGCTGCGCCATCCTCAGCAGACAAGAGACATTTCTCCCTGCACAACTGTAAGTATCCATGACATATGCCAGTGAGAGCTGGGCAAAGCAAGGAGAAGGCAGAGGACCAGTGGGGCTGCACTGTTGGTGTTTTTTGACCAGGTTAACTCCAGCTTCCTCTGTGGGGAGGACAGGAGTGGTCCACTGGCAAGGCTGCAGCCCTGCCCAAATCTCTCCTTGTCTTACCTTTCTGGGAATGTCCATTTCCCTGCTTTGGAGATGCATATCTTGGGGACCTGGCTTGTCTATGAGGCATTTAAGAACAGAGCAGAGATGTGTCTTGGGCCCCTTCACTGCCCTTTTGCTCACAGCAGGCTCCTTTCCCAGAACAGGGGGCTATAGTATCCATGGCCAAGAGGGTCTACCAGGCTGATGCAGCAGAGTCCCAAGAGACTGGCCTAGGATCTGGCACTACTGGTAGCTGCCATGCTGGCTGCTTAGGCTCAGATCTGCTTGGGTGCAAGCAGCTCCTTTGCTGGGGGTAGGAGAGGGGGGAAGGCTGAGGGGGAGGCAAGGCAGCACTATGTGCAATATGTACCTGGAGGGGCCTGTGTAGAGACAAGGCCTTGTCGCACCAGCTGCAGGGTGGGGCTGGGCCAGCTCTTGGCCTGGCTTTGCCCCCTCTAAGACAAGATATTTGTAATGGGTGGCTTTTTATAGCTGGATTTTGCAGCCTCCATTTGTTTTCAAAGACATACAGGTTTGACAGGGACAAAGTCCCATAGCAGCCCATTAAATCCTCAACTGAAATCTGAGTCACTCCCTTACCTGCAGCATGGTGGGGGGATGGGTGCTATCAGGAGCTGCTCACCCATATGTTCTGGCCTGTAGCCAAAATGGAGGTTGTCCCTCATAGAGGAAGTAAATGTGTCTAAATATAACTGCAGCACTACAGAGCTGGGCTTGCCCTTCATCAGCCTCAAGGAGAGGACAGCAGAGCTGAGGCTGGGAATGAGCTGTACTTAGTGTCACAGAAACTGTCCTTAAAAACAGCCAGTTGTGGCCATTTCCATGGTGACCCAGGGGCACAAGCTGCAACAGTCTGAACTAAAGGGACAGAGAAAAGTGGGAGGCATGATTGTGCAGTGGACTTGCAGAAAACCACTCTTATTTTTATCCAGTCAGCCTGGATCTTCTCTCTCAGGCCCTTGGCAGACAGATGGACAGAGCTTGCCCTAAAGGCACCAGCAGTGGGTATGCCCAGGGCCTGGTGCTAACCGTGCTGGCAAACCATGGCTTGAACTTTTCACACTTGAAAGTACCTGGGAAAAATGGAGAGAAGTAAAAGGGCTTTACCAGCTGGCCTGCATTGTAATCCCTCCAGTCTTCAGTCTGTGCTGGAAGAAAGAGGTGACAGTGGAGTTGTTCCATGTCTCCATATTGCCTGAAGTCCTGGCTTGTGCTGTAGGAGACAATGCTCAACTGGTATGGTATGTGCCAGCAGCCTTCTGGCTGGAGCTCCAGGAAGGCCTACTTGAGCAGCTTCCTGATGCTGGCATCTGGAAGGTCCTAGGCACTGTAGAAGGTATGTCTGCTCCTTGCAGGGGTGTACACCTGGGCTCTGCCCAGCAGCTGCAGGTCATTGTGTCACTGAGGTGGGTTTAGTGGCTGGAGACAAAGTTGCAAACAGCTATAAAGTCCTCTGGTATTCAAAGTGCAGACAAGTGTCCAGGGGCTAGCTCCAATCTTCAGTGTTTGGCTTGTGCCTGTGCTTTGAGCCCTGTTTCAGTGTTCGAACACACAGCTCCATCCCAGTCAGCATACCATTCCCTGCATTGCCTGAGAGCTCCCCCCCATCCCAGGCAGTGGGGAAACGCTGTGGCAGGCTGAGCCAGGCCTTGGGCTGTGCTCCTCTATGGTACAGTTGGCTTCTGGGGCTGATAGAGGAGTCCTGAACACAAGCTTAAGGGATATTCTCTTTGCCCCTCTGGTCCTTGATCTGTACTGCAAGCACCACGTTGGGCTTGATCCCCTCATAGGCTAATGAAGGCTAAGGTCCCTCAAGGTGCTGAGCTCCTCCATCCAGCTGTGGTTACACAACCCTACACATTCTGGGGGCCCCATCCCTATGACAGCCTGCCTTCCAGATAGGAAGTGCCTTGTTCCTCCACACTATGGCCTTCTGCTTCCCACCTGATCCTGTTGGAGTAAGACCTCTCCTCTAGCTAGCTCATCTGTCTCCTTGCTCCCCCTGCTGTTTTGCCTTCACAACAACCCCCTCAGTCCTGGGCCTCCCTGCTGGTAATCTATGTGGCCAATACCATGATTGCACCTTATCTCAGTTACGTTTTCTGAGCCCCTGCTGTGGCTCTTGTGTAGAAGAGGAGAGCAGCCTACCGAGTGCTTGTCCTTGTCTGCTTCTCTCTGCTTTTAACGCTAGAAGACCTGAAAGCTGGAACCTTGGCTCACCGGGTGGATTCTGTGTTGGGGCCATGCTTCACAGGGCAGCTTGGCAGGAATGCTCCTTGGTTACTGCTATCAAGCGAACATGTTTATAGTTTAATGGCTCCTGGTCAACATCTCTGCATAGTCTTGCATTCCCACTGCACCTTCAGCTGCTGTCCCACCCAGTGTATGACCCTGATCTGATGCTGTGTCTTTTGCAAAGGCCATCTCATCTGTCCTTAAGGCCAGCCTTAGTACTCGGGCCCTCAGTGGACTGTCACAGCTTACTCCCTCACCACATGCTCTTCTTTCTACAGACACAGACTACATCAGCCCAGAGGAACTGGCCAAGGTGGATCAGATGCTGAACCACCTAAATGAAGAGTCCAAGCAGGCAGCTGCTGCCATATTGGTGAGTCCTTCAGCCAGGAGCATGCTCCTTGCCTTGTTATTCAGCTAGCACTTGGATATTCCAGTGTCTATCATAGAGACCAGCGCTAACCTGACAACCAGCACCTGTTCTGGAGGAGAAAGTGTCTTCCCTATAGCTTGCTGAGGGAGGAGTCACTATTTGCTGTCTCATGCTGGCTCCACCTGCCATGTTTGTTTTGGCATGTTGTGCAGCCTGGCTAGCAGTGTTGCCAGTACGCTGCTATGGGCTGAGGCACATCACTGTATAGAATGCTAGATGCACCAACTGCTCTGCTAGGCAGCTATAAACCAGGATTACTGTGCACACAGTGGTGGGGATCAGGGTAAGTGGCCTGTTGGGACGTATGGGTGGTACTGGGAAAGTGAGGGACATGCCTTGGCTATGCAAATAACCCCAGTCCTGCACCAGGCACACCTTGGCCCAAGACCAGACTGTAAGGAGCAACTGAGATCTGTAGCAATTTAGGTTCTCTGGAGTTGGTTGGTGCCATCCACCTGGATCTGGACACAGAATCTGATTGAAAACCTGTTGTCCTGCTGCTACACTGGCTTAACAGGGTTGGAGGAGGAAACTACCCAAAGCAGTGGTCTGGGTTTGTGCTCTGCTTCTGCTCCCTGCTTGCAGATGGGCAGATCAAGGGGGATGAGCTTGTGCATTCCTGCTCCACCAAACTTTAAAACCAAGTGCCTGGGAGAGGCAGTGACATTTCTATCCTGGCAGTGTTGAGTCACTTGACTGCGTGTATTGACAACATTATATAGAAGCAGGATGTTGGCTGCCCTGATTCCACTTCTTTATCTGTTGCAGGTTAGGGCAGTGCTTCCCAAACTTTTCCTCAGCATGACCACATTTACGATCCCATTTCCACAGCACGACCCGTGTTCTCTCTTAAGCTGCGCTGTGTGCACAGCCACGCAGGATTACTTGGCAGCGTGGTACACGCAACCATGCAGGCTTGCCTGGCTGCGTGGCATGAGTTTGTCTGCATAGCCATGCACACCGCATAACTTAGAGAGAGACCTGCATGACTCCATTTTGTCAGCGTGGCTCCTCACTCCTATCTCGCATCCCCCACCTCCCCAGGTGCCCCAGGGCCAGGGCCCGCAGCCCCCTGCCACGCCCCAGTAGCACGTGAGCCCAGGCTGCAACCTGTGGGAGGCAGCAGCTGCTGTGGCTGGAGCGGAGCGCAGAGGCCAGCTGTCCTGCCCCCAGAGGGAGGCACAACCGAAGAGGAGGCTGTGAGCAGGGGGAGGAAATGCAGGCCAACCACTGCGGGCATGGGGCTCCCTGCCCTGCTGTGCCATGTTCGCCAAGGTGAGATGCCCCCTGTCCTCCTGACAGCAGTACGGGGCACAACTCCATGCTGCTGTTGTTGCTGTGCCTCACCTTGGCTGCCATAGTGGCACAGATAGGGCAGGGGGGTTGTGGGAGCAGGGTGTACATGTGTGGGGTTTGTGGGATGTGAGGAAAGGGGAGGCTGGGAGGAACCCCCCACACATAGCACACAGCCCCTGTTGTCAGCCACAGCAGCAGGCAGCAGGTGCTCATGGCCTGCGCAGGCACTGCCACCTGGCAGCACACAGCTCCACCCAGTGCCGCACATGGTGGCAAGGACCGCAGCCAGGCCAGCCCACCTCTATCATGCAGGGCTCCCTGTGGTGCACAGGCAGCTCCCAGCACTTGCTTACCACTGGGGGAAGCCCTGTGCAATGTTGCCGGCTGCCTTCCCTGCCCCCTGCCATACAAGTCCTGGGATTCCACTGGGAAGCAAGGGGTTGGGCTCCCTTCCACTTGCTGCAGATTCCAGGGACATAGCATAGCATAACAAGGGGTGGGGGAAGCTGGTTTCATTGTGTGGGGCTTCCCCCGGTGGTGTACAAGTGCCAGGAGCTGCAAGTGCACTGCGAGGAGCCCCGTGCAATGAGACAGGCAGGCCTGGCTGTACTCCTTGCCATGTGTGGCACTAGCTGGAGCCACACACTGCAAGGCAGCAGTGCCTGTGCAGGCCGCAAGTGCCTGCTGCTGCTGACAATGGTGGCTGTGTTCCATGGGGGGAGAGTGTGTGAGGGGTCCCCACGCCTCCTCGCCCTCCCTCACATCCATATCCTGCTCACCTGAACTCTGCTGCCCTGCTGCTCCCCTGGGCACAGGCTTCGCACTGCCACCAACCCCATGCTCCCTGCCCCTGGCCAGCTGCACCTTCCCCTCTGCCTGCCCCCGCCACTTTCTTACCTGGTGCCCGGAGCGAGCGGGATGCCAGGGAAGCTGAGCAGGTCCCGCAGCAGCTGCAGCCCTGCCCAAAATGTGCATGCTGGCTGGGCTGGGCCCTTCTGCACCTGAGGTCGGAAGCAAAGCATGTAGGTTGGGAGGGTACAATTAGCTGGTGGGTGCCTTCCAGGCCAGATGAAATGGCCTGATGGGCTGGATCAGGCCTGCAGGCCATATTTTGCCCACACCTGGATTAAAGTGATTTTATTTCTCGTGGCCCCATCTGTTGTTTCTGCAACCCCCCCATTCAGGGTCATCACCCAGTTTGGGAACCACTCACTGGGTTAGGGTTTTAGGTCTGTGTTGTGTCAGCATTGATGGTGGTCTTTTGTAGAGACTAAATTATGGATTGTATGTGATGAGGCAGGATCCTCCCGATCCAAACCAGGCAAGGGATGGTTTCTGGTTCCTTGGGTCTACTTCTGATTCTGTGATTCATGGCTCATTATCCTCTCCTGGATTCCTGTTATTTTTTCTCCACTCCACGGGTATTAATGACCCTTTATCCTTTTTAATGGTCTTGAAGTTCCACTATTCAAACTATCCTTTCTTCTGCAGTTTTGCGCTCTCTTAGCAGTTCCTGGTAATGTCTCTGCTATTTCACATCCCTACAGACTGTTTTTGGCTTTAGCTAAAAACCTTAATTTACATGTGGTAATGTTAGCTCTGGTGTAGAAATAACTCAGTGAAGTATTGGAGGCACTGTCAAGATGTTCAAGGTTAGATTTTATTTAATGAATCTGAATAATAGACATGCATTTAACCAGAATGACTGATGACACACTATCTTTTGACTCTTGACTTTTCTAATCTGCATATATAATCTAACAAATCACTGCATATTCCAGTAGTTATATTTGTTTTTGCTTTAAATTTAAATTGAAAAATATAGTGTTAACCCCCTAGCATATTAGTAAGGCTTGTAGTTTCTCTTCAACTGGATAAAAATGCGTTGTGTTATATGTGATGATCAGGGATCCTGGTTTTCTTTGTTTAAATATCGCAAATTCTGATAAAAATCCCAAATTCTAATTTAAAAAACATCCAAATCTGTGTTTTTCTGTGATTAAAATGAAACAGCACTATATGTGTATAGGTTTCAGCTGAACACAATGTTTTATTGATATATTTACAATTTTAAAGCAATTTGGAAGCCTACCAGTGCCTCAAATCATTATCATAAAATTAATTCTAAATACTTCTACATTTTGGTGTTTGATTTTGGTTTTTTAATCACAGAAAATCAGAGCTTCCCCTGCCCCTTCGTTTATCAGAATGCATGGGTCCAGCTGCAGCTGTCCCGCCTGCTGCTTTGTGGCGCTGAGCAGACCTGATACGCCAGTGCCTTTGCCCATCACTCCCAAGCCACAGCCCTCACAGTGCCCCTCTTACCCCTGGTTCTGCCCTCCCACCTTACCTGGAAGGACCTGCTGGAGCTGCTCTCCACCTCTGCCTGGCTGTCACATACTCCCCCCTCACCAGACCCAAGCAGCCTCCTGCAGACTGGAGCTCTGCCAGCCTGCAAGGGGGAAACTCATGGGGAAATTCTTTAGATGAGAAAATCCATGTTTCTGTGGCAAATGGAAAACCTGGGTCCCTGATAATGATGTGCCACACCATCTGTACTGTCTGTTTCAAAATCCTAGATCTGCCCATGCCCAATGACCACTTCCAGGGAGGTATGCTGGGTACAGGTCTGTATGGCCATGGCCAAGAAACTGGGGCAAGAAAGGAACAGGATCACCAGCACTCATGATGAGAATGGCTCAAGCTGCTTGCCATGGCATGCACAGAGCTGATACCCTGGTGCTTCCTCCATTTTGACCACTTCTAATTTGCCTCTGCAGCCTACCAGCGAAGAGGATCTGTGTCCTATCTGCTATGCACACCCCATCTCTGCTGTCTTCAGGCCATGTACCCACAAATCCTGCAAGTGAGTAATCCCATCATACCCCTAATGGCTGGGTATAGCCAGATCAGCTAAGAACTTATGGCGGCTCTAGTAGTCTTCCCTGGGCACTTCCAGTTGCCCACAGCATCTGTTCTTCCTGTGCAAGTGCCCTGAGGCTGGAGACTCCAGACCCACACCCTTTGGGAAACCTGCAGTTCTTGGATATTCTTTGTTGGGCTAAGGCTTTGGTGCCCAGTGCAGAACCTGTTTTGGCCTGCACTTGCTCATGCCAGTTGCCAAACACATGCTGCAGACACTAGAATCAGGATCTGTCCTGAAGCATCCAAGGAACAATCTGGGTGGAACGAGGGGCTCAACACTGCTCCCTGACAGCTTGTGCTTTGTCTCTCTAGAGCCTGCATTAACCAGCACCTGATGAACAACAAGGACTGCTTCTTTTGCAAGGCCACCATCACAGGTGTAGATGACTTCACTAAACCAGCCAGCTCCTAGCATGTGACTCTACTGCAGGGCCTGCCAGATCCTCGGGGCCCCTTTCACTTCACTTAACCGTAGGGCTCAACTGCCCAGCTTTGGTTTATTTATAAGCTCTTCTGTTGCCAAGGGGCTACTGTACCCAGGCCCAGTCACTGCCCTGTGCCTAGCACAGTGCCTGCTTTCCTTCTCCTGCTAGTAGGCTCTTTATAGAGGCAGGACTGTGAGCCAGGTCTATGGCTTCCAGCTTCCTCTGGTAGCCTAATCAGAAATAAGGGCCTCCCTCCTCTGGATGCCTGTTCTATAAAGCAAGAGCTCTAGCCACCCCAGGGGCTAGGTCTAAACTAGGTAGGGTTAATCCCAATTCAACCTCCAAAGGCTGAAGTCTGGTTTCCTCCTGGTTCTCCAGCCATCTGTCCTGCTGCCATTACCATTTGTAGGTGAAAGTGCCTGTTTGAGTTGGTGGATCTTAAATGCTAGCAGGTAACTCCAGGTAGCAAGCATCCCACGGCAATGGCATCTGGGCAAAGGGGAGGAAAGAATGGGCCTCAGGTGTTGTTGCTGGGGGGTAGAGGTCATAGTCATTACTAATCCAGTTGTTCTGGGCCTGACAGGACAGGGCTGAGTTCAGCATCTCATTTGTCATTGTTTCTGTGAGAAGCAGAGGTGCCATCATCCTATAGTCCAAGGTGAGAGCCTTCTTACCAGCAGCCTCAGCTTCCCAGCCCCCAGGCTATAAAGATTCAGCAGGCAGACTGGTTTTGTCGCGTACTGTTATTGGAAGCTTTGTCTAGGAAACAGAGATCTTGTTCCTGCTGGCGCAGACCTAGGGCTCAGTTGCAGTGGTGCTTAGTGCTATGGGCTGTGTGGTGTGTGTGACATGTAATAAGCAATAGCATGTGATTTGTGGCAAGCCTCATTCCAGGCACTAAGCCATGGTAGGGATCTTTAAGTTATGTGCATCTGTACTGTGTTTGACTTGCCCCTAAAGTGGGGCACTATGTCTATGGAATGGAGCATTAAATTATTATTCTTCTGTATATAGCTGCAGACAAGCTACTGCTTCATGGCACTGCCATGGAATATGAAGGAACTTGACATCCAGCTGCTCCTGCAGGATAGTGTAGTCTCCTTACCTCAGGGGCACAGGAACAGCAGCAGAAAGAAGCCTACACCAGAGCCACACCATCTCTTGTTAGGCTGTAACTGCATTTGGTATTGTTCCACTTAAAAAAGAGCTGTTACCCCACCTACATGACAGGGCACCCTGCCCAAGATGCTGCAAGCAGTACAAAGCAGTGGTATGAGCCAGGCCTATACCATTAACCCAGCATCATCCATATTTCATGGCTGTAAACAAGCAAGTGCTCCTGCTTTCTGGTATTTTTCTGCCTCCTTTAACCTGACTGCCTATGGCTCCAGTCCTGGAGGGGGGAGGGGACAAGGTACAGCCTGAGGTGGGTGCTGACAGCTGCCTGCCTGGCCCTGCCCACTGACGGCTGCAGTGGTGGAGAGCTCCCAACATGCGTGGTTCCTAGTCAGAGAATGGTCCTTTACAGGGCTGTGCCAGAAATGAAGGGTTAGTCGTTCAGTCAAGGAGCTATAAATATTTAATCCAGCCAGTGCACTGGCCTGGAGAGTCCTTGGCAATCTCGGACTGTTCTGGCACAGCAGCAAGGACTCCAGGGACGTTACATGATGATGCGTGGCTCTGGCACAGATTCAGAGATGGACTTGTGAGGCAGCACACTGGCCCCATTGAGGTAGAGCTCATCATTGACGATGACGTCCTCACCCAGCACTGTCACATTCTCCATGCGCACCTAGCCAAGACAGGGCAGTGGTCATGCATCCAGCACAGTGCTGCTTTCAGAGCAGAGGCAGTCTACTGCAGATTGCAGCCAGTCACCACCACTGAGCTGGGGGACAGCAGCTGCACCGCCATGCAAAAGAAGACTATCTTTAGCAATGCAGGTACTCTTGGGTCAAGAATGATGCCAGGCTGCCCCTTCCCAGGGTACCAAACTCACTTGTATTTAAAACCTTTGTGAGAAGAGGCCAGGTCCTCACTAAGAATATGGCTAAGGGCAAGAAGACCAGTGCACTCTTATCTGGCCACAGTGCTTCTTGCACGCCTCCTGTTGAGTTGCCCTTGCACTGCCAGTTGAACCAGCAGGAAGAGGTCTGACGAGTGAACCCACTCACTACCTGGCTTCCTGCCAGGGCCAGCCCCTTCTGTTGGCATAAGTCAACCTACACAAGTACTTACCCACTGGCCCACAGAAGACCTCCAGCCAACAATGCAGGACTCTAGCCAGGAGTGAGAACAAATTTGGGAGCCTTTCAAGATTGTGCAGCGCTTGATGCGCACCCCATCCTCCACCACCACTCCTGCCCCAATGGTAACATTGGGGCCAATAGTGCAGTTCATGCCAATCTTGGCAGTGGGGTCCTGGAAGAGCAGAGAGGCAGACGCTGTCAGGTTCACCCATCACTCTGCAGCCTCTTCCCACAGTAGATGACTGCCTGTACTGCTGAGGGAATTAATGCTCTGTTCTCAAAACAATATAACCTAGCCCTAGCCCTGTTTCTTTGCATGGTAGAGCTGATAGTGAGGGCAAGAGATTGGCTCAGCAGAGGTAACCACGGGGTGGCATTTTGCCCATTAAAAAGTCTGTATCATCATGCTAAAGAGGACCCCTCTGTCCCACTTCTTAGCCCTGAATACACCTATACCCTGAGCTAGATTGAGCCAGCCACAACAGGCTTACTGGATGGGTTCTCCTCTGAGCAGAGCTGAGGGCCTGCCAGCTAAGGGACAGCCCCTGCATGGCAAGCATCCAGAATGATTAACTTGCCACCCACTGTCAGGCAAAAAGAGAGAAGTACCACATGAAATGTTGCAGATCGGCACAAGGGTCCACAAGTGCTGGGGAAGCTTAGCCCTAGGCTCCCACCTTCCCTTCAAGCATGCCCAGGTCATCCTTAGGCAGACCCATCCCTTGGTGCAGTGCTATATGCATATGATGGATTAGGTATGCCAGCTTGTACATAGCTGGCTGAGAGGAGCACAGGTGTGTTCTACTCTGCTGCACCTGCCCCTTGCCCAGCATGCTCAGCCAGAGTAACTGCCTGCTCATCCTGGGGGGTTGGGCTTGGGTTTACAGTGTTACAAGCTATCAGGGGAAAGGAACCCAGCAGAAACTGTGCACTTAAGCAGAAATCTGCTATGAGCTATGCAACTGCATAAAAGAACACACAAGATACGAGGGCAACAGGACCTGGAAAATACAGAGACAAAGCTAGTTTTGATGCATAAAGCCAGGATGCAGCCTCATTTGGACAGTATGTGGGACCTACTGCTGAACCCACCTAGTCATACAGAATAGTCCACTGGATATCCTCTGGGGACTGCCTCCATCCCAGCATCACTATGCTGGTATGGACAACCAGTATCCTTCTCTGTCCACACTGGAGCTAACCCCCAGTTATCAGGTCAAAAGCCACTCTTGTCTCAGCTTTTACAATACTGCCCAGATGCCCATAGAAAGACACAGCCAGAACACATAAAAAGGTGGATTAGGCTCAGGCCAGTGCAGCAGGTCAGCTAGTTTCCTATGCGGGGTCATGGGTCAGTACCCTGAGTGAGACAGCAGCCTCCAATCTATCAGTGAAACAGAACTGAAAAAGCCAAAGCTATCATCTGCTGTAACACAGTAGCAAAGCAACTTGTGTCCTGCAACCTAGAATAGGAGGCTATCACTCCAGTGTTACTCTGCTCCTGGTTCTGCATTCATCAAGGGGATGGAGCATATTAGGATGGAAATGCCCCAAGTGGCTCCACAGATGGTCAAGGGGGAAACAGGTATTTCCTTTTCCTCCAGCTCACTACCCCAGCACCAAGGCCAGCTACACGGGTGGTGAAGGACTGGTATATCCCATTACCCCAGCACAGCAAGGGGTATATACAGGCGCTAGTCTAGTGATGTGCCTAGCGGTGGTTGGCAGAGCTCACCAGCACTTACCACCAGGACATTCCCCACAAAGCCAGGGCCTGAATGCAGCCTCTCTGGGTGCTGAACTCTCAGCGACTGCAGGTACATGCACATGCCTGTCAGGAAGTCTTTAGGCTGCCCAATGTCCATCCAGAATCCTGCAGGAACAGAGCAATACTGACAGTCCATAAGACACATGCCACAGGGCTGGCCCAAGACCCCAGGATGCTACTGCAGGCAGAGGACCCCCCCCCCATATACCTGAAGCTGGTGCTAAGTCAACAGCTCAGCCCATCAGAAAAGAAATACCCATCTGATACTGAGTCACCAGTTTTGTTATATACAAGAGGCACATCAGTTTGGGGTGAGTACCCTGACAACTCTGAAGCAAGGCAAAAGGAAAGAAACTCCTTTACCTTACAGCAGAGCAAGGGAACAAGGATGTTTCTTGCCACTGCAGCTTTCAGAAAGACATATTTCCTTTTCCCTGAGACAGGACAAGGCTGGGGGAGGAGCCACCTCTGTCCAGGGAATGACAGGACCCTTACCCTGCAGCTCCATGGCATATAGCTGCCCATCCTTGGCCATCACTGGAAAGATTTCCTTCTCTATGGAAGTGGGCCGTAGCTGCAGATGAACACATGGGGCCAAATCAAGACCAGTTCCACCACAGGACTCCCAGGTGACACTAAAGATAATGGGTTCACAGCTCCCAGATTCCTAGCCTTCCCCACCTTCCTATCAAGTCTAAGACCTGCTCTTCACCAACGCACCCTGTGAATACGCAGCTTTCAGCCCCCCAGAGATGCTAAACATCCTCACGTATCTACCGTGTGAGCAGAACTGGTTCCTACCAACCCCCTTGGCTCCTCAGCAAGGCTAGTTTGCTGGAGTGACCAAGTGCTGCCTTTCCTATTGCCCTGGAAGTGCAGCCCCCCTGTCCTCCTCAGTTGCCATCTTCCCCTGCTTCGCATGCACATAACCCCAGGAGATCCACTCCCTCCCCCTCTGCTCCCCCATTTCTTTCCAATATGTGGCTGCTGCTGCTGCTGGCGGCCAGCCACCTACCTGGATCCTCTGCAGCAGGCTGGGGTTGAAGATGTACATGCCAGCATTGATCTTGTTGGACACAAACACCTGCGGCTTTTCCACAAAGCGGTGGATGCGCCCGGTCTCCGCGTCGCAGACCACCACGCCATACTTGGACGGCTCTTCCACCTTTGTCACCTGCGAGGCTCGGAGTCACCCCTGGGCAGCCCCGCGCAGAGCTAGCGCCTCTGCGCCCCTCCCTGCCACACGGGCACTTCCTCGGCCCTGGAAACCCAGGCGATGCAGCCGCAGCCACAGGTGCCCGTTCTGCCCCTCGGGAGGGAAGGGCCGGCAGCCCCGCACTCACCACGATGGAGCCCTCGCGGCCGTGGTGCCGGTGGAAGCGCAGGAGGGCGGCGAAGGGGAAGTCGCAGATGACGTCGCTGTTGAGCACGAAGAAGGGCTCGGTGCCCTCGGCCAGCAGCTCGCGGGCCAGCGCCAGGGGCCCGGCTGTGGGCACAGCGCGGCTCAGCGGCGCCCAGCAGCGCGGCCCGGCCCCGCCCGCCCGCCCCGGGGCCGCGCCACCCACCTGTGCCGAGAGGCTCCTTCTCGTGCGACAGCGAGATGCGGATGCCGAGCTGCGGGGGACGGGGCCGCGGTCAGCACAGGCCGGCGCTGCGCCCGCCCCCCGCGCCCCCGGCCTTACCCGTTGCTCCTGCTCGCGCATGGCCCGCTCCAGCGCCTCCGACATGTAGCTGACGGCCAGCACCACGTGGCTGACGCCCGCCTGCGGGGGAAGCGGCGGCGTCAGCGCCCGCCCGGCCGAGCTCACCCCCCGGTCCCCCTGGCGCCCCGGCCCACCTGGCGCAGCGCCTCGAGCTGGTGCAGCAGGATGGGCTTGTTGCAGAAATCCACCAGCGGCTTGGGCGCGCTCAGGGTCAGCGGCCGCAGCCGCGTGCCGTAGCCGCCCACCAGGATCAGCGCCTTCATGGCCCCGGCCCGGCAGCGCCACGTCACCGTGCCCGTCGCCTCACGCCGCGACCGGCCCCTTGGCGGGCGGTGGGCGGGGCGAAGCGGGCACACCAATCCAGCTCGCCTGCGTGTCCTCGCGGACAGGCCGTGACTCCGCGCGTTGCCATAACAACTGGTGCGTCGCAGGCGCGCAGCGCACAAAGCACGCGACGGCGGGGCGGGGCTGCGCGTGCGCGATGTCTGGGCAGGCGCCGGCGGCAGCTCGTCACGGGGCTGGGAGGCGGACGTCAGCGGAGTGGGCGGGGCAGCCGCCGGGACGCGTGGGGATGCCGCTTGCCCGCGCGCGGCCCCCGGCTGCTGTGCTGACCCCGCGCGCCGGAGCGGCTCCGAGCGAGGGGCTGCGCCGTGGCTCGGGCCCCGCGGCGCCTGCGCGGGGCGGCCGGAGCACGGGCCGGGCTGTCGCGTGCCGCAGTTGTGGCCGTGGGCGGAGCGGGCGGCGGCGGTCACGGGAGCCAGAAGCCGCCCCTGGCGCGCGCTCTGCCTCGGCTGGACCTGCGTGCCTCGAGGAGACGCAGCCCCCGGCTCGCTCTGGAGGCTCTGCGGCAGCTCTCACTTCCACGCTCTCCCCCGAGAAAATAGAGGGAGCCGCTGCCGGTTGTCTGCACTGCGGGCGTCCTCCTTGCTCTTGAAACAGTTGCTTCGCTTCGTTAACATCAACCAAACCTGCAGCTGCAGGGGCTCAGCGCTGGCAGCTCTGCAAACACAAGCCCCTCCGCTCGAGAGGGCTACAGGGGGCAGGGAGGCCGAGGGAAATAGGTGTTTTCAGCTCCTGTTTTTACTTGCACGTGGTTTGCATGAGAAGGCCAGCGGTGGGGCTGGGGATATAAGGAGGAAAGTTGGAGAGGATGCACTGCGCCATTGCCAGCATCTCTGCCTACAAGTCTTCGTGCTGGAGCTGGTGTCAAGAGGGGCTGCAGCAATCCTGCCCCAAGCAACTCAGATGGTGGAGGTGGATGTGCTTTCCTGATAACTGGGAGGCCTCTCCAGTGACATCCATCCACCTTAGCCAATTTATCCAGCCAGAAATGGTAAAGCAGGTTTTTATAGTCTTTCATAGAAGCAGCCCAGCTGCTTGGTATTCATATTGCATACCCTACCCCCCCCCCAATCCTCTTGAATCTGTTCCCTTCTCCAGGGTAAGAAGGCCACCAGGAGAGCAACTGGTGGGTTCTCCTGCAGTCCACTTCTTACCCATTATGATTTCAGAAGATCCAGCTTGTTTCACGGAATTTGCATAAGGACACACATTTCACTGCTAAACTTCTAGCAGATTTTATTTGTATATACATGACTGAGACAGCAAAAGAGGTAATGGTGAAGCGTCTGTAGTACAGATACTGGTACTTATTCGTGCCCATAAGCGTGATCTGTCCAGTAGAATGAGGCTAAGAGAATACTAAAAGTAAGCAAAAAAAATGCTAGAAGACAATATGTGATGCCACATCCCTCCCAGACAAGCTGAGGGATGGAGGGCAAGTGGGGACAAACACTCTGCACTGCAGAGGGCTTGTGCTGCTTCCTCCCTCCCATACCATTATTACCTTTACAAGGCCCCCAACACTTCCCAATAGACCCTCCTCACCTGGACTTTTCAAGTACAAAAGCATTTTGCTCCTGAGATAAACATGCAACAGTACAAACACAAACAACAACATCTGAACTTCTGCTTTGGGCAACTTTTCAGTTCTAGGCATAGGCTGGGAGTGGGAAAATGAGGACATGGGACCAGTTATATAAAACAGAAGGAAGCTGCAGGACTAGGGAGGGCAGCTACATTGTGACCTCTCTGGAGAAGACATCACAGCAAGCAATAAAACATGCCGAGAGCTGCCATGTTCACAGATTGTTACTCCATACCATCTATGATATTGGCTTTACTGTAGGAGTTAGGTATATTCCAGCAATTTTTGACAAGTTGCTAGTGAGGATCTGAGTTGGGCAAACATCCTTTCACAGACCTCTCCAGTAACTGTCTCATCCATTGGCCCCATATAAATGCTGTCTAACACCTGAAGGGAAGAGGTCTGCAGCCATGCCACAACTCAGGGTTTGGTCCTCTGCAGGGGGCAGAATATTTGGTACAAACCTGCTGGACAGGCAGAGGTGCAGGAGAAAACAAGTTTCAGCTGTTGAGGCAACTCCTTTCCTTTTCAACCCTCCCTCCAGCTCAGAGAAATAGTTTGCACTGTCCCCATGGCAGATTTCCCTCTTGTAAAGGAGGCAAGATGAAGCCAGTTAATGGAGGGCCAATTTTTCAGAATTGCTGCATATGCTACATCATGGAGCCAGGCATATTTTAGGTAAACTGCATCTCTACATAGACCCATTCTTCAAGTGACGGCATTCAAGCATAGTTTCTAATACATTCCAGCCCAGCCTTCTGCAAGTCGAAATACAACGGCTGCCAGCTGAGAAGAATGGCTTCAGATCCCACTGAGAGAGCAAGGTAGTTGGTGACAAGCTACAGGGCAAGCATAACCCCAAGGTCATAGCAGGAGTGGAGAAGGAATCCACAACACTATTTTCCACAAGACAGCAGCAGCAACCCACACAAATCCCTGTGCCTTTATGTGGTGAAATAAGCCCCCTGCTACTATCCCACTTGCAAAGTATTTATCTGAGGAAGCTTTGTTCCCTTTTGCCCATGTTTGTAAGTCCACTGAGACCAAGATACAGGGGAAGAAGAAAACAAAACAACAAAAAACACTTTTGTTAACAGACCTACACGTTCCCACTGCTAGAAGATCACGCTATTGCTAGAAACTGACTGGCTATGTATTCCAGAAGGTGGCAAAGCTGGTCCATCTTTCTACATGAGGACAACTACACAGTTCATACTAGTTCTGATACAGAAGTTCACACTGCTGAGCATGAAATGTCAACAAGCTCTGAAAAGAGAACAAACTCTGCTGTTGCAGTACGACAGGGCAGAAAGGAGAACCTATACATTCACCTAAGGTAGTTTCGACTGTGTACAATGCATGCAAAATGGCTGTGTAGGAAAGGGCTGTCCAGAGAAGTGCCACCAAGACCTTATACTCCAACACCAAATAGCTGTCCTTACGGCCACTTCAGCTAGTCCCTCTGAAATTTAAATGTAGGGACATATGCATTTATGAACTCTGAGGATGCTTACTTTAAGGCAACTCACTTCTGCCTCCCCATGGTGCTTTAACCAGCCACAACAGTCTGCTTCCCAGGGCGGGATGTGGGGAGGGATGGAAAGAACCCTTTATTTTGTTCTTTTTGTAGTCAAATCAATGATATACTAACCTGTCTGGCACGGAGGAACAACTGGGTAGCTTCAGAATCCAAGACAGATTCCCTGCCCCCCTCCCCTCCCCTTCTTCCTTTTTAAATAGGCATGTTTGCCTGAGGATGCTACCAAGCAGGAGAAAAGGCAAAATTACCTCCTGAGGATTTACCAAATCAGAGGCAACACTAAGAGCTGGCAGATTACCTAGAAAAGAGGCTAACCAGAGACTCTCCATTCTTGCTATCAGGTTGGGGGAGTGAATGATAAGGGAGGAAACCTATTACAGTGTTAACAAGAAATGCTCAAATCCTGGCCATTTTTGGTGCTACATTTATTAAAAATCTCTTTAGCTCCATCCATAGCAAAGTAACATTCCCTGCAAAACAAGATGAAACAAAGCTTACCTCAACCATGTACCAGCACTCACTTTAGTGAGCTAAAGTATGTTGTGTATTAGCAGGGGGCAGGGGTGGTTTTGTCAGGCTGATTTCATTCTCTTCCTTGCAAGATAAGTAAAACTGAAGTCTACCCAAAAGTGATTGGATCTGCAAGTCTCACTCTGGCAAAAACTGGTGTTATAGATAGACAGTGAAGAGGAATAACAAGCAGGGTAATCTGCTTGGAGAATCAGTCCATAGATTTTGGAAGCATCTGTTCAGATCTGTTTCTGACATCAGTGGAGAGGAAGTCTGTGATAAACCAACAGTGTTTCCCTGTTTAGCCCAAAGAGCAAATTCAAACAATCATCTCTGTCTTATTGCAAAGAGCAGCTGGTGAAAACTACTTTCCTCATGTGTGGTAGAGCTAGCTATATGCTTGCCTTGCTAAGACAGCTTTACTGCTGCTGTCAATTTAAAGAGAAGCACCAAGTTGCAGAGGCTGATGCAGCAGCATGCCCACATGGTGGGACATGGGCAAGGCTGGCAGAGAGCTACTCTTACCAGTGCCACCTGGACTGACTGCTAGTTAGGAGAGAGTACCTTGCATTCATCACAAGCTCTATCCACCTTTTGCTCTGCTTACGTACAAGGATTTCAGCTGCTACTGCCCTGGCAAGAGCATAAAGAGCAGTGTCAACTGAGTTTGGGCTCCTCCGACTCCAACTGAACAGTACACTCTCCCCAAGCTAAGGCCTCCAGAAGTCTAAATCTCCAAGGGTATCTTTACACATGCTGGGGTGCAGGGCAGGGGTGAGGGGTGGTGCACTTTATAATTAGAGTGCCTCCAAAAGCCACTATAATTAAAGCGCCTTCAGCATCGTGTATTCAGCATCCTGCACTTGAAAATGGCAGCGGGGGCATTTTACCTAAAGCTCGTTTGATAAGCTTTAGTTAAAAGTGCCTCCACTCCCATTTTCAAGCATGGGGGTGCTGAATACAGGACATGGAAACTAGTGGAGTATGTTAATTAGCACTCTCCAGCACACTGCATTAATCAACTCTGCTCTGATGCATGCTAATTACCACTTGTTAGATCAGACATCCAGCATGTGTATAGGTGCTCAAAAAGCCTAAAGCCTATGCAAAGCCACGAGAAGGCTTATTGCTATTGCACACTGCTGGGCTTTGCAATCATGTCATGTGGAAATGCCAACATTCTACATTGCTAACAAAACAAGACCTTGAGTATTTTTGGTCTAAATGAAACACAAACAGCAGTCACAGGTCTTGTAAGAAAAAATCCTGGTAACAGTCAGAAAAATATGTTATTTTCAACACAATTTACAGGCTGTAGAAAATCTCATCTGTAGGGTCCAATGGGATTTTTAAAAAGGACTCACAAGGAACCAAACTTTACCGTTAGAACAAGAACAGCATTACTTCTAGAACATCTCCTTTACTCCTCAGCTTGATCCTGGAGTGAGGCTATAATACAGGGACTATACTGGACCAAAAATATGATACAATACATATCAAGATGTCATGTGGCATGACAGCCATTTTTAAGCTCAGCATTAGGATGGGATCAATGGGAGAGATAAGGTAGGGCTGCATAGAAGACCAACTCTGATAACTAGAATAGGTGGCAAAGGGAATGCTGAAAGATGAGGTGATATGTAGGGGTGCTCCATCCCCTGTGTGAAATGCCCCTCTTTAGAGGTACCTTCCACAGAAGACACCAAGGAAAACGAGGGGCATTAAAGGAGAAAGAATACCAGAGTCAGATTTGACTGGTCATTGTACATAAAGAACAGTCTTTGGGTGAGGTAAAGCCAGGGACATTAACTCCAGATTTCTTCACAGCTATCTTAGACTTCCCTTTCTTCCTTCAGTGACTGCATTTCCTCTAGCTAGACTTGTTTCTGTACTAGCCGCTCCTTGAGGAAGCAAAACAGTCAATATCCTGCAGAATGGGGCAGAAGGAGTAACCCAACAAATGTAATGTCATAACATTATAATCAAGAACCCTAACATCATCTGAAGGCTGAAAGGGAGCAACAGCTTTAACTGCACTCCGCAGAGCAGCAACAAACAAGGACAATGTTAAGCTCCAAAACCAAATTTAGCAATACACCCCCACCCTCAAAGAACAGCTGTAACAGAAATCCAAGTTTCCCATTCCACACTGCCCCAAACCCCACACTGCAGCAATTACAGATGACAGCAGCTCAGCAAGAATGCTTCCCCATCAAAGTGTGTAGCCAAAAGGCCTAGTGCATTGCTACATGCAGAACTACACACCCATCAGCAGCAACTGTTTTGTTACAGCTGGGCTCACTCGAAAGGCCACAGAAATGCCCAGGCAGAGTTCCTCTGCTACCTAACACCAGGAACCACAGGTAAAGCACTTACCTTTAACTCTGAGGTTGAGTTGCTGTACTAGTTTTAGGAGGAGAATCAGTTACTTGCTTCCTTGTTGTTCTTTTAAGTTCCAACATAGAAATCCATTTGTGAAGGAGTGGTGCACAGATTTAAAAATGAAGCTAAACTTTGTTCTGTCCAACAGAGGCATGAGACACCAATGCTTCACTACAACAACCAGGCCAGCAAATAACAGCTCCCTGAAATTAAGCTGGACTATGATTCCAGTGCTTCTAGCTGCAGGGTCACTTTGGCAGCTAGGCAGCTGCTTCCATTCACAGAAGAAGGACCAACTCCAGCACAGGATCAACAGTCAGCACAAAGGCTATGACCACTGAAGCCCTGTCACAATAATCAAGACTGTCGTCTTCATTTTGAAATTTGTTATCCACCCTCATCCCCTCACCCTTCTTTTCTACTGCCCCAGCATTAGTGAAAAAACTCTGCAAAAGCAGCAGTGGGAGGCAAGAAAGCCTTGTTCAGCCCAATTAAAGGAAGACAACTATTTTGTGCTGCAGCACCTGGTCTGCACATGGCTAGGGAGATACTTGCATGTGATTTATTAGGCCTACATTACACAAATGGAGAGAATGAAAATAGCCTGATGAACTATAGAGAATAGATGGTGGTTGTATTAATTTGCTCTTGACACTAGTGCTAGTCAGTTAGCTGAACTCTCATTGGGCCAGTGCAGTGAGGTGTTTAGTATCACAGAAGCCTCACGTTTGCCTGCTAGCCCTAAGCCATCACTACTGATCCTGCCCAAGTTTAACAATCAGTTACAAAAAGTGGCAGGGGAAGTAAGTGACTAACTCTGGAGCAACCCATGGTTTGTGGCCATTTCCCCTCTGCTGCAGTCCTGCATTGGGGTTCATTTGGTCATTTATTCTTGCCTGTTTGGGATGATTAGTCACAGTGCCCAAACGGGAGAAGATAAAGGCAGTATCAAAAACAGACCTCTCGGTCAATCACAACCCCAAGGCAGGGTTAGCTGCATTAATACAGCCAGTACATAAGAACAGCATGAATGTGCTGCCTTCCATCCACTCCACAGATACTGCTGGCTCTTACTTTAATGAATGCCCATTCCAAGTGACAGAAGAGAAGTTCAATCTGGAAGTTCTGCTAAGAGCTTCGAAGGAGCAGTAGCAATAGAATCCTAGACCCACCTCCCATCACATCCTACCCCATCTGATGAGCTATCTCCTCCTCTCTCTTCTGTGGGCAGGTCCTCCTTCAGAAGGTAGGGCCAAGTGCAATACGAGCCATCTGGTAAGCAGGACAGCAGAGATCCTCACGCATGCCTCAGCTCTTTTGTCCCAGGGTATATTTAAAAACAGCAGAGCAATACAATCCTCTAAAACCAAAGCTGTTTGTTTTTTCCTGCAGTAGTAGGTGGTCCTGTCTGCTTCTGCCACCAGAGTATCAATGAAAGAGCACAGTTCAGACTACTGGTTCTCATCACGCATCTGTTCCATTATGTTGATGAGGCTTTCCAGCCCAAATACATAACCCATGTCAGGTCCATCATGCACAGTGGGATCATCCCGAAAGCCCTTGAATGTGCTGTGTGCGAAGTCAATCATGCGCACATCCACCTTAGGCTGGGCTGAGGGGCTAGGCTCTGTGCTTGTGCCATCCTGCAGACTCTCACAGAGAGAGCTGTCCACCCGCTTCAGGCGCATCTCTGCCCTGCGCTCCAGAAACATCCCCGCCCTGCTGTCCTTCCCATCATAAATGATGAGGAGGGAGCTTGAGTAAAAGCGGTAGGAGGCCTGCCTCACCAACACAGCTTTCAGGCTCCGGAGTTTGGTGAGTATAGGTTCAAAGAGGTCCTTGCGCAGCTCTATGCCATTGTGGAGATACTGGTAGAGGGCATTGCGGAACCCTTCAATGGAAAGGCCACGGCCGTAGTATTTATTCCTGCATAAGTAATGGCCTGTATCCAGCTGATAGACCTAGAATGCCAGAGGAGGCACATATTAAATGGGAAGCATGACGAGATCGTAGTGATATGCAGAAGGACTAGACTGGGCTGCCCTGTGTTGCAACAAGAGGAGATTGTCCTGTCCAGCCACCACTGCTTAAGCGATGTAGCATAAAATAGGACTGGCTAGTACCTTTAATGCTCCTGATATCCCAGTATAGAATGTCAGCAGGGCAAGGGGTTCTGCTTGTGTGAATGATAGCTGCCCAGCAATCGGCATTTCCCAACTGGGGGCAGATCTACAGGTATCTAGTGCAGCAACATCTACTGGTACAGCAACATGCAAAGTGCTGATACAGACATTAAATGTATAACCATGTGGCCCAGAAGCAAAACTGTTACCCACTGAGCCACATGGCTTTCCAAACCTTCATGGTCCCTCCACGTAGTACCTACTTACTGGTTGCCAATCAGTGTGGTGCATGTTTAACCTGGATCACTCACTGCTGCATAATCCTGAAAATAGATTTAGACCCCTAAAAAGGACAAGTCTTGAATAAAATAATAAGGGGGGTACTCCATCTCAGCCACAGGGTTGGATATCAGGTGCTACTGGACACAAAACCTTAAAGACACCGCTGTTCTGGCTGAAAAGTCAAACCGCTAGACCAAAAATATGTAGGCTTGCTGGATTTTAGCACATCTTCAAAACACTGGGGGGTATTTTGCTAATGTACAAAAGTAGGTCACAGCCTACATTATCCTAAAAAAAGTCAGATCCCCTCACTCTAGTCAAACAGACACAGAAGCAATGTCTTGAGCACATGCTCTATGAAACAAAGCAACACTTACAATCAAGGTGCCATGCAGCTTAACTGAAGGATGGAAGTTCCTGTGCCTAGTAAAGAGTGTTCCCTTTGGGGGCTCCTGCAGTTCTAAGCAGGAGTGGAAAGGGATCTATGCCACAGGGGCACTCCAGAGAGATCCCCTGGGAATACCATACCTGCATGCCACAGACTCTCACACCCAGTGTTGCCGAGGTGCTCTGTTCACACTTCTTCATCTGCCGAGCAGCCTTCTCCTCAGAGGCATCGTCTCCATGCTGCCTAGTCCCCATCTTCAGGTCTAGTACACAGGGAAACCTGAAATGGTGCACCACATTCTCCAGCAAAAGGAACTCTGGAAAGTGTGTCAAGGTTAGCACATCTGTCAGAGCTGCCCCCCATCAGCACTACCACAGCTGGGCTCAAAAGAGGCTTTGGGAGATGCTAGAGTTAAAGTAAAAAGCATGTGTGGGAAAGGAAAAAACATGGTTCAAAAACCAATACAGGAAAGAAACGGGGAACAAAAAAGCAGGAAAGAAAAGAGAAAAGGCTCAACAAAACAAGAGAGGAAGCAGCTACCAAGACAATGCTACTGGACAGAAATACACATCCAGGCTGTCAGAGGAAAAGAAATTGAAAAGAGATGATGTAGTGAGACAGGTAAGGCCTAGCCAGTGGATATAGCCAGAGTTAGTTAAAACCTCATCCATCTCCCAGGTCTCTGCCACTGCCGCCACTGAAGGTTCATAGTGGAGGAGTAAAGGAAAAGGCCCCCAGCACTTGACATAGTTGGTCACTATTTGTGCTAGCTGAGGGGAAGCATGTACTCCAGGTACAGTAGCCTGAGTGCTAAGTGCTAGCCACTCCAGGCAAAGGTGTGAAGCAGAGGCAGCGAGCAGCACATGGCTCTGCTTTCTAGAGGATACTGTAGAGTTTTCGGTCCTTGGACTCTGATCGCATACGGCTCAGCTGTTGCTTGTGACATCGCAAACTCCATGGGTTATAGCTAATCTTTTCAGAGCTAAGACCACTGTTTCCATCCAGCATCTGAAATGGAACATCTGAATGGATGTGCAAGTCCATCTTGGGACTCTTCATTTCCTGGATGCTGTTGGAACAGAGAAGAAAACAGATCTCCTTGGTAGTACTTGTATGCAGCAGCTGCCCTTTCAGACACAAATTAGACTACAGTTCCAGAGTGCTTATAAAGGCACAAACAAACATATCATCCCATCAGGCAATGTTTCCCTGTTCCTCTCCTACAATATACCTCACACAACCCAGAAATGCCAGCTTCCCTGCAGCAAACCAACATCTCTAGGTAGCAGAACAATGCTTTTCGGGTTTCAGTTTAAACCGCGCCTGTGCTAAGTTTACAGAACGGGGCTTAAAGGGCACTACGCACTCAGAGATCAATGGTGGTTATGCTTTCACATACTAAGATAATAGGGAACAGACAAGTATTCCAGACCTCTCTGCAAACCTGTCTTCTCTTTCATACTTGGATGGAGCTGTGTTTAGCTATTCTGCCTACACTTACATAAGAAAAAAGGGGGGACAATCCATCTGTGCAGAGGTTAGAAATCTTTGACTCACTTTGAGGCACAGGACAGCTTGCACTCTGAAGTCTGGCTGGTCCCATTCCATCAGCACAGTCCTTTGCTTGGGCTGCTAAAAGCTCAACAGACCTGCAGAGATGTTTACAACTGCCTGTCAATGTCCCCAGTGTCCTGTCTAAGGGAAGAGATTCCTGACCCAAGGCTCAGGTTATACATTAGCCAGTTGCAAGAACTTCATATCAGAATACTAAGCAATCCAGGGCCTTCCTAGCAGCAACTGTATAGCACTCAGACTGCTCACAATTAGAGCAAGCCAGGCATTCATTCTGCCGGCACTACAACAGAGCCACAATCTTGTGTCAGATCTTAGGAGCTTGCACTAGCAGACAGCACAGGCTAGCCAGGAAAGTGCAGCCCTCACAAAGGAACTCTGAAAGGTTTTCAACTTTAGTAGGGTGCCCCAGTGAATAGAAGAGAGTTCCTTCAACAAACCTTAGGAATGCACAGCAGAGCTGGCCTTTTCACTAGGACACACCTGACTCTAGCGTGGTATCTGGAAAGAGCTGCTGCCTAAAAATGGGGCAATCCTGTGGCAGTCAAGGGTTGGTACAGAGAAGCAGGAATGTGACAAAAGTCCTAAAAGACTCTGCAACCACTAAGATAGCAAGCATGTGACATTCAGCCTAGCATGTGCAACTGCAGAACTGTCATTAGGGAGCACAAAGCTCACAGAAGTACATAAAAGTGGCTTCCCTAAAAGTTGTGTTGTCCTCAGCCCAGTTCCTTTACCTCTCAGTGCTGTCACTGGCCAACCCAGGTTTCTCCTCCTTGTGCTCGATGCTACTGCTGGATCTGTGAAGGCTCCTGCGTGAGTGTTTGCGTCGGGGCTGGTCCCTCTCAGGCATGTCATCCTGTTCCAAAGTCTCATTCTCCACAAAGGGGTATGCTACCAGGTTGATGTAGCCATCACTGTCTCCTTCAAAACAAACAGACACAACACCTGCAAGAAAAAGGCAACGTACATCAGTTCAAACAACTCATTTCCCAGCAGTCCCTTAACAGGAAACAATGAATACATGCAATGGAAAGGTAAGAACTTTCAGCAGAACAGATATTGAAGCAGCATGAATTGAGAACCATGTAACAGGGCTGAAGAGACAAAGCCCTGCAAAGAGACTGAGATACTTCCACCTAAGCATCTTGCAGAAGGAAGATCCCTCAGACACAATATACCATGCATTCACTGGCATCTGTCCATGGTATGAGCTAGCAATTAGTAGCCCAGAGCTCCGCAGCCCTCAGAACTGAACACCTATGGCACTTGTACATGTGTTTAATTAATAAATTAAATAGGTTTATTAAGATTGAAATTATTTGTTTTAATTTGATACATTATTGTTTACAGGTGCCTTTAAATTGAATTAAGCTCAGTGCGCAATTCAAAGTACATTACACCAGGGGGAGCAGCATAACAATCCACACCCCTGATCTTTTTGGTACTCAATTACAGAAGGGGGTGCAGCAATCCAGTAATCCCCTCGCTCCCAAAACACAACCTCCCCACCCCTCGAAGCTCTAGCTGCCCATACGGAGCCCCATGCCAATCCACTTACAAAAAAAAAAAAAGCACACCACATCCAGAAGGAACTTCATAAATTAAAGCCTTTATTTACTATAAACCATTATTTATATACTATAAAAATATAAAATATACTATTTTTTGTTTATTGCTTTAAAATAAATGAATGAATGAATAAAAACAGCCAACATAAATAAACTTTTCCTCAACTGGATGGGGCCAGCTGGACAGTGGCATCTTCTATTTCTCTTGTTACCCTACTATTTTCTATTTCTATTATCTTCTATTATCCGTTTCTATTTCTACCATCTTCTATCTTCAGTTTTCTTCTATTTCTAATCTTCTAATAGTCCTGCAGGGGAAGAAAGAAGATGGGTTTTGGCCTATACTCCCAAATCCACCTTCTTCACCTCCCCACTACAGGCTACAAAATCTCCCATGGGAGATTTCTCCAAGCATTATGTCTATCAAAGTCTATGTATCACCCAGGATGCAGCATAGCCCAGGGGAGGGGTCTGGGAGGATACCTCTGCCAAGCACGTCTTTTCTGGAAGGCAATTATGACAAAGACGCAAGTTATCCCAAAATATTAACATGTTAACATGTGCGAAGGCACACCCCCTCAACGGCAAACTTACCACGTGCTGCACCTGCTGTTGCATCCCTTGCAATGCAGGTGGGTTCTGAGGTTTGTGTGGTTGAAGGGTGTGGACAGAAGGAGTGGAAACATTACCACCATAGGCAGTGGGGGCAGTAGAAAAAACATCACTATATAAAGAGCAATCATGGGGGGGGGGCAGGTAGACTGGGCTATGTCCCTCCATGTTTCTTTCCTTCCCTTGAGTAAAGCAAACCAGCAGCCAGACTCCATTTCACAGTGCCCGTGTGGCTGTGGCTGGTTTCCATGGACACTCCAGCAGCCGCACTGTGATAGCATGGGCCTGGGGTTTCTATGGAGACTGGGCCACATGTGCTGGCAGTTCATGCAGCCACATGTAATTTTGGGGGTCAATTTGCCCCCCCTACCAGCCCCCTCTGGCAGGGTGCACAGCATGGACCTGCACTGCAGCTGGCTTGGCATCTTGCAGTGGTAGCAGCATGGTCCATAGCTGGGGCAGAGCCGCAATCTGCAGCCTGCATGCCCCAGGCCACATAACCCCTCTGCTCCCTACCACTGCCAGCTGCTCTGGCCACTCCCAGGGCTCCAGCATGGTGGCAGCCTCCCACCCAGTACCCAGCAATTGGTCCATACATTAATCTGCCTGTGTGAAGGAGATCTTCTCGACACAAAGGGAAATTTTGGCACCCATTAACCCAGGGGTGGGCAAAATGCAGCCTGTGGGCCAGATGTGGCCTACCAGGCCATTCTATCCAGCCCACAGGGCTCCTAAAAAATTTAGAAAATGAATATTTATCTGCCCCTCGCTGCCTGTCATGTGGCCCTCAATAGCTTGCCAAAACTCAATAAGCATCCTTCCACCTGAAATAATTGCCCGCCCCTGCATTAACCAGTCTTTCCATGACGTGCACTTATTATGTACTAGCTCTCGGTACAGTCATACCCCATGGGTGCTCCTGGACTTTTAGGAGGCAGCCTTCCCCACCAACCTGGACTCCTGCACAGTCATTCCACACAAAGCCCCGGGCAGGACCCTGACATGGGTACCAACCTGGGCCACTTTGCCGGCTAACATAATCGCCCAGAAGCGCTTTCATTAACCCTTCACAGCATATAGCTAGCCTAGGTCCAGGGAGCCTTGGCTGGAGGGGGAACATGCCAAGCCGGGTGTCAGGCACTGAGTTGTGCAGGGGGCCTCCCACTGGGCTGTGGCTCCAGCACTGTGCCTGGCAGCCTGACAACAACAAACCCTTCTTCCCCACGAGGTGAGCATCTCCCTCCCCTCCACCCATGCCCTGCCGCAGTCCCAGTGGCCGGTGGCTATTCACATTTCAAGTAACCACAGAAAGCTGCAGCTGCTGATAGGGAGACTCCCACCCATCCCTCCACCACCACATCCTCCTCCCCACCACTATAGACAATGTACAGGTAGTCCTCAACTTAAAATGTTTTGAGTTACAACATTTTGCACTTAGAATGTTTATAAATTGAGACCCGGTTTCAACTTTATAACGTCAGTTTCAACTTACAATGCTTGATCTGATTCAAAGGCACGCCAGTGAACAAGTTTGCTGCGTTGCTCATCTCCCTGGAGAACATCTGTCCAAACCTCCTTGGACACTTTCTTTAAGAAAGCAGACACGACTCCAGAAAAACCTGCAGCCGAGACTCCTGAGAAGATTCCAGCCAAGAGCCCTTCAAAAAGTCCAGCCGTCACCTCAAAGAAGTCCTTCCAAATCAATATTATCGCTATTTACAATATAAATACATTAATGTAGCTATATTAGTCATCTATAATTGATCGAGTACAACATTCTGGGGTATTTTTGGTGAAAATAGGGTATTGGGCCTTGGTTCAGGAACCAATCCCCCATTTGTAACATAGTTTCTTATGAGAAAATTGGTTCTGAGTTACGTTTTGAATTAAGATGTGGTTTTCAGGAACCAGTTGTGTCGTAAGTCTGAGGACTGCCTGTATTTAAGAGACAGAAAGAAGTTTTGTGTTGCAATGAAAATTTTATTTTTATTCAAAGAAACACTCAGCAGCAGCTACTGGGAACATATCCATCAGACTAGAGAAAACCAATTCCATCGGCAGCAGACATAGTATGTGCGGTCAGGCAACCCCACAGAACAGCTGCCCAACTACTGTCTCCATGCTGATGGTGTGGGGTGCTATGTGCTGCCCGCCCACATCTCTTATCTACCTGCAACCTCCCGTGATTCCTCAGCCCAAGACTCACTAAAAATCTCTCCCCTGATTTCACAGATATTGCGGAGTAGGGCTGTGCAAAACAGCACCATTCTGCTTTGACTTCTGTTTCGGCGTTTCAACAGAACAGTGTTTCGTTTTGAGTTTCATTTCATTTCAAAAGCACTGTTCCCTTTCATTTAGTCAAAACTGTTTCGCTGTTTTGACACCGTTTCAACGCTGTTTTGCTGTTTCACCCATAGGCTATAATGGGGAAGCATGAAACTACCTATAACTTTATAATTTCTAGCCTGATTCAGATGAAACTTGCAGGGATGGTGTCTCTTTCTGAGGGCACGGAGCCTGCCAAGTTTCAAGGAGATAGGTGCAGAGGTTTCTGGGAAACTGCACCTCAAGGTGTTAACAAGCAAAACTCCTGTCACTTGGCTAGCAGTGGCAGCCTCCTGTCATCCGGCCCACAGATCTGGGAGCCTGCACCCCTGGGAGGGATGCGGGGCTCTGCCAGACTCCTCTCAAGGGTGTGGGCCCCTGATCTGTCTGCCAGATCACATAACAGGAGGCTGCTGCTGCTGCTGCTGCTGCCTGGGACCGGCACTGGGCACAGCCGGCACCCAGCACCAGGAAGACTGGTGCTGCCACTGGCCCCAGGCAGCAGAACCAGCCTCCTGTCATCCAGCAGGCAGATTAGGGGGCCGCGCTCCTGGGAGGAGTCTGGCACAGCCCCCGCAGCCCTCCTGGGGGTGTGGGTGGGCCCCCGATCTGCCTGCTGGATGATAGGAGGCTGCTGCGGCCAGCTGAAACTGGCACTGGGTGCAGCACACACCCAAGCACTGGGAAGACTGGTACTGCTGCTAGCCCCAGCCGGCAGCAACAGCATGCTGTCATCCAGGTGGCAGATCTGGGGGCCCACACCCGTGTGGGCTGGGGGCTGTGCCAGAATCCTCCCAGGGGGCACAGCTCCCGGATCTGCGCTGGATGACAGGAGGGTGCTGCTGCCAGCTGGAACCAGCGCTGAAGCCAAGTAAGCCTGGCTTCGAAATGTTTTAAAACTTTCTAAACATTTTGAGTGCCCTTGTTTCCTTTCAAAGGCTTTTGTTTCGTTTAGATTTCACTGTTTCAAGTTCGAAGCGCATCAAAACAGCTTCAAAACGAAACACCTGGGAAAATTTCACACAGCCCCATTGTGGAGCATGCAGGCTGCCACTATAAAAGCCATGGGCAACTGGTGCCACCTCTAGTTAGCGACCAGACAGCAAATGGGGGTGGGGGGGCGGTCCCCACACGGCCAATCTCACCGACTGGTGGGGGGACCCCCACGGCCGATCACACTGACTAGGAAGTGACTGCAGCGCTTCATCCAGCGCTCCAACTCCCTGGCCAGTGCTCGCAGGGTGGGGCACCAGTGCTCCGGCCTGCCCCCCATACCCATTGCCTAAGCGGGGAGCACAGCCTGTCAGGGGGTACACCAGTGCTCTCAGGGGGTCCACGTGCACCCCCTACATGTCGCCACTGATAAAAGCCGTTATGTTTTCTCGCTCCAACTCAAACCTGTAGTTTAGTGACCTCCACCATGCTTTGAGGTGGCCAAAGGCGCATTCAACAGCCATCTTGCATTTGCTCAGATGACAGTTGAAAGCCATCTTTTGTGGGTTGGTAACCTGTCCTCCATAAAGCTTCATGAGCCAGGGCTGAAGGGGTAAGCTGCATCTGCTATGATAAATGGGGGAACAACACCACCATGCATCACTGTACCAGGGGACTCAAGCCACATATTGTCCTTTCTCTATCAAACCAAGCACAGTGAGTTTCTAAACAAACACGCATCATGTGAACTGCCTGCCCAGCCTGTATAAATTTTAGCGAAAAAGCCATGGTGATCCACCACAACTTTCAGGGTCACTGAGGCAAATCCCTTCCTGTTTCTGAATAGCTGGCTCGCCTGTGAGGGGAATAACACAGGGATGTGTGCTGTCCAATGCACCCACAGAGTTAGGGAACCCCATGGCCTTGAAGCCTTCAGTAACTTCCAAAGGGTTATTGAGGCAAATAAAGTTGTTCGCTATGACATCCTGCAGCAGTTGGCATACCACGCAAATTGCAAGCCCAGCCATGCAGGGAGCCATGCTGAACTGGTTCCTGATGTAGCAGAGGCTGGTGGGAGTGGTCAGTTTCATGATGGCCATGGCCACCTTCTTGTCCGGCACAATGGGCTAACACATGACAGTCTCCTGCCTCATAACTTGTGGCCCCAGCATCGATACTATGTGATTAAATGTCTCTCTGGTCATTCAGAACATCTCCAGCCACTGTTGATTATTCCAAGTCAACAGCACAATTCACTCCCCCCAGTCAAAGCTGCTCGCGTGGGCCCAGACCCTGCGATTGCTGTTCCATAGGTTGATCCACGGACACCTGTCAGCCACCAGTTCCGCAGCTGCCTCTCAGTTCTCCCAATCCACTGCACAGGCTATTTGCCTGGTATAGCAAGCCGTGATTAGGTTCTGCCACGTCTTCGCAACTTAACAGAAGGCTCAGCATACCCTGCATTGTGATCAGCAGCTGTGTCTCTACAGTATCAACTGCATCCAAAGCCATCAACAGGTGATCCAACTCCATTCACTCCTCCTCACTCAGGATTACATGAAGCCATGTTGTCTGGCAGCACAAAGCAGAGTGGCTGTTTAGCACACAGCACCACCAAGGTTCACCAGGGATCATCTAAACAGCTAGGGCTGCTGAATACAATCTATTAGCATTATAACTGCCCAGATTTTTGCATTTCAGTACATACACAGCTCAAGAGGCCATGTCCTGGGTGTAGGCACACCAGAGGTTTTGGCCTGTAGTTGGGGGTGGGGGGTAAGGTCATGTTCCTCAGGTCCACTGAGAACTGGGGTTTTAGGATGACCCCAGATAACCATCATATGCCCTGGGTGTAGACACTGCCATTTACCAGACCAATGAATAGGCACACCCAAGAAGTATCACCCCATAATGGTACCCCACCCTGGATTAAGCCAAGTTTGAAACATGGGTGTGTTGGGCCAGCACTATGTTTCAATAGTTCCCAGTAGCACATCAACATCTATGCCAGGCAACAAGGTGTCAGAACTATCAAGTCCTCTCACAGCCACTATGGTTCAAATTGACCCACACCCAATTTTGGAATAGGGCACCATTAACAGCCATGCTACATTTCTACTGCTGAACACACCAGACTCCCATAACCTGGCTACCTCCCCTAATTTAGTACTTAGGGTATTGGGCCCTCCCTGGCCCCCCAGAAATTCATCAATTGCTTATCATTAAAAAAACTGGGGTGTGGACAGCCAGATATTCAATGAATGAACCTCAGACTTTCCTTCCCTTCAGACCAGACAGAACCCCAGACCAGTTGAGCACTTGATAGGTGGTACAGTGGGGGGAAGGGGATGCGTACATGAAGGAAGAGTTGCTAGCCAGAGACGCTTGGATGCAATCAGCAGCGAGACATTATCATCTGTCCTTCCAGACAACAGGAGATTATTTAGCCCAGGCTATGCATATTACTGGTGCTTTGTTCGGAAAGGTCACTTGATCAGATTCCCTTGACTGCCAGTACTGAGACACAGTTCACACCTTCACAGGTATGCATACATGGAATTTCTAAAAGAAGGTTCTTTAAACACATGTCTATATAACAGCTCAAAACCTTTGCCAGAAAGCATTTCACAACTCTGATAATAGCAGATCTGGCCCTCTCAACTCCTTTTGGCCACAAAAAAGATCTCGATGTTGATGCTAAAGAACAAGTCCAGTATGCAGGCTATGGAACAGGAGTCTGATACATCTATAAGCCATGGCCCCAACTGGACCTGGGAAGAACTTAAAGACTTAATCAATATTTGGTCGGAGGAAAAGATTATTGAGCAGCTGCAAAGTAGATGGAATAAGCCAGTGCATACAGCAATTGCCAACGAAAAGAAGGCGCGCAGGCACAACCAGGACCGGACAACAGTGCCACACCAAGACCAAGGCCCTGAAATATGCTTTTGATTGGGCCAAGGAGGAGAACTCTCATTCTGGGGCAACACACACAACTGCACCACTCTATGAGAAGCTGTCCATCACTCTCACCAAGGATGCAGGTGAGACTTGTCTCTGGTCATTTGGGACAGGTGTTCAGAAGAGCACACCTAACAAACTGACTGTCCAGAAACTCAAACAGGAGATATGCTGGAGGCGTGGGGCAACTAGTTGCAGGAGCTGGTGGATGGAAACATACAAGAAGAGTTATCCTGACCATGCGCCCAGTCTCCCCGATACCTTTGGCGGTGAGCACAGAGAATGAAGACAGGTCAGATGAAACTGTGTTTTTCCTCTCCAACGTGTTTGACACATCAGAAGTTCCCAAGACACAAAGATCTTTTGTTTTGAAGATGCAAGAGGACCCGCAGCCAGGGACACCTAAGTATTGGGAAATGGGCATTATATCTACTTGTGGCACTATGGCAGGCAATGTTTTGCTTCCATTGGGGTGGATATGTTGGGGGGTTTCTACAAGTAGCGTAGGTAAGGGTTAACCTTTTATTTACAGGTTGGGGATGAGATCTTTGACCAAAAACACTTTGTTTTCCAATTCCTGTTACCAGCTACTGCACCTGATGGAAGCCAGGGACGTGCGGCCGAACTGCAGACACTGGCTCACACTGGAGCAGAGCAAAAGCAGGAATTCCGCTGCAGGCAGCAATGCTCCAGAGATAGCATGATGGAGTCTTTGGTGGAGGCTGCGCAATCACAAGTGATCAGTGCAGATCACTGGCAGGATGAAGTCCAGGAGGTGTTTAGAGAGACTAATCAGAGGGAGATGGAAAGCAAGGCCTACACTAGAGAATTCCAAAAGGATCTCCTAGACCACACAAGCCAATTTCTTGATCTGGCCTTGCAGTACTGTGCATATCTCCAGGAGATGCATGAAATGATTAAGGATCGGTTCTCAAGCCTGTGAACAAGCCCTCGATTCATAAATGGAGCCCCCCCAGAAGACTGTACGTGAACTCCACTAGGCTTGCCTCTTTCCAGGAAGTCGCCAGTAGTGAGACCACTGGGCCTTTTCCCCCACCCACACTGCCTGCAACCAAGAGGCGCTCCAATTCCAGGAAAGCACCACTACGGTTTAGGGAACAAGTGGAGGTTCAGACAGGGGGTGCACAGCTGGGAAAGAAGACTATATGAGAGAGGGGTTCCTATTCGGTAATGCATTTTTATATACAAGAAATTCGGGAGTTGGCATCCCGTGGTATGTCACTGTCATTTAATTAAGTGCTCTGGTCTAATAAAAAGTATTTCTCATCCATATCTACTTCTGTTATTGGAAAGGGTTAATAATGCTTGGTTCTGAGTGCTGGCTGATGTAAGCATAGCCAAACATTCCCTGGCTTGCTTCAGACATATACCAGTAATGAAAGTACTTCCACAGAAGTGGACAGTGGGTGGAGGGAGGGGGCACAGAACGGGGGTACCTCGGTAACTCATGGTGCATTGGAACAGAATTCCAGTAGTGGGAGGGGGCAGGTCTGACGTCAGCTGCCCACGTGGGCTGCCCCATTCTGTAATAGTGGCACTGGTGCCAGCAGCCAAAGGCAAACAGCAGGGCAAAGGTGGGAGCAGGGTCAACCATGTCGTCTGCACTCGCACCATGCACCTCCACATGTCCATGGCTAAAATAACACCCCCATGCTGTGCTGCCCCTTAATCAGCGCTTGGTTCCTGTCAGGGCTTAATAAGTGCTTGGGTGCCTAATGTGGACACCTGGAGGCACTTTCAGGGAGCCCTGCCAGTCCTGCACCCACCATACATGTGCCTGGCCACAGTGCCAACCTGTGCTATGCTCTCCCTGGCTCCCAACATTTCTTTTCATCCCTCCACCCTTGAAGCTGATCTGCAATTTTAACAGTTTTTGTAGTTTAAAAAAATTTAACAAACCCCTCTAGGGGTGCCTCTGTCAACTGCTATTGGTCTTGCAAGTGAGGAAAACAAAGCCAGGGAGTGTGGCTTGAGTATGTGATAATAGCCCGCATTGAAAAATAAAGTGCCAGCCCATCAAGAGGCAACAGCCTATCAAGAAGCAAAGGCCCAAAACACACCAAATGGATCCAGACCATTCCATGGCAAGAAACATAAAACCTGCCACCATATCTCCACTAGCCCCACAATTACACCCCACAACAGAACCGTCAGCATTCTTGGATCTTACAGCTGCACCTCCAGAAATGTAATATATCTCATCCAATGCACCAAATGCCCTCTGCAGAAAATACGTAGGAGAAACCAAACAACAACAGTGTACCAGAATGAACATACACCTGATGTCTATCAAAGGCAAGAATACCCAATTACCTGTAGGGGCACATTTCTCACGACAAAACCACTCTCTTTCCAATCTCTCAGTTCTAATCCTCAAAGAGAAATTACAAAACACCTTTCACAGATAAGCCTATACATTTCACTCCATCAATCTACTGGATACAAAAAATCATGGACTAAATATAGACACTGGACTTATGACACATTACAACCTGCCTGACATCTGATTCACCAGGTACCTGCCGGATCTGACCTCTTACATTCTTCTTTTCCCCCACCTTTTTTCCTCACCCCCCTCTATTTTTCTGCCCTTTGTCTTCCTGATTTCTAACTATTTCCTTTTCCATAGCCTCTTTTTTACCTTGTATTACTACCACTTTAGTGTCTCCTTTTGGCCTTCCCCCCTCCACTGCTTTCTTTCCCCTCCCTTCCCTTTTTTACCTTTTGTTTTTCTAATTTTCAACTATTTACATTCTGACTGAGATCCTGCCACACTTTTAGCTTCTCTCATTCCTTGGAGTCTCAGAACAGTAGAGACTCCTTATGCCTGAAGAAGGGTGATTGCACCTGAAAGCTTGCTAAGAACTTTTTTCCAACCACTCAGTTGGTCTAATAAAAGATATCACATCTATTCAAAGAACCTTGCCTGCCTATTTCCTTAGACCAACTTGGCTACAATTAAAAACCCAGAAACCTTTTGTGAAATTTTCCAACATTTCACAGATAAGATGATCAGTACCAAGTGCCGTCCACTGCCTTTTCTCAGATTGGGGCTTGGCTGTGCTTACAGGTGCACAGTGATAATGGTAAATCAACCAGTCAGACCTGGTAGCCAGGAGACTGCCAGATGACTCCCCCACTCCCTTTCTCAGCTTGCTCTACTGTGGCCAGCGTCCCACTGGGTGATGGTGTTGTATACAAATCTTGTAGGGCTAAAGCAAGGCTTAGCCAGTGAAGCCATTTCCTTGTCCCTTTGCCTCCATTTCATTAAAGTAGACACAACACTTACAAGACAGCTGGGAGAAGTGGGGTACTGTGTAAGGGTTACTGATAAGATATGAACCTAGCTGAATCCAGTCAACAGAGAAGTCTCATCAACAAAGGAACCTTTGGAGGCGGTACAAGGATTGTTTTTGTAAGATAAAATTCATGGTGACAAAAATATATGGGGCATGTAGTCACAAGAGTTAAACTTCGGTGTTCACGATCACAGTGCCACTTGATTGAATAAATTGTGATTTAGTTAATAGATAATTGACTATTTTTACAAGTACGAGCTAATCACAAACTACTGTTGACATATTAACTAAGTATAAAATAGTATTATATCTGGTAGGCGGGATGCCTCCTCGGAGGCACCTCGCTGCAGCGAATAAAGATTCTGTATCTGACTTTGGATACTTGCTCTGCGTGATAATTGCCCCAGCCTAGAGTGAACTCCACATAGCTTTAAGAGCGTAATTCGTAACATGGGAGCAAAGACAGCCTCTTTGCTCTACTGCTGCACAGCTGTTGGCACCTAGCTCATCATGAAGGGCTACAAGACAACCTTTGTGAGGATCTTGCCACACAGCTACCACCCTCTCACCCCCTCTGGGGAGGTGCCCTAGGGGTGGTTCCCCCCCACAATGCCAATGTGCCCAGAACATGCCACTGCTGCATATGCCCCATGCCATGTACAATGAGCTCTTTGTATAGGCTGAAGGTTGGCCAAGCCACTATGCCCTGCTGTTACTGATCCTGCTTGTTCCCTGGACACACCTGCATTCCTGGGTCAGGACACTTAGCTACGACAGCATGGGGGACAAGCCTGGCCTGCTATGCAACCTCCGCCAATGGCTGGACAGATACCTGTCATGGTGCTACATGCCCCTGACCCCCAATACCAAGGATAACATCACCACATGATCAACGCCTTCCTCAGTGGGTAAGCAGTGCACTCATGCTCAGGTCTGGATAAAAGAAAACAGGATGATAAATAAAGATGTGAACCTTGTCACGCCTGTGAGTGTTTTGTGCTGGTGGGAACAAGGGGCCAGGGTGGTGCTGTCATGCCATCCCATCCTAATAGTAATCTTAATCCTAATCCTATTCAGAACTTAATTTAGCACTATCATGCTGTCAGCTGCTATGGCAGATTCCAGGCAGATCACAGCAAGGAATGTTTGCTCAAACTAGAAGAGCTGACCAATTTTACTGTTGCTGCTGGCTTTGGCCAAGGACCCACTGTTCAGGGACCTCGCCTCTGCTCAGTATTGCCAACTCCACCGTGTCAAAAATCATGAGACAAACTCTTAAAAACCAAGAGATCTGGAAAGTAAATCACAAGATGACATGCTTGAAGTGTGTGTGTGTGTGCGTGCGTGCGTGCGTGCGTGTGTGTGTGTGGATTTGGAGCCCAGGGGATTGGGTTGGTGTCAGACACTGCTTTAAAGAGTCCGTGAGTTAGGCAGTGCGGGGAAGTGGGTTGGTGTCAGACACTGCTTTAAAGAGTCCGTGAGTTAGGCAGTGCGGGGAAGTGCAGGACAATGCACAGCAGGGAGACTGCTGGGCAATTGTTTGCAGCTGCTCAGGGCCTGCAGTCCAACAACCTGAACAGGCAGGAAAGACCTTCTTGGTCATTTTTAACCAACCGCTTCATATCAAACCAGATATGAAGCCTGTTAAGAATACCAAGAAAGACAGGATCATCAGTGTCATCAGTACCTGCATGGTGTGGTTGTGCAAAATTGCAAGACAGGCATGTCATGTCTGTAGCTGAGTATCATCCGGGCAACACAGCAGGAGACAGTCATGAGAACAGGAGACAGAAGGGCAGTCCAGCTTGGAAACACAGAAAACAGTATATTGCTTTTCTGCAGTGGAAGTCATTGATTATTGTTGATTATTGATTATTGCTTGTTTGTTGTTTTAAACATTCAATGCCTATTGTTATTGCTTGTTGTTATAAAAGTTGTTGATTATTGCTCCAGTTTTCAGAAGTTGAAGAGTAATGAGTATTTAGGAGTTGAAGAGTATTGCTTGTTGATCACCATTACCTTGTAAATGCTGTGATATTTGGTAATGTATGTAAATTATGCTTAATATATCAGTAATGACCAATTATGTAAATAAGCTTTTCTGTTTTCTTTTCTTTCAATGCGAGTCATTAGGAGGTCATCAAGCCAGGTTCCCTGGCTTTGTTCTCATCACTGCCAAATCAATAGCTGCTGGCACCAATAGAGAGGGCTGTTAAACTCATAAAACTGGAAAAAACAGTAAATCCCCAGTTGATACCAGCATGGCACAGCGG
Source organism: Crocodylus siamensis (assembly GCF_052110815.1). Classification (NCBI taxonomy): domain Eukaryota; kingdom Metazoa; phylum Chordata; order Crocodylia; family Crocodylidae; genus Crocodylus; species Crocodylus siamensis. Next base: position 27,125,662 of record NC_143405.1, on the reverse strand, counting down.
GGTAGGGTACTGAGGGTTGAGAGTGAGGGGCACTGGCAGGGCCAGAGGTCCCAAGTCAGGAGTGAGGGGCAGCAGCAGGCCTGGGGGAGTTGTGGCTTGGCAGTGAGGGACAATGGAATGAGCAGGGCTAGGGCACTGGCATATCACTGCCCCCCACAATCATATACTGTGCACGCATGCAACAGGTACTCTCTTTTTTGGAACTGGAAAAATGGTAACCCTAGTGAAGGTGATGTTGCCACTAAGGACTTCCTACTGCCATTGCAGGAGCACCCATGGATCTGACTGTGGGGTGAGCTTGTGCAATCATGATTGGCATAGCGCTGCAGCCAGCACAAAGAAAAAAAAATCATGAAGCATGGACGCTATGGGCTGCAGTCAGTCCTATAAGAGGGCAGGCACCATTTGCTCTGAAGGGCAAATTAAAGCAGTCCAGGGTGCCTCTTTTCAGTGCCCAAGTGTTTCTTTATTCCTGTATTGAACTGGAGAAGATTATGGGGTGACAGTGCCATTCTCATTAAGGGTTGCCTGCTGCCATGGGTCTGATGGTGGTGTGCACTTGTGTGGAGGCTATGGTATAAAATCCTGTGATCAGGAGGGTGCCATTTGCTCTGAAAGCAAATGAAAGCACTTCCCCCTTTAGGCAGCCAAGCAATTCTTCATTCCTGGATGGAACCAGGGGCAGATTATGTGGTGATGGTGACACTGTCACCCCAGCCAGGGCATGGCTGGTGAGGGGAAGAGGGGTGTGGGTGTCTATGCAAGTGAGCAGAAGATTGATTCATGTTGGGCTGGCTGGACCACAACACTGGTGTGCAATACCTAGTGTCCGAAAAAATACATTACATCCAAGTAACTAAAAATTGCAGATATTCTCTTTCTCTCCTAGCTGCAATTCAAAGCAACATCTGGTGGATAAAGGGACTCACTACACAAAAATTGCAATGGCATCTGCTGGACAAAGGGGCTCAATTACACGTCATTGAGTGAATTTCAGTTTAGACATGATGGATTCATGGATGCATCCATTTAATTCATGGTGATCTGGTTCCTTCAGAACTATCATGGGAAACAGACTCAACTGAATGCTTTCTATTTCCCCTGCCATTGGTACTGCAGCCAGAGGATACAGAAGGATTTACTTGGTATAGCATATTTCAGATGGTCACTCCAAATATCGGTGGATGCTTCTAACATTATGTCTTGAGGTCTCTTAATGCGTTTTTCCAGTACCTACTTCTGATGAAATACTTGAGTACCTTTGTACCCTGAGTGCTCAGTACCTTGAGAGTATCTTTCCCAACTCTGGCTCTATCAGAACGGTAGGGTTCAAGCTGACTTGCACCTGTCCAAGTTGTTTCTCTTGGAGCTCACTTAATTTTGGCAACAAATACTAAGATCCAGAGAAGCATTACTCTTGGGCCATGAGCTGGCTGTTAGTGGTGAGTAAAACATTTTCACATGTGATATGTTGCCTCTTGACTCAACTTTCAGTCTAGTATCATTGTTATTATGAATCTTTTACCTATCAGCAGCAGGTGGTTAGAGTAGAAATACACCACCTAATGTCACATTCGTGCTATCATAAAAAGTTTTGGAGTCACACAAATGATGAAAAAATAGATGTCCCAATTCTTTGTTGTACTACATCAATGGCTACAACCAAACGTAGTGTTAAACAGCATCACAGCAGATGTCTATTTCCTCTGAGGTGAGAAAGTGCTGGCTGTCCAAAGGTGCCTGCGCTCTCCAGCTACACCATAAGCAAGTGGCTCCTGAAGCTTGAAGGGCCTGATCCTGGGCATCTTGGAAATTCCCACAGGATCAGACCCCTCGAGCCATGGCTTTCCCTACATAAAGGGATGTACCCCGGGAGATCTCAGGAGGCGCTCTACAAAGCAAGGAAAATCAGGGTTCCTTGCTTACAGACATCTCCCCTGTGATCTCCAGGGAGTATCATCAGTGGGGAAAACTTGTGGTTCCCAGCATGGAGGCAAAAGGACTTGGAAAATCTGTGGGGCTCTGTGTCTCTTTTCCAGAACCCATGCTGACCTGTGCATCCATGTGAAGTATAGGTCCGCACAGGGCCTGGCCTGGAGGCACAGGACACCAGGAATCGTGTCCCTGGGTCCCACACTGGCCCATATGTCAAATGGAGGCATAGGTCAGTGTGGGTCCTGGTGTGGAGGCATGGGGCACTGGGGATTCTCCAGGTCCTGTGCTGCCCCACACCTCTACACTGGGACCCAGTGCAGGTCCTGGCAAGGAAGCACAGGACAGTGAGGGACACCAAGCTTCCCAGACAAAGGAAACATATTACCCATTGTCCCAGATTGCATCCCTGTCTGATGCAGGACAACAGTCATTGCATGTTTTGCCACTAAAGCAGATCAGCTGTGGCAGGATATGACCTGCTATGGCTGATCTGCTTCATTTAGCAACATCTGTTTTTACTCTTACCTTGATAGCTAACTAGATTAAAAACCCTATAGTATGTTTAGATAACAACTGGATTTCTGTTTACAGACCATTTTTCAATGCTGTTTAAAAGCTGCTTGCTTAGTTACACTGGTTTAAAGAACAGGCATGGCAGTTCAAGCCCAAGACCCAAGTTAGCAATGATGGTGTTAGTTGGATGAATAGGTTTCCACAATATAGTCCACTCTAATTTAAAGCCTTTTATCCAGAAACAGAAAAAAAGGAGTGAAGCTTCACACAACACCCACATCCTTCGATTGCAACCAGTGAGAGCAAGCCTCCAACACAAACTCCAGCTCCAGAAGCTAAAGTTCTTATATTACCACAAAATCTGATTTGACTGATGCGGGATGGAGACCAAAGCCCCAAGGTAAGTGGGGAAGTGGGTGACCTGGAAGAAGCACAAGCAGGAAGGGGCAACAGGGAAGGTGTTCTCATTCTTGCTGAAACAATAGGGTAGTCAGCTAGTTACCTCAGGTGCACAGGCAAAGGGAAAAAATATTATTTGGGGGCTGAGCATGTGCATACTTGCATGCACTCACACCCTTCCCCCCCAGCAGGTAAGTCTGTCATGGAGAAAGGGCATGAGGGGGCAGATTGAGGGTTATGTCAGGTATCTGTACACAAATGTAGAGAGCATGGGAAACAAGCAGGAAGAATTGCAAGTCCTCGCAATGAAACAGAACTAGGACAAGACTGGAATAACAGAGATTTGATGCAACAGCTAGCATGTCTGGAGTACTGTCATGGATGTATATAAACAGTTCAGGAAGGACAGGCAGGGGAGAAGAGGAGAAGTTGCCCTAAATGTAAAAGAGCTGTGTGATTGCTCAGAGCTCCCATATGAAATTGGAGATAGGCCTCTTGAAAGTCTCTGAGCTAGGATCAGAGGGGAGAGCAACAAGGGTGATGTTGTGGTGGGGGTCTACTATAGGCCACCATACCAGAAGGATGAGGTGGACGACGCTTTCTTCAAACAGCTAGCAAAAGTTTCCTGATCAAAGGCCCTGGTTCTCATGGGAAATTTCAATCATCCTGACATCTTCTGGGAGGGCAATACAGCTCTGTACAGGCAATCCAGGAAGTTTTTGGAGAGTGTTGGGGATAACTTCCTGGTTCACGTGTTGGGAGAGGGCAACTAGAGGCCATGCTCTTTTTGAACTGCTGCTCACAAACAGGGAAGAATTCTGAGGAAAGGAAGGAAACAGAGCAGCAGAATAAGGACTCTGGTCTTCAGAAAAGCAGACTTCGACTTACTTAGGGAATTGATGGGCAGTGTCCACTGGAAAGCCAGTCTGAGAGGGAAAGGAGTCCAGGAGAGCTGGCTGTACTTTAAAGAAAACTTATTGGGGGTGCAAGAACAAACCATCCCAATGCATAGGAAGACCAGCAAGTATGGCAGAAGACCAGCTTGGCTTAGCCAGGAACACTTCAGTGAGCTAAAACATAGAAATGAAGCTTACAAGTGGAAACTTGGACAAACAACTAGGGAAGAGTATAACAGCACTGCTTGGGCATGCAGGATGAAACTGTGAAGGGCAAAGCGCAATGAAGTTGCAGCTACCAAGGGACGTGAAGTGTAACAAAATAATTTCTACAAGTATGTCAGCAACAAGAGGATGATCAGGGAAAGTGTGGCTTTCTTAATGAATGGGGGAGGCAACCTAGTGGCAGAGGATGCACAAAAGTGTGAAGCACTCAATCCTTGTTTTACCTCAGTCTTCATACAGCAGGTCATCAAAGAATCCATTCTAACCACTTGGAGAAGAAGAAAGGTGATTAGAAACAGTCATCACCAAGGGCAGGTCATGCCTGAGCCACCTGATTGCATTCTATGATGAGATGACTAGCTCTGTGGATGTGGGGAGAAGCAGCAGTTGTGATATACCTTGACTTTAGCAAAGCTTTTGATTACAGGTCTCCCACAACATTCTCGCCAGCAAGCTAAGGTAGTACAGGTTGGATGGACCGTAAAGTGGATAGAAGACTGGCTGGACTGTTGGTTTCATAGTAATCAATGGCCTGATGTCTAGCTGGCAGCCAGTATCAAATGGAGTGCTCCACGGGTCAGTCTTGGGCCCAGTTTTGTTCAATGTCTTCATACTGAACTACATTACCAGAACCAGCAGATCGAGGGAAATTATTCTTCCCCTCTATATTTGGCACTGGTGAGACCACATCTGAAGTACTGTGTCCAGTTTTGCCCCCCCTCCCCTACAGAAATGATGTAGACATATTGAAGAGAGTCCAGCAGAGGGCAACAAAAATCATAAGGTCGTATGACTTAAGAGGAGAGGCTGAGAGAACTGGGCTTATTTAGTCTGGAAAAGAGAAGATTGATGGGGGATTTAATAGCAGCCTTCAGCTACATAAGTGTGGTTGTAAAGAAGATGGAGCTAGACCAGGGAAGGACAATTATTTGGCTGCTTAATAAATGTTGGCAAGCTGTGAATGGCTGCAATGGTAGCCCTGCCCCTTGACAGCTGCCCCACCCCCTGGTTGCCATCTTGGAGCTGGAAATGCCACAGGAAAAAAAAAAATCAAACATCTACTACAACTTAATTTTATTTTTGTCCTGATTTACATTCATTTGCATAGTATATAATTTCATAATAGCTCATAATATAAATTGCTGGGGGTAAGGGGATATAAGTGGGTGGTGTGGCTGGGGAGTGCGTGTGTGTGTGGTGGAGCGTAGGAGTAGGTGTAGAAGGGTGTGAGTGTGGGGTATGTGGTTGGATGGGGGCTGTGGGAGGGTGTGGATATGTATGGGGGTACAGTGGGGGTGGCAGTGTGTATGGGAGGGTGTGGGTGTGTTTGGAGTTGGGGTGGGGGTGTCGGCATGTGGGGGTCTTGATGGTGAATACAGCAACAGCTCAGTCAGGCCTACACATAAAATCTTTGTGACCAAACTAAAAAAACAGTGCATCTTGCACAATAATGCAAAGTGGCAGCTGGGACCGTACAAAATAGAGCAACCTCAACTGGTTTTACTCTCTGTGCTAGATCATGTCAAATCAAGAAAATGGTCAACAGAGAACTGACATGCTCATCACATGTGTGTGCGTCTCAGAAGCCAGTAAAGGCAAGAAAGCTACATATGCATTTCAACTTAGCTAGCAGCTGAAGGAAACAAAAGGCTAAATATGCATCTCAAGAGAAACTTGTAAAAGATATAGAAAAGATGCCCTGTATGTGATAAACCCTTCTCCCAACAAACATCCTAAAGTATAGGGTGTTAAAAATGTCTGAACCATTCAGTGCATGTCTGGCGTTTGAAAAACAAACCATCACCTGTACAAGCTACTGCAAATAGTTTCACAGTTGGTAGGGTCGGAGGGACCTGAGCAGATCATCAAGTCTGACCCCCTGCCATGGCAGGAAAGAGTACTGGGGTCAAATGACCCCGGCAAGGTGTTCATCTAACCTCCTCTTAAAGACCAACAAGGATCAAAGGGAGCAGGAGAGCACACAAGCCTCCATGGCTCACCAAAAGCATCCGGGAATGTCTCCTTGCTAAAAAGGAGGCTTACACCCAATGGAAAGAAGGGGTCATCACCAGGGAGGACTATTCTGTAGTTGCTCGGGGATGTAGGGGGGCAGTTAGGAAGGCCGAGGCAGAGATGGAACTGGGACTAGCTTCCCAGATTAAGGACAATAAGAAGTCCTTTTTTAAATACATAAGGGTAAAAAGAAGGTCCCAGGTAATGTGGGGCCCTTGCGTTGGGAAACTTGGTCGTCACACCAGATGGCAAAGCTAACATGTTTAACGATTTCTTTGTCTCCATCTTCCTAAGAAGGGACCAGAACAGCCACCTCCCTGCTGGGCCCCCCTCGGGCCCTGGGGGAGGCACACCTGGGCCACGGGTTAGCAAGGATTTAGTTAGGGAGCTTCTGGAGGGGTTGGACGTATTTAAGTCAGCTGGTCCGGATGATCTCCACCCTAGAGTTCTAAAGGAACTGGCCGAGGTCATTGCAAGTCCCCTGGCACGGCTTTACAAGCACTCGTGGTGCTCTGGTGAGGTACCGGAGGACTGGAAGAGGGCCAACGTGGTCCCCATCTTCAAAAAAGGCAGGAAGGAGGACCCGGGAAACTATAGGCTGGTTAGTCTTACCTCGATCCTAGGCAAGCTGTTTAAGAAAATTATGCTGGCACACGTCCAGGAGGGGCCAGCAGGTGACTGCATGCTTAGGGGTAACCAACATGGGTTCATCAGTGGCAGGTCCTGTCAGACCAACCTGGTGGCCTTTTACAATCAGATCACCAGATCATTAGATGCAGGGGTAGCAGTGGATATAGTCTTCCTGGACTTCCGGAAGGCCTTTGACACCGTCTCTCACCCCGTTCTCATTAAGAAACTGGGGGGCTGTGGTATAGACTGACCTTGACAGGTTGCAATGGTGGGCGGATGAGAATAGGATGGGGTTTAACACTGATAAGTGCAAGGTGTTGCACATGGGGAGGAAGAACCAGCACCACACTTACAGGTTGGGGAACTCCCCTCTTGCCAGCACGGAGACGGAAAAGGATCTTGGAGTCGTCATTGACTCCACGATGAACATGGGCCGGCAGTGTGGGGAGGCAGTCAAGAAGGCCAACCGTACCCTGTCATGCATCCACAGATGCATCTCGAGCAGGTCCAGGGAGGTGATCCTCCCCCTCTATGCGGCACTGGTCAGGCCGCAGCTGGAGTACTGCGTCCAGTTCTGGGCGCCACACTTCAAGAGGGACGTGGACAATATGGAAAGAGTTCAGAGGAGGGCCACTCGTATGATCAGGGGTCAGCAGGGCAGGCCTTATGAGGAGAGGCTACGGGACCTGAACCTGTTTAGCCTCCACAAGAGAAGGTTAAGGGGGGACCTTGTGGCCTGCTACAAACTGGTCAGGGGGGATCAGCAGGTATTGGGGGAGTCCCTGTTCCCCCGTGCACTGCCAGGAGTGACCAGGAATAATGGTCACAAACTGGCGGAGGGTAAGTTTAGATTAGATATTAGGAGACGCTACTTCACAGTCAGGGCGGCTAGGGCCTGGAACCAGCTTCCAGGGGAAGTGGTGCAGGCTCCTAGCCTGGGGATTTTTAAAAGGAAGTTAGATGAGCACCTTGCCGGGGTCATCTGACCCCGGTGCTCTTTCCTGCTAAGGCAGGGGGTCGGACTAGATGATCTACCTAGGTCCCTTCCGACTCTAGCTACTATGAAACTATGAAACTAGACACCCACACAGTCAAATGGGTCACCAACTGGCTGGAGGGCCACACCCAGAGGGTGGTGGTGGATGGGTCCTTCTCAACCTGGAAGGACGTGGGCAGTGGGGTTCCCCAAGGCTCGGTCCTCGGGCCCGCACTGTTCAACATCTTCATCAGTGATTTGGACGAGGGGGTAAAAAGCACCCTGTTCAAATTTGCTGATGACACTGAGATGTGGGGGGACGTGGGCACACTGGAAGGATGCAACAAGCTACAATCAGACCTAGACATGTTACAAGGGTGGGCGGACGAGAATAGGATGGGTTTCAACACAGACAAGTGCAAGGTGATGCACCTCGGGAGGAACAACCGGCACCGTACCTACAGGTTAGGGAACTCCCCTCTTGTCAGCACGAAGGCGGAAAAGGACCTTGGGGTCATCATTGACTCCAAGATGAACATGGGCCAGCAGTGTGGGGAGGCAGTTAGGAAGGCCAACCGCACCTTGTCATGCATCCACAGATGCATCTCGAGCAGGTCCAAAGAGGCGATCGTCCCCCTCTATGCGGCACTGGTCAGGCCACAGCTGAAGTACTGCGTCCAGTTCTGGGCGCCGCACTTCAAGAGGGATGTGGACAGCATGGAGAGGGTCCAGAGGAGGGCCACTCGTATGATCAGGGGACAACAGGGCAGGCCCTATGAGGAGAGGCTACGGGACCTGAACCTGTTCAGCCTCCACAAGAGAAGGCTGAGGGGGGATCTTGTGGCCTGTTATAAACTAGTCAGGGGGGGATCAGCAGGCATTGGAGGAGTCACTGTTCCCCCGAGCACCGCCAGGAGTGACCAGGAATAACGATCACAAGCTGGCAGAGGGTAGGTTTAGGTTAGATATCAGGAGGCGCTACTTCACGGTCAGGGCGGCTAGGGTCTGGAACCAACTTCCAAGAGAAGTGGTGCAGACTTTTACCCTGGGGGTTCTTAAGAGGAGGTTACATGAACATCTTGCTGGGGTCGTCTGACCCCAGTACTCTTGCCTGCCATGGCAGGGGGTCGGACTAGATGATCTGCTCAGGTCCCTTCCGACCCTAGAAACTATGAAACCCCCAAGGTAGGAGCCAGCATCATTTCACTTGGAAGTTGGTTCCAGATCCTAGTTGTGCCTCCTGATGTCTAGTCTGAATCTACCCTCTGCCAGCTTGTGACAGTTATTCCTGGTCACTCCTGGTAGTACTTGGGGGAACAGGGGCTCCCCCAGTGCCTGCTGTTCCCCTCTGACTAGTTTGTAACAGGCCACTAGATCCCCCCCCTCAGCCTTCTCTTGTGGAGGCTGAACAGGTTCAGGTCCCGCAGCCTCTTCTCCTCATAGAACCTGCCCTGCTGCCCCCTGATCATGTGAGTGGCCCTCCTCTGGACCCTCTCCATGTTGTTCACATCCCTCCTGAAGTGCAGCACCCAGAACTGGAAGCAGTTCTCCAGCTGTGGTCTGACCAGTGCCGCACAGAGGGGGAGGATCACCTCCGTGGACCTACTTGAGATGCGTCTGTGGATGCATGACAAGGTACGGTTGGCCTTCCTGAACGCGCCCCACACTGTCAGCCCATGTTCATTTTGGCATCAGTACCAACTCCTGGATCCTTTTCTGCCTCTGCACTGACAAGAAGGGAGTTCCCCAGCCTGTAGGTCTGCTGCTGGTTCTTCCTCCCCACACGCATCACCTTGCACTTGCCAGTGTTGAAACCCATCCTGTTCTCATCTGCCTACCCCTGTAACCTGTCCAGGTCCGATTGCAGCCTATTCCTTCCTTCTAGCATGCTCACATCCCCCCACATCTTAGCGTCATCTGCAAATTTGAACAGGGTGCTTTTTACCCCCTCGTTCAAGTCACTGATGAAGATGTTGAACAGTGCAGGCCCAAGGACCGAGCCCTGGGGGACCCCACTACCCACATCCCTCCAGGCCGAAAAAGATCCATCCACCACCACTCTCTGGGTGTGGTCCTCCAGCCAGTTAGTGACCCATTTGACTGTGTAGGTGTCGACACTACAGTCCCCTAGATTTTTAATGAGGATGGGGTGAGAGATGGTGTTGAAGGCCTTCCTAAAGTCCAGGAAGACTATGTCCACTGCTACCCCTGCATCTAAGGATTTTGTGACCTGATCACAGAAAGCCACCAGGGTGGTCTGATAGTACCTGCCTCTAATGAACCTGTGTTCGTTGCTCCTAAGCATAATCTCCCCTGCTGGCCCCTCACGGACATGCGCCATGATAATTCTCTCAAAAAGCTTACCAAGGATCAAGGTAAGCCTAACTGGCCTATAGTTTCCTGGATCCTCCTTCCTCCCTTTTTTGAAAATGGGGACCACATTGTGCCCCACTGATATACAAATACCTCAAGACAGGTTTGGTGACACCTCTAAGTATCCTGTATGACTGCTCAGGCCCATCACCGGTGTGTAAATTGACCTACAATTGCAGTCTGCAGAGATGCACATGTTTTTATACCTAGACAATACAAGAACAGGAGCCAGGAAATTAATAGTTAATTAATAGTTATGATATGATGATCAACACCTTTTCCTCCCTGTTTGTTTGGACTGTAATCGGCCAACTATTAAGGAAAAATGGTTTGAAGTTATACAATTAAGCAGTATAAGAACTAACAGAATTTTCCAGCAAAGCGTGCACTCCAGGAGAAGCAGAGAGAGATCACTGCTACATCACACCCAGCTTAACTAGCAACAGACCCTGCTTGGTGAAAGCTGCAAGACTGAACCAGTTTCCTTTGCCGGCATTAGTGAGAGAACACTATTGCTGCTAAATATGTACTAGGACTTTGTGGAGTAACTCATTTTATTTTGGGAAGGAGTCTTTTTCTGTCACTTGGTTTTATAAGCTTGTTTGCGGTATTGTTATTAAAGCCTTTCTGCTATTGATCAACCAGGTGTTGTGTCAATTCTTGGGGCACTAGGTTTACCGGAGCATGCAAGTCCTGGATCTGCATGTGGTGGCAGTGGCAGCACACAGGGCCAGCCTGACCTAGCCCCATAGCGCATGGCTTCCTGCGCTCCCATCCCTCTTCCCCTGCAGTAGTCCCTGGTCTTGACCCAGTGGGGCCCATCCCTGAATTCCCACGCTCGCAGGCAGGGAAGCTGAGAACAGCCACAGGGTCACCAGCAAAAGTTTCCATCAGGCAGATACTTCTGGTCTCTAGCGCCCCTAGCTCAGGGTTGGAGTGGGCCAGGCCAGGCTGGGGTTGGTGGGGCAGGGCATGGTTGCTTAGCAACCAGACCCACACCTCCTGCATGGAGGCACTGGCTTGCAGAGGGCCAGGGCTTACAGAGGGCTTCCGGAGAGGCCCAGCAGGCTGGTTGTAATTGCTTGGCAGGCCAAATCCAGCCCACAGGCCATATTTTACCCACCCCTGAGCTATCATGTTCTCAGTGGTGGCAGATGACAGAACAAAGTGCAATGGTTTTAGGTTTCAGCAAGGGAAGCTTAGGTGGAATATTAGGCAAAACTCTCAAGAGGAGAGTAGTGAAGTACTGGAACAGGTTACCCAGAGAGGTCATGGAATCTCCATCTTTTAAGATTGTTAAGACCCAGCTAGACAAAGGCTTGGCTGGGATGATCTAGTTGCGGGTGGCCTTGCTCTTGCGGTCCCTTCCAACCCTGATTTCCATGATTCTGTGACTGAGCAGCCACTCAGTCCCTGGGAGTGATGCTTGTCTTGCCACAAGACTAGAGGCACAGTCAGGTAACTGTGCTGTGTGATATCACTGGAAGCCAGTAACCTATGAGCTCAAGGCTCTTCTTCCACTGCTTGATGCTAATAACTCCTGTGCATGCATAACTTTTATTACTGACCCAGGGCTTATAGGGCAGGACACTGTCCTTCTCCCTCCATTTTTACAGATACAATATTCAGCAATGCTGAGGGAACGTGCAGAAAGAAATTCTTCTTATGAGCTGCTAGGACCACCTCCACCCCAGCAGGATAGGGAACACTGAGCCATTCACAAGTATGAATAAGCTAGTTTGGTCCTGGGTGCAGCACCAAATGAGCCTATTTTGACTTGTTTAAGATTTTGGATCCAGGTTGGGTACATTTACTGTCAGGAGCTTTCTAAAGCTTTCAGGTGGGCAGTGAGGCAGATAGCAGAGAGGAACCTAAGGGTGCATAGGAATGCTGTCAGGCTACAGGGCCTATACTGAGTCATAAAATCAACATTAGCCACTGATGCAGGCATATCTAGATATGCAATCTTATTGCAGGTCCATTACTGAGATGGTGTTCTGTGTCTGGGTCACTATGACCTCACTTTACTGCTACAATCCAGGGTGGGGTTAGCAGGGGTTTAGAAATGGATATAAGTCTACAGTTTGAGATACTCCTGATATGAGATTTTTAAATTGTCTATAGAGATTAGGATGTTTCCTCTGACAGAAGTGCTGTACATGGAAGCTTATTTCCAGTAATTATTGACAGAGGTCACCCTAAACAATGGAGCCCCAGAAAAGCTTCCTGTACCCCTCTGGTACATGAGACTCTGGAACCCTGAATCTATGGATTAGAAAGCCAGTTAAGGTCTCAGTGTTAACTGAGGTTAGCTCGGTTAAAGTCTCCCATACTATGTCCACAGCAAGTAAGTGGAATAAGCAGAAAAAGGTTGCTAGCTAACAACCTCAGGAAGCACCCTCAGACACTGCTTCTCCCAGAGCCATAACTCCATCCTGCAGAGCAGGGGTTGTTAAGTGGAGGTACACATACCCCTAGGGGCACTTGAAAAGGTGCTAGAGGGTATGCTAGGGGATGAAGTACCACCAACCACCACCCTATACCACTGCCAGGGGAAGGTGAGGGCAGAAGCTCCCCTCTGCCTGCCGCACAGGCACTGCCTAGCCCGTCACCACTGCCATCCACCATCCTGCACCACTGCATGCAAGCCCCACCCCTCCCACACTCTGCATTTCGCTGCCACCACCAGAAGGGGCACACTCCTTTAAAACCCCTGCTGTAGAGATGTCAACAAAACCTGGAAACGGTACAATGTAAGTACCAATCAGGACTACTTTCCATATTGGTTCCCAGTATGATCTGCAGAGCTATGTTGACATGGTAGTGCATGCCACTGGTTCCACACGTACAACCACAATTAAAGAGGCTTACTACATTGCACTCAGGAATTCCTTACAGCTAGTTTCCTGCACATAAGGCAAATATTTTCATTTACAAGAGAATTCTGCAATAAGGGGCTGCCATTGCTGTGGAGTAGTTACAGGAATGAAGCAGCACCTTCACTGGGCATTTCCTTACGTCTACAAATATACAGATTTTCTCCATATCTTACACACTCATGGGGGACAGGTGGGGAGACTAATGATCAGCTCCTGACATTCTACTGGGCAAATCAAGGATTCTGAAATTCCAAGACCTAGAAGGCCACAGGAGACAAGAGCCCCATTTTGTGGCAGTGACCTGTCCTGGTGAAATTACTTTCAAACGTGAATAACTCAGAAGGTCTTCAGACAGGGAAAATGCTGAATAACAGAAGGTCTTCAGACAGGGAAAATGCTGAGCAAGTGGAGTCCCAGCTGATGCAGGATGTGTAGTGGTACTCCCCACTGAGTACAGATTCCCAGAAAATGTGAAAAAGGGAGAGAGACAAGGTCATACAGGAAGTCTCTGGCACAGCCTGGGAGGGGTATTCTAAAACTCTACCATCTTGGACTTTAACTGCAAGACCATGGCATTGCCCTTTATGAAAATCTACCAGTCCAGAACACTGGACTCATGCACAGCTTGACTTAACCAGGACATAAACACCACTGCTCAAATTGGGAAGATATCTACCTTAAAGCTAACTGCTCAGTCCTCCTCATCCTCAGAAAAGATTAGAAAAGAGACAGGACTCACCAAGTGCCCCAAAGGCCAACAAACACTAGTTGTGCCAGTCCAGACCAGGGAAAGAGCTGTAAAGCAGCAGCTCTTCCCACTTCTGTATTTTCAGTAATTGCACTTAAAAACTGCTTCCCATTTGGAAAGAAGTGTTTCATTTTAAGCATAGGGAGTCCTTCTGGGAGGATTTTCCAAACTGGACACAATTAAATCACAGCCACTGTGTATACATCTCTCTGATATCCATGTAGACTGAAGTTAACCAATGCCAATTTACAGCAGTTAAGCGCCCAGCCAACTGTACTCTACAAACCAAAGTGTGCATATAAATGAGGTATCTGTGTTGACTTCATCATGTGCCCACTATCCATCACCCAGAGGCTACATACCACAAGGACCACACACTACAGGTAGACATCCCCCGCTCCCAGCTCCCTTCCATTGTGCAGGCTGCCCAGTGCTCCCCCCTACATTGCGGTCATAGTACAGGCAGCCCAACTCCCTCCCACTGCAAAGTGCTTCACCCATTCCTCTCACTACTGTGCATACCACCCACCTGCAGTGTGTGCAGCCTGGCTCCCTTCCTTGCCATACACACAGCTTAGGCACTTCAGCCATCTCTCAGCCACAGGGGCAATAGCAACTAGGAGGAGAAGGAAGAGGCAGGTGGGAGCCTGTGATCTGCATGCCAACACTTTCAGGACTGCATGTGGCCAGTGGACTGACAGCTGGACAGCCCTGCCCTATAACATTCAACTTTAAGAGAAAAGTTGCCAAGTTGAAAGTAACACTTGGCATAAATTACTTTCCACCAACTATTATTGTTATTAAAAGTAACACCAAGATTATTCAGTGGCAGGGCTACAGTAGGAGAAAATGCAGTTTTCCTTTACATACATGGCTGAAAATTACTGGGCCTGGTACCTCACTACAACAAAACTGCATGTGTACTCAGCTCTCATGCCTCTGGACAGCTCCTCCAGCCATCCATGAGGATCAGAATTTAGTTTGCTGCTCACACCTGCTCAGCTAAGAGAATCTGTTCTTCAAATAAAAAATTGGCTACCCTGCACCCTGTATAGCTAGAAATAGGTAGGTATCATAGGATAAAGAAACAATTCCTGGCTAACCAATGGCATCTGCCGTTCACATCAACCCAGAGACAGACTTTGAAGCAATTTCTTTTTAGAAACAAAGCTATTTTAGACATTTTAAAAGGTGATCATGTGCCACACAGAGAGGTACACTCTGATCTGGAGTTTATGTTGGACTTGTGATATATTCCTAACCCAGAACCATCCAGAGATGATAATGCTGACAGGCTGGAGGAAGGCCAGGAAACAGGCTCTCCCTTAAAGTTAAGTTCTTGTCTAACATTTCATACTCTGATATAAACACAGTTCACCTGAGAGAGAGACCCAAATGTACCTCTAAGAAAGGCAGAATGCCTGCACAGCAGGCAAGGCACCAATCTACGCTGAGACAGCTCATGCTTCTTTGCTCCTGCCTACTTCACTCCTACTTCCCCAAAATGTCAAGAATACCAGGGAAAAGTGAGGTCAAGTTTCAAACCACCAGTTTAAAATGTTATCTTCAACAATTTGCTCTGCTTTCTACCATTTTGCACAGGGCACCTATTCCTGTACATGGGTCCCTTCAGAACTAGAGTCTGTAAAGTAGAAACAATTCTAACAAACCCACAAAGCATAGATAGAGCAGAATCGCTCCCCAGGGGTGGCTATGATGCTCGGCCTCTTTCAACTGCCACGCCTTGATCTTTTTAGTAGGTTTGGAAAGGGAGGCTGCCCAAGGGTCTTAGACTGAGCCTTAGTCTATCTTCCTGCCAGCAGATCCCTCACAGATCCCACTGACCTCACCTGAACCCTCTCCCCTCAAGAAACTCCTACCTTGGCCTGTATGTGTCCCCAGGGGACCTGTTGCCTTATGAGTTATTCATAGCCTCTGACCTTCCCCTACAGCCATGCCCATGCCTCACAGTTGTTACCGATCTTTCATATCAGTGGAGATATAGCCCCAAATCTCTTCTCTAATGGTTCAGGCCTCTATGCCCTTATTATCCTCTGCCTCTCATGGGCTATGGGCCCAGTCTTTGCCCTTCCTAGGTTGTGGGCTCACTGGTCCTGTTTAGTCTCTACCCTGCTTGGGCTGTGGGCCACTGGCCCTAGTTCTCACCTCTGCAGGGCCATGGGTCACTAACCCTAACTCTGTCGCTCTCAGGCTTTAGGCCCTTGGCCCAGTCGCTGTCTCACTATCTCACTCTCCTGCTGGACTGCTGGCCTAGATTCTTGCCCTTTGGGCTATACTGTAGCTTGCATCTTGTCCTGGAAAACTCCAGCCTGACGTGCCTCCCTGGCACTCTGGGACCTCCTATCCTCCCCTATCAGTCCCACCTGGTGTACTGGTCCAAACTCAAACCAACGTAAGTGCACTGGCTGCAACTTAAATCTAAGTGCACTGGTTGTCTACTAAAAACTCCCATTCACTGAGTGTCTCTGATCCCTATCAACCCTCATCTCATCACTTGTTCTCATGCTTGACAGGGTCCCAGTCAGTCAACTACAAGTGAAGGCTGAGAGGGGATCTGGTGGCCATCTATAAACTTACCAAGGGGGACCAGCAGGGAATGGGAGAATCCCTGTTCCCCCGAGCACTACCAGGAGTAACTAGGAATAAAGGCCACAAGTTGATTGAGAGCAGGTTCAGGCTAAATATCAGGAGGCACTACTTCACTGTCAGGGCCGCTAGGATCTGGAACCAACTTCCAAGTGGTGCTCGCTCCTACCCTGGGGGTCTTCAAAAGGAGAAGAGATAATCACCTAGCTGGGGTCATTGGACCCCAGCATTCTTTCCTGCCCATGGCAGTGGGTCGGACTTGATGATCTGCTCCTTCCGACCCTACCGACTATGAAACCTGCAACAGCCGTCTTGCAGCAAGGATCTTTCCCCTTTGGCCTGCAAGGCCAGACTGACCATCCTAGCTAAGGATCTGGGTTTATACATCTCCCAGGCCCTGCCCTCTTCCGTTCAGATAAGTCCCTGGACTAGCTGCAGGTGTTTTCTGATTTAGCTTACTGGCTTAACTCCAAGGTAGCTTACTGCCACTGGTCATTGCTGCAGTACTATCTTGTCTCCCGTACAGGGCTCTAGCCTACTGTACTACTACAGAACAACTAGCTCTGCAATAGGTAGTGGTAGCAGGTAAATCCCTGGGGACCCACTCTCTGGCAGATCATAACAAGCAGCGTCCCCTTCATGAGGCTCTCCCGGCTGTTCTTTTCATCCTTAAAGTAACAGGAGCCCTAGGCTCCCTGGTGCAAAAGGTCACTTTGTTATTGTTCTATTTTCACTCAGTTTGAACACAGGGTGATACTAAGAGCTCTTCAAGGAGGCTCAGAGGAAGCAACTCTTTCATTTCTGCTTCTGTTAAGCCTTCAGAGGCAGAAGTTAAATGCTGCCAGCTGCCTCTTCTCTTCTCCCCTACCAAAGCCTAGACCATGGGTACTCTAAGTACACAGCTGAAGAGAACTGATCCCTTCCATTTAACTGTTTCCTTGACTGGTAAGAAAAGCTACAGTAACCTTTCTAATATGCCCACTGAGCTCTGAATTGAGTTATGAAGAGAATTTCACTGCCTTTCCATTTATTTGGTATACATCAAATATAACTGAGTAGGGATCTGGTTAAGGACTTAGATTGAAGCCTGGCAGTACAATCAGCATTCTACTCTAGATGTCTCTATATGCATCTCCAGCTGCCTGCTTAATGTGAATGCACAAAGAAAGCCTTTCTTCACCGAAGTTTCTATCAAATTAATAGTTAGCAATGAAATAGAAGGACTTGAAATGAACCAGATGAAGACCGTAACACCACAGCAGCACATCAGTGTTTCCTCAGTCAGAAGCCCCATGTAACATGCAGTGGTGTTGGGACTCACCTTTGTACTCAGGTGTGAACTCCTTCATTTCTGGGGGCAGGGACTCATAGAAGCGCTGTTCTCTGGTAATAAGAGGCTTGCACACGGTGTGGTCGTCGTAGCGCATCATGCTGCTGTGGCCACCCACCTGGTGAATGAAAGGCTCCAGCAGGACCCCTCTGTCTCCAGCTCGACTGGCATTCTTGCCATACTTGCCCACCTCCATGGTTTGGCAAACACACATTGCGTTGGGCACCGGTGACACACTTGGGGCATGGGAAGAGCCGCATGGGCTGGGAGGGAACAGCAAGTCACAGCTAGAAAATCCCTGGTATTAGGATCGTTCTGATAATCTGGAAAACAAGAAGAATCCTGTGAGACAGGGTCACACTCTCAGACAAACCCCAGGCTCCTTGGGACATTTTACAACATGAAGCTCAGTAAGTTTTCTACTAAGGAAAACATGTCTGCAGACTTCCAATCACACTCCACTTACTCTTGCTACTTGTCTTGGGGCCACAGTTCCTTGTGCTCTCTCCTTACTACTACCTTGGTCTCCATGAACTCAGATTCTTTACCGCCTGCATGAATTTTCCCCTTTTTCTAGAGTCTCTCCTACACGTGTTTGCCAAGTGCTAAGAGAAAGGTTGTATTGACTAACATTGTGATTCCACCATCAATATTTGGATTCCACCACTTTCCACAATGTAGCTGACTATCCCATTACAGCAATGTCACAATGTAGCACAAGTTACAAGGGAAATATCCTGGTGAGATGCCAAACCTCTTCCCCTTTCCCTACCAACAGCAAGCATTAAGAACAGCACAGACTCACCAAAAAGTCCTCTGGAATATAAATCCCACCACTACATTTTTAGGATCCAGTTGACTAAACTGGTAAATTCTAATTTGTCTTCTCCTACTTCCCCTTCCTAACATCTAGTGCTTCCCCTTTAACCCACATGAAATATGATCCAGCATTTTTCCAACTGCCTGCACTGATCCCCTCTGAAGCTGTTCACTGGCTTCTTGCTTCATTATTAGACACTACATTTGAGCTTCCTGCTGTTGCATCAAGGTATTCCACAATCACAGCTCTCTCTCTACTTCCCTACTTCACCCTCCA
The DNA here is from genome assembly GCF_052110815.1 of Crocodylus siamensis. NCBI lineage: Eukaryota > Metazoa > Chordata > Crocodylia > Crocodylidae > Crocodylus > Crocodylus siamensis. The sequence goes on along the minus strand of NC_143405.1, from coordinate 27,107,042 downwards.
CTTTGCTACATCAGCAGTGTCAGCTTCCACACTCCCTCAGGCATTCCCACATATTCATACCTGAGCCATTGTTGTTAATGTGAAGTCACATTAAAAATCAAAGATGATCAAAATTAAGCTTCTTACTTTACACCTCCAACCTTCCCTCTTTTCTGTCAAAATGGATACTTTCGCTGCCCTATGTCATTCAGGCCTGCAACTGGGGCAATTGCTACACTATCTCTTTAGAGTAGGGGTGGGCAAAATATGGCCATATACGGCCCACCAGGCACTTTCATCCAACCCGCAGCATTCACCAATGAATTGTGCCCCACCCAGCCCTTCAACTCATAAGGGTGGGAGCAAGGCACCCACGCATATGCACACCCCGCAACATATCCTATTGTGCCTTGCTCCCACCCTAGTGGGCAGAAGGGCCCAGCCCTGCCAGCAGCAGTTTCTGATCAGGGCTGCTGCTGCCTCTGCTGCAGCCACCCCGATGGGAACCTGCTTGCTTTCCAGGTGTCCAGCAGGCAGGGAAGACTGTGGTGGTGGGGGCAGGGGCAGTGAAGCTGCAGCTGGGTGGGAGTGCAGAGGGCAGCTCAGAGCCTGCACCTAGAGGGGCAACAGAAGCGCAGAGCTTGGCTTGGCAGGGTATGGGTATGAGGGAGGTTGGCAGGTGTGGGAACCTCCCACACACTCCCCCAAATGGTGCACAGCCCCCACTGTTGGCAGCAGCAGCAGGTGTGGGCTCTCAGGTGCTCATGCCAGGCGCAGATGCTGGCACCCAGCAGCGTGTGGCTCCAACCAGCACTATGGACAGTGGGGTTGTCACAGAGCACTCAGGTGCCCTGCGCCTGAGAGCAGAAAAACAACTTGGGGGAGACCCCTAGGGGCAAGATGGGGGAGGTTCAGCTGCCTGTTGCCGGGGCAGCCAGAGTAACAGGTGCTGGTTGCCAGGACAGCCGCTGGGGAACCAGCTGACAGGAAGGGGCAGGGCCTGGCCCATATAAACCCAGGTGAGAAGCCAGTTCCCCTCTGGCGACCAAGGAAGGAGGAGCTTGGCCAGTGCAGACAGAAGGGACAATTCTGACCTTGTGAGCATCCCTGGAGCGTTGCTGGGGTCTGGAGTATTTCCCCCGGTAGGGATTGAATGTTGTTTGGCTGGACAGGTTAGTTTTACTTTATAGCCCAGGGGGCTTTGTATTTTGTGTTTGTTGTTGCACCAGAGGACTGGATGAGGCTATTAGGGGTTGAAGGAGGCCTCATAGGGGCTCCAAAGTAGCGTGGGGACCCCAGTGCCAGGGTGGGCACAACATTTGGGGTGTATCCCATCCCCAGAGCTATTGCACACCACATGCCTGTAGCTCCCTCACTCATACTATGGGAAGCCCCATACTGGAGCCAGCTACCTTCACTGCCCCCTGCTACACAGGTCCCTGGACTCCGCCAGGAGTGGAAGGAGCCCCTATCCCCTGCTTCCCTGCAGAGTCCAACATAGGACTTCCCCCAGTATGGGTGTGGGAGCTGCAGGCATGCAGCATGGAGCCCCTGTGATAGAGGCAGCCAGGCAGGGTGTGCTTCCCACCCTCACATGAAGCGCTGGTAAGAGCCACACCACACCCTGTCGGGCACCAGCACTGGTGCTGGCCATCAGTGCCCTGAGCCCCTCCCCCCCATCCCTCCTCCTACAAGCAGCAGGGGCTGTGCACCATGTGGGGAGCTTGTGAGGGGGCCCCACAACCCCCATCCTCCCTCTCACCCACACCCCACCCTCTGGAACCAGCATGTCCCAGAAGGGGGATCCACACGTCCCTCGCATGCTGGATCCAGTGCTGCCAATTCTAGCCAGTTCAGGATTGTTGCAGTGGTGCCCACTCCAGAACCCATGCCGCTTGTGTTACCTGCCCCAGACCAGCTGGAACAAGCACCACATGACTTGCATCCTAGACCAGCCAGAGCAGGAACTGTGGGCACTGGTTCCAGCATGTGGGGGGGAAACAGGAAGGGCCAGGGAAGACTCTGGGCCCAATCCAGTCTGCAGGGTCAGCCCCATGCCATTCATCCAGCCTGTAGACTATCATAAGAACTACCATTTACTGGGTCAGATAATACTGTATCCTGTGTTACACAGTGGTTGAGAGTGGATACGGAAAGAGGGAGTTAACAGAATATAACCAGGGTTTTTCCTTGAGTATTTAAAGCCTAGGAAGTTCCAATTCAGAGGCTGTATCCCTAGCTCCAATGCTCAATAGCTACTAAGGCACCTTTCCTCCAAGAATTTGTCCAATCTCTTTTTAAATATGATTACATTGTCAGCTTCTACATCATCATGTGGCAATGAATTCCACACTTTCATCTGCTGTGTGGGGGGGAAAAAAAACCAACTTACTTCTGTTTGCTTCTATTAGCTTTAAACCGACTACCTACTTGTTTCATGTTGTGACCCCTAGTTCTCGTATTGAGAGATTGTAAATAATAAAATTCCTGTATAATGTCCCTCCCTCAAGCATTTCTTTCTAAAACTGAATAGGCCCAGGCTCTTTAGTCTCTCCTCATGTAGAAGCCCTTTCATACCACTAACATCCTTGTTGCCCTTCTGTGTAAACCCTTCTATATCCTTTTTGAGGTGTGGATACCAAAACTAGGCACACGTATTCAAGATATAGATGCACCATGGGTTTACAAAGGGACATAATGACCCTTTCTGTTTTGTTCACAGTTTCCTACCTAACAATCCCTAATATTTTATTTGTCTCTTTGACAGCTGCTGAGCACTGGTAGCTGATGTTTGTAGCAAACTGTCCATAGTGACTCCCAGATCTCCTTCCTGTGTAGTACCACTTATCTATGCTAAATTTCATCTGCCACTTAGTGGCACATCTGCTGAAAAGTGCCAGATCCTTCTGTAGTTCCTCACAGTCTGCCTTGGTCTTTAAAAATTTGAATAATTTTGTGTCATCCAGAAATGTGGCCACCCTGCTACTCGCCCCTTTTTCTAGATAATTTATGACTATGTTAAGCAGCACCAATCCCAAAACAGATTCCTGGGTGACCCATCTTTCCATCCCAAACACTGACAATTTATATTCATTCTTTGTTTTCTATTTTTAAGCCAATTTCTAATTCCTGAGTGGAGCTCCCCTGTAATTCCATGACTACCTAACTTCATCACAATCTTCTGATGGGAGACCTTGTCAGAGGTTTTTGGAAGCCTAGACACACTATATCAACTGGACCGCCCTAATATACCTGCTTATTGACATCCTCAGAGAACTCTAGTAGGTTTGTGAGGCACAATTTCCTTTTGAAAAAACCATGCTGACTTCTCCCCAGCAAGTCACGTTCATCCATGTGCTGAACAATATTTTTATTATTCTTTCCACCAATTTTCCAGGAACAGAAGTTGGACTCAATGGCCTACAGTTCTTTGGGTCCCCTCTACAGCCCCTCTTAAATGCTGGACTCACATTAGCAACCTTCCAGTCCTTTTGGTTTTTAGCAATAAGTTGTATATTACAGTTTGGAGTTCAGCAATTTCCAATCTGAGGTCCTTCTGGAGCCTAAAACAAATGCCACCGGGTCCTAGTGATTTGCTACTGCTCAGTTAATCAATTTCCTCTACAACCTCATCTACTGAAACCTCAATTTGGGTCAGCTCCACTGACTCGTCCCTAGAGAAGATGGATCTGGTGAGAGAATCTAACATCTTCCATGGTGAAAACAGATGCAAAGAATACATTTAGTTTCTCAGCAATAGCCCTGTCATCCTTCTGTGCTCCTTTTACACTGTAATCATCCACAGGCACAAAGGGCAAGATAAATCTGATGTCCCTATTTGAGGTAGCTTTAGTGCCCAATGGGCACTCAAGACAGCTGGATTTGATTCCCAGCTCTTTTACTCCTATTTCTGAGACCTAGGGCTATGTCACCTCAATTTCTTTAAAACAGGGACAAAGATAACTTCCTCACTGGGAGAGTATGAGGATAACAGTCCTTTATGGACAGACTATGGAGACTGAAGTCACATCAGTAACTGAGCAGGTCAAAGCCTACGTAGTGCTGTACCTACAAAAGGTTTTTTTACTACTTTGCCACTAACTCCTAAACCCTCAAGATACAGATACAAAATTTTATCAGGTAAAAAGGTTATCTACTCAGTAACCCTTTTTGGTAATTTTAGGTGCCAACCAGGTCCTGATCTATTTCTAGCGGCCCAGCAGCCAGTCCAGGGAAAACTATGTATAGAAGAGCAGCAGAGGTATGTTTGTCCTGAACTAAGACTCAAACAAATGGAGACTAAACATCACAGGCTGCAGAATAACACATTCAAGAGCTATCCTAAACATTCACATGCAGGTGCCATGACCACAAAGAAAATGATCACTGGAAATAAAACATTCAGAATTAACACACTAGATGGGGTAAGAGGACACTTGGCTAAGACTACTGCTCTTAGCAAACAAAGCAGTAGCTGTAGCCCATTGCAAGTACAGCCAGAAAAAAAAAAAAAAAGCTTCATACTAAATAATTTATTCAATGGACTGAACTCTTTTCAGACAGTAAGTTTTCTGCAAAGCCTTTTTCCTAAGGGCCTTTTATTCATTATTCACAGTTGCTCAAGCACACTTCTTTGACATGTGATTAAAAACACTATGTAAAAGATTACTACACAGAAAATAAAATTGAGAGCAGCCTTAACCCACTACAAAACTAACAGGGCTGTTACAGGTTACTTTTAAACCATTCTAAATCTGTGGAATGCTAGAAGTTAGAACAGTTTCAGAGCAGTTGCAGCTTAAGGTTTAATGCCATCTCTGACCTGCACAATTGTGACTTGCCACTAGAGGGCCTGGCGAGCAGGGGAATAGCCAGGAGCCAGGACTCTGTATCTCCTCTGGGACTGGAGCCCTAGGAGTGAAGCACAGCAAGAGGATGGACTTCAGGGAAGCATGCCTCCACAGGCTCCAAGCTCTCACCATACTTGCTCTTGACAGCCTTTTCTCCCTTCCCCCCACAGGCATGTAGGAGGCCAAAGACAGAAACTACACCCCTCCCCCAGATTCTCCAGCCTAACAAAGCCACCCAGATGAGGGGTCAAAGGGGAGAACCCAGGGGCCTACACTGGGTCTCCTGGGGTCCTTGAAGCCAGCGGCATAATGCCATGTAGACTAGGGTCATACCCACTGGGGGCAGGTGGGGGTGTTTGCTTGGGACTGGTACTACCCCTTGCGTAGTAGAGCTTTGGAGGATGGAAAGTTTGTCGTTGGCAGAGGGTCTGGGAGCTATGCAGCTAGGGATGCTGAATGACTGCAAATTTGTTGCTTATTTTCTGTGAAGCAGACTAACAATACCCTAGCACAAACTAGGCAGAACAGCTCAACAACAACCCTTGAAGCGGTGTATCTAAGATGCTTAGAGGGCACTTAGCACAGTTCAACACCCTATAAAAGCTCCCATTTTAATTTCGTTTAGTATAATTTAAAGGTAACCTATAACATCACCCCAATACTGGATACTTGAACCCTTAGGGAGCATCACTCCTGTGTTTACATGCGCCAGGTTGTCAAACAAATTAAGCTGGGTCCCTGGCCAATGCCACAGGAGAAGAGAGGGACGGTCTAGCACTGCCCCCCACCCCCCGGTCTGGCCCCCACTGACCCCATGCCCATGCCCTAGCATGCAGCTGTGGAAGCAGGGAGACAGCAAACCACACAAGAAAAAAAAAAAAAAATTAGAAGCAAAATGAAAGCAAAAGCAATTCGAAGGGGTGAACTACAAAAAAGTAGCAGCACCATCTCGTGAAGAAAGAGGCTCATTACACGTCTTTGAGTGCCTTTGTGTTTGCACACAACAAATCCATAGATGTGATGCTTTAATTCCCGGCAAGCCAAACTAAGCTACATCAAGGAGTTTTAGTTTAATGCCCAAGAAAGACTTTTAAAGTGTTGGGAAATTCTGCTCACGCAAACAGACATGCAGCTGCAGAGCACAAAAGGGCAAAAATCATGGCATGTACATGGGCCCTTAAGGATTACACATACTGTCTCATACTAAACAACTGGGGCATCACATCAGGTATTTTAGCTTACTGCTGTTAAAATACATAGTATTTGCTCTGTGCATAATGTAATCTTTTACTGAGAACATATTTGAGAGAGACCAGTTCACACAAGCAAATTCTTTGATTATTGTCAAGAACAGCTGTGTTTGTTCCCATTATATAGCAAGTAGGGGCACAATAACAACAGAAGGGTACACATTTAGGAAGACATGCTGCGACCCACACTGCACTGTACTGGACTTATAGAAAAAGGTCAAAGAATCCAGTTGGCAAGGATTACATAACCACACACAGATCAGCAATTTTCCATTAAACTCCCCCTGCCTCTGACAGCGAACTAAAAAGATTTCCATTAAAATGGTGTACTAAGAGGAAGCTGACTCTCCAAATTTTGAGTTTAGACTTGTGACAGCTGAAACTATGTCTGTGTGATAAAGGTGCTTGCTGAAAGCTCTATGAAAATTAGACTAAGTGTTTTTCTGTATTTGTTTAGATATTAAGCTATATGTTGTTGCTAAGAACCTAATTAAAGTTTAAGATGTAGCAAGGCCTTGTATAAACTAAGGCCTAGTAAATTTAGCAAAGCCTTGAAGTAGTAACGCCCTGTAGAGTAATTAAAATTACCTTATCAAAGGAATGCAAGTCTTGTATTGCTATTGGTCAGTCTAAGGACAGTTGAAGTAAAAGGAATTGTATGCTATCAGTACCATTCAGAAGCTATAAATTAGCTGGAATATCTGGAAGCCATTCAGACAGAAGATACAGCTCTGTGAAAAGGATTAGTTAGCTGTTGCCCTGGATCAGTGGGCCCGTGGACCTCAAGGAGCCCAAGAACTGAATTCTAGGGTCCTTCCCGGTACCTCTCGGACAGCGCTGATTGGGGACGTCTGACTTCGCTGAACTTTGTGGAAAGAGAAACTTGTTGTACAACAGGCATCAGAGGGGACTGCTGATAAATTGCCAACGAGAATTGTTCCCGTCTGTCATTGTCTGTCTTCTTACTATGCGTAGTTGTGTTTTTGTTAAGTCAATAAACCTTTCTTACCTTTCTACCCCTGACCACACTCTCAATCCCGAACCCTCTGCAGGCAGCTGGGACAAGATTCCCATCTACCAACATCTGATTTAAATCATATATCAACTTTGTGTCTCGTAGTCAAAACAGTGATTTTCAACTGGAGTTGCATGCCTGTGGCCTTAAGATCCTTTCAAGGAGGCCACAGGATATCATGCAATGTTAGTGTTGTTAGGTGTGCAAACATGATTTGTAAGGTAAACCCAGAGATTTCAAATAGGAATCCACCTAACAGTGTCTTGCATAATGCTTCTATTGAGGCATCCCAAAAATAGCATCTGCCTTTTGTGCAGCTGCATCACACTGAAGACACACATCGAGTCTGTGATCTACCAAGACTCCCAGATCCTTCTCCATAGTGCAGACATCCAGTCAGGTGTCACGCACATTGTATTTCCATCTTTGACTATTTCTTCCAAAGTGTAGCACCTTGCACTTGTCAACGCTGTACTTCATTCTGTCAACTTCAGCCCACCTTTTCAACCTGTTAAAATCCTCCTGAATTATGTTCCCATCTTCCAATGTGGCCACAATCCTTCCCAATTTTGCGTAATACAAAATTGCTCAAGAAGCCTTCAGCGCCAGCATCCAAATCATTAAATAAACATGTTGAGCAGCACTAGCCTCAGGACAAATCCCTGTGGGACTTTATTTGAAACTTCATTACCCTTTGCTTATGGCCATTGAGACAGTTAGTTATGCACCTTAAAGTCTTTTTGTCCAGCCCACATTTCCCTATTTGTTAATGAAAAGGTCACATGGAACCTTTGTCAAAAGCCTTATTGAAGTCCAGATACACTATATCCATAGCATTCCCTTCATCCACCCAAATGGTTATTTTGTCAAAGGAGATCAGGTTTGTTAGAAACAATTTGTTCTATGCTAGCTGCTTGTGATCAGCTATTCCTCCTCCAAATGTTTGCAAATGGACTTCCTTTGGATACGTTCCAGTAATTTTCTGGAACTGAGGTGAGACTAACTGGTCTGAAGCTCCCCAGGTCCTCCTTTCTGCCTTCTTTAAAGAACAGAACTACACTACACTGGCCCTTTTCCAGTCCTCTGGTACTTTGCCTGTCTCTCACAAGTTAATGAATATTACTCCCACGGGCCCTGAGACTGCCTCTGCCAGTTCCTTCAGTACCCTGGGATAAAGTTCATCAGGCCATGCCGACCTGAATTCGTTATTTTTCTGTAGTAAAAAAAAACAAGTGAAAATTAAGGGCTGGTATCTTCTAACAGAGTGCTTCGACTTTAACAAGGGGTGCCTCACATTGAATAAAGAGTGCCTCAAGTCTAAGAAGGCTGCAAACCACATATTTGTATGTAGTACAATGGACACAACACATTTCTAAGGCCCTTGGCAGACATTACATTTGAAGTAGGATTAATGCATGAACGGAGCAATACATTGTAACATACCACAAGTTCAAACAATTTATCAGCTGATAATGAGCCACAGAAATGGTGATCCAGCCTCAAAGATGTTACTTGTGAATGAACTTCAAGAATATTCTGCAGTTAACATCACATTTTAATTTGAAAGCTGGCACATTACACATATGATGGTAGGCTTGGCAAATCCTTCAGTATCTCAGGGCAGATTGCTCTCTCCCCCACCTTGCCTTCTTCCAAGGGGACTCTCTGTGACTCATGCTGAACTCTGCTGCCCCAAAGTGCATTTGGCACCTTCTGGGTCAGGTAGTCCCATAACTTCAAGTGATCAAGTCATGACTCACCACATCTCCTCTCTTTTCCCAACCATCCTTCAAGCTTGTTTCTTTAAAAAGACATTTAGCACCTTTTCCCGATGAGTACCGAAATCACAGCAGCTGCAGGCAGATTTTTGTGGAAAGACTGGGGGCCAGGCAGCCATTTTCATGAGCCAACTGCAGCAGGGCCCCCTACATACCTCTGATAGGCCAAGAGGTCCCAAAAGTCCCATCCTTCCCCACAAATTGTCAGATGGCTCTAAACCACTGCTTGCTAATAATAATGCATCAATTAATAGCTTCTGGGGGCTTAATTCCAATTAAGCCCATGGAAGCCATTAACTGATGCATTTTTAAGCAATCTAATCACCCATTAATGGCTTTGATGGGCTTAATTAGGGGATTAATCCCATGGAAGCCATTAATTGATGTGTTAATAAAAATTCCAAGCACTTAAGGTCTAAAATGAAATATCTTAATAAAATAAAGAGACACACACCATGAACTACAAGTAATATCAAATATACACACTTTATTTACTAATACCAACTATATACACTTTAATAAAGAACATTATGAAAAAAGTAGTTTACTGAAACTGACTGCTAACCTTGAGACAGGCAGTTCATGCTAGGTATTAAAGTCATGCATGCTGCACCCAACCATAGTAGTTGTATACATTCTCTGTCTCTGTGGTTTGAACACTTGTCCATGCACTGAGATGGCACACTCAGCATTCATCGAGTTCATTGGAATGGTGAGGCGTCTTGCCAGGGAATAAAGATGTAGAAACCAGTCACAGAGTCCCAGAACACAGGCTCAGGCATAAGCATCTGGCATTCTTTGATGAAGGTCATGCAAACAGTATGTTCATGTTCTTTCCCCCATCCCAGGATTGTTTTCAGTAGCTTAGGGCCACAACTCAAAGACACCTGGTTGGGGTCCAAAATGTGAACAGTGTTAAGGAAAGAGTGGTGGCAGTAACAGGTCATACCTATAGTATTGGTTCAGCTTCACAGCTACTGCCTAGAACAGGTCCTTTCTGTACTGGTTATCACAAGGACAGCTTGACAGTTCTTGCTGTCTTTGACCCAGCTTATCAACTCCATAACCTCGTTGTGTGTGTGGTGGATCACAGCCTGCCAGCCTTCAAACCAGGTCAGGAGCTCCATGAACCTGGTGGCACTGTCAGCCACAAACGTCACTCAATCATGAATGTCGCCTCACCCCAAGAGATAGTAAAGCTTAAGCATGCATTGTGTGCCAGGTGTGGTTTCCAGCTCTGCAGTCAGAAACTGCTGGTAGTGCTGCATATGCTTGGCATAGTAACAGACCATGTTGAACCAAGAATTCCACCTTGTGAGCACAAGCTCTAGTGGCAGCATCACAGAACCATGCGAGTCCCCACTTTGACTGGTGACAGACTCTCTGTACTGAACCTTATGACCTGAACCATGCCTGAAAGGTTTCTTGGAGGAAGACATTAAGCTATCCACCTCAGGAAACTGCATGCACCAGATGTCATGTACTAGAGACAGAATGTGCACATTGCAGGTGACATGAACAGCACTGGGCAGCATTCCTTGGAGCACACTGGAAAAAGCCTTGCCCATTGTCAGAGAGGAATGCTGAGACCTCGTTAAAATCTATGCCATTGCTGATAATTACCTTCCATGATGGTTTAAGACATGGTAGATAAATTGACAGATGAGACATGAACTGGCTTATTTTGAAACACAGGCGGGTCCCAGTCAGTCTAGCTCCCCAGTACAAATAAAATGTGCAGCATGTAGTTATCCTAAGGGTTGATGGCTCAGCCACAACAGAAAAGAAATGATATTCTGCCAAGGCAGCCTTTAGGAACTGTACATGCAAAGCAGTCACTGCAGGGAAATAGTCTTGGTGAAGCTTGTTGGCACATGGACACTGCCAGTATTTGGCACGTTCTGGGTCAGGTAGTCCTGTAACTTCAAGTGATCGAGTTTCTCTAGAAGGATGCTGACAGCTGCAAAAGCTCCCATAAGGGAAAATGCTGCCTCTTGCCTTGCCAAGCTGCTTTCTGTTGTCCTTTAAAACAGGGAGGATAGTCAGGCTTCTTGCTCTGACCTTCAGCCTCAGCAGTAGCCTTCCTCTGCAGGTGCACCTCAGATTCCAACTGCCAATTTATGCTGGTTTTCCTGGACATATCCAGAGTTACGTTGCAGAAGGTACAAAAGAGTCTGCCTCCATCTATGTGCAAGGTCCCTGCAGGATACTGTCTTACACAATCTAGAACTGAAATGTATTTGACTGCCTTAAAAGATTTCTTCTCAGTGGACATGCTGAAGAAAAGTCCTTCTCAGACAGGAGCATGCTGCAGCAGCATGCCTATAGGCATTTTAAAAGCTAATGTCAAAACCCTCCTGCTTCCCTGGCTGGCCCCTGACTGGCTCCTGGACTGAGCCTACATCAGGGGATCAGCCTCTGATTTGCTTCTTCTCCCCCACCCTTCTCTCCCTGCCTCTGCTTCAGCATGCAAGGGCTTCCTGCCCTTTTCTCTGCTTGCAGCTTTCTTTTTTCTGCCCCCCACCACTCAGGGAATTTGCACCTTTTCGCAGTCCCCATGGTTTTTAGCGAAGACCGCCTGAAATCGTGGTTTCCACAAAAATCACAAAATTGTGCTTTCAGTAGGTCCATACTTATATAAGCCAGAGCATAAACAAATACTCAACATGACATGCTTTATTTTCACAAAATAGGAATGTGACTGAGGGGGAGAAAACTGAAGCCAGAGACAGAGGGAGAGGGGAAAACGCACATACAAAGTACTTCACAGGGTGTCCCAGTGAAATTTAAGACCTGCTGCTCGTGAGAGTCTCCTTGGAGACCATTTTTTAACCTTAAGATGGAGGTGTCAAAGATACAGCCCACTGGATCATCATCATTCATCCCCCCGGTGCTGCCCCTCTGGGTCTCAGAGCTGAACACACACTGAATCCAGTATATGCTGGACTAGGCCTGCACAGAGCCCCCTACATACCAATTTAGCATCCTCTGTGGCCAGCCCAAGACCTGCAGTGCATGTGGCACCTGCCCCGGCCGGTCTGGGACTGTACTGCATGCAGCGCCCATGTGAGGCCAGTCTGGGACACGTGCCATATGTGGAACTGTCTCCAGGCCACCTATCCCAGACTGGTTGGGGTGGGTGCCATTTAGATCTGGGACCTGCCAGAGCACTTGCTGCACATCTGCAGTTGCTGGCGAAGATAGGTACCACACGTATGTACCACATGTACTACAGCATGTACCACATGCTGGCATCTGAGGAGAAAGGGCCCATGGGCCCAGTCTTGCCATGTACCACTCAGCTGGCCCACAAGACCAGATTAATTTGACGCCCCTGCTTTAAGAGTACCTATACAGGCAACTCCAGATCTTCCCTTCAGGTTTCTCTCCCCAGCACCAATGGGATAAAGGGTGGAACATATTCGTCCATTCCTCACTCCCAGTCAAGCATCTGACTAAGACAAACTTGTTGTCTACTAGCATTTGGAGCCCAAAACCAGACAGATCCACATGTGCTGTTTTGGTTGGTTCTTTTCATTCATTACAGTTTTCTCAAACAAAAAATCCCAAACAATTTAATTTAAGGAGTTTTAGATTCTTCTTTTCACTGGTGGGGCTTTGGGCTCATTTTCCCCTCCTGTGATTTTTATTTATTTATTTATTTTTTGCAGCTGCACCATGCAGCACCACGATTGGAGCCTGGTGCCTGGGGACAATTCCTGTTAGATCAGGATACTTGTCCCCATGAGAAAAGGTCACAGATATATGTACCTCCTCTGACACTGTGCCTCTGTCCGTCCTTTTGGTAGAGAAGCCAAGAGGTGCCCCAGACCTTCTCAAAAATATGGCACAGGGCCTCACTCTCTCCCCAGAGAAATAACTGAAAACCCCATGCTTTCATTGTCAGACATTTTAAACCAGCCCAGACCTTTGAAAACAGTGCTGCCAATTGATGAGGCAGTTCTATAACTGATCTGTATGGATCTACAATTTGCCAGCCAGCCTCACCCTGTCATCTGGCAAGTGTATCAACAAGTAGAGTCACCCTGAAGACAGTCTACTTATACCCAGGAACCAATGAAAAGTCACACCACCCCCGGTCAGCACCTAAAGACGAATCCTTGAGTTGACTACGTGTGCTTGCAGCAGCTAAATAAGAGCAGTACAAATTTGTGCTGGGGATTTTTGCCTCAGCGCACGTGCCTGGACATGTACTTTCAGGTCCTCCCGCTCCTCCCCCCATAACCCCAGTCTGCCCCTATCGGATTAGCTAGCCCTCTCGTGTTTTTTTTCTTTTTTGGTTTCCATCTCCCTTATGTGAAGCAATGGCAGGGCAGGAACCTTCTGGGAGGGCAGATTCCAACCAGGCCCCAAAGAGGTGCATGCCCCTACAACTCCCACCCTGGCGGCAGAGTCCAACTGACCCCCCTCCAGGGGCACACAAGCCAAGGTTGCGCCAGATGGGTGGCAGCGATGATGCTGCTGGGAGTGCGGCTATGGCAAAATCTGGGGTAGCTGCAGCCCCTCCATAGCCCCCACCCCTGCCCGCACCAAGAAAAGCCCAAAGCAGCCCCGCCCAGATCTGGGGGCACCTCCCCCCCATGCCTTCCTGGGGTGCAAGCAGCGGCAGGAGCCACCCCTCCCCCCCTCCAAGCCACAGCTCTGTCCTGCACTCCATCCCACCCTGTCCCTGTCGCCTCCCTCACCATGGGGGCATCTATCGGCCCCCCCCACATCCCTTCCCTCCCCTTCCACTGCAACACTTACCAGCTGCATGCAGCTCTCCACAATTAGAAATTGTTTTTCTAATTTTTAACCTATTTACATTCTCACTGATGTCCTGCCACACTGTTAGCTTCTCTCATTCCTTGGAGTCTCAGACCAGCAGAGACTCCCTATGCTTGATGAAGGCTGACTGTGCCTGAAAGCTTGCTAAGAACTTTTTTCCAACTACTCAGTTTGTCTAATAAAAGTTATCACATCTTGTGGCAGGAAGCCACCTTTGTTTCTCCCCAAAATCTCTGTGCTGTGACAATTTGATCAGGATGGGCCCAGCAGAGGAGACACACCTTTACCCTATCTCTTTAGGTAACCTGAGATGGATACATTCTTGAGGGAGAGGGGAAACCTGCTCCCTCTGCCTACTGGTGACTGGTGTCAGCTACCTGTGTGAGGGGCATCTACCTGGTGGGCTAGAGTCTGGCCAGCAACTACTGATGGATTTCAAATTGGTGGGCCGACAGCCAACAGGTGCTGGCCTCCACTGGACCAGGTAAATGAGGTCACAGGGGCTATATAAGTTAAGACTGCCCAGGAGGAGGAGGGGGCAGCAGCCATGTGGGGGACTCAGACTTAGAGAGGAGCTTTACCATCTGAAACTGACTCTCTCCCACATAACTAATGAGCTAAGAACAGCTTGCCTCCAGAGGGAACCTCCAACGGCCTCTGGATGATGCCTGTGAGTAAGCTACCTCGAGATCTGGTTAGATATATAGCTGGCAGTAACTCAGATGCGTGATCAAAAGGCTACCTCAGCCAGACTGTTTTGCTCTATGGGATTTCTACGATATTGCTCTATCTTGTATCCTATTTTCACCCTACCCCTGTAATCATTAAAGTTCTCCTTTGTGACCGGTGTAGGAGACCTATTGATGGGTGGGTCTAAATAATGCCTAAGAGGCCCCTTAGATCTGCGGACTAAGGGAGACTTTCCTTTTTGGCCCCCCATTTGGGGAAGTGCCCCAAGTGCCTGTACTGGGTCGAGTACCCATAGGACTATTAGGCCTGTGTTTCCCCGAGGACACAGGGCCGAGAGTCTCTTCTCAGGGTGGTGGCAGCTTACATTACCCCCAGGCTAGCGAGTGTGTTCCAGGAAAGGGGTCAGCCAGACACAAGGCAGACCTAGGGAGGCACTCTGAGCCTGGAAGGTGGTCAGGCGCAGTGAGGTGGGTGGCTCAATGCAGGAGTGCCCCCTACTGGCCTGCCACACATCTAACCAAAGAACCATGCTTGCCTATGTCCTTAAACCAACACGACTACAACCAAAAACTCAGCAATTTTCAAACAATGCAAACATACCCTGCCCTTTAGCATAGCTTCCAGATCTAATTTACTCATAGTGAAGAAGGGATTCATTTTAAATAATTACAAGCTTCAAGGACTCAAGCAGGTCCATTTGGTATGGACACTCCCTTAAATATACATCATTCAAGAGAATCATGGTACAGAACCAGTGCCAGGGGCCTGGCAAAACACATATACATATATGCATAAGTCATCATGACAATGAGAAGCCTCTGATCAAAGACTCTTCCAGTCCCTATTCACACTGACCAAAAAGTACAGAGAATGTTCAAAAGAAACCCAAGTTTGAACTTTCCTGTGTTTGGGGAAAAAGAAGAGGGGAAATATATACCCTTCCACTTATATTACAACAAGTGGCATTAGTAGGCTCTGTCAAAGGTGTGATGGCACTTTTGGTACTTTTGAATAAGAGTACAAGAGACACCTAGGAACACACAAACACATGAAGAATGAAAACACACATGAGCACCAATCAGAGAATCGGAGAAAAATTATGGTTCGAAGGGACCTCAGTAGGTCATCTAACCCAACCCCCTGTTCAACGCAGGACCATTCCCAAGTAGATCATTTCAGCCAAGGCTTTGTTAAGCGGGCCTTAAAAGCCTCCAAGGATGGAGATACCACCACCTCTCTAGGTAACCCATTCCAGTGTTTCACCACCCTCCCAGTGAGAACGTTTTTCCAAATATCCAATGTAAACTTCCCTTGCTGCAACTTGAGACCATTGCTCCTTGTTCTGATACATATCACCACAGAGAACAGTCTAGGTCAGAGACAGGAGTCTACACATGCAGGGGTTAGGGAGCAGATTTGTACCCAGTTTTCTGCAGCCCTGTAATGGGCCCCTGCCATTACTAGAAGGAGCTCCAGGCTCCCCCTGCGTGCTAGCCCAGGCGGTGGTAGGGAGCACAGGGCCAGGAGGCAGCTGTTTTCTGGTCCCTGGGTAGCAGAGAGGAAGGAGGGAAGGGGTTGTCTGCTGCCAGAACAGGGATAATGTTCCCCTGCTCCAGCAGCAGGGAGCTCCTGGCCCTGGCTCCGTGATTAGGGGCAGGAGACTTGGAAAGAGCTACAGGGAAAGGGCAGGTCCCAGCCCTCTACCCGATCCACTGGTGAGGCAGCAATCTAGCTGCCCCACTGGCAGACTGGGACAGGGGACTGGGACCTACCCCACCCCTGCAGCTCTTTCCAAGCCCTGTGCCTCAATCACCCAATCGGGAAACAGGGCTGGGATCTGACCCTGACCAAGACAGTTCCCAGGCCCTTCTCCGCACGCCAAGCAGGGGCTGGGGAGTTTGTCCCCCACCAGCTCCATGAGTGTGAAGCTGAGGGAGGGGAGGAACTGGCTGAGGAGCATGTTCTTCCCCTAGCTCTATGCTCGAGGAGCTGGGCAGGGAATAGGCTCCCAAGCCCCTGCCAGCAGGGAGCTCCCAGCACCGGTTCTGGGACCATGGGGCCGCTGTTGAGAGATAAGGGTCCCCCCGCAGGCGCAGAGCTGCTGCTGAAAAATAAAGGTCTCCCAGCCCCGCAATCATGATCTCGGAGCAGGGGGCTTGGAGTTCCCTGCTGAAGGGGTAGGGGGACACAGTTCCTGCCCAGGCTTCTGTGATGAAGTCTGCCTCAGCAGCAGGCAGGTCCCAGGGCAGGGAGCTCTCCCCCACCCCCTAGTGGACAGCTGATTAGGAACAGAGTTTGCTTCCGGTCAGGCATTTACATGAGCACTACAGCACCATTAATAATCTCAAGTAAACCTTCTACTTCCATTCGCAGGTTGCAAATTTACTTGGGATTAGGGAGGTTTAATACATAGTAAGCATGTACACGTGTAGGCGCATGGTGCTTACTTCACAATAAATTATGCTAATACAAAGTTAAGCATCTCATGTAGATGCGCCCACTGATTCCTAGTTGAAGAGCTAATTTTGTTTTAATCTAAACAAACCCACTCCTGACCGACTTTGTCTAAAACAAAATAAACTTGGCTTAAATCAATATAGTGCGTCTGTTTCAGTTTCAAATTATTCCTTCAACTAAACATGACGCCCTCAGGTAGCATGTTACATGACATCACATCTGCTCTACCCCTACATCACAGCTCCCACTAGGTCAGTGGTATTGCTCCCCATGACATCCACCAAGAGCAGCAAAGCCTCCACCTTCTTCACTATGCTGAACTAGATCATAATCACTGCCTACATCAGCACTGCCTGCCCAGGCCCTCCAGTCAGGTAGCACCTCCAACCTAGGAAACCCCTCATAGCCCACCTGCACCACCTGCGCTCTATTTCCAAAGGTTCTTCCCCAGACGACTGGGCTGCACAGCTATAGGAAGAACGATAGGCCTCTGAGAACTGCAGACTCAAAACATTCATCCCAACCCCCTCTATGAGACCTCCCAGCTTCGATTCGGACAGATTCGCCTCAACACACTCTGAACTGGCTATGGCCATTTCCACCACAATACGCATGAAATAGGCCTGACCCCAAGTGCCACTTTTGAATGCAGCACCCAAGTGCCACTTGTGAATGCAGCGCCCTCTCACAGACTGCAAACCACATAACTACAAAATGCCCTATCTTC
This sequence comes from Crocodylus siamensis, assembly GCF_052110815.1. Classification (NCBI taxonomy): domain Eukaryota; kingdom Metazoa; phylum Chordata; order Crocodylia; family Crocodylidae; genus Crocodylus; species Crocodylus siamensis. The sequence continues at coordinate 27,089,508 of NC_143405.1, read as the reverse complement.
CATTGCCCTCAACAACCCATATCAATCCTGTCTCAGCTCTGTCCAATGTGAAATATGATTCCAGCACACTGTTTTTGTCATACAAAACAGGACAAGGGGCTTCCCCCCCACCCCACATTGTGACTGGGGTGGGATGAGGGGGAGGAACCTTGTCTTGTATTTGAGTAACTACAGTAAATACTTTTCCATATTACACAGGGACCAAACTAACCTGCTCCTCTCCTGGTTCATGAAGCGTTACATGAGGTGCCAGGATGCCAAGAAAGAGCTGTTCAATTACTGGCTGAGATGCTATCACTTAAGCATTAAGTATGCCTTTGGGTGCCTCAAGGGACAAAAGAGGACACTGTGGGATGTATCTGCCTCAGATGATCGTCTCAGAGTGCTGTCTGCCTCAGATGATCATCTTAGCATTTGTTCTGCACACAGTACCCACAACACTCAGGGGAAAACCTTTCTAGAGACCACCTGAGCAATCTTGTTAGACGCACTCTGTCAAACCACCTTCAGTAACACCAGTTCACTGAGCAGGACAGCAAAAATGAGCTGACTGAAGGAGGAATGGGGCACATCCAATGACTGTTTTGTGAACCAAAAGAGCTTTTTATTAAATAGTTATAACAGTTTTTAAAAAATTGTGATTAAAGTGAATTACAAGAAAGTTGGGAAATTGCTTTGTCATATTTTTATTGTTCCCAATCTCTGGAAAAACATCAAGATCCAGGTTTTCAGTGCAGTCATCATCCTCACTCTCCTCTACAATTATGAAACATGGGTGACCCAATGTTGTCATCTCAAGAGCCTGGAGAGGTATAACCAACCATACCTCCGGAAAATCCTCTGTACCAAATAGGAAGATCACCACACAGACACCAGTGTCCTTGCTGAAGCCAGTGTTACCAGCACTGAGTCAGTGATCCTCAAGCACCAGCTTCACTGGACTGGACATTGTGTGCAAATCCCTGACTTGACTTCCAGCTTAGCTACAGCCTGAGATCATCTAGAAGCCAAAGGAAATGCTACAAGGACACACTGAAGGCACAGACACGAGCCTATCCTCTGTGTCCTTAGAAAGTGCCCTATCCTGTGTGTCCCATCAAGAAAGTAGATGCCAACATCAAGAGCTGAGAAGACCTGGCAGCTAACTGACTCCAAAGGCATCACAACCTTAATCAGTAGCAGACCACTTCAAGGTAAAGTATCTTGTCCTCAAAGCAGAGAAAGTGGAAGAAGGAAAAGGAAAGAAATCCTGGCTTACAGCCTACTCTGGCCAGCAGAAAGAACTGCAACTTCTGCAGATAGACCTGTGACTCAAAGATTGGCCTTTTAAGTCACCTCAAGACCCATAAATAAGCCATAGCAGAGATCATCCTCAAACTGAGAAATTGCCAATGAGAACAAGAAAGTGATTTACAAGCAAATGGCGATGCTCTGTCAACTGGAGGCTGGGAAGGGAAGAGGCTGATGCTTACCCCTATGGGTGCTAGTGGGACAGGGGTGTAACCCTTGAACTGGGGTATAGATCTATAAGGCTGCTGCTGGAAGCCCTGGACCAGAGGCTGCACAGCTGAGGGCTGGAAAAGGTAGTTCTCCCCATGGCACAACACAGGGCTGAGGGGGCTGATCAGGAAAACCACAGCCTTAGTGAGATACCAGTTCAAGTTGAGAATACCAGATCTGGATCTTTCTGGTGGAGGCTGCTGTGGCTAATACTGCCTCTGTTGAAACTACTGCTGGCCCTTAATGCTTTTTGTCTACCTGCTGAGCATGGCTAAAGGCCTACTGGGTGTCTCTCTATCCAGATGGTGTCCATCAGCATCTTCATAGCATTTCTCCTGGCCTGGAACATAGCTGTGCACTTGCCTTGGGAGATGCCTTGCCTCACCAGGTCAGCACACCAGTCCTTGTGAAACTCCATCCTGAACCTCAAACTCAACAGCTCCAATTCTCCTGATGATGCCACTAGGTCACTTAGCATCTCCTTGCTCCATCTTTTCCTTCTCCTATGTTGGAAGATTCTTTAAACTATGATCTTTAGGTCAGGCTTTGGGGCCTCTGTGCCTAGTGCTATGGGAGCTCCACTTAAGCAGGTGTTGAAACGGCAGTAACGAAATAAGCACCTTTTTTTAAAATGTTGGTGACATGGAGATAGTATTCTGTAGATGAACTGCTTAGGTCAGCTGTAGGCAACCCCTCTCTACGTGCTCTCCTGTTGTTGGAGGAGATGGTTTTGCCCAAAGACCTAACCTGGAGAAGGCAAGCCTGCTTTGGTGGCTCTGTGGAAAGAAGAGGAGTGCCTCTCAACGTAAAGTCTTGGAAGACAGAGTATCTCAGAGAAAATTTTAATGCCTATCCCCAAATAATTGGGAGTCAATAAAGCATGTCATTTACACCCTCCTGGCCTAAGAAGCATAACGAAAAAATGTCAGTTACTCCCTCCTGGCCTAGTTGCAAACACCACAGAAGATTTATAGGCTCAAGGTACCCCACCCATTACAGCTGTCTGCTTCCAGAGAACCCTGGTTGCTACCCCTGCAAGGTCTCCACTGAACTCTGGAAGTGACCCAAGACAACTAGCTGAAACATCTTCAGTCTCTTGCACTCCTGGGTCTGATCCCACCCCACCCCACAAACCCGACATTAACTGGATCTTCAGGTGCACACCTGCTGCCACCACAGAGAAGGAAGGAAGCCAAGTTGAGCTGTAGACAACAAACTGTTTCTGGGACATTTAGAGCCATTTAAGCAATCAGGAGATATTTGAAAGAACCTGACTGTAGAACTGGCCTTTGTGCTGTGAAAACTGCAAGTCACCTCATTTGCGCCCCCCTCCTCCCCCACTACATACAGCGACCTGATCAGGCAAGGAAAGAGAGTGAGGGGGGCAGAGAGTTATGGTGCTGGGATTCCCAGTGTTCAAGGTGTATAGTGTGTGAAACTGATCCTATCCTCTGTGTCCTTAGCAATTTTTGCCCTACTGTGAACTGCCATGCTCTGTTGCTGTTGGGAGGCTGGTCATAGGAGGGCTGTAGTCTGCTCATGAGTAACGTTTTTTCTTCCCCTCAGCCTCCCCAATCCAGTGCATTACATGAGATTGGTAGCCTTACAAAATAAAAGCATTACCTTGGCTAATTACTCTAGGAGCATGTCACACTCCAAACACCTAAGATGCAACTGGTGTTGTGGGCCTTCTTATGTATTCAGTACTTTGAACTTGGCACATCACTGGTGCCAGTCACAACTGTGTTCCCAAGCAGCTATTTCAGAGGCTACATGCGCTCATAAACAACCTGGTTCCAGTGGTGCATCCTTAGCGAGTGCCAGGTTTTCTCATCACACCAGAGAGCAAGGAGGTCCAGTACCTGTGCCTACCTCCAATTAGTGGAGTGCCTTATAAATGTAGCAGAGGATAGTGCTGCTAACATTCTCAATGCAAGCCAACACATTCCAAGGGGTCTTCACCCAGTTCCGGTACAAAAGACGCCAAGTGCTTTGGATGAGGACCCAGCAAAATGAGGGTTATAGCACATCTTGGCACCTGACTGTAAACAAGTGAGGTCAGACAGATCCTGTGACCCAGGAGAAGCCTGTTTGGTGAGTCACACAGGTGGCTTCTCACAGCATGGGAGATGAGTGGGAGGCAGAAACCACTGCGGGATTCTGAAGGACTGATCAGTTCTGCTGGAGGATACATACATAATATGAAGCAATTTACACTAAAGCATTTCAAAGTTGTTCCTGTTTTTTTCAGGGTCATAGAAGGTAAGCTGGAATTGGGTCCAACCCCCTTGCACAAAGCAGAAAGGACAACTAGGGTCAAGTGACCCCAGCAAGGTGACCATCCAGTCTCCACTTGAAGATTTCCAGGGTACGTGATTACACCACCTCTGGAGGGAGCTTATTCCACAGTCTGGACATCCTGACTATAAAAAAGTTTTACCTAATGTTGAGGCTGAATCAGTCTTCCAGTAGTTTGTGGCCATTACTCCTGGTTCTCTCAGGTTCCCTGGTGAACAGGTGTTCACCGAGCCACTGATGTACTCCCCTAGTATAGCGGTAAGCTGCTACCAGGTCCCCTCTCAGCCTTTTTTTCTTCAGGTTGAAGAGTCCCAGATCCCTCAGCCTTTCGTCATATGGCTTGCCGTGTAAGACTCTGATCACACAGGTGGTTCTTCTTTGGACTCTCTCAAGCTTGTCCATGTCCTTGTTGAAGTGTGGTGCCCAGAACTGGATGTAGTACTCCAGCTGAGGTCTCACCAGTGCTGAGTACAGCAGAAAAAGCACTTCCTTGGTTTTGTTGGAGATGCATCAATTGTTGCATGTCAGAGTATCATTTGCCCTGCTAGCTACAGCACTGCACTGCCAGCTCATATTCATACTGTGGTCTATTATTACCCCCAGGTCCCTTTAATTTGTAGTGCCAGTCAGTCTGGTGCTGCCAAGCCTGTAGGCATGTAGGGGGTTGTTTGTCCTGCAGTGGAGCACTTTACATTTCTCAACGTTGAACTTCAACAGATTCCAATCTGCCCAACTTGCCAGCCTGTCTAGGTCTGCCTGTATCTGTAGCCTACCTCGAAGTGTGACCACACTTCCCCTGATGTCACCCGCAAACTTGACCAGTGAGCTTTTCATCCCCACATCCATATCATTAATAAAGATATTGAAAAGTATTAGACCAAGCACCAACCCCTGCAGGACACCACCACCCACTTCTCGCCAAGATGATACAGATCCATTCACTATGACTCCGAGTCCTATCCTGCAGTCAGTTCCTCACCCACCTGACTGTCTTGCAGTTAAGCCCACAATCCTCCAATTTTCTAGCAAGGACATCATGGGATACTATACCAAAGGACTTTTGGAAGTCAAGGTATACAATACCTGCCCTCTCGTGTCCAGGTGGCATAGAAGATGAGGTTGGTAAGGCAAGGAGATGAGGTTGTTTGAGGCAGAACAACCCAGATTTGAAGCATCATCACTTGGGTACTTCTGTACCCTCCCTTTTTCAAGCACTTTAAAACACTTGAAGAACTTCAAATGTTATGTTTGTCTCTGTTTCATATCATGCCCTTACCAGGCCTAGCTATCAATGCTAGTATAAGGTCTTCATAGAAGCCCTTCTCATGAAAGAATTCTCCAAACCTTGCAGAGTATTTGCAGATCAGGCAAACCATTGGAATACCTTTGCTGCACATCTGAGAATCAGAAAATTCCAATGCTATTTCAAACGCCTGTTGTCAATGGGTACATCTATACATGCTATTAGGGGGCAGAAATAAACTGCACAGCTTATTGCTCCAGTTTATGGTTTCTGGGAAGCTCCCAGGCACACATCTGCACGTGCACCCAGACCACAGCACATTGAGGCTGTCACAGCAGCCCTGGCTGGCAGGGAGCCCATGGGGTCAGCCTGCCAGCCCAGAGCTGCTCCAACCAGGCTAAATGTGCTGAGGAGGGGCTGGCCAGGGTACAAAGGTGCTTCAGTGCGAGGCTAGCCAGCAGCTAACCCTGGTACTGAAGCACTCTCATGCCCCAGCCAGCTGGCAAGTCTAAACTTGCGCTGCTGCACATGAAAAAACTCCGCAGCAAGGTAGAACTTGTATTTACGAGTCCTACCCTGCTGCAGAGTTCATTAGTATTGTGCATCCTAATAGGGGAGCACATGTAGATGCTGAGACATTTACCATGTAGTTAATTAGGCAACTGTGCAGTAAACATCTTGTATAGATACTCCCAGTAACTCTTAACTGAGTCACAGAGATTTAGCTTTGCATACTTTAAAATGGGTGGGCAAATGCAACCCACAGGCTGCATGTGGCCTACCAGGCCAATCTATCCAGCCCACAGGGCCCTTAAAAAAAAAAATTAGAAAATTAATATTGATCTGCCCCTGGCTGCCTGTCATGCAGTCCTTGATGGCTTGCCAAAACTCAGTAAATGGCCCTCTGCCCAAAATAATTGCCCACCCCTGCTCTAAAAGCAACATTTGCTCCAGTTGCACTTACCTTCATTTGTGAACTCCAGTAAAAGAGCTGCAGGGTCCTCCTAGCATAATGCTATTTTTATAGGAAAATTAAATAAATATGATTTTCTGCTTCTATTTTTTGTTGTATGAAAGGTGAAACAAAAGGATTTTCAATGCACATACACACACACACAAACAGAAGATACCACAAATCTGACCCCAAATTTCCAGACTTTTAGAGCACTCTGCAGGCTGGATAGCAGCTCCGCATGCTAGATATCACCCAAGGTCCAGGGGTTGAGCACCCCTACTTTACACATTCTGTTTTCATTTACATATGGAGTAATACACACAATATTGCTCTAGGTTATTTAGCTCAAGCTGCACCTGCTTCTCTCTCACACCTGAGGAAGGCAAATTAGTGCTGACAGCTTGTTTAATCTCTCCCAACTACTGTATTTCCCGGAATCGAGGATGAGGTCCTGCCCCCCCACCCCGCAATTAAATACAAGTAAAGAGAACCTCGTCTTAAATTTGAGTACCAGCCTAGAAGGCTGCTGCTGCTTCAGCTCCAGTCTGGGGGAGACTGCATAATATGCGGCCTTGAAGGACCTGCTATGGCTCCAGCTCCAAGGCCACTGTTGCTACTGCCTGGCCAGGATCAGGGCCACTGTGTGCTCCATGCCCCAATCTGAAACTGAAACCTGAGCCACCACACAGGGTAAGCAATGGCGGTGGCAGGGAAGACACCACCAAGTGCCAAGTGATGCAAAAGACAAGTGGGACAGGAGCTGGGAGGTGCAGGTAGCAGGAAGGGGGTGGAGAGGGCAAGTGACAGCTTCCCACTGCAACTTTCCCCACTGCTTGGCGCCCTGACAGTTTCCCTGAAGCAGTTGAGGACATGAATTTAACATGACCCTACAATAAATTAGATTTTACATGCTGAAAATGACAATCAATTGTCCACGTATAGAATCTAATTATTGTGAGAGTCATCTTAATGTCAAAGTCTTGGATTCAGGTGAATACGGTATACAGTTGATCCATCAAAACAGTCTTACCTCTTGTGTATTTCCTGGACCATCATGGTTATAGCCCTATGATTTCCAAAATGCACACACAAGCAACTGATTCATAAAGCCTACTGACGTACAGTTCAGGTACTGTATGTCGGGGGGAGGGGAGGGTGCACAGGAAAAGCATGCGGGAACCTGTTCTTCACTGACATTTTCTCAGAGTTGCTGAAGGGCTCCAGGCTCTATTAAAAATTAACTGAAGAAATATCAAATCTTGATGTTTTGGGCTTCACCAAAATATTGAGAGGCTTCATGCTGAAAACTCACTTTTGGTCTCATATACGCAGAATTCAAGCATAAAATCCTAATTTAATTATTTGCTGCAGTACCATATTTGTACTAACATGTCACCTCTCCACTGCAGGAGATTTTTTTTCATAGTTTCCAGAGGCAGAAGGGACCTGAACAGATCATCAAGTCCTACTCCCTGCCCTGGGAAGGAATGAGTGCTAGGATCATAATACCCCAGCCAGAAAGCTCTGCAACCTCCTCTTGAAGACCCCCAAGGTAGGGGAGATCTGCAGCTCTCCACTGCAATGATTCTCAACCAGACTGCAACAGCACCCTGGGGTGCTCTGAGATCCTTTCAAGGGTGCCACAGGGCAACATGCAATGTTAGTACTCTCAGGCATGCAAACATGATTCACAAGATAAACCCAGAAATTTTAAATATGAATCCATACCGTCAAAAAACATTCTGACCCGCTGCAGTCTTACTGAGTTCTTTAAACAAGAAGAACGTCTCTATTTTTTTTTTGGTAGTAAAAAATAAAAATAAAAAAACCAAAAAAACTAAGCTGGCATTTGCAAAAGGGTGCCTTGAGTCTAAATTAATTGAGAACCAGTGCCCTACAGCTTTGAGCAAGGTATGCCATCTACCTATCAGAAACATCATAGAAATGCCTAGAACACTTTTTTCAACACTTGGCCCTGCTGAGTAACAAGAAATATCTTTTGAAAACCTGGAGTTAGTTCTAGACTGGTTTGTAATTTCATCTCCAAATCTGACCTAGCTAATGCAGTGCAACAAATACCATCTAAAATAAACCTGTGGCTTGTGTGAGAAATGATACACAGACTCTAGCTGAGTAAGGCAGAGAAGTACCACGGGTGAGCTTAGAGATGGAGATGCAATATTACATTAGTGCACAACTAGGGAGTGCAGCCACTACTTGTAAGAGGTGGGCAATCCAAATGCACTAAAGCAGGGGTCAGCAGCCTGCAGCCCACAGGCTGAATCTAACCCATGGAGCCATTTTATCCAACCCACACAGGTGGGAGCTTCAGTGGCTGCAGTCTTCACTCACGTGGCAGAGAGAAGTGGAAACAGCAGCACAGGCTGAGTTGCAAACAGCCTATGCTCAGAGCTAAGTTCTATTTAGGTGGTCACCTCACTCCAAACATTGCCAACCCCTGCATTAGAAATCTCAGCCAGCAGTTCTTTACCTACTTTTAATGAAAAAAGTATGGTTTTTACCCTCCAGCATCAACCTTGACACAGTTACCTTTAGCTTTGTCCATGCTAGGATAAAATGGAATGCTCCATGTTAGCTAGTAACTAACACATCCATCAGATAGAAGACGGAATGTACTTCAGCAAATGTAAAGGACGTTAGACAAAAACCCAGCAGAGCCAAGGGCTGACCTTCCCACTAGACTAGCTGTGAAGTGACATTTCAAATAGGCTTAATTATTTCCAAGTCAGTATTACTTTACGTATACCTTGTCTTCACTAGGAACAATTAAAATTCTAGCATAAACAAGTTTTAGCTTTAATACATATTAGCTGATTGAGATAAAGGAGAACACAGAGTTTACTTCAACCAATTTACATATAATGCCACAAGTCTGCAAAACTAGCACATCAAAGCAACTTTGTCATCATTTGGTTATTAGCACAATTTCAATACACTTTTTTCCAAAAATAAATTTATTCAATGGGTTAACACAGATTTCTGTAGTGAATGTTTCTACCAAATCAGGCAACAGTGCAGCAGGCAAGCGTGAAGCCCAGAAATCAGCTTGCATCATTCAGTTGTTCTCCCTAATTCCAGGTTATTTATTATTTACTTTTATATAAAATTTCAATCAAGTGGTGCCTCTTTGAAGGCCCTAATGCCCAATGGATACATTTCTACATAAAACATACAAGATCGTAGCTTAAAAAAAGAGTACAGCAGCACCACTTCGAGAGGACACTGCTCAGAAACATATCCTGTAGCCCACTTATATCTGTTTAGATCACCTTTAAACATCACTTTGACTCAGTTTCACCCTGTTTGTCATTGATCAGGTCTTCTGCCAATGTTTCAATGTGCCTCTAAACACATGGCTCTACAACTTAATATCCCTTGTAAAGAATCAACTGGGTCCCTACATAACCACAGGCCATGTATTTGGAATGAGGTCCAAGCCAGATAAGAGGTCAAAGTCTTTGTCCAGGCTTTATAAGTAATCACATCAACCTTTTTCTGCAGAAAAGATATACAGCTTAAATTTCAGAAGTACTTAACAACTGGCTTCACTGGGACCTGAAGGAACTAAACACTAAAAGCCTCTCTTCACAGAAACATTGTACTAGGAACACTGGTATTTTCTGAGCACTGTGATGGTTTTTAGCTACCAATTAGCTAAGGAAAAAATTTTCACTTTCTGTTACTTTTATCTTCTACACAGAAATTAAAGACAGAGGAAAGAGTAAAGTACCCTCATGCTAGAGAGTAAGCCTCTAGGACTGAAAAGACTACCTGGATATTTATAATACAATCTGATTTAAGGGTTCCTTGAATGCACTGACACCCAAACGAGACTGAACAAAAAGAGTGGGGAGGGTAAACAGGACTAAGAAAAAGTCAGTAAGCACAAAGCAGCACAAAGACACTAAAAATTAAGAAATAAACTTTATACAGCAGCCTGTGAAAGGGAACCGTTCTTCCAAGTTCTTGGTAACAGGTGAGTGATCACACTGCAAACACCACCATTCCAGTGGATTTTTCTACTGGAAACAGAGGCACCGAAGACTGACAACCGCAAGGAATGTTAGTGAGACAGTAAATGGAAAGTAATGTTTCTACAGCCTCTGTTGTACCTACTTCGTATATTCAGGATTTCAACCTCTCAGGTTGTCCAATCAGCACAAAACTTTATAAAAAGGCAAAAACCGTGCCAGTCAACTCACAAATTTCCCTAGTCCCAACAAATTAGGATCTGTTCAATCCTACTTTTCCTTCACTGTTTAATGAATTCAACACAATTCTCTACAGGAGGAACTCCACACCCAAAAGCACTTAGGTTTTAAAAACAAGCCAAGAGATCTAACTTTAGGATAGTAAGGTGTTCTATTTTACAATATTAACATTTTTAAGGCCTTATTTCTTTACCATCAGATCCCTCATTTATCCTCTGCAATTCTAAGTAGCAACACAGTTGCTGAATTTATAAAAAGTAAAGTGTGCAACAGACTTGTGCGATTCATACTAGGTTAATGGGGCCATGGACAGACAACAGCAATATATATAAACAGCACTGTCAGTGCCAAAGTGCCATGCAATATTAGCACCATTAAGTATGTAAATGCTTACATGTGATTCAGAAGACAAACCCAGAGATTTCAAATAGGAATCCATATTGTCAAAAAAATTCTGACCAGTTGTGATCTTTCTGATATTTTTGTGACAAAAGAACTGTTATATTATTTTTCTGTAGTCAAAAAATAAGTGGAAATTAAGGAGCTGGCATTTTCTGAGGGGTGCCTTGAGCCTAGAAAGGTTGAGAACCCCTGCAGGTTACGAACCCCAGACCCACATCTATAAGAACATGAGAATTCTGTTTCTCCAGTCAGGCCGCATGAACTGTGGAGTTGCTTGTGGTCCTTGGACAGCAGAGCAAAAAAAAGTGGAGGGTGCTTAGTTTTTCCCAGGTTTCTGGCCTTTGCTGGTTGCTACACAGAGCCAGGAAGGAATTCTTCCCTTCTTCTTGCTATAAAGCATCCCTGGCACTTATCAGGAGTCTTGGGTGTTAGTCACCAACAACACTGGGGATTTGACTAGGATGTGCCAATGCTCCTGCTAGGACTAAAACACCTTGAAGTCTCTGGTTAGAGGATCCTGCCCCTCTACTCAGACCAGTCACATTTGGGATCAGGCATGAATTTTACCCACAGTCAGGTCACCAGGGATTGCAGGGTATTTTGCCTTCCACTCTAGCAAGGGACATAGTACTCTTTCTTGGATTTCTCAAGTGTATTTTTAACAATCACATCCTATCCTTGCAGCAGCAGCATGACACTGACAATGCCCTCACCTCCATGCTATACCTGCCCCATGACACCTCTGTTTTCCTCACTGCTGACACGTTGCCAAAGCCACATGGCTTGTGTTGAAGAAAAGCCTGGGTATCCAGCCCATGGCCTGTTAAAGGTTACTGGCCACTGGACTAGAACAATTTTAGTAAAATGAATAAATCTGCACTGCTCCTTAACACTCCAGATGCAACAATGCTGTTGAAGAAGAAACTAGTGTCTTATGCAAATGTCATTCAAATCTGTTAAGAGTTCAAATTAAAAAGAAGAATAAATTTAAATCAGTGATTTTAATCACCTATTTCAATCATGATTTTAATCATCAGAAATTAGAAAACTTGATTTAAATCATCTATTTTAAACTTGCTTTGCATTTCTAAGAGAGAATCTAAAAGGTACACTCACAATATCTTAGGCAATTATGAAGCTTAATATAAATTTTAATTATTTTTTAGGTGTTATTATGATAGAAAATGGCAAATGATAAACTATGAATACATGTTTAACTCACAATAAATGTCAATTTCTATTTGCATGGAAAATTAAATTCAACTGAATGCACAGAAGACATGTAATATTTTATTTTTAGTAAATAAAACACTTTTAAGTACATTAGCTTCAGAAGAGAAAAATCTGTAATTTTTCCACTTACTTAGTCTTTTGTGCACTTCAGTACAATGATCATTAGTAGGAAAGGCTCAAACCTGGGACTGAGAACCGTAAAAACAGGAGCCTTAATTTACCAGACCTTAAAGACACGGCTCTGCTAGACAAGACAGCAGCAGACTCAACCTCTGTGCACAGCACCTCAAACAGAACATTAATTCCTCATTCTGCCTGTACTGCCCAACCCTGCCCCAGCAGGTGCTTCCCATCACTGCAGAATTCAGCCTTTCCTACTATTACTGGGAATGGGAGTTGGCAGTGCATGACAAAGTTGGCTGCAGGAGGCTTAGGCACTGCGGAGAGTGGAGAAACAGCCTGCGGCTATGGCCAGATAACAACAAGCAGACCACCAGTCTAAAAAGGTTGCCAATCCCTGCCCTGACGCAACCAACTAAGATTATTATCTTGGTACTACACATTTACATTCCTGGCTGAGTTAACTGAATAAGCACATTTCTTCTCACTGAAGACCATCCTCTATAGAAGCTATTTAATCAAAGGTCAGCTTACCAGAAGCACTGAGATGACAATGTACAAAGTCAGAGAAAACAACTAGGGCAAAACTAACTGGGAATTCTATAACACTTTGGGCCAAGCTGTTGACTCCTTTGCTTCAGAGTATTCAAACTAAAGAGACTGACACAGTCCGTCCTGCTGAAAACACTGATACAAATATACAGTAAAAGCTCTGTTATCCAGCATCCCCTGGGAATGGGGGATGCCGGTTAATCAAATATTCCGGTTAATATTACCAGAAGTGGTACTTCCGCCTTTGCCACGTCCCTGGGATGCCAGTTAACAGAGTTTTCCAGCTAATAAAGCGCTGGTCAACACCGCTTTTGCTGTATTTAAACAATGAAACGTGGGAAAATACTGAAGTCACCTCAAACAAAAAACCAGGAAACCAACCGTATATGAAAACTGGATTTTCCATTATTCTTCATTTTTACCCTTTCTAGACTATTCTAACAGACAGCTCAGGACCAAAGGACTTCAAGGTATACACACATTTTTAGACCTCTTGTTTGCAGGTTACCACAAATACTGATCATTTGTCACTTCCAAGTTAGTCAAGAATGAAAAATGAGAATTCTTCACCACTGAAGAAATCATGGGGGAAAAAATCTCAAACAATTATTTAATATTGGCATGTACAGTACAATACAAATTAATAAATGAAGATGAGTAAAAATCATTAAGGTGTCTTAGCCCTTTAATGACAGAAATAGTCACACATAACTGAGGAAACACTACTATCAAGACATATACAAAGGAAAATGCATGTAAACAGCTCCTTTTTTTGTTTTACAAATTGATAGTCAGCACTGACTGCACAAGGTCATGAAACTCCACTATGAATTCCACAGTAGTTAATCCATCCTGCACATATACTATGGCATTAAAAAAAAAAGAAAAAAAAGTCAAGCCTCACATGTGCAAGGGGTTAAATTAGGTTTACTATGGTGAAATTATACTCAAAATTTGCTTACATACACACACTTGCCTTTTAGTGTTAATTGTCTGAACTCTGAGACAATGGGAAAACAATGGAAAAGATTAACATAGAAAATAGCAGATAACAGCGCCCGCAGAAGCTAAAGGAGCAGTAAGAAAGACGGACAATACATGAAATTTCATAGATTTCATAGACATTAGGGCTGGAAGGGACCTCGGGAGATCATCGAGTCCAGCCCCCTGCCCGAAGGGCAGGAAGTCAGCTGGGGTCATAGGATCCCAGCAAGATAAGCATCCAATTTACTCTTGAAGGTGTTCAATGTAGGTGCTTGAACCACCTCCGCTGGCAGACTGTTCCAGACCTTGGGGGCTCGGACAGTAAAGAAATTCTTCCTTATGTCCAGCCTGAAACGGTCTTGCAGGAGTTTGTGACCTCATCATCATGTCGATGTCACTGGTAATCAGTGGGACTATGTATGTTTGTACACATGAAGCCACTACCATGTACATGTGACAAAAATGTCACTGTGTGGCTTAATGGTGTCACACTACACGTGCAAGAGTTTGTGAGGTTTTAAATGAGTTTGCATTGTTGGAACTATTAGTCAGATCATCCCCCAGCCATGGGAGAGGAGAGCAGACTTCTCAGGAGAAGAGGTTCAGGCCCCCACTTCTGCCTTCAGTAGGCATCTTCTGAAGACAGAAGCAGTGAGGGACCCAATCTTTTTTTTTTTTTTTTTTTTTTGGATACAGCCTGTCTGCTTCTCCCAGAGCCAGGGGCCGAGCTGCCAGCAGGCCGAGCAGCCCAAGCTGCAGGGAGCCCCTGTCCTTCCCTCTGCAGTGGTGGCAATAGAGATGTGAAGGTCCAGAAAAAAAAAGCAGAAAAATTCGCGGGGGGAAAAGAAAAAACAGAAAAAAACTTTTTTTCCCCCGGTTTCTTCCCCAAGGACTTTTTTTTCCCCCCAAAAAAAGTTGAAAATTTTTGGAAAAATTAAAAAATCTCTTACGAAATATTTTCTTATAGAATGATGAATAAAATGTTTAAGACAAGGTGTTCATATACTGGTACCCTTTACTCCCCCAAAACATTTTCTAATATCTATGTAATAAGAAGATTTTAATGTAAGACCATCTACAGCAGGGGTTTTCAGCCTTTTTGGGTCAGTGTATACCCCCGCTAGCCAGACGTGGAATGAGGGGAGAGGGTGGTGCGTGGCCAGACACTGAGCAGGGAGGGTGCCGTGCGGCCAAATGTGGAGTGGGGGCAGCCGCCACATGCGACCTTCCCACACCCCCTGCATCTGGCCAGGTGGGCAACACCTGCACGGATGGTGCGTGGCAGTACTCCATCCCCGCCTGTGTGTACCCCCTAGGGCCTTCTCGCATACCCCCAGGGGTACGCATATCCCCAGCTAGCAACCCCTGATCTACAGTATCAGATCATGACCATTCCTGTACACTGAGGGCAAGCAGTACAGTACACGTCAAACGCAATAGTAAGATACATTTCTGCCCCTAGGGGGCACTGCCATTTTCACAAGAGAAGGAAGAAGGATTCAGTGCTTTTTTTTGCTTGTGGACTTCCTCTATTGTTGACCTTTGATTTAGAGGCTGGTGGATATGCTCCTGTCCTCCTGACTAGGCCTCAAAGGACTTGGAGAGGACACTGGCAGCAGCATCCATTTGTTCCTGTAGAGATTAGAAACAAGGAGCTTATTGCCCTGCTTGCTCAACAGCCTCAGGACAGGAGACAGAGCAAGTCTAAAAGTTTTGGAGTTGGAAGGAATCTTCTTCCTTCTGACCTTGAGATCCACAGAAACACAGAAGCAGCACAAAGGAGCTGAAAGAAAGTACACTTCTTTATTGAAGGCAAGAGTTTTAATTTCTCTGAATTCAGTATATTAAACTATATTTTAGATGCATTAGTATATTTTCATAGCCTCTGTAATTCATTATTGAACTCCTACTAATCTGATGTTTTATGACAAATTACCTAAACTTAGCAGTGAGGTGAGGCCTCCAGCGTAGGCAAGTTGTTCACAGTTAACTCTGAGGAGGCCTCTCCTCCATCCACTACTAAATTTGTACATGCTGTAGCTTAATGTTTATATATGCAAGCTAGCCACTAAGTCCATTTTTCTTTTTTCTCCCTCAGCAAAATGGTGCAACCAACTTCTAGCATATGGAAGCATTTCCACACTGCAAGTTATTCTGAAAAAAAATGTGATTTGCAAATACTGTCAAATGAAACATGAATTTCCAAATGCTACTAGGATGATCAAATACATCCTTGTATGTAAGAAGTGTCCTGCAGACATTAAAAAAATTTTTCATGGGTGTAAATGAGGAGGAGGTAGATCATGATGGAAGTGCAAGTAGCTCTTTCCAATGTTTCATAGATGTTAGGGTCAGAAGGGACCTCAATAGATCAAGTCCGACCCCCTGCATAGACAGGAAAGAGTGCAGGGTTCAGATGACCCCAGCCAGATGCCCATCCAACTTCCTCTTGAAGACCCCCAGGGTAGGGGACAGCACCACCTCCCTTGGGAGCCCATTCCAGACCTTGGCCACTCTAACTGTGAAGAAGTTCCTCCTAATGTCCAGTCTAAATCTGTTCTCTGCTAGCTTATGGCCATTATTTCTTGTGACCCCCAGGGGTGCCTTGGTGAGTAGAGCCTTACCAATTCCCTTCTGCACCCCCATGATGAATTTATAGGCAGCTACAAGGTCATCACCTCTCAGCCTTCTCTTGCGGAGGCTGAAGAGGTCCAGGTGCCTTAGGCTCTCCTCCTAGGGCTTGGCCTGCAAGCCCTTAACCATATGAGTGGCCCTTCTGTGGACCCTCTCCAGGTTATCCACATCCCTCTTGAAGTGTGGCGCCCAAAACTGAATGCAGTACTCCAACTGCGGTCTGACCAGCACCCAATAGAGGGGAAGTATCACCTCCTTGGTTCAGTTTGTTATGCATCTGCTGATGCATGGGAAAGTGCAGTTAGCTTTGCTGATGACTTCGTCACACTAACGACTCATGTTCATCTGGGAGTCCACTAGGACTCCGAGATCCCTTTCCACTTCCGTGCTACCGAGCAGGTCATTTCCTAGGCAGTAGGTGTGCTGGATATTTTTCCTCCCTAGGTGCAGCACTTTGCATTTCTCCTTGTTAAATTGCATTCTATTGTTTTCTGCCCATTTGTCCACCCTGTCCAGGTCTGCCTGTAGTTGTTCCCTGCCCTCCAGCGTGTCTACTTCTCCCCACAGCTTCGTATCATCCACAAACTGGGACACAGTACACTTCACTCCCTCATCCAAGTCACTGATGAAGACATTGAAGAGTATCGGTCCAAGGACCAAGCCCTGCGGGACCCCACTACCCACTCCCTTCCAGGTCAATACCGGCCCATCAACTACCACTCTCTGGGTACGACCCTCTAGCCAATTTGCCACCCACCAGACTGTGTAATCATCCAAGTCACAGCCTCTTAAGTTGTTCACCAGTATGGGGTGGGATACCTTATCAAAGGCTTTCCTGAAGTCTAAGTAAATGATATTGTAAATGTATAACTGCTGCGCGGCACTCTCACATTTATGTAACCTTGTAGTTTTGGCTTCTAATCAAAATGAAAGCTTTATTTTCCCATGCTTGTATTAAGCTGCACATGCGTATTTTGTAAGTTTCATTTCTCATCTATAAGTGTCATTCCTGCAGAAACAAAACTTATGTAGAAAATCTACCTAGTAACTATTATGTAAAAGAAAACTATCCTATCTCTGTATGCTTAGCTTATATCATAGTTAGTGTCACAGAGGCAATCCAACCAACATCTATAAAGAAGCACAGAGGCAAGAAGTAGCAGAGACGATGACTGAACGACCCTTCAGGCTTGATCACCCTGTAGCCAGTCCTCAGCCTCCCTGCCTAGGCATATCCCAGCGAAAACCAAGGCCTCGAAAATCCGCCAATCGACAGCGATTCACTGCGTTACAGTTTTGTTACCTATCATCCTGTTCATGAGCTGTTGACCAGCCCTAGGACTAACTAGTGAGTAGCCGCACCTATCCCACAAGGGGTAGAAAGCAAGGGCTCGCTAGTAAACCCTGTGGGCCAACAGACCCCCTTTGTATCCGGCATACTGTAACTGAAGAAACATCGGAGACTCCACCTCTTAACTGCCTCTCTTCGTAGTTTAGACAGCATATCTACGCTTTTTATACTTATATTTACTGCAACTTTGTTCCAGCCGGTCTCCCCTCTTATTCATAAGAGGGTGAGGCCAGGTGAGTGAATAAAACAAATTTTTACTTTACCTTATATTTACTCCGTAATAACTTCTACCACTAACACCCACTCTCAATGAGCTGTTGACAAGTTCTGGGACTTAAGGAGTTGGCAGCCGCACCTAGCCCATCAGGTTAGAATGCAAGGGCTTACTCTGGAACCCCGTGAACCAACAGACATCCTACAAACTTATTATAGAAAATTAACAACTTACTCTAAGTCGTCTACTTGTGCCAACTCGGCGAACCTCGAAGGTGGTCATAAAGCTACCTCCAATCCCGCCCCACAAGCTGCGCGCTCGCCCGCTCCGTAAAGCCCGCAGCTCCCCAAGCGGTGCCGGAATCGCTAGCCCGGCATTCCGCCACAGATATCAACCCCTACTCCTGTGTCAAGGTGTTTTGTAACCTGGTCATAAAAAGAGACTAGGTTAGTCAGGCATGATCTACCTGCAACGAACCCGTGCTGGTTTCCCCTCGGCATAATTTTCCCTGCTGGGCTCTCACATATATGAGCCTTAATAATTTTTTCAAAGACTTTGCCAAGGATGGAGATGAGACTGACTGGCCTATAGTTGCCTGGATCCTCCTTCCTCCCATTCTTGAAAACACTCTCGATCCAGAAGTCCTACTGCTGTTGCTGCTGCTTCTTTTTCTACAATACCAGCATCACAAAAGGTTGCCCAATCAACATCCTCAACTAACCAAATATTGCAACCAACCGTATACAAAAAACTCTCAATAGCTTCATTTGTAGACAAGATGACACCTGAAGATCAGGAAAAAAATGACCAAGCTCTTGCAAGAGCAATATATTCTTCTGGAATGCCATTATCAATAACTGAAAATGCATACAGGCAGGAAGCATTTAAATTACTAAGACCATCATACTGTTTACCCAGCAGACCTTCTCTGAGCAAGCCTCTTTTAGAGTCAAAATATGAACGTGTAATGCAATCTGTGCAAGGAAAAAAAATCAACAAAGCACTATGCCTTGCAGTACTTAGAGGGATGGACAAATGTGCAGGGAGGAGGAATCATGAACTTTGTGATAACATCTCAACCCATTTTTTACAGAAGCATTTAAACAGGAGAGAACAGGCATACTGGAGAGTATATCGGTAGTAAAATATGTGACGTCCTACAGAAGATCGGGAATGCTAAAGTATTTGCTTTGCTGACTGACAATGCAAGGAACATGAAAGCAGCATGGGAGATCATAATGGATAAATATCCACATATTACTGCAATAAGATGTGCATCCCATGGGCTAACCCCGCTTATTTGCATTATGAAGTTGGATACTCTGCAAAAGATCTATAGAAAAGCAAAAGTAGCTTTTACATGTTTGATAACTTCCCATATTGTAGCTACAGTCTTTAAGAAGAAGCAGGAAGAAAAGAATGCAAGAAATAAAATACACTCAAACTCTGCAGTTAAAATAGAGGGGGTGGAGTGGTGATCTCATTTGAAAGTTTACTAAAAAGCAAAGAAGCTCTTCAAGAAACAGTAATAATTGAGGATCTTAAAGTATTGTACCCAGAAGTGTAAGGAACACTGTACTTGATGAGGATGTCTTTTGGGTTCAGCTGCAGAACTCCCTGAAGATTCTAAAGCCAATTTCTTCAGCAGTCACGGCATCTGAATCAGACAGTGCACTTTTGTCAGATATTCCTTACCAAATGGCCCAGGTAAAATCAACGGTTTTTCAGAATCTAAGTGTATCTCTGCTTACAAGTACAAAAGAAAGAAAAGTGAAAGATGGGAAGAATTTTGTTGCCAATCAATTTGTGCTGCTGCAAATCTCTTGGATCCAAGATTCAAAGGTAGAAATGTTAGTGATGATAGTACTTCTACTGCATTTGACTGGATTACAAAACAAGCAACACTCAGGACTTGATGTTGGACAGGTACTATCAAATGTTGCAGAATACAGAACATCTTCAGGTATTTGGTCCAGGAATGCGGTCTGGGACTCTGCCAAAGATATCCCTGCTGCAACATAGTGGCAAGGCCTTTGCATGGCACAGCCTCTGACTCCTTGCTTCTTGCCTGATTCAGATTCCTCCATCTTCTGCAGCATGTGAAAGAAATCAGTCTATGTTTGGAAATATTCATCCCAAATGAAGAAATAAACTAACATGTGAAAGAGTAAAGAAGCTTGTCTCAATCCGGGCAAACCTTCAGTTTTCAGAAATCCAAGAAGATGATAAAATGAAGGATCAGAAGAATCAGAAACTGCTGATAGTGACAGGTCAGAAAATAAGACTGATTAGACAAAGTTTCATGTAGCAAATTTTGTATTCAATGACTCTAAATAAAGGGTTTTTTGTTCCTTTCTTTTTCTAGCTCTTTTTCTAAAAATGAGTGCTTTTTGTACCTGCTGGACACTGTGGAGGAGACTAAGTCTAGAATACATAATAACTTTATTTGTTTTACTATAATGCTGATGGTTTTCTTCTATTTTCAACTTTATTTTTTGCCTGTTTCTCGTAAACTGGCAAAAACTAAGAGATGCTAGGTTCCTTAGAGTTCAGCAGCTTGTAGCTCCATTTGTAACAAAAATTAAAAACATTTTAAAGTAAATTCAATTAGTAAATTTGTAATTATTGTCTGAATAAACTATACTTTTAAATTTAATAAAATGTACCAAACATGATAATTTTATGATTAAACCAAGTTATACATAATACATTTTATGTTCTTAAAGTAAAAAAGTGACTTTAGATCTATAAAGGGTGCTAAGAAAATAAATACTGCATATATTTAAATTTTCCCTAAAATTTCCATTTTTTTTCTGGAAAAAATGGAAAAACAACAGCTTTTTTTCCATGGCTTCAGAATTTCCAGAAATCCTCTATGCGGCAACCCCCAGGCCTTCTCGGGCAGGGTCTGGGAACAGTTGGATTGGGCCAAGTGCTGCCTACAAGCTGGGGTAGCACCTGGCCCACTAGCAGCCCATCCAAGTGGCCCCAGGAGGTGCCGCCACCATGGAGGGAAGGACCAGCTCCCCTGCAGCTGAGAGGCCACTTGGCCCACTGGCAGCTCATGTCCCTGGCCACAGGCAGGCACCACCAAAAAAAGGATTGGGCCCCTCACTGTAACAGTGACAGAAAAATAAAACCCTTAAATTGAAACAGTGGGTTTCAATTCAAAACCCAGCGTTTCAATTTAGGGGGCAAAGAATGCAACTCTAAGGACTAAACCCCCATCACATGTACAAGCGCCCTTTAAGGATAAGAAATCCATTGTGCTAGCATAACTGTTCCCATAAGACATGCAGAGTATGAAAGATACACACCCAAAAAAAATCCATGTCGTATGCACTCTTGGAACACATACTCTGAGCTATATGGGAAAAGAAAAGGAAAACATGGGGCATAGACCAAAATTTGTGAACATAAATATTTAAATCAGCAGCCTGGTTTCCAGAAGTCCACGCATCCATAATTTTAACAGATTTCAATGGGAATAGTAGTTTCTGAGTCCCTTTTCAAATGAGATAATTTATTTAGGAACCAAAATAAAGGGTGTTATTTGGAAGTGTTTAGAAGTTTCAGAGCAATACAGGCACAGAAAATTGGCTTTCCAAGAGCAGCTAGCAATGTAATGCCCAGCAATATATCCATTAGCCCAACAATGCTGAGGTACAGTACAATGCTGACAAACAAGTGCCATTGACCCCTTCAGACTTCCATAAAATTGCAGGTTTCTTGCTCACATAGCAAATTGTCACTTCCAGTGGCTGAGTCTCTGCTAACAACGTACCATGTTTACTTGAATCTAAGGTGACCCTCCCCACCAGTAATTAGATTCTATATATAGAAAATCTATAAATTTGTTAGTTTTCCAGCTACAGAATCTAATTAACAGAGGGTAGTCTTAAATTTGTCTCCTACCCACTGCTATAGCAGGAAAAGCAGTGGTTGGGGAAGGGTTAGGTGGCTGCTGAGGGGTGGGGGAGAGGGGTCAGGCTGTCCCTTTGCCCTCAGCCCTCCCACTTCTTGCGCCTGTTGCCCTCCTGCCACTTCTGCCAGTCAAGATTTAAAGCAGGGGTGTCAAAGATGGGGCCCATTAGCCCCTTCAACTGGCCTCCAGTGCTGCCCCGGGTCATAGATTCGTAGATTGTTAGGGGCTGGAAGGGACCTCGCAAGATGATTGGGTCCAGCTCCCCTGCACTAGGCAGGAAAGACAACTGGGGATCAAGATGAGCAAAGTGACTGTCCAGTCTCCTCTTGAAGATTTCCAGGGTAGGTGATTGTACCACCTCTGGAGGGAGTTTGTTCCACAATCCAGACACCCTGACTGTAAAGGAGTTTTTCCTTGAATTGAGCCTAAGGCAGCCTTCCAGGAGTTTGTATCCATTACTACTGGTCTTCCCCAAGGGTCTCAAAAGTAGGTGCCCACCCTAGCTGGCTTGGGACCCACAGTGCAAGTGTTCAACTGAGCTGGACCAGCCCCACACAGGGTCTGCACAATTCCAGACTAGCTGGAGTGGGCACTGTATGCACTGGATCTGGCATGTTGGAGGGGGGAAGAGCAGGCATTGACCAGCTCCATGCACTCATTTGGCCCACTAGGTTAAGGGTTGGGTTTTTGAAAAAAAAATTTCCCCCCTCAGTCTTCCTCAGAAACACTGGATGTTGGATAGAGCCTGAGGATCCTGAGCTTTTTTGCCTACAGTGCTTTGCCCCTCTGCTCAGGGTCAAACCAATCACTACATTTGGGGTCAGAAAGGAATTTTACCTCATGGTCAGATGGGTATGGACAGCTGCAGGGGGGAAGGGTGGCCTTCTTTGGATCTCTCAAGTGTATTTTAATAAACTGTGCAGATGAAGGACATCGGGAACTGCTGTCCCCTTGCTTCACATTGGCAAGTTTATGCTAGGCTTTGTGATTGTGAAGATAGTAACAGGTTAGACAAAGATTTGCATGGGATGGTTTAGATAGGGATGACCCTTCCTCAGATAAGGGGTTGTACTTAGTGACCTCCACAGGTCCCTTCCAAACCTGCTTTATGATTGCAAGTACTATTTACCTCCAAGGTCCTGGATGAAGTCTTTTGGCCTATATGACATACAATCACTCTTGGGGGCAGTTCTAACTGCTGAAACTGTGACAACATCAGCAGTGTATAATACCTGGAACATCAACAGGACACTGTTAGTTAACAGTACATTTTTGCAGAAATTGGAATTAACTAGCTTTCCTTGCCCTGCTTCTAGCTCAAATAGATCTGGAGTCTTAACTGAATTATTCTTCTCAGGGAATAAGCAGTTCACCATGCTGAAGAACAAAAATGCAGGCCAACCCCCACCAACCCTCGCCTACCAAAACCTTCAACAACAGAGAATCAGACTAACACTTTGTGTTCATAGCTAATTTCTACCCCTCCTCCCTTATGGTTAAAACTCAGGGCCTAGGCAAAAAAGAAATAAATCATTCCCTATTCCCTTTCAATCCTTGGTCTTTCAGCTAAAACGAACAGCAATAAGGACAAATGTACAAAAGAAAGATAACTGACGAATCTCTATACCAGTGATCCAGTGATTCTTAATCAGGATGCCACAACATCCTTTCAAGGATACTGCAACATACCACACAATATTAGCACTGTTAGGTGTGCAAATACCTATACATAATTCACAAAAGAAACCAAGACACTTCAGATAGGAATCTATAGTACCAAAAACATTCTGAGTTCTTTGCAATATAAAAAATGCTCTATTATTTTTCTGTAGTTTAAAAAAAAAAAAACCCAAGTAAAAGCTAAGAGCTGGCTTTTTCCAAGGAGGGAGTGCTTCAAATCTAACACAGTTGAGAACCACTGCTCCATATCCAGGACACTAACAGAACAACTGAGCATATGGTTACTAGGGCCAAACCACGTTGTCTCTTAGGTACTGACCTAAAGACCAGAGAAGAGAATCTTTATCCCAATTTCCAGTGTCCCCAGCTTTTGAGTTCTCCAGCATACTTCATAAAACATGGCCACACTTCCAATGTATCCTAGCTGAACTGCAGGGCTTTAAGTCTAGTTAAATCTTTTTGGAAATTATTTGACAAAATCTTGTATTCCACCCTAAGGTCTTAGGTGTCAGTGGAGATAGACAGACAGACTTTTCTGCTTCTCAAGGCAAACAGGCTCCACAACCTGCCTTTATATTGGGTCACTGTTACCAGAAAAGCACCCCCCACAACTAGTCACTGGTCATTTTTCCATTTGGACAGCTTCCAACACCTCCATGCTTATCAAGGAGGAAAATGGGCAGTCATCAAATGAACTGTCTCAACATTTCAGATTTGTCTGTTTACAAAGAACTTCTGTACCCAGAGGTGCCCAAATACAGCTTCTGATGATCAGGAAAGGTGAAGTGGTACCTGGAGGTAGTACTTCTGATACTCGAGCCCTACAGAGCTTCCCTCTCATCTCCTCTCAACAGCAGCACAACCCAGTGGTGTGAAGGTGCAAAACTGAACTCCAACTAGCTTTGAGCATCAAGGACAATAAAAAGTCCTTTTTTCAGATATGTGGGGAGCCGGAGAAAAAGCAAGGGCAACATTGGACCCCTGCTGAACCAGATGGGGCAACTGACACCCAGGAAAAAGCCAACCTATTAAATGGGTACTTTATGTTGGTCTTTCATCAGTCTCATGGGACGCCCATGCTCACTACGGGACAGGGAGGTCCAGGTGAGGGAGATCCCCTGCCCTCCATTAATGCTGACCTCATGAAGGAACACCTTGAGAAGCTGGATACCTTCAAGTCAGCTGGCCCTGACAATCTACACCCCAGGGTACTCAAGGAGCTGGCGAGCATCACAGCCCGGCCCAGCCCCTGGCACGGATCTTTGAAAACTCCTGGCACTCTGGTGTAGTGCCCGAAGACTGGAAGAAGGCCAATGTGGTGCCGATCTTCAAGAAAGGGAGGAGAGTGGGTCCGGCTAACTATAGGCCTATCAGCCTAACTTCTATCCTGGGGAAGATCTTAGAAAAGTTTATTAAAGAGGCCATCCTTAATGGACTGGCCAACGCCAACATCCTGAGGGATGGCCAGCACGGGTTTGCTGCGGGTAGGTCTTGCTTGACCAATCTCATTTCCTTCTACGACCAGGTGACCTATCAACTGGGCAAGGGAGAAGAGATTGATGTCATATATCTTGACTTCAAAAAAGCCTTTGATCTGGTATCCCATGATCACTTCTTGGCGAAACTGGCCAATTGTGGTCTTGGGTCCACCATGATCTGCTGGCTGGGAAATTGGCTCCGTGGTCAGACCCAGAGGGTAGTAATAGATGGAAGTCACTCATCATGGTGCCCTGTGACCAATGGGGTCCCCCAAGGCTCTGTTCTTGGACCCATATTGTTCAACATCTTCATTAATGATATGGACACTGGAGTCAGAAGCGGACTGGGCAAGTTCGCCGATGACACCAAACTTTGGGGCAAAGCATCCACACCAGAAGACAGGCTGACCTGGACAGGCTCAGCAAATGGGCAGACAAGAACCTGATGGTGTTTAACACCGATAAATGCAAGGTTCTCCACCTTGGGAAGAAAAACCTGTAGCATCCTTATAGGCTCGGCAGTGCTACGCTGGCTAGCACTACAGAAGAAAGAGACTTGGGGGTCATCATTGACCACAAGATGAACGTGAGCCTTCAGTGCGAAGCTGTGGCTAATAAAGCAACCAAAACGCTGGCTTGCATCCATAGATGCTTCTCAAGCAAATCCCGGGACGTCGTTCTTCCCTTGGTGAGGCCGCAGCTGGAGTACTGTGTCCAGTTTTGGACTCCACAATTCAAAAAGGACGTGAAGATGCTTGAGAGAGTCCAGAGAAGAGCCACGCGCATGATCAGAGGTCAGGAAAACAGACCTTACGACGACAGGCTGAGAGCCATGGGGCTCCTTAGCCTGGAAAAGCGCAGGCTCGGGGGTGATCTGATGGCCACCTATAAGTTCATCGGGGTGACCACCAGAATCTGGGGGAACGTTTGTTCACCAGAGCGCCCCAAGGGATGACGAGGTCGAACGGTCATAAACTACTGCGAGACCATTTCAGGCTGGACATAAGGAAGAATTTCTTTACTGTCCGAGCCCCAGAGGTCTGGAACAGCCTGCCATAGGAGGTGGTTCAAGCACCTACATTGAACACCTTCAAGAGTAAATTGGATGCTTATCTTGCTGGGATCCTATGACCCCAGCTGACTTCCTGCCCTTCGGGTGGGGGGCTGGACTCGATCTTCCGAGGTCGCTTCCAGCCCTAATGTCTATGAAATCTATGAAAAGCACTTATGTATTGTTTCTAGAACTCTTCCACAGTGGCAGTGGAAGATACTGGCTGCACTTCATTCTTCCTTTCTAAAACAGTTTCATTGTTCTAGTATTTTGAAAACACCACACAGAACTCAGTGTTTTCCTTTGGCTCCACTCTATTTCTGCCATTCAGAAGTAAAGTGAAGCAGAAATCTTACATTCCACTCACAGCAAAGAAAAAGTGGGAGGAGATGCATACAGTGAATAAACAAGTTAGTCTTATGTAAGAGTTTAGCAGCTGTAAAAAGGAAGCTCTCTCATTTTAAAGGAAATCCAACCCCACGGCACACAAGCACCAATAATCCTGTCCAGTTACTGGAGTATAAGCAACCACTTCATGTTCCAGGCTTCTCTTCTCTCTGTTTCCACAATGAATGCAGCGCACAAAGCCCGCTAGCATGGAGCAAAAGAACCCAAAAAACTGGTTCCACAGTTGGGAATTTGTGCACAATTTCTGTTTCCCAGGAATTAGGACAATGTCTAGTTTTAAAATGATCAAGCTTGAAGGTTTTGTACAAAAGCCAAGTACAAACCTATCCTAAAATATTGTAAGGAACAAACTATCCTTCTAAAAGCTTCTCGTTACAGGGCCTGTTTTGGTCACCCCCCTGAGACACTGACTACACCGGAGTTACTGTGCAGTAGCATACCCGAACGGCTTTTAGGTGATGCCGACTGCGCAGTAGGTTATTACTACTGTGCAGTAGTACTGCATCACACTTTGTGCCATGTGACACTACTGTGCAGTCAGCATCTCATGTAGACATAGCCACTGAGAAGATTCTCAGTGCTACCCAGCTTCTTCTTGGATGCTATCTGACTGGCTGGTCCAATTTACAGAAGGGATAGTGTTTAGTTCCCTTTAGTTTAAAGGATGTTCACAAATATTTAGACAAAGCATTCTAGTATATTTGGGGCTATTGTAAAGGGAGGAAAGTGGGGTGTAATCTAAGAACAGAACTAAGAGCCAGAATGCTGGTCTCAGTTCTTCCATGGATTGCCTTAGTGACCTTAAATCACCTTAGCCATGCTATAGCCCATTTGTTTGCAAAAGAATAATGCTACATATTTAATTCAGTGAGACTGTATGACACAAGTATTTACAAATTGCTTTGAGAGACTCAGTTCTGTTGTGAGCTTATTTTCTTTTCCATGAAGAACCTGAAGCTAGGTCCAGTTTTGTTCTACCTACAGATCAAACTCTGAAAATGTTCACGGGTCTTTCAACCAACAAGTAATTGCGTTTGTGTCTAACACCTCCAATACAGCAGACAATTTACCTAATCAAGATGCCAAATCCTTTGCAATAGGTTGCCACTGTTTATAGCAGTATTATTTTCCCTGGGTCAAACTTGTCCCCACAGGAAACAACATAATCATAAAACAAACAAATACCTAAACAATAAGGGTTAACTTGTAATCTGCAGTCCTTTCCCAGACCCTGAGGGCACATCAAAATGAGGGCCCATGTGCTGCATACAGCACTGCAGACCCACAAGCGTTTTCAGTTGTTCAGAGAGAGATCGTTATCATCATTCACCATCATCAGGCCTAACACCATACTTGGAAGCTTAGAGAGAAATTGCTTCAGTACATACTCAGGTATGTTAGTTCAGTTTTTCAGGACAGCCTCAGGTATATTAGTTCAGTTTTCCAGGACAGCCTCTGAAACCAAGTCTAGAGGGGTCCCACACCACCATTCTTTGAATAATGTTTCTTTACCCACAACTATATCCTGACTAAAACTAAAAAAGTCCTTGAATTTAGATTTTAGCCTTCTTCCCCCTCATTCCTAAGAAACAACTAGAGACAACATCTCCCTATTAAGACAAGACCCCTTTAAGAAGTGATAGATCTCAGGAAAGGGATTAGAAACTTCTATTCAGACAAAGTGGAAGAGAGAGAATACAAAATATGTATTCTGCATTTGTACTGGTTGCTATTCCTAAACCATCTCAGATAGATCCTTGTTCACCCATTTCTTGAAAATTAAGGAGAGGGCACAACTTCCTTAGGCAGCTTGTTCCACTGTCTTCCAGTTCTTACAGGTAGGAATTTTCTCTGAGATTTAAACTATAGCAAAGCAGCTTTAGATTAAAACTGCTGCTTCATGTTCAGCCCACTGTGGCAAAGGACAACAGTCATTCTCCTTTTTCTTCATGGCAGCTTTTTAAATATTTGAAAACCATTATCATGTCACTTGTTTTAATCTTCTTTTCTCTAAGCTAAACAAACACAACTCTCTCAACTTTTCCTTGTATAGCCTGAATGCCCTTTCATCCTTGTGGCTCACCTTTGGATCCTCCCCTGCTTCTTAACATTCTTCTTCAAATGCAAAGCCCAGAACTGCCCACAGTCATCTAGCCCTGTGGTAGACAACCTTTTCCAACTATGACTTAGAACAACCCACTCCGAGTCAGACAGACAGATAGGTGGGTGCTAGGACCCACCTACAGCTGGTGTTTGTCCCTGCAGCAGCAGTGGGAGAGCGCCCACAGCCTAAGACCCCTACCTGCCAAAGCCCCACATATGGAGGGCCAGACCCAATGGTTCCACAGATCAGATCTGGGCTATGGATTGCTGACCCCTCCTCTAGTCTAATCAGCATGAAGTAAAGTATTGTCCTGTGTCTTGCTTACAATATTTCCATGAATAGTCCAAAACAGCATTTGCTTTTTGTGTGACAGCATCACACTGATGTTAACTCTGTGATCTGTCGTAACCTGCAGATCCTTTTCAGCAGGGCTACTGCCTAGCCAGTCGTTGTTTTGTATTTGTTTATTTTTCTTCTCCAAGTCAAGTACCTTACATCTGTCTCTACTGATCTTAATTTTGTCATCTAGAACCCAACTGTCTAATTTATCCAGATCTTTTTGAATCCTACTCTTATCCTCCAAAGTGTTTACAACCCTTGCCTGCTCCGTCTTATCTGCAAACATAATTGGGAAGCTTTCTTCTCCTACATCCAAGTTATTAAATAATATTGTTAAGGAACACCAAACCCAGAACAAACCCCTATGGAAAATCATCACCTAGCTCAAACCGCGGCTGCTGTAACAGGACTTCTAATATGGAACTTGAGAAATCATACTGTGCAACACTGCCTTGCACTTC
Organism: Crocodylus siamensis; assembly: GCF_052110815.1. NCBI lineage: Eukaryota > Metazoa > Chordata > Crocodylia > Crocodylidae > Crocodylus > Crocodylus siamensis. The sequence continues at coordinate 27,060,344 of NC_143405.1, read as the reverse complement.
AGACACATGAGAGCTCTGGAAAAGCAAAATCTTACTCCTCACCTAGGCAGAAGCTATAGGGAAGTTCCAACACTGCTTCAGAATTGAGATGGTTTTGATGACAAGCCCCAACAGTTCTCACAATTGATGCAAAAGTCAATCTATCACACTTTTTATAGCTCTAATGCTCTCTACTGGAATTAGTCTCTTTGGATGCTGACAGAAGCGGGGGGATGCAATTTACCAGAAGCAGCAGCATGTTACTTTGACCACTTCTGCAGCACCTGTATACATGTGCTTCAGTAGGGCTTTTGGGTGCTTTTGGCTAAGTCAATCAGCTATTAGATGAAAGCACCAAAAAAGCCCCACTAAAGCACTTGATATATACAAAGACATTGAAAAAGCCAGGTGCAACTAATGCGCTTCCTTGTCTGGGCCTGTGCTGGGCTCAACATGGGAGTATGCTGAGTTTAAAGTAAAGGATTGTTTTGGGGTTTCTTTCCATGTCTGCAAGCAGCCTTTGGGACCACCGATTACTGTCAGGGACAAAACTAAAAGGTGCGCTGCCCCCCCCCCCCCAATCTTCACTAGCTCTGAACTATCAAGAGGCCAAAAAGCAATAAACTCCCTCCTTCCCCAACTAACTTTATCAAGTCCACATAAACAGTTGCAGCAGTTTTAGTGGTTAAATCTGCTTACTCCACATAGCCAGTAACAAAACTAACTCTAAGCATCTTCCCAAGCTGGTAAAAGATTTACTGGAGACTGACTGTTTCTATTCCTTGCTTTGGCAGATATCATAGTCTATCTCACTCGATTGAAATTTCGAAGACCATTTTAAAAGATCCAATATTATTTTGATATTAACAACAAACAACACTCAAACTGTCACATATGTCCACTCTGACATAGTTTGAAATGTAAGAAGTTCAGTTTAGCCTATGACTACACATGAAAAGCAGAGGTTTTGAACAGAGTTCAGTAGTAAGAATGGGACACAGTTCTTAACTTTACATCATAAATCCAGCAGAGGAAGTGACTTGAGAATTTCAGTCTGAAGAGTTATGAAGGCAGCACCTTTCACCAAACTAAACTCATAAAAACAGAAAAAGATACCCCAAGGAATCTACAGTCATCATCATTTTAAGACTGTTTAGTTAAAGTTCAAACACCATCTAACTAACAACCAAGGCTCAAACACAAAAGAATTAGTGTTCAAAGCCTGAAAGCATCCTAACTCTCTAAAGCCATGTAAGGCCAGTGGTTCCCAACATTTTTTTGCCACAACCCACTACTGAGAGCATGGTGCAGCAGTGCTTGCAGCCTGGGGGTGGGGGAGCTCCTGGCACGTGGTGCGGCTTCCCCTTTCTATGCGGCACCACCGGCATTGCCCCCGTAACCCCCATTTGGGTCGCGACCCGCCCGAGGTTGGGAATTGCTGATGTAGGCGTAAGCTGCATTTCTCAGGAAAGTTTTATGCTAGAAATCATGCTGTCAAAGGCATGTAATCCTATTCGAATATAAACATCAGCTATAAAAAGTTATCAGGCTTTTCACTGTATTTTAACATACTTATGAAGATGCCCCTGTATGATTATACCTCTCTCTCAAGAAGAGAGGTATAATCATAACATCCATGGATATATCAAGCCAAAAAGTTTAATTACATACAAAGAAGAGCTAGTTTTCTGTTTGCTGGACATGTGCATCATTTGTATTACTCACCATGTGTAAAGCAGATCGGTATTTCCAATAAGCCACATGAGTTCTGTTTATGAAATAGCAGCTAGAAGGTAGAGCCAAGCAAGCTGGGATGAAGCAGGAAGCCAGGAGCAAGCCAACCTGAAAAAAGTGCGAAAAAAAAAATGAGTAGCTATAATAAATGTCTAAAGACATAGATGAATTTAAACTAGTAAATTGCCCGTCATGAATGACGGGGAGGAGGGGGGGAGCAGAAGGTGAGAACAGAGCACCAGCACCCCATGGTGCCACCCCTCTGCTTCCAGCTTGATGTGCCCCCACCACCCCTGCGTCCCTCCCCAACCCCACCATGTCCCGCCCCCTGCGCCCCACCCCAACCCCCTGCGTCCAGCCCCATGGGCTTCCCCCCACCACTCTCACTGCAGCCCCGTGCACCCACCTCATCCTCTACCACTCCACCACCAGTTCCTAGGAACTGGGGGGGAAGGGGAGCTTGCACGCAGCGGTGGCCAGTGACATGAGGTGGCATGCAACATTTCCCTTCCCTGCCTCCCCTCCCCATGCCTCCCCCTGTCAGCTGTTGTCAGGGCCAGACGGCAGCAGGGGTGGGGTCCATGGCAATGGCGGCAGAGGTGCACTGCCCCTGAAAACCCCTCTTCCCATTCCTGTTCCCCTCCATTCCTCCCTTCCCTCTTCCCCACCGCCTCCCCCTCCCTTTCGGCTGTTGTTGTGTCGGGGAGGGGATAGTGCAGCAGCTCCCTCGCCCCCCTATGCGGGCATGTGCTGACTTGGCAGTGCATGCGCAGTTGGTACGGAGGGTTACAGACACAGACAGACAGACAGACTACGGCTTTTATTATATTAGAATTAGCCAACTGCCTGTCAAGAATGACCTGGGGGGGGGGAATGGAGCTGCTTGGGGTCCAGGCCTATTCCCCCTCTCTGTACTGCAGCAGTAGGGGGAAGGGAGGAGCAAGCCCAGGCCTGATGCAGGGGAGGACTGGGCCTGAGGGTGGGGAGAAGCTGAGCTGCCACAGCAGGAGCAGTGGGCCCAGACTGACACAACAGCATCAGGGGGATAGGAGGAGCAGGCTCAGGGCCAATGCAGGGAGCAGGGGTCAGGGAGGAGCGGGCCCAGGCCCGACAGGGGAAGGAGACTCGCTTCTCCCCTCCCCCAGCCACTGCCATGTTGGGCTTGTCTGGGCCAGGCCCACTCTGCACCCCCCACCCCTACTGCCACGGCAGGCTGGCTTTTCCAGGGAGACTACAAAAGATTTTGGGGTGGCTACAGCTTCCCCCCCACACACCTTGAACACAGCCTGGGGCAGCCTCTGCCACGAAGAACCCAGCACAGCCCCTGGCCTCAGCCCACAGAGGCAGCCTGCCCTCCCGCTGCATAGATCCGGGGGCACATGCCTACCATGCCCTCCTGGGGTGTGCGCAGTAGCAGGAGCCTTTCCCTTGCCCATGCCCCCCAGACAAGCCACAGCTCTGTCCTGCACCCCATTCTGCCCTGGCTGGGCAGCACCTGCCCCAGCCCCACTCCCTCTTACACCACAGGAATGTATTGGTGCCAATATGACACCAGACCAATGTACTGGTGCACCTCTAGTGACGACTGCCCCTCCAATGGGGGAACCAAGCAGGGGGTCATTCAGGGGCAGCAGGGATCTGCATGGCCAGAAGCACAGACAATGGCTAGGGAACCCCATGCTGCCAGCTCGGGCTGAAGCACAGTGAGGAAGCATGGCTCTGGTTGAATCATGCTGCAGGCAGCTGGAAGAGGGCGAGGGGCTCCAGGTGGTCTCAGTTCTGCCCATGGTGACTCCCATTCATGCAGGTAGTAGCAAAGCAAGTCTGACCCAGGCGCAGACTGGAAGGAGAGGGAGGAGGAGAAAGAGGGGATGCTAGTGGCCCCCCCATCCCAGGCTGGAGCTCCCATGCCGTGCCAGGATGCCTAGCCACACCCCACCACCCTCCCAAGACAGCATCTCCCAGCCACATTCGGCCAACCATGCCCCTGAGAGCACAGGCACCAGCCCACAGTGGCCTAGCCATGCAGCTCCCCATCACCGCCAAAAAGACACCCCCACACATCCCTTCCCCCACTGGAGTCCTGTGAGTCATGGTGGGGGAAGCTGTAAGCCCCATCCAGCAGGGCAGGAGGAAGGGCAGGGGTCTACTGAGTCAGGAGTAGAGCTGGGAGTGGCAGGGGACTGCACGTCAGGAGTGTGAGGCACCAACAAAACAGGGAAGGCTGTGGCTTGGGAGTGAGGGCCAACAGCAGTGGCAGAGGCAGGACACCAGCAGGGCCATATCAGAACTGCTCAGTGCCACAAAGCTGCCAGAGGGGGCAGGGAAAAACAGCTGCAACTCGACCCATGTTCTGGTGAGCAAAAGGGAGCAGGGGGAGCTCTGATTTTCCATGCTAAAAAAACCCAAAAATCAAATGCCAAAATACATAGGTAGTTAGAATTTATTTTATTATAATGACTGAGGCACTGGTAGACTTCCAAATTGCTTTAAAATTTTCTGTCTATCAATCAATAAAATATTGTATTCAACTGATTATATACATCAGTATTCTAACTAGATTATATTATTCTAATATAATAAAGGGCTTAGTCCATCTGTGTCTCAGTCCATAATGCTCTTGGAGCACTCCAACCAGTTACTGAACCAATCAATTAGAGTGCTCCAGGAGCATTCCAGACAGGAGGCAGTAGCACAGCCGAGCACCACCATGATGGTGGGGACCAAGCAGAGTGCCGCCATGACAGCAGGGACCAAGCTGGGGGGCAAAGAACGTGCTCGCCCCCCTTCCACCCAGCCCTGCTCCTCAGAGGTGTTGGTGGCATGGGGTGCTGGTAGAGGGGGAAATCGAGGGGACTGCGAGACAAGCTTCCCTGCCCTCCTGGGAGGCAGCAGTGGCACAGCAGGGGGAGTGGGAGTTAGGGTTATGGTTAACAAACTTTCCCCCTCCCTCCCCCATCATTTTCAATGTGCAATTTGCCTATATAGGAGAGAGACATCTCTATATCTATATATCTATCTATCAGTTGAACACAATATTTTATTGATACATTTACTATTTTAGATGCATGAGGGGCGTTTCTTTTTAATATCACAGAAAAACACGGATTTTGGGGGTTTTAATAAGAGAATTTGGGATATTTTTAAATCACACTATTTGGGATCTTTAAACAGAGAAAGCCAGGATCCCTGCTCATCACCTTCAGGAGCACCTCCACCAGAGGGTTGGCAACAGACACAGTTTTTACACTATTATATTTATGCCAGTTTGGGTTGCATTTTTTAGATGCAGAAATTACACAAGTATAAGCTGTAGCATGGCTGCAGCTATACTATACAATGGTGTAGTTATACTGGTATCACTTATTCTTTTTGTCTTATAGCAGGAACAAACACAATCAAGCCTCCCAGGCTGGATCCAGACCACAAAGAGCCTTGCAGGCTGGATCCAGACCCAGCAGCAGTGACATAGTGAAGCTTCCTGCTTCACATTCCAGTCACACGAACAGTGCAAAGAAGATGCTAGCACCTTGCTCCGTACTTGAGCCACAGCCACTATCTCAGTACCTTTGACTAGGTTCCTACTCTTTCCTGAGAGCACAAGCCTAGTTTCAATACAACTAAGCAATTCGAGCATTTGACAGGATTCCTAGGGAGATTTCTGTATTTTCCTCAGGTCCTTCTTTCTTTGCACTGCTCACCAAGGACCATTAGCATTTACTGAACGGGGTTGTTTGTTTGTTTGTTTGGACAGACTAATTTTCAGAGACTGTGAGAAACCATGAACACAAGCAGCTGTCCTTAGGCTGCTCACATTATATACAAGCCAGTGAATACAGAGAAACAGTTCTATTGAGCTGTTATGCAGACTGTATTAGAAGTTAGGGGTTGCGTGGGCACTAAGACACAGTTAACAGTCCAGAGCTCACAAGTTTGAGGCCACAGCAGAAGCACTTCCAGCACAGCCCTGTCAGATTCCAACAAATCTGTGAATTCTGCAAATACCTTGTCACAAAGACAAGAAAAAGGAAGGGTAAAATCCAAATTTTGCCCAAAAGCCAGGCTAATTGCTTGGCAGGTTTCCACTGTCGGCTATTCACCTCCTCCCCAGACTGTTCCGCCAGGTGCAGTAGTCTGGGAGCTGACCTTGCCTGTGAAGACCGAGATTAAAAAAAAGGCATTGAGTACTTCAACCTTTTCCTCACCATCTGTCACTAGCTTGATTCCCCCATTCACTAAGGAACCCATACTGTCCCTCATCATCCTCTTGTCAGTGGCATACTTGTAGAAACCCTTCTTGTTGCCCTTCATGTTCTTTGCTTAGCTGCAACTCCAACTGCACTTTGGCCTTCCTAATTTCATCCTTCAATTTCTGAGCAATACTCTTATACTCCCTCGCCTTCTCCCCGAGTCATCTGTCCAAATTTCCACTTTATTTCTAAGCTTTCTTTTTGTGTTTTAGTTCACTAAAGAGTTTCCTGCTAAGCCAAGCTGGTCACTTGCCATAACTACAACTGTTGCAGTGTGCTGAGATGGCCCTGAGAAAGGTCTCTTTCAAGCACAACCAGCTCTCATGGACTCCTTTTCTGTCTCCAACTGGCCTCGCAGGGAATCCTGTCCATCAGTTTCCCAAGTCAAGGTCTGTTTTTATGGTCCAGGGTTCTTACTCTGCTGCTCTCCTTCCTTCCTTCCCTCAGGATCCTAAATTCAATCATCCCATAGTGACTGCTGCCCAAGGTGCCATCCACTTCTACAATCCCCACTTATTCCCTTCGTGAAAAGCAGGGGCTGTGCTCTTGACCTAGTCGGCTTCTTCAACACTTGCACCAGGCAGTTGTCCCCAACACTCTCCAAACCTTCCTGAATTGCCTGTGCACTACTGTATTGCCCTCCCAGAAAATGTCAGGGTGACTGAAGTCCGCCATGAGAACTAGGGCCTGTGATCAGGAAGTTTCTTCAAGCTGTTTGAAGAAAGCCTTATCCACCTCATCCTCCTGGTTTGATGGTTTATAGCAGACATCCACTACAACATCACTCTTGTTGCTCTCCTCTCTGATCCCAACTCATAGATGTTCAACAGGCCTCTCCACTTCCATACTGGAGTTCTGAGCAATCACACAACTCTTTTACACATAGAGCAACTCCTCTTCCTCTTCTCCCCTGCTTGTCCTCCTGAATAGTTTGTACCTATCCATGACAGTACTACAGTCATGTGAGCTATCCCACCAAGTCTCTGTTACACAGATCACATCATAGTTCCATGACTGCAAGGACTTCCAATTTTTCCTGATCATTACCTAGGTTCCATGCATTTGTGTAGACACCTTTGGTAACTAGTCAACTACCCTGCTGTTTCAGGAAGTATGACAAGGCCTCCCCTGTTGCCCCCTCAGTCTGCTTCTTCCAGGTCACCCACTTGCTCACTTACCTCAGGGTTTTGGTTTCCATCCCCTAGCAAATCTAGTTTAAAGCCCTCCTCGCTAGGTTAGCAAGTCTGTCTGTGAAGATGCTCTTCCCTCTCTTCACCAGGTGAATCCCAACTCTTCCTAGCATCTTTCTTCTTCGAAGTACATCCAGTGGTCAAAGAAGACAAAGCCTTGCTGACAAGGCCATCTATGCAGCCATGCATTGATCTGCAGGATGGGTCCGCTCCTACCCAGGCCCTTCCCCTTGACCAGAAAGACAGAGAACACCACCTGAGCCCGTCTCCTCCACCTTTGCACCCGGAATCAGAGTCTCTGCTAAAAACTCTGGCATTAAAAGTTGATTTTCTTCTATAGAAGAATGAGGGGAGAAGCTATTAATTTTTTAGGTAAACCTTTAAAAATATGGAATAATACATAATGTATTAGGGGCTTGACCCTGCCAAGGGTGCATGGTCAATACAGCAAGGGTGTACATGGTAGCCGTGTTAGTCTGAGACAAAAAGGCATACAAAAAACTAGAACTCTTGGTAAAGAGTTATCATTTTGATAAAAGGTATAATTTTTGGAACCAAGAGTTTTTGTATGGTCTACCCTACTGGATGCAAAAGATCAAAGTCATCACAGGTGTTGGAACCTGGCGTCCACCTCCAACAGACATCATACCATGTGTACTTCTCAATCAGGATTATCCACAGAGCCCATGTAGATGGTATCAAATACTTGTTTTAGTCTCTCTACCTGAGATCCAGCTAGCACAGTTCTCACGTTAGGAAATGAATAATTATGCACCCTTAACGGAAGCTTGTTTTCTAGCTCTTAGTAAAATGATCATCTGCTCAGTAATTACTAAGCCTCTGCTACTGGACATTTCTGGGTACTTCCACAGGTGCCACCTTTTTTTTTTTCTTTTTTTTGCCAGTGGGTGCTTGCAGGGATAAAAAAACCCAACAGCACTTTAAGTCAGCGTGTTCCCACACCAAGTCCTGCACATGCCCAGAAGCAGCAGTGCATGAATTCAAACCAGCTCTTCAGCATCTGTCTAGAAAAGACCTTTTAGTTCGAATGAAACATACGCAACCATTGATCCTTTGGATTATGGTGTACATGTAAGAGATCTGGTCAGATGCCTGACCAATCCATTTGTGGCTGACAAGCCCAATTCAAGAGCAACACAGCTTGTTACACAAGTTTCACAGATACATATGCTGTCTGAGTTGGGAGTCCAAATTTACAGCATGCTTGCTACTTTCTCATTTTACTTCCATCCTTTGGATCAAAGCCACTTCATGTTGAGCTGCAACCAGTGCCAGATGCTCCCTCCAGATCAGATGGGATTCTACATGCTCCTGCTAGCTTTGTATCATGAATGGTGCATTCCCCCAGTGGCTGGGGGGGGCCCAGCTGCATCGGTGGCAGTGGGCAACACGGCAGATGCCACCAGCACTGTTGGCAGCAGCAGGGGGGTGGGGGGAGGTGGCAAGCGCTGATCACGGATCAGTGACCACACACAGGCGCTGCCGGCAGCAGCGGTGGTGGCTAGGGCAATCAGGAACTGCCTGCAGGCACCGCCAAGTGTCAGCAGCACCTTTTTCCAAGGGGTGCACGGCCACGCACAGGGGGTGCAAGTGTACCCATGTACCCCCTATGTGTCACCCCTGCTTTGTATGTTGTTGTTGTACAACTTCATGTCATTTTTTTGAACATTGTGGTACCACGGAAGAGGGCAAGCCTGCTTTCCAGAGCCATCTCAAATATCACTATACAAAATATTCTTGGGAATACGGTCTTCTTCCATTGCCCTGACATGGCCAATTCATCGCAACCTCATCTTGATAGTGGTTTTTAAGTGCGTCAGTCCTGTACGCTCCAGTACCTTTGTTTGGTATTCTGTCTCCCCACTCTATTTTCTGGATCTTACAGACATCTCATGTGGAAGCTGTTCATCTCCTGATGTGCCTAGCATAAGCAATCCCCATTTCTGAACCACAAAGCAGGGATGGGATGATAGCACACAAGTCAAATGAAGCAACTTTATGAAAAATGCTTCTCAGAAGGCAATGAATTTGAAGATGATGATGCTGATGTCTGAGCCATCTGGATCAACTGGTTAGTAAACTATTTTTTGAACATTCTTATCAATTGCTCACCATATATTGCAATGCTAGTAAATGATAAATTTATGACAATATTAGCTGTTGATTGGGTTATTTAAGAATTTCAAAATGTTTATGGTTCAACATAACAATGGAAGTGCTAGTCTGTGGGAGCATTTGTCAATTACACATTTTTAATATTACCCCTGCACTTTTGAAGTGAGTTTTATTGCTTGGTGTGAGCAGACATACAAGCCCTACGCAAAAATATCCTGTGCAGAATAACATTTTAACAGAAATTTAGAAAAATTTAAAAATAAAAATGTAATTTTTTCCAGCTGTTTTATATTGATAAAGAAAAGGCTTTAAATAGAAGACGATTTATTAAATATTTTCCCTATAGAACTGGGTTTGGAAAAATTATGCCAATTAAACACTGGTTAGAAAACACCTGCTGTACGAAGGATCTCTCTTTTCTTTTATAAATCTCATTTATTTTTAAGTAAAGCATGAGAAATACACAGTTTGAGTAACTTTTTAACCATTGTTTCAGGGTCCAACTTAGTGTAAGAAATTATTCATGTCCATCATCTGCACTGTCTGCAACTTCAAAACTATCTACTAGTATCACAGCAATACTGCAACTAAACATACCTCAGACAGTGAATTATCTGTATCCAGAAAAGAGACTTTCCTTGTTATCAAGTAAAACTATGGAGGAGTTCATAATCAGGACTAGCAAATTATTAGAAGTGTACCAATATATCGGATCAGCGCTAATAAAAGGAAAATTAACATTACTGGCTATTGGCACTTTCTGGCTAGTATAGTCAATAGAGTCACCAATAAATGCCACGTGCATGTGCATAGCTGCAGCATGCATGCGGTGAGAAATGCATCCCGGCAGTTTAGAGAACAGTGCCCTGCTAGTAAGTCGGTGGGTGATGGGGGGCGGGAAACAGGGGTGCAGGGAGGTGCTGATCAAGGCTCCCATAGTGAGGGAGGGAGAGGGGCTGCTCAGCCAGGGGAGCAAATGCCATCCTGGAGCTGGGAGCAGAACACAGCCATGAGCAGCTGTTCCAGAGGGGGGCAGGGCTCTCCACTGCTGCACACACCCCCAGGAGAAGCATGAGGGTCATGTGCCCCCCCAGATTTGTGCATGGGGTGAGAGTGGGCTGTCCACTGTGGGCTCGGGATCAGAGGCTATGCAAACCTCTTCCCAGCGGGGGCTGGGCCAGGGCTGGGAGTGGAGCAGGCTCTGATGCACAGGGCAGGCAGCAGTGCTGGGAAGGGTAGAGATACAGGGGTTTATGGGGAGTTTTGGAGTGGCTATAGCCCCCAAGCCTTCCTGTAGCACTGCCCCTGCTTGGGGCACTCTGCTCTGCTGCCTTTCCCTCAGCAGTCCCAGCCCTGCACTGGCCACGAGGCCCATGCCTGCCCCACAGTGGGGAGCTCCTGAGGGAAGTGCAGAGTGCCCAGAGCAGGGGTGGCACTACAGGGGCTCTTGGGGAGCTATAGCCACCCAAAAATTCTCTGTAGACCCCGTAGCCACCCCTCCCAGCACCACTGCTGCCTGCCCAGCACAGCAGAGCCCACCCCACTCACAGATCCAAGCCATCCCCTCCCTTCCTTCCCCCGCATTGGGAAGAAGCTGGTACAGCCTCTGGCCCCAAGCCCGCAGTGGGCAGCCTGACCTCATCCCACATACAAGTCTGGTGGGGCACATGCCTCCTCCAAGGGTTTGTACAGCAGCGGGGAGCCGCTCCCCCCACCCTACCCTCCTTAACAAGCTGCCTGCAGCTCCGTCTCACTCCCAGCCCCAGAGTCCAATTCAACACCCTGGCTGGGCAGCACCTGCCCCTGCCCCACTCCCTCCCTCATTGTGGAGGTCTTAATCTGCACCCCCATGCCCTTTCTCTACTCCCTCCCCCCCCACCAAAAAAAAAAAAAAACCTTACTAGCAAGGCACTGCTCTCTCCAAGCTGCCAGGCTACATTCCTGTAAATTGGCTATCAGATCAGTTATCAGATGATATGGATACTTA